>NC_052067.1:169510445-170125445 GCF_015852505.1 Tachyglossus aculeatus
GGGGGGATACAAGGTAATCAGGGTTGTCCCATGGGGGGCTCACAGTCTTTATCCCCATTTTACGTATGAGGTAACTGAGGCACCCAGTGGCATCCACACTGATCTGAGTGCTTATCCTAATAATAATAATGTTGGTATTTGTTAAGCGCTTACTATGTGCTTCCCTCTTATACAAGGTAATCAGGATTGTCCCACGGGGGGCTCACAGTCTCAATCCCCATTTTACGTCTGAGGGAACTGTGGCCCAGAGAAGTTAGGTGACTTGCCCAAAGTCTCACAGCGGACAAGTGGCGGAGCCGGGATTAGAACCCACAACCTCTGACTCCCAAGCCCGGGCTCTCTCCACTGAGCCACGCTGCTCCTCACCCCGCCTCGATCACCGCGTCAGCTTCCTCTCCGACCTCCCTGACTCTAGCCTCTCCCCGCCCCGCTCCTTAAGGTCACTCGGCTTTCTGGGTCATCTTCTACGAAAATGTCACGTTCGGGTCTCCCCACGCCTCAAGGACCTCCATGGGTTGCCCACCTGCCCCCGCGTCCAACCGAACCAATCAATCAATCAATCAATCGTATTTACTGAGCACTTACTGTGTGCAGAGCACTTGTGTACTAAGTGCTTGGGAAGTCCAAGTTGGCAACATATAGAAACAGTCCCTACCCAACAGTGGGCTCACAGTCTAAAAGGGGGAGACAGAGAACAAAACCAAACATACTAGTAACAAAATAAAATAATAAATAAAATAATTAAATAATAAAGCCGAAACTCCCCTCCGTCAGCTTGAAAGCGGTCAATTCCCTCGTCCCCTTGTTCCTCACCTCCCTATTCTCCAGCTGACACCCAGCCCGCACACTTCACTCTTCTAACGCCCACCTTCTCGCTGGCTGTCCAGCCGTCCATCCCTCGCCCACATCCTCCCTCTTTATATTTTACAGACCACCACTCTCCCCACATACATAGCCTCTTTAAATTCATCCTCCCTTCCCCGGCTAAAAGCTCATTTCTAGACTGTAAGCCCACTGTTGGGTAGGGACCGTCTCTACATGTTGCCAACTTGGACTTCCCAAGCTCTGCACACAGTAAGCGCTCAATAAACACGATTGATCGGCTGATTATTTCCCATCCCCTCTCCCTTCTGCCGCATCAACCTGTGGACTTAGATCTGCGTGGCCTAGTGGCCTGGGAGACGGAGGTCATGGGTTCTAATCCTGGCTCTGCCACATGTCAGCTGTGTGACTTTGGGCAAGTCATTCATTCATTCATTCATTCATTGAGCACTTACTGTGTGCAGAGCACTGGACTAAGCGCTTGGGAAGTCCAAGTCGGCAACATCTAGAGACGGTCCCTACCCAACAGCGGGCTCACGGTCTGGAAGGGGGAGACAGACAACAAAACAAAACAAGTAGACAGGTGTCGCTACCGTCGGAGTAAATAGAATTGTGGCTACATGCACATCATTAACAAAATAAATGGAATACTAAATATGTACAAGTAAAATAAATAGAGTAATAAATCTGTACAAATATATACCAGTGCTGAGGGGAGGGGGAGGAGGTAGTGCGGGGGGGGATGGGGAGGAGGAGAGGAAAAAGGGGGCTGAGTGTGGGAAGGCCTCCAGGAGGAGGTGAGCTCTCAGTAGGGCTTTGAAGGGAGGAAGACAGCTAGCTTGGCGGATGGGCGGAGGGAGCAGGGCATTCCGGGCCAGGGGGAGGATGCGGGCAACATTGCCAAGATCCACCCTTTCCTCTCCATCCCAGCCGCTACCCTGCTCGTTCAAGCTCTCATCGTATCCTGTCTGGATTACTGCACCAGCCTTCTCTCTGATCTCCCATCCTCGTGTCTCTCCCCACTTCAATCCATACTTCACACCGCTGCCCGGATTGTCTTTGTCCAGAAACGCTCTGGGCCTGTTACTCCCCTCCTCAAAAATCTCCAGTGGCTACCAATCAACCTACGCATCAGGCAGAAACTCCTCACCCTGGGCTTCCAGGCTGCCCATCCATCCATCCCCTCGCCCCCTCCTACCTCACCTCCCTCCTCTCCTTCTCCAGCCCAGCCCGCACCCTCCGCTCCTCTGCCGCTCACCTCCTTGCCATGCCTCGTTCTCACCCGTCCCGCCGTCAACCCCCGGCCCATGTCCTCCCGCGGGCCTGGAATGCCCCCAATCCCTCTGCCCACCCACCAAGCTAGCTCTCTTCCTCCCTTCAAGGCCCTACTGAGAGCTCACCTCCTCCAGGAGGCCTTCCCAGACTGAGCCCCCTCCTTCCTCTCCCCCTCATCCCCCTCTCCTTCCCCCATCTTACCTCCTTCCCCTCCCCACAGCACCTATATATATGTATACATGTTTGTACATATTTATTACTCTATTTATTTATTTATTTTACTTGTACATATCTATTCTATTTATTTTATTTTGTTAATATGTTTGGTTTTGTTCTCTGTCTCCCCCTTCTAGACTGTGAGCCCACTGTTGGGTAGGGACTGTCTCTAGATTTTGCCAATTTGTACTTCCCAAGCGCTTAGTACAGTGCTCTGCACATAGTAAGCGCTCAATAAATACAATTGATGATGATGATTGATGATGACTGAAGTGGGGAGAGACAGGAGGATGGGAGATCAGAGTGGAGGCTGATGCAGTCGTCCAGTTGGGATAAAATGAGAGATTGAACCAGCAAGGTAGCGGTTTGGATGGAGAGGAAAGGCAGTCAACTAGTCAATCATATTTATTGAGTGCTTGCTGAGTGCTGAGCATTGTTCTAAACACTTGGGAGGGCACAAGAAGCAGCGTGACTGAGTGGCTAGAGTCCAGACTTGCAAATTCATTCATTCATTCATTCAATCGTATTTATTGAGCGCCTACTGTGTGCAGAGCACTGGATTAAGCGCTTGGGAAGTACAAGTTGGCAACATATAGAGAGGGTCCCTACCCAACAGCGGGCTCACAGTCTAGAAGATCATAGGGACCGGGGTTCTAATTGGAAGCCGCACGGAGTAGTGGCTAGAGCACAGGTCTGGGACTCAAAAGGTCGTGGGTTCTAATCCTGGCTCCACCACTTGTCTTCTGTGTGACCTTGGGGAAGTCACTTCACTTCTCTGAGCCTCAGTTCCCTCATCTGGAAAATGGGGAATAAGACTGTGAGCCCCACATGGGACAACCTGATGACCTTGTGTCTACCCCAGTGCTTAGAACAGTGCTAGGCACATAATAAGCGCTTAACAAATACCATTATTATTATTATCATTCATTCATTCAATCATATTTATTGAGCGTTTACTGTGTGCAGAGCACTGTACTAAGCGCTTGGGAAGAACAAGTTGGCAACATATAGAGACGGTCCCTACCCAACAGTGGGCTCACAGTCTAGAAGGTAGGCTCACAGTCACTTATTATTAATCTTGGCTCTGCCACTGTCTGCTCTGTGACCTTGGGCAAGCCACTTCACTTTTCGGGGCCTCAGTTCCCTTATCTCTAAAATGGGGATGAAGACTGTGAGCCCCACGTGAGATAGGGACTGAGTCTAACCCAATTATCTTGTATCCACCCCAGCGCTTAGTACATTTCTTGGCACATAGTAAGTGCTTAACAAATACCCCAATTATTATTAGAAGTATTACAAGAGAACAATGTAAACGGTCACATTCCCTGCCCACCATGATATTCCGGTCTAGAGGCAGGGGTAGCTCTTTTTGGCCCTGCCTCAGGGATGGATCAAGCAGTTATGGTGGTAGCATTCATTCATTTGTTCAATCATCATCATCATCATCAATCGTATTTATTGAGCGCTTACTGTGTGCAGAGCACTGTACTAGGCACTTGGGAAGTCCAAGTTGGCAACATATAGAGACTGTCCCTACCCAACAGGGGTCTCACAGTCTAAAAGGGGGAGACAGAGAACAAAACCAAACATACTAACAAAATAAAATAAATAGAATAGATATGTACAAGTAAAAGTGGATACTGTCCACTCTCCACTTGCTTCTCGGGAATGCTGGGGGCCCGAGAGAGAATTTAGGAAGGGCTTTGAGCTCGTGCTGATGATGATGATGGTATTTGTTAAGCGCTTCCTGTGTGCCAAGCACTGTTCTAAGCGCTGGGGTAGATACAGGGTCATCAGGCTCCATCGCCATTTTCCAGATGAGATCACTGAGGCCCGGAGAAGTGAAGCGACTTGCCCAAGGTCACGCAGCAGACAAGCAGCAGAGCCGGGATCAGAATCCACGTCCTCTTGGCTCCCAAGCCTGGGCTCTTGCCACTAAGCCACGCCGCTTCATCATCATCATCAATCATATTTATTGAGCACTTACTATGTGCAGAGCACTGTACTAAGCGCTTGGGAAGTACAAGTTGGCAACATATAGAGACAGTCCCTACCCAACAGTGGGCTCATGCCGCTTCTCTTAATCTTGTGATTAAGATATAACACGGAGTTTAAAATGTATTGTAATGCTAATAACCGTGGTCATGGTTAAGCGCTTACTATGTGTCAATCATTCAATCAGTTGTATTTATTGAGCACTTACTGTGTGCAGAGCACTGTACTAAGCGCTTGGGAAGTCCAAGTTGGCAACATATAGAGACGGTCCCTACCCAACAATCAATCAATCAATCGTATTTATTGAGCGCTTACTGTGTGCAGAGCACTGTACTAAGCGCTTGGGAAGTCCAAGTTGGCAACATATAGAGACGGCCCCTACCCAACAGTGGGCTCACAGTCTAGAATCAATCAATCAATCGTATTTATTGAGCGCTTACTGTGTGCAGAGCACTGTACTAAGCGCTTGGGAAGTACAAGTCGGCAACACATAGAGACAGTCCCTACCCAACAGCGGGCTCACAGTCTAGAAGGGGGAGACGGAGAACAAAACCAAACATACTAACAAAATAAAATAAATAGAATAGATATGTACAAGTAAGATAGAGTAATAAATGTGTACAAACATATATCCATATATCCAGGTGCTGTGGGGAAGGGAAGGAGGTAAGATGGGGGGGATGGAGAGGGGGACAAGGGGCTAGAAGTGTCAGGCGCTGTTCTGAGCGCTGGACAAAATGATCAGGTCAGACCCGGTCCCTGTCCCCTGTCCCGCCCGGGGTTCACAGTCGTAAGTAAGTGGGAGAACGGGAACTCAATCCCCCGTGACAGACGAGGGAACCGAGGCCCAGAGAAGCGAAGCGCCTTGGCCCGGCGACGCACAGCGGATCAGATCACAGAGCAGGGATTAGAACCCGGGGCCTCTAACCCCCGGGCTCGTGCTCTTTCCACTAGGCCACGATGATTTGGGCCAGAGACCCCCCAACTGAGAGCGTGGGATTCATCCGGTTCTTCTCTGTGAGCCCACTGTTGGGTAGGGACTGTCTCTATATGTTGCCAACTTGTACTTCCCAAGCGCTTAGTACAGTGCTCTGCACACAGTAAGCGCTCAATAAATACGATTGATTGATTGATTGATTGATTCTCTGGGGGTGTAAATCAGTACCTGGTAAATCCGAGGGCCAACCCCTCATTTCTCCGTCGCTCCTGGGTGCCAAACCACTGCAGCGACACGGCCGAGTGGGAAAACCTCAGGCCCGGGAGGCAGAAGGACCTGGGTTCCGATCCCGGCCCCACCCCGTGCCTGTTGTGACACCTTGGACAAGTCACTTCACTTCCCTGGGCCTCGGTTCCCTCATCCGTGAGCTCGTTGTGGGTGGCAAGGTGTCTGTTTGTTGTTATCGTGTACTCTCGTTCATTCATTTGTTCATTGTCGTATTTATTGAGCGCTTACTGTGTGCAGAGCACTGGACTAAGCGCTTGGGAAGTACAAGTTGGAAACATATAGAGACGGTCCCTACCCAACAGTGGGCTCACAGTCTAGAAGTGTAGAAGGCTCAATCTCTCCCAAGTGCTTAGCAAAGTGCTTTGCGCACAGTGAGTGCTCAATAAATACGATTGAATGAACGGAAAATGGAGATGAAGACTGTGAGCCCCCTGTGGGACAGGGACCGTGTCCAGCCTGATTGCCATCTATCCATCTCAGCGCTTAAACCAGCGCTTAGTCCACAGCGAGCGCTTAACAAGTACGATCATTATTATTAATCCTTATCCCCATTTGCCCGAGGTACTGATTCCCTTTTATCTAGTCCCCAGTTTGGGAAGCTCCCGTTTAAAATGGGGAGTCAGCGAGCAGGGCCTAATTAAAAAATCGGGTCCATCACGCGTACGTCGTCTCTACCCCAGCGCTTAGTTCGGTGTCTGGCACACAGAAAGCGCTTAACAAATGCCCCAGTTTATCATTCCCCACCCTCGGAAACGCGGGGGGATGCATTCGGTGAGGAGCATCCAGCCGACTCCTCTCCGACCTCAACTCAGGCCCGGCCTCAGGCCTTTGGACAGCCCGTATCCCGGGATTCATTCATCAGTACGGCGCTAAGCGCTCTGCCCACGGCGAGCGCCCAATAAATCCGATCGAGCCTGCCCATTCGGCCCCGGGCCGGGGGGCGGTTCGGATGAAAAGCGGCGGGCTCCCGACTAGGCCGCTAAATCCTTCACGAGGCTCCCGGGACCGCCCGTCCCCCTTCCCGGCCGTCTCTCTGCTTCTCCACGGGCCCCTTTTTTTTCCGTGACGGTTTCAGTGAGCTGCCATAGTTTCCGGTCCCGCGCCGTCCCCCCGCCGCTCCGAGCATGTGCCGAACGCCCTCCGCCGCGCCCGCTTCGCCAAACCGCCCGCTCTCGGAGATCCCGCTTCAGCCGAAGGCCGAAATGGAGGGATGCCCTTGGGAATGCGCCGTCCCCTTCCCCATCCCACGCTTCCTCCTCCTCCCCGCCGCCCGGCCCTTGCGTGGCTGTCAATTCGAAAAGCGAGAAACGCTCCCGTGCCGTCCCCGTGTGGATCTGCGTGGCTCGCACCCAGACCCTGAGGCCGCTCTGTCAGAAAAACACGGATGCTCCACTTTGCCCCGCATTCAGCGTTCCCTGGTCCCCGCCGGCCCCTTAGCGACCGCTCACTGCGTCTTGGCCGCCCGGTATCGGCAGCTGTTAGACGCCAAGGTAAGTTAGACGGGTATTCTGCCGCGGTTGGGAGCGAGGATAGGAGCTGGAAGTTTCCTTCCGTCGACCTGGGCTTGCCGCGGGAAAAAAGGAAAACCAAAGCAGTCTCAGATCAGCGGGAGCATATGCTTTTTCTGCCCTGTCCAAAACCAGTCTTCAAAACGCGATTGTTGCTGAACCTCTGTAACCTGACCGTTGTGTTTCAAGCCAGATTCTGCTTACGGTTTCCCCCGATCACATTTCCCTTCAGCGGTTTGAAGATTCCCCTTTAGGAAAGGGCGAGGTTAAGCAATTGGCCAAGGCGTTGGTTAGGAAGTGACCTGAAGGGCAGAAGGATGTTGCCGTTGTGATTTAAAAAAAAAAATCTACGGTGAAAAGAAAGATTTTTGTCTGGAAATGTTAAGCAATTGGCCCCACAGCTGAGACCACGAGGGCGTGTTGTGTTGTCAACATTTTCGACTTTTAGACTGTGAGCCCACTGTTGGGTAGGGACTGTCTCTATATGTTGCCAATTTGTACTTCCCAAGCGCTTAGTACAGTGCTCTGCACATAGTAAGCGCTCAATAAATGCGATTGATGATGATGACTAGAAAAGGATGTTTTCTTGCCTGACTCCAGCCAGTTGGAGCTCCGAGTTGGGCCCGGGGAGAATTGCCTTGGGCTCAGTGGCGGAAGTGCCCCGGCCCCCCGACAAAAGAAAAACCCCAGAAATGCCTTCCCCCGTTTTCCACGGCCCAGCCGTCTCCCAAGGACCGCCGCAGAAATGGAGGACGGGAGAGGAGATGGCATAGCTTTCGGTTTAGCACCTCTCTGGAGGTGAGGTGGGCCCGGAGCGGGGAGACCGACCTCTCCTCCGGCCTCCTCTCCGGCCTCCCCTCCGGCCTCGCCGCCCTCCCGGGAGCCCGCGACGAGGAGGGGGCAGAGCCGAAGAGGGGGGAATGCCGGCCCGGTTCAGCCCCCTCCTTGCCTGGACCACCCTTTAATGTCGGCGTCCTCGTCCCACCCGCAAAATCGGGCCGTCCTCCGCCCCGGGGCAAGGCCTTCCATCATCATCGGGATGGTGGAGGTGGTAGTGCCGGAGAGTCAGCCCGTGCCCGGCCAGAGGTCGTCAGGCGACCAACTGACAGACCAGACTGTCAGTCCCTTCTAGCCTGTGAGCCCGGACCGTCTCTATATGTTGCCAACTTGTACTTCCCAAGCGCTTAGTCCAGTGCTCTGCACACAGTAAGCGCTCAACAAATACGATTGAATGAATGAATAATAATGATGTCCTCTAGACAGTGAGCCCGTTGTTGGGTAGGGACCGTCTCTATATGTTGCCAACATGTACTTCCCAAGCGCTTAGTCCCAGTGCTCTGCACATAGTAAGCGCTCAATAAATACAATTGAATGAATGAATGAATGACAGAGGGGCAGGAAGCACTCCAGGGCAGCGCCGCTTGGGGATATCATCTCTCCTCCCACGGATTTCTCTCATTCCGTCAGAAAACCCAGAGCACGTGCCCTCCCCTGTCGTCATTTGCCTCAGGTTTCTCTCCATCGCCATTCGTTTTTCTTCCCCCCTTCCTTTCCGGTGAGACGGCTTTCTCTCCTCACGTCAATCAATCAATCAATCAATCGTATTTATTGAGCGCTTACTGTGTGCAGAGCACTGGACTAAGCGCGTGGGAAGTACAAGCTGGCAACATCTAGAGACGGTCCCTACCCAACTGTGGGCTCACAGTGTAGAAGGGGGAGACGGAGAACAAAACCAAACATACTAACAAAATAAAATAAATAGAATAGATAGGTACAAGTAAAATAAAGAAATAGAGTAACAAATATGTACAAACATATATACAGGTGCTGTGGGGAAGGAAAGGAGGTGAGATGCGGGGGATGGAGAGGGGGACGAGGGGGAGAGGAAGGAAGGGGCTCAGTCTGGGAAGGCCTCCTGGAGGAGGTGAGCTCTCCAAATGAAAACAATTTTGAAACGTACCAAATGAAAACGTACCAAATGGAAACAATTTTAACCACAAGATTCAATCAAAAATAAACCATCAGCAGTTTGGATTAATCCTCAGTGCTTTGCCTCTTTCCCAAATGCCCAAACATTTTAAGAACATTTCCTCTGAATCTGACAGATTTAAATCCTCACTGGCCTCCCTGCAACCCTGTCTTTGTGTATCTATGTGAGCAAGCAGGAAACCGGCCTTGAAGGGAGGAAGAGAACGAGCTCGGCGGAAAACCCGGACACGCGTCCTCCCCCGTCATCGCTCGCCTCGGTTTTCCCCTCCATCGCCTTTTATTATTTTCCCCTTCTCTTTCGGCGGCCGTTCTGTCTCCTACTTCCAAGGAGAGCCCCGCGCGCGCTTCCCGGACAGGGAAGCACATTCAGGCACCAGACTATCATCTTCCGTGGCTTTATTTCTTCATCTCTCCGACGTCCCATCTTTACTGTCCGGTTTCCGACGCGTCACGCGAAGCGTCCAGCGCGGCCAAAGGTTAAAGATTACGCGTATGCCCCCGTGGCCGAGGGTGGGCCGAAATAAGGCGGGTTTGGTGAGGGCCGGCCGGTTGAGAAGGAGTCGGGCACGGTGAACGTCGGGAAGAAGTTGGATTGGATTTTCGGAGGAAGGTCTTGCATCAGTCTTAGATCTCGCATTCAGCGCTTAGAACAGTGCTTTGCACATAGTAAGCGCTTAATAAATGCCATTATTATCATTATTATCAGTCACCAAGTTAATTCATTCGGTCATTCAGTCGTATATGCCATTATTATTATTATTATTATTATTATTATTATTATTAGTCACCAACTTAATTCATTCGGTCATTCAGCCGTATTTACTGAGCACTTACTGTTTGCAAAGCACCGTACTGAGCGCTCGAGAGAGTACACTATAACAAGAAATAGACACACTCCTGCCCACAACGAGCTCACAGTCTAGGGGGGGAGACAGGCATTAATAGAAATAAATAGATGAATAGATAAATAATAATAATAATAATAATAATGGTGTTTATTAAGCACTTACTACGTGCAAAGCACTGTTCTAAGCGCTGGCGACGTTACAAGGTGATCAGGTTGTCCCACGGGGGGCTCACAGTCTTAATCCCCATTTTACAGATGAGGGAACTGAGGCCCAGAGAAGTGACTTGCCCAAAGTCCCACAGCTGACAAGTGGCGGAGCCGGGATTTGAACCTCTGACTCCAAAGCCCGGGTGCTTTCCACTGAGCCACGCTGCTTCGTACAGAGCATTTAGCACTTAGTACAGTGCTGTGCACACAGTAAGCGCCCAATAAATACTATTGAATTCATTCATTCATTCATTCAATCGTATTTATTGAGCACTCCTTCCTCTCCCCCTCGTCTCCCTCTCCATCCCCCCGCCTTACCTCCTTCCCTTCCCCACAGCACCTGTATATATCTATATATGTTTGTACATATTTATTACTCTATTTATTTTACTTGTACATATCTATTCTATTTATTTTATTTTGTTGGTATGTTTGGTTTTGTTCTCTGTCTCCCCGTTCTAGACTGTTAGCCCGCTGTTGGGTAGGGACCGTCTCTATATGTTGCCAACTTGTACTTCCCAAGCGCTTAGTACAGTGCTCTGCACACAGTAAGCGCTCAATAAATACGATTGATTGATACAGCTCTGCCGTGGGGATGGGAGAGGGAGAAGAGGAGAGGAAGAGGGAGAGGGAGAAGAGGAGAGGAGGAGGGCTTAGTCAGAGAAGCCTTCTTGGGGAGGGGGAGTCTCATTCATTCATTGTAGTATTTATTGAGCGCTTACTGTGTGCAGAGCACTGGACTAAGCGCCTGGGAGCGTACGATAGAACAACAGACACATCCGCTGCCCACAACGAATCTCAGCGGTAGCTGTGAGGCTACTCACCCTATCGAGGAGGACGGTGTCAGCTCTGCAATCTCATCCTCATCCAACAGCCAAGTAGAGCAGCGTGGCTCAGTGGAAAGAGCCCGGGCTTTGGAGTCAGAGGTCACGGGTTCAAATCCCGGCTCCGCCAACCGTCAGCTGTGTGACTTTGGGCAAGTCACTTCACTTCTCTGGGCCTCAGTTCCCTCGTCTGGAAAATGGGGATTAAGACGGTGAGCCCCCCGTGGGACAACCTGATCACCTTGTAACCTCCCCAGTGCTTAGAACGGTGCTTTGCACATAGTAAGCACTTAACAAATACCATCATTCATTCATTCATTCAATCGTATTTATTGAGCGCTAACTGTGTGCAGAGCACTGTGCTAAGTGCTTGGGAAGTACAAGTTGGCAACATATAGAGACGGTCCCTACCCAACAGCGGGCTCACAGTCTAGAGGACATCATTATTATTCATTCATTCTTTCAATCGTGTTTATTGAGCGCTTGCTGTGTGCAGAGCACTGGACTAAGCGCTTGGGAAGTTCAAGTTGGCAAACATATAGAGACGGTCCCTACCCAACAATGGGCTCACAGTCCCGAGGCCATCATTATTATTCATTCATTCAATCATATTTATTGAGCGCTTACTGTGTGCAGAGCACTGGACTAAGCGCTTGGGAAGTACAATTTGCCAACATATCGAGATGGTCCCTACCCACCAGCGGGCTCACAGTCTAGAGGACATCATTATTATTCATATATTCAATCGTATTTATCGAGCGCTTACTGTGTGCAGAGCACTGTACTAAGCACTTGGGAAGTACAAGTTGGCAACATATAGAGACGGTCCCTACCCACCAGCAGGCTTACCATCTAGAGGACATCATTATTATTCATTCATTCATCTTATTTATTGAGCACTTACTGTGTGCAGAGCACTGTACTAAGCATTTGGAAAGTACAATTTGGCAACATATAGAGACGGTCCCTACTGAACAACGGGCTCACAGTCTAGAGGACATCATTATTATTCATTCATTCAATCCTATTTGTTGAGCACTTACTGTGTGCAGAGCACTGTACTAAGCGCTTGGGAAGTACAATTTGGCAACATATAGAGACGCTTCCTACCGAACAACAGGCTCACAGTCTAGAGGACATCATTATTATTCTTTCATTCACTCAATCATATTTATTGAGCACTTATTGTGTACAGAGCACTGTACTAAGCGCTTGGATAGTACAAGTTGGCAACATGTAGAGACGGTCCCTACCGAACAACAGGCTCACAGTCGAGAGGACATCATTATTATTCATTCATTCAATCGTATTTACTGAGTGCTTACTGTGTGCAGAGCACTGTACTAAGTGCTTGGGAAGCACAATTTGGCAACATATAGAGACGGTCCCTACTGAACAACAGGCTCACAGTCTAGATGACATCATTATTATTCATTCATTCTATCGTATTTATTGAGCGCTTGCTGTGTGCAGGGCACTGTACTAAGCGCTTGGGAAGTACAAGTTGGCAACATACAGAGACGGTCCCTACCCACCAGCGGGCTCACACTCTAGAGGACATCATTATTATTCATTCATTCAATCGTATTTATTGAGCGCTTACTGTGTGCAGAGCACTGTACTAAGCGCTTGGGAAGTACAATTTGGCAACATATAGAGACGGTCCCTACCGAACGACGGGCTCACAGTCGAGAGGACATCATTATTATTCATTCATTCAATCGTATTTGTTGAGTGTTTACTGAGTGCAGAGCACTGTACTAAGCGCTTGGGAAGTACAACAACAGGCTCACAGTCTAGAGGACATCATTATTATTCTTTCATTCATTCAATCATATTTATTGAGCACTTATTGTGTGCAGAGCACTGTACTAAGCGCTTGGAAAGTATAAGTTGGCAACATATAGAGACGGTCCCTACCCACCAGCAGGCTCACAGTCTAGAGGACATCATTATTATTCTTTCATTCATTCAATCATATTTATTGAGCACTTATTGTGTGCAGAGCACTGTACTAAGCGCTTGGGAAGTACAATTTGGCAACATATAGAGACGGTCCCTACCGAACGACGGGCTCACAGTCGAGAGGACATCATTATTATTCATTCATTCAATCGTATTTATTGAGCGCTTACTGTGTGCAGTGCACTGTACTAAGCGCTTGGGAAGTACAAGTTGGCAACATATAGAGACGGTCCCTACCCAACAACGGGCTCACAGTCTAGAGGACATCATTATTATTATCAGAGCGCTCTGCACAGAGTAAAGCGCTCAGCAGTTACAATGGATTGGTACTCTCCCAGCCCCCTAAAACAGTCCTCTGCTCACAGTGAGCCCCCGATAATTATTAGGATTCATTGATGTTCCCCCGGCCGCCTAGGACAGAGCTCTGCACATAGTAAGCGCCCAGTAAATACGATTAATAATTACACATGGGACAACCTGATTGCCTTCTACCTGCCCCAGTGCTTGGAACAGTGCTTGGCCCCTAGTGAGCGCTTAGCAAATACCATAGTTATTTATTAAGCACTTAGTACAGTGCTCTGCACACAGTAAGTGCTCAATAAATATGATTGAATGAATGAATGTGTTGTCTTGGGATTGAGTACCGCAATTTATTCCTTTCTCCCGCTTCCTTGCAGGACGCATCTCTGGGGTACAGAGTTCAGTAGGCTTTGATTAATTCTTGCGGGTTAGGAATTAAAGACATGATAATAATAATAATAATAATAATAATAGTAATAATAATGGCATTTGTTAAGCGCTTACTATGTGCGGAGCACTGTTTGAAGCACTGGAGGGGATACAAGGTGATCAGGTTGTCCCACGTGGGGCTCACAGTCTTTATTTATTTATTTTACTTGTACATATCTATTCTATTTATTTTATTTTGTCCGTATGTTTGGTTTTGTTCTCTGTCTCCCCCTTCTAATAATAATAATAATAATTGGCATTTGTTAAGCGCTTACTATGTGCAAAGCACTGTTCTAAATGCTGGGGAGATTCCGAGGTGATCAGGTTGTCCCACGCAGGGCTCACAGTCTTAATCCCCATTTTACAGATGAGGTCACTGAGGCCCAGGGAAGTGAAGCGACTTGCCCAAGATCACACAGCAGACATGTGGCGGGGTCGGGATTCGAACCCATGACCTCCGACTCCAAAGCCCGGGCTCTTTCCACTGAGCCACGCTGCTTCCCTGCTTCTAGACTGTGAGCCCACTGTTGGGTAGGGACCGTCCCTAGATGTTGCCAACTTGGACTTCCCAAGCGCTTAGTCCAGTGCTCTGCACACCGTAAGCGCTCAGTAAATACGATTGATTGATTGATTATAATTGTTTTTTAGAGTAGGGGAGGCAGAGGAGAAGTAGAGCAGGGAGGGAGGGAGGAAGGGTGGGACCCGGTGGTTTTACTCTCCCCAGCGCTTCGTCCCGTGCTGTGTAACACAGCTCTCAGTACATGTCCTCGATTAAAAAGGGGTGGAGGAACGGGGTCAGAGTCACGGCAAGAGGGAAGAGAGGTAGAGATCCGACGGGAGAGCCCCTCCGGAGAGACGGCCGGAAAGGAGAAGGCGGAAGAGCGGCGTGGTCTAGGAGGTTGGAGCGCGGGCTGGGATTCAGAAGGATCTGGGTTCGAATCCCGGCTCCGCCACCTGTCTGCTGCGTGACCATGGGCAAGTCACTCCAGTCACTTGGAGAAGCAGCGTGGCTCAGTGGAAAGAGCCCGGGCTTTGGAGTCAGAGGTCAGGGGTTCGAGTCCCGGCTCCGCTGTCAGCTGTGTGACCTTGGGCAAGTCACGTAACTTCTCTGAGCCTCAGTTCCCTCATCTGTAAAATGGGGATTGACTGTGAGCCCCACGTGGGACAACTTAATCACCTTGTATCCTCCCCAGCGCTTAGAACGGTGCTTTGCACATAGTAAGCGCTTAACAAATGCCATTAAAAGAAAGAAAGTCAATCAATCAATCAGTCGTATTTATTGAGCGCTTACTGTGTGCAGAGCACTGTACTAAGCGCTTGGGAAGTACAAGTTGGTAACATATAGAGACGGTCCCAGTTCCCTCATCTGGAAAATGGGGATGAAGACTGTAAGCCCCCCGGGGGACAACCTGTTCACCTTATAGCCTCCCCAGCGCTTAGAACAGTGCTTTGCACATAGTAAGCACTTCCCCCTTCTAGACTGGGAGCCCACCGTTGGGTAGGGACCATCTCTAGATGTTGCCAACTTGTACTTCCCAAGCGCTTAGTATTCATTCTATCGTAATTTATTGAACGCTTGCTGTGTGCAGAGCATTATACTAAGCGCTATTTTATTTTGTTAGTATGTTTGGTTTTGTTCTCTGTCTCCCCCTTTTAGACTGTGAGCCCACTGTTGGGTAGGGACCGTCTCTAGATGTTGCCAATTTGTACTTCCCAAGTGCTTAGTACAGTGCTCTGCACATAGTAAGTGCTCAATAAATACGATTGATGATGGTATAGAGACAGTCCCTACCCAACAATGAGCTCACAGTCTAGGAGACATCATTATTATTCATTCATTCAATCGTATTTATTGAGCGCTTACTGTGTGCAGAGCACTGGACTAAGCGCTTGGGAAGTACAAGTTGGCAACGTATAGAGACGGTCCTTACCCAATTGAATAATTATTATTATTGAACGCTTGCTGTGTGCAGAGCACTGTACTAAGCGCTTGGGAAGTTCAAGTTGGCAAACATATAGAGACGGTCCCTATCCAACAATGGGCTCACAGTCTAGAGGACATCATTATTATTCATTCATTCAATCATATTTATTGAGTGCTTACTGTGTGCAGAGCACTGTACTAAGCGCTTGGGAAGTACAAGTCGGCAACATATAGAGACGGTCCCTACCCAATTGAATAATTATTATTATTGAGCGCTTACCGAGGGCAGAGCACTGTACTAAGTGCTCTGGAGAGGACAAGACAGTAGAGTCAGTAGACCCGTACCCTGCCTGCAAGTCTTCTAGACGGTGGGCCCGTCTTCTAGACTGTAAGCCCATTGTTGGGTAGGGACCATCTCTAGATGTTGCCAACTTGGACTTCCCAAGCGCTTAGTACAGTGCTCTGCGCACAGTAAGTGCTCAATAAATACGAATGAATGAATAAATGCTATAAAAAAAGTGACTATACTTCTCTGGGCCTCAGTTACCTCATCTGTAAAATGGGGATGGAGAGAGCAAGCCCCAGGTGGGACAGGGACTGCGTCCAACCTGATCTGCTTGTATCCACCCCAGCGCTCGGTATGGTGTCTGGCACATATTGAGCGCTTAGCAAATACCATCCTTATTACAGTGCCTGTCATGTAGTGAGCGCTGAACAAATAATGTCATTATTAACAGTGCCTGGCACATAGTGAGCACTGAGCTAATGCTATTTAAAAAAAAATAAAGGAGATGGAGTGACAAGAAGCTCAGACCTGATGGCTTCTCTGTCGCCATAAATAATAATAATAATAATGGCATTTATTAAGTGCTTATTATGTGCAAAGCACTGTTCTAAGCACTGGGGAGGTTACAAGGTGATCAGGTTGTCCCACGTGGGGCTCGCAGTTTTAATCCCCATTTTACAGATGAGGTAGCTGAGGTCCAGAGAATAATAATAATAATAATGATTACATTTATTAAGCGCTTACTATGTGCAAAGCACCGTTCTAAGCACTGGGAGGATACAAGGTGATGAGGTTGTCCCACGTGGGGCTCACAGTCTTCATCCCCATTTTACAGATGAGGGAACTGAGGCCCAGAGAAGTTAAGTGACTTGCCCAAAGTCACACAGCTGACAAGTGGTGGAGCTGGGATTTGAACCCATGACCTCTGACTCCAAAGCCCGGGCTCTTTCCCACTGAGCCACGCTGCTTCTCAAGTGAAGTGAAGTGACTTGCCCAAAGTCACACAGCTGACCCTTGGCGGAGTCGGGATTTGAACCCATGACCTCGGACTCCACAGCCACGCTGGCCGGCGGAGAACGGGGTCAGTGGAGGCGCCGTAGGCCTCGGGTGGGAGTTGAAGTTTTGGAATCGTTCCCGTCGGCCGAGGACGAGGGAGGAGAGGAGGAAAGCTCAGCCGGCGCCGGAAAGAAGGAGTTTTGAAGGGGAGAAAGACGGCTCGGGGTTTGTCTTCCCTGCAGCTGTGTGGAAGAAACTGAGTGGGACTGTGGGCTAGACTGTGAGCCCGCTGTCGGGTAGGGACCGTCTCTATATGTTGCCAACTTGTACTTCCCAAGCGCTTAGTCCAGTGCTCTGCACACAGTAAGCGCTCAATAAATACGATTGAATGAATGAATGAATGTGTGGGAGCGGATTCCTTGTTTTATTTTGTTCTTTGGGATATTTGTCTAAGCCCTGACTCCAGCCCCAACACCATTCTAAGCCGCGAAGTAGATAGAAGCTAATTAGGTCATCATCATCGATCGTATTTATGGAGCGCTTACTGTGTGCAGAGCACTGGACTAAGCGCTTGGGAAGTCCAAGTTGGCAACATATAGAGACGGTCCCTACCCAGCAGTGGGCTCACAGTCTAAAAGGGGGAGACAGAGAACTAAACCAAACATACTAACTATATAAAATAAATCATCATCATCATCAATCGTATTTATTGAGCGCTTACTGTGTGCAGAGCGACTTCCCAGCAGCTGTGTTACACTGCTTAGTGGAAGAAACTCAATGGGACTGTGGGCTAGACTGCACTGTTGGGTAGGGACTGTCTCTATATGTTGCCAATTTGTCCTTCCCAAGCGCTTAGTACAGTGCTGTGCACATAGTAAGCACTCAAGAAATACGATTGATGATGATGATGAAGTCCAAGTTGGCAACATCTAGAGACGGTCCCTACCCAACAGTGGGCTCACAGTCTAAAAGGGGGAGACGGAGAACAAAACCAAACATACTAACAAAATAAAATAAATACAATAGATGTGTACAAGTAAAATAAATAAATAAAGTAATAAAGTAATAGGTCCAAACCAGTCCCTGTCCCGCGTGGGGCTGGGAGTCCAAATAGGAGGGAGAACGAGAGAGCCGAGGCCCAGAGAAGCTAAGTGACTTGCCCAGGGTGTCGCAGCAACCCAGGTCCTCTGACTCCCTGCCACGCGGCTTCGTGGGGTGAAGTCCGTCAGTCATTCGATCGTATTAGTGAGCGCTTACTGTGTGCAGAGCACTGGACTAAGCGCTGGGAAAGTACAGTTTGGCAATAAAGAGAGGCAATTAATAATAATAATAATGATGGCATTTATTAAGCGCTTACTATGTGCCACGCACTGTTCTAAGGTCTGGGGAGGTAGAAGTTGATCAGGTTGTCCCACGGGGGGCTCACAGTCTTCATCCCCATTTTGCAGATGAGGTCACTGAGGCCCAAAGAAGTGAAGTGACTTGCCCGAAGTCACCCAGCTGACAAGTGGCGGAGCGGGGATTTGAACCCACGACCTCTGACTCCAAAGCCCGGGCTCTTTCCATCGAGCCATGCTGCTTCTCCGTTCTGCCCACGACAGGGTTGGTGGTGTGAGGGGGCGGAGATACACACACAAACCACCTTCAATCGGTCAAGAGTGTTCATTCAATCATTTATTGAGCGTGTATTGTGTGCAAAGCACTGTGCTGAGCGCTTGGGAAAGTACAACACAACATTCCCAGCCCACAGCGAGCTTACAGTCTTGGGCCGGGGCGTGGGGAGACAGACATCAATAAGATTAAATTAAATGGTATTTATGGGCACAAGGGATGTGGGGCTCGGAGCTGGGGAGAGCAGAGGATGCCGCAGACGGGACGGAGGGATGAGGAAAAGTGGGGATTAGTTTGGGAAAGACTCTTGGAGGAGATGGGAAGTGCTCTGATGGGGGGAGGGATGAGGAAAAGTGGCGATTAGTTTGGGAAAGACTCTTGGAGGAGATGGGAAGGGCTCTGATGGGGGGAGGGATGAGGGAAAGTGGGGATTAGTTTGGGAAAGACTCTTGGAGGAGATGGGAAGGGCTGTGGGGGGGGAGGGATGAGGAAAAGTGGGGATTAGTTTGGGAAAGACTCTTGGAGGAGATGGGAAGGGCTCTGACGGGGGGAGGGATGAGGAAAAGTGGGGATTAGTTTGGGAAAGACTCTTGGAGGAGATGGGAAGGGCTCTGACGGGGGGAGGGATGAGGAAAAGTGGGGATTAGTTTGGGAAAGACTCTTGGAGGAGATGGGAAGGGCTCTGATGGAGGGAGGATGAGGAAAAGTGGGGATTAGTTTGGGAAAGACTCTTGGAGGAGATGGGAAGGGCTCTGATGGAGGGAGGATGAGGAAAAGTGGGGATTAGTTTGGGAAAGACTCTTGGAGGAGATGGGAAGGGCTCTGATGGGGGGAGGGATGAGGAAAAGTGGGGATTAGTTTGGGAAAGACTCTTGGAGGAGATGGGAAGGGCTCTGATGGGGGGAGGGATGAGGAAAAGTGGGGATTAGTTTGGGAAAGACTCTTGGAGGAGATGGGAAGGGCTCTGACGGGGGGGAGGGATGAGGAAAAGTGGGGATTAGTTTGGGAAAGACTCTTGGAGGAGATGGGAAGGGCTCTGATGGGGGGAGGGATGAGGAAAAGTGGGGATTAGTTTGCGAAAGACTCTTGGAGGAGATGGGAAGGGCTCTGACGGGGGAGGGATGAGGAAAAGTGGGGATTAGTTTGGGAAAGACTCTTGGAGGAGATGGGAAGGGCTCTGATGGGGGGGAGGGATGAGGAAAAGTGGGGTTTAGTTTGGGAAAGAGTCTTGGTGGAGATGGGATGGGTTCTGACAGGGGGAGGGATGAGGAAAAGTGGGGTTTAGTTTGGGAAAGAGTCTTGGTGGAGATGGGATGGGTTCTGACAGGGGGAGGGATGAGGAAAAGTGGGGATTAGTTTGGGAAAGACTTGGAGGAGATGGGAAGGGCTCTGATGGGGGGAGGGCTGAGGAAAAGTGGGGATTAGTTTGGGAAAGACTCTTGGAGGAGATGGGAAGGGCTCTGATGGGGGGAGGGTTGAGGAAATGTGGGGATTAGTTTGGGAAAGACCCTTGGAGGAGATGGGAAGGGCTCTGACGGGGGGAGGGATGAGGAAAAGTGGGGATTAGTTTGGGAAAGACTCTTGGAGGAGATGGGAAGGGCTCTGACGGGGGGGGGGAGGGATGAGGAAAAGTGGGGATTAGTTTGGGAAAGACCCTTGGAGGAGATGGGAAGGGCTCTGACGGCGGGGGGGGGGGGGGGGGGGGGGGGGGAGAGGGATTGTCTGTGGGATTTGAGGAGGGAGGGCATTCCAGGACGGGGGCCAGGGGTCGGAGGCGAGATGGGCGAGGTGGAGGCCCAGGGAGAAGGTTGGCATTGGAGAAGCAGCGTGGCTCAGTGGAAAGAGCCCGGGCTTTGGAGTCAGAGTCATGGGTTCAAATCCCGACTCTGCCAACCGTCAGACTGTGAGCCCACTGTTGGGTAGGGACCATCTCTCTATGTTGCCAACTTGTACTTCCCAAGCGCTTAGTACAGTGCTCTGCACACAGTAAGCGCTCAATAAATACGATTGACTGATTGATTGTCAGCTGTGTGACTTTGGGCAAGTCACTCCACTTCTCTTAGGTTCCCTCATCTGGAAAATGGGGATGAAAACTGTGAGCTCCCCTGCCCCGGGGACAAGCTGATCACCTTGTCACCTCCCCAGCGCTTAGTACAGTGCTTTGCACACATAGTAAGTGCTTGACAAATGCCATCATGATTATTATTATTATTATTATTAGAGGAGGGGCGGGGTTGGAGTGGGAGAGTAGCCAGGTGAGGTAGGAGGGGGTAAGGGGATGGGTGGCTTTAAAGCCAATAAATACGATTGACGATGGGCGAATTTTGAAGAGCAGGGTGGTAGGTTGTAGAAGGTTTTTTAAGCATTACTGTGGGCAGAGCACTGTCCTAAGCGCTTGGGAGAGTACACTATAACCGGAAAATCATGGCCTAGTGGATAGAGCACGCTCTTGGAATTCAGAAGGTCGTGGGTTCTAATCCTGACTCCGCCGTATGTCTGCTTTGTGGCCTTGAGCAAGTCACTTCACTTCTCTGTTGCCAACTTGTACTTCCCAAGCGCTTAGTACAGTGCTCCGCACACAGTAAGCGCTCAATAAATACGATTGATTGATTGATTGATTCTCTGGGCCTCAGTGACCTCATCTGTAAAATGGGGATTGAGACTTGTGAGCCCCGTGTGGGACAGGGACGGTCCCTAGAGAAGCCAATGTGGCTCAGGGGAAAGAGCCCGGGCTTTGGAGTCGGAGGTCATGGGTTCGAATCCCGGCTGCGCCACATGTCTGCTGTGTGACCTTGGGCAAGTCACTTCACTTCTCGGAGCCTCAGTTCCCTCATCTGTAAAATGGGGGTGAAGACTGCGAGCCCCACGTGGGGACAACCTGATCGCCTTGTATCCCCCTTGCTTAGAATGGTGCTTTGCACATAGTAAGTGCTTAACAAATGCCATTATTATTATTATTATTATTGTATCCCCCCCCAGAGCTTAGGTCAGTGCCTGGCATATAGCGTTTAACAAATACCACAATTACTATTATTATTACTATTATTATTATCATTATTATTATTATTATCAGAAACATTCCCTGCCTATAACGAGCTTGCAGCCTAGAGGGAGGGTGAAGGAGGTGATCTGTTCTTTGCTGCTTCTGGTCTCTCCCTCTAGGCTGCAAGCTTGTTATAGGCAGGGAATGTTTCTGATAATAATAATAATAATAATAATAATAATAATAATAATAATAATAATAATAGTAATTGTGGTATTTGTTAAACGCTCCCACTTTTCTGGTGGGAGGCGAGTGGAGGGGTAGAGAGCAAGTTCCCCTTGAGAGAAACCAGCTGGGCAGGCAGTATGGTCTAGTGGGCAGAGCAGAATACACGGGAAGGCAGCGTGGCTCAGTGGAAAGAGCCCGGGCTTTGGAGCCAGAGGTCATGGGTTCAAATCCTGGCTCCGCCAACTGTCATCATCATCATCAATCGTATTTATTGAGCGCTTACTATGTGCAGAGCACTGTACTAAGCACTTGGGAAGCACAAATTGGCAACATCTAGAGACAGTCCCTACCCACCAGTGGGCTCACAGTCTAAAAGGGGGAGACAGAGAACAAAACCAAACATACTAACAAAATAAAATAAATAGAATAGATATGTACAAATAAATAAATAAATAGAGTAATAAATATGTACAAACTGTCAGTGGCTGTGTGACTTTGGGCAAGTCACTTCACTTCCCTGGGCCTCAGTTCCCTCATCTGGAAAATGGGGATGAAGACTGGGAGCCCCCTGTGGGACAGACTGATCACCTGGTAACCTCCCCAGCGCTTAGAACAGTGCTTTGCACATAGTGAGCACTTAATAAATGCCATCATTATTATTATTATTTAACTTCCCTGCGGCTCATTTTCCTTATTTGTAGAACTGGGATGAAATGCTACATCTCCCGCATATGTAGTGTGTGCGCCCAAAGAGGGAAAGGGAGTGTTTCCAACCTGATTATTGGGTATTTGCCCCAGCGCTTAACACAGAGTGAGTACCAGCGTGGCTCAGTGGAAAGAGCCCGGGCTTTGGAGTCAGAGGTCATGGGTTCAAATCCCAGCTCCGCCAACTGTCAGTGGCTGTGTGACTTTGGGTAAGTCACTTCACTTCTCTGGGCCTCAGTTCCCTCATCTGTAAAATGGGGATGAAGACTGTTAGCCCCCTGTGGGACAACCTGATTACCTGGTAACCTCCCCAGCGCTTAGAACAGTGCTTTGCACATAGTAAGCACTTAATAAATGCTATTATTATTATTATTATTATTAATTATTATTATTATTATTATTTAACTTCCCTGCGGCTCATTTTCCTTATTTGTAGAACAGGGATGAAATGCTACATCTCCCACATATCATCAATCGTATTTATTGAGCGCTTACTATGTGCAGAGCACTGTACTAAGTACATATGTAGTGTGTGCACCCAAAAAGGGAAAGGGAGTGTTTCCAACCTGATTATTGGGTATTTGCCCCAGCGCTTAACACAGAGTGAGTACCAGCGTGGCTCAGTGGAAAGAGCCCGGGCTTTGGAGTCAGAGGTCATGGGTTCAAATCCTGGCTCCGCCAACTGTCAGTGGCTGTGTGACTTTGGGCAAGGCACTTCACTTCTCTGGGCCTCAGTTCCCTCATCTGGAAAATGGGAATGAAGACTGTGAGCGCCCTGTGGGACAACCTGATTACCTGGTAACCTCCCCAGCGCTTAGAACAGTGTTTTGCACATAGTAAGCACTTAATAAATGTCATTATTATTATTATTATTATTATTATTATTATTTAACTTCCCTGAGGCTCATTTTCCTTATTTGTAGAACAGGGATAAAATGCTACATCTCCTGCATACATGGTGTGTGCACCAAAGAGGGAAAGGCAGTGTTTCCAACCTGATTATTGTGTATTTGCCCCAGCGTTTAACACAGAGTGAGTACCATTAACACCCTAATCGGGAGCACCAGGCAATGACCTGGACCGAGCATAGCAGAAATAGGTTGAGGACAAAGGGGTTTGACAATAATAATAATAATAATAATTGTATGCATGGTATTAAGTGCTTACTACGTGCCAGGCACTATATTAAGCGCTGGGGTGGATACAAGCGAATCGGGTTGGACACGGGCCCTGTCCCACCTTGGGGCTCACGGTCTCAATCCCCATTGGACAGAGGAGGAAACTGAGGCACAGTGAAGTGACTTGCCCAAGGTCACACAGCAGACAAGTAGAGGAGCCTTGACCCTCTGGCCGTACTGACCTCTGTCACTGGGCATTGAGACCGACTTTTAGAAATGCCAATGTCCTCCTGGGATTTTTCAGTGTAAGCGTGGCTACTTAAACCAAAGCGGAAAGGAATCGTGGGATTTTCAGGGTTGTTTTTTCCAACAATATCTGTTTAATAATAATAATAATAATAATAATAATAATGGCATTTATTAAGCACTTACTACATGCAAAGCACTGTTCTAAGCGCTGGAGAGGTTACAAGGTGATCAGGTTGTCCCAAGGGGCTCACAGTCTTAATCCCCATTTTACAGATGAGGTAACTGAGGCCCAGAGAAGTGAAGTGACTTTGCCCAAAGTCACACAGCTGACAAGTGGTGGGGCCGGGATTTGAACCCCTGACCTCTGACTCCAAAGCCCGGGCTCTTTCCATTGAGCCACGCTGCTCCTCAAGTGCCTAATACATGCCAGGCACTGTTCTAGGCGCTAGGGTAATCATTTTGGACACCTTAGTACGTGGGGCTCACAATCTTAATCCCCATTTTACAGGTGAGGGAACTGAGGCCCAGAGAATAATAATAATAATAATAATAATAATAATAATAATAATAATGATAGAATTTATTAAGCTCTTACTGTGTGCAAAGCAGTGTCCTAAGCACTGGGGAGGTTACAAGGTGATCAGGTTGTCCCACATGGGGCTCACAGTCTTAATCCCTTCTAGACTTCTAGACTGTGAGCCCACTGTTGGGTAGGGACCGTCTCTATATGTTGCCAACTTGGACTTCCCAAGCGCTTAGTCCAGTGCTCTGCACACAGTAAGCGCTCAATAAATACGACTGATTGATTGATTGGTAGTTGGGAGGAAAAGCTGTCCTCCTGCATCGGCACGCAATTTAGGTTGCTCTTGTCATTGGCCGTCATGTGGGAGAGAAGTTCTGACTTTTCCCTTTTTGTCCACCGCCTTCTTTATGGCCTCTTGTCCTTCTCAGAGCCAATCAGTCCATCGTATTTATTGGGCGCTCAGCGTATGCAGAGCACTGTACTAAGTGTCAGGGAGAGTACAGCACTGTAAGTGCTTAGTACAGTGCTCTGCACACAGTAAGCGCTCAATAAATACGATTGATTACAGCACAACAGAGGTGATAGATCACAAGCAGCTTACGGTCTGGGGGGAGACGGATATTAATAGAAATAAGTAGATGGATCCGGACGTAAGCGCTGTGGGGCTGAGAGAGAAGCTCGGTCAGTCGGTTGTATTTATTGAGCGCTTATTGTGTGCAGAGCACTGTACTAAGCGCTGGGGAGAGTCCAATAAAATAATAGGCACAGTCCCTGCCCACAGTGACCTGACAATCTAGAGCAGAAGGTGAATTAAGGGTGAAAATCCAAGGGCAGTGCAGAAGGGAGTGGGAAAAGAGGCAAGCAAGGAACAGAAATAAATCTTTTCCAGAAGTGAACCGTTTTCTTTTTCTTTTTTTTTTCCTCCTCGCTCCATACGACTCCAGAAGTTTTCTCCCTCTGCTAACGGCCTTTCAGGATCAGCGAGCGAGTTGCTTTCTCACTGGTGCCGCAGGAATAATTAGTTAAACCATAAAGAACAGGGCTCATTTCCACCGTCGTGACCGTCAACCGATGGCTGCCCAAACCGATTCAAAAAAGGAAACGGGGAACGGTCGAAAACGTGTGGGTCAGCCATCCGGGTGCCGGAACCCCCCTGCAGTTGTCGTGGACGCACTGTTGACGTCCGCAGTACGCCTCAGATCAATCAATCAATCAATCAATCATATTTATTGAGCGCTTACTGTGTGCAGAGCACTGGACTAAGCGCTTGGGAAGTATAAGTTGGCAAAAGATAGAGACGGTCCCGACCCAACAGTGGGCTCACAGTCTAGAAGGGGGAGACAGAGAACGAAACAACGTATTAACAGAATAAAATAAATAGATGAGTGAGCTGATCTGCCTTTCAGATGAACCAGAGACACAAAACATAGTAACAAAATAAAATAAATAGATGAGTGAGCTGATCTGCGATCTGTCTTTCAGATGAACCGGAGACGCGGGACGCGTGGTGGGCGGAAATCCGGCAAGAAATAAAATCCCACGCCAAAGCACTGGGCTGTCACGCCGTGGTGGGCTACAGCGAATCCACCAGCATTTGGTAAATCCCGATGACGATTTGAATTTTCTTCCAAACGCGACTGCAGATCTTTTGCCCCTCCTAGAACGAGGCCCTGGGCAGACGCAGCGGCCCGCGTCCTTACACGGGCGCCGAGTTGACGCAGGGGTGGATTGGCGCAAATAAAACAATCGGTGGTGTTTATGGAGACGCTCTCTGTGTGCAGAGCATCATCATCATCATCATCAATCGTATTTATTGAGCGCTGACTGTGTGCAGAGCACTGGACTAAGCGCTTGGGAAGTACAAATTGGCAACATATAGAGACAGTCCCTACCCAGCAGCGGGCTCACAGTCTAAAAGGGGGAGACAAAACCAAACATACTAACAAAATAAAATAAATAGAATAGATATGTACAAGTAAAATAAATAAATAGAGTAATAAATATGTAGAAACATATATACAGAGCACTCTCCTAAGCGCTTGGGAGAGTCCAATAGAGCAGAGCTGGTAGACACGCGTCCTGCCTGGAACCCACTTACAGTCTGGAGGAGGAGACTGACAGCGTGGCTCAGTGGAAAGAGCCCGGGCTTGTGAGTCGGAGATCATGGGTTCTAATCCTGGCTCCACCACTGTTCGGCTGTGTGACTCTGGACAAGTCACTTCACTTCTCTGGGCCTCAGTTACCGCATCTGTAAAATGGGGATGATGAAGACTGTGAGCCCCACGTGGGACAACCTGATCACCTTGTGTAGGACAGTGCTTCGCACATTCCAAGCACTTAACAAATGCCGTCGTTATTATTACGATAAACGAACAAACGTACATAATGACCGTTTCGATTCAGTCCGGCACCTCCGTCATCCTTAATCCCTTAACGTAAATCAGTCAATCAATCAATCAATCAATCGTATTTATTGGGTGCTTACTGTGTGCAGAGCACTGTACTAAGCGCTTGGGAAGTCCAAGTTGGCAACATCTAGAGACGGTCCCTACCCAACAGCGGGCTCACAGTCTAGAAGGGGGAGACAGAGAACAAAACCAAACATATTAACAAAATAAAATAAATAGAATAGATATGTATAAGTAAAATAAATAGAGTAATAAATATGTACAAACATATATACATATCAATCAATTAATCAATCGTATTTATTGAGCGCTTACTGTGTGCAGAGCACTGTATTAAGCGCTTGGGAAGTCCAAGTTGGCAACATATAGAGACAGTCCCTACCCAACAGTGGGCTCACAGTCAAGAAGGGGGAGACAGAGAACAAAACCAAACATATTAACAAAATAAAATAAATAGAATAGACATGTACAAATAAAATAAATAAATAAATAGAGTAATAAATATGTACAAACATATATACATATCAATCAATCAATCGTATTTATTGAGCGCTTACTGTGTGCAGAGCACTGTACTAAGCGCTTGGGAAGTCCAAGTTGGCAACATATAGAGACAGTCCTTACCCAACAGTGGGCTCACAGTCTAGAAGGGGAAGACTGAGAACAAAACCAACATATCAACAAAATAAAATAAATAGAATAGATATGTACAAGTAAAATAAATAGAGTAATAACTATGTACAAACATATATACATATATACATGTAAACCCATATAGCTTTCATTTTTGTGGTGAAGACATTTTTCTTTTCTTTTTTTTTTCCTTTTTAGGATATTTGTTAAGCACTTACTATGTGCCAGGCACTGTACTAAGCGCTGGGGATAGATCAATCAATCAATCAGTCATATTTATTGAGCACTTACTGTGTGCAGAGCACTGTACTAAGCGCTTGGGAAGTACAAGTTGGCAACATATAGAGACAGTCCCTACCCGAGCTAATCAGGTTGGACACGGTCCCTGGCCCACGTGGAACTCAGTCTCAATCCCCGTTTTACAGATGAGGGAACTGAGGCCCAGAGATGTGAAGTGACTTGCCCAAGGTCGCACACAGCAGATGAGGAGAGGAGCCAGGATTAGAACCCAGGTCCTTCTGACTCCCAGTCCCGGGCTCGATCCACTAGGCTGCACTACATTTGAATTTCTGGGCCCTCAAGCGGGTGACGTGCCCCAACCAAAGCACCGAGATTTTTTCCGTTTTTCTAGAAGTATATTTAGACAATCAAAGCTGCAACATTGAGCTTTACAATCTGTACTTTCACTGAACCGAGCTTTTGCTTCGGGCTCTTTGGTTTCATAATAATAATAATGATGATGGCATTTGTTAAGTGCTTACTCTGTGCGAAGCACTGTTCTAAGCGCTGGGGGGGATACAAGGTGATCAGGTTGTCCCACGGGGGGCTCACAGTCTTAATCCCCATTTTACAGATAGTAAATTAATAAATAATGATGGCATTTGTTAAGCGCTTACTATGTGTGAAGCGCTGTTCTAAGCACTTGTGGGGATACGAGGTGATCAGGTTGTCCCACGGGGGGCTCACAGTCTTAATCCCCATTTTACAGATAGTAAATAAATAAATAATGATGGCATTTGTTAAGCGCTTACTATGTGCAAATCACTGTTCTAGGTGCTGGGGGGGATACAAGGTGATCAGGTTGTCCCATGGGGTGCTCACAGTCTTCATCCCCACTTTACAGATGAGGTCACTGAGGCTCAGAGAAGTGAAGTGACTTGCCCAAGGTCACCCAGCAGGCAAGTGGCAGAGCCGGGATTAGAACCCATAATAATAATAATGATGGCATTTATTAAGCGCTTACTCTGTGCAAAGCACTGTTCTAAGCGCTGGGGAGGTTACGAGGTGATCAGGTTGGCCCATGGGGGGCTCACAGTCTTCATCCCCATTTTACAGATGCGGTCACTGAGGCTCAGAGAAGTGAAGTGACTTGCCCAAGGTCACCCAGCAGACAAGTGGCAGAGCTGGGATTAGAACCCATAATAATAATAATGATGGCATTTATTAAGCGCTTACTCTGTGTAAAGCACTGTTCCAAGCACTGGGGAGGTTACAAGGTGATCAGGTTGTCCCACGGGGGGCTCACAGTCTTCATCCCCATTTTCCAGATGAGGGAACTGAGGCCCAGAGAAGTGAAGTGATGTGCCCAAAGTCACCCAGCAGACAAGTGGTAGAGCCGGGATTAGAACCCATGACCTCTGACTCCAAAGCCCGGGCTCTTCCCACTGAGCCACGCTGCTTCTCTGATAGATACAAGGATAGATAAAAGGTGATCAGTTTGTCCCACTTGGAGCTCGCAGTCTTGATCCCCACTTTCCAGATGAGGTAACAGAGGCCCAGAGAAGTGAAGTGATGTGCCCAAAGTCACCCAGCAGACAAGTGGTAGAGCCGGGATTCGAACCCGTGACCTCCGACTCCAAAGCCCGGGCTCTTCCTACTGAGCCACGCTGCTTCTCTGATAGATACAAGGATAGATACAAGGTGATCAGTTTGTCCCACTTGGAGCTCGCAGTCTTGATCCCCACTTTCCAGATGAGGTAACAGAGGCCCAGAGAAGTGAAGTGATGTGCCCAAAGTCACCCAGCAGACAAGTGGTAGAGCCGGGATTCGAACCCGTGACCTCCGACTCCAAAGCCCGGGCTCTTCCTACTGAGCCACGCTGCTTCTCTGATAGATACAAGGATAGATACAAGGTGATCAGTTTGTCCCACTTGGAGCTCACAGTCTTGATCCCCACTTTCCAGATGAGGTAACAGAGGCCCAGAGAAGTGAAGCGACTTGCTCAAAGTCACACAGCTGACGGGAGCCGGGATTCGAACCCGTGACCTCCGACTCCAAAGCCCGGGCTCTTGCCACCGAGCCACGCTGCTTCTCGGGCCGGAGGGTGATCTTACAGGCCGGAGGGCGAGCCGGCAGCCCCGAGGAGAAGCCGGCAGTGTAGAGGACGAGTTGACGGGGTAGAGGATGAGTTTGACAGTCCAGAGGCCAAGCCGACAGAGCAGAGGAGGGGGAGACAGCGTAGAGGAGGCGGTTGCAGCCTTTGGGGGTCGTCCCCGCGAAGCCCCCCTGACTGGTCATCATCATCATCATCATCATCAATCGTATTTATTGAGCGCTTACTGTGTGCAGAGCACTGTACTAAGCGCTTGGGAAGTACAAATTGGCAACATATAGAGACAGTCCCTACCCAACAGTGGGCTCACAGTCTAAAGGGGGTCCTTGTGTTCCCTCTGTCAGCGAGGAGGTCTGCATCCTGTCCGCCTCGGGCACGGCGGCCGAGCTCAACCCCCGCTTCCTGCAGGACGGCACCGTGGACGGATGTTGGGAACGAAGGTTGGTGCCGCAGCCCGGCTTATTCTCTCTTTTTTTTTATGGCATTTATTAAGCGCTTAATAAATGCCGTTATTATTATTATTATTATTATTATTATTATTATTATGGGCCTTCAAGGCCCTACTGAGAGCTCACCTCCTCCAGGAGGCCTTCCCACACTGAGCCCCCTCCTTCCTCTCCCCCTCCTTCCCCTCTCCATCCCCCCTGCCTTACCTCCTTCCCCTACCCACAGCACCTGTATATATGTTTGTATCTATCTATCTATCTATATGTACATATATATACACAGTATATATATATATCTATATATGCTGTATATATGTATATATAGATAGATATAGATAGATAGATAGATAGATAGTATATATATACTGTGTCTATCTATATACAGTATATCTATATATATATCTATAGATATACTGTATCTATCTATCTATCTATCTATCTCTAGCTATCTATCTATCTATATACTGTGTATATACAGATAGATAGATATATACTGTGTATATATAGATATAGATACAGTATATATATAGATATAGATACAGTATATATATATATATATATATATATATATATATATATACTGTGTGCTCTGCACGCAGTAAGCGCTCAATAATTACGATTGATGATGATGATGTTTGTACGGATTTATTACTCTATTTATTTTACTTGTACATATCTATTCTATTTATTTTATTTTGTTAATATGTTTGGTTTTGTTCTCTGTCTCCCCCTTCTAGACTGTGAGCCCGCTGTTGGGTAGGGACCGTCTCTATATGTTGCCAACTTGGACTTCCCAAGCGCTTAGTACAATGCTCTGCACACAGTAAGTGCTCAATAAATGCAATTGATTGATTGATTGACTGACTAAGCGCTTAATCAATCAATCAATCAATCGTATTTATTGAGCGCTTACTGTGTGCAGAGCACTGGACTAAGCGCTTGGGAAGTACAAGTTGGCAACATATAGAGACTGTCCCTACCCAACAGTGGACTCACAGTCTAGAATTTATTAAGCACTTACTATGTGCAAAGCACTGTTCTAAGCACTGGGGAGGTTACAAGGTGATCAGGTTGTCCCACGGGGGGCTCACAGTCTTAATCCCCATTTTATTCATTCATTCATTCAATAGTATTTATTGAGTGTTTACTGTGTGCAGAGCACTGGACTAAGTGCTTGGGAAGTCCAAGTTGGCAATATATAGAGGCAGTCCTTACCGAACAGCAGGCTCACAGTCTAGAATTTATTAAGCGCTTACTATGTGCAAAGCCCTGTTCTAAGCGCTGAGCAGGTTACAAGGTGATCAGGTTGTCCCACGGGGGGCTCACAGTCTTCATCCCCATTTTACTCATTCATTCATTCAGTTGCATTTATTGAGCACTTACTGTGTGCAGAGCACTGGACTAAGCTCTTGGGAAGTCCAAGTTGGCAACGTATAGAGACAGTCCCTACCCAACAGCGGGCTCACAGTCTAGAAGGGGGAGACGGACAACAAAACAAAGCATGTTAACAAAATAAAATAAATAGAATAAATATGCACAAGTAAAATAAATAGAGTAATAAATATGTAAAAATATGGAACGCTTCACAAATTTGCACGTCATCCTTGCACAGGGGCCACGCTAATCTTCTCTGTATCGTTCCAATTTTAGTATATGCGCTGCCAAAGCGAGCACATTTTACAGATGAGGGAATTGAGGCCCAGAGAAGTGAAGTGACTTGCCCAGAGTCACACAGCTGACACACAGTCTTCTAGACTGTGAGCCCACTGTTGGGTAGGGACCGTCTCTATATGTTGCCAACTTGGACTTCACAAGCGCTTAGTACAGTGCTCTGCACACAGTAAGCACTCAATAAACATATGCTATGTTGAGAAGCAGCGTGGCTCAGTGGAAAGAGCCCGGGCTTTGGCATCAGAGGTCATGGGTTCAAATCCCGGCTCCGCCACTTGTCAGCTGTGTGACTTTGGGCAAGTCACTTCACTTCGCTGGGCCTCAGTTCCCTCGTCTGTAAAATGGGGATGAAGACTGTGTGCCCCACATGGGACAACCTCATCACTTTGTATCCCCCCAGCGCTTAGAACAGTGCTTTGCACATAGTAAGTGCTTAATAAATGCCATCATCATCATCATCATCACTTGTCAGCTGTGTGACTTTGGGCAAGTCACTTCACTTCTCTGGGCCTCAGTTCCCTCATCTGTGAAATGGGGATTAAGACTGTGAGCCCCCCGTGGGACAACCTGATCACCTTGTAACCTCCCCAGCGCTTAGAACAGTGCTTTGCACATAGCAAGCGCTTAATAAATGCCATTATTAATAAATATGATTGAACGAATGAATGACAGTTGGCGGAGCCGGGGTTTGAACCCATGACCTCTGACTCCGAAGCCCAGGCTCTTTCCACTGAGCCACGCTGCTTCCCTTCATTTGTTCATTCGGGCCTATTTACTGAACGCTTTTTGCGAGAGTGCTTGGGTCTCCCTAGGGTCAGGCCAGGGCCAGGGTGATCGTGCTTCTCAGAGCCAGGGTTTGTCCCGCTCATTTCAGATAATAAGAATAATAATAATCACGGGATCCGTGAAGCACTTAGTCGGTACCAGGCACTGTACTAAGCGCCGGGGTGGATGCAGCCAAACCGGGTTGGACGCAGCCCCTGACCCACGTGGGGCTCACAGTCTCAATCCCCATTTTACGGGTGAGGAAACTGAGGCCCAGAGAAGTGAAGCGACTTGCCCACGGTCACACATTATTATGCTTATGATTGTTAATAACGATAATGACGATGATACGACAGTGGTATTGGTTAGTCGCTTTCTCTGTGCCAACCACTGTAAATAAAAATAAAATGATGGCATTTATTAAGCGCTTATTATGTGCAGAGCGCTGTTCTAAGCGCTGGAATAATGATGGCATTGGGTAAGGGCTTACTATGTCCTAAGCACTGGGGGGGATACAAGGTGATCAAGTTGTCCCCCGTGGGGCTCACAGTCTTAATCCCCATTTTCCAGATGAGGGAACTGAGGCCCAGAGAAGTGAAGTGACTGGCCCAGAGCCACACAGCTGACAAGTGGCGGAGTCGGGATTAGAAATTAGTCAATCAATCAATCGTATTTATTGAGCGCTTACTGTGTGATGATGATGATGGCATTTGTTAAGCGCTTACTGTGTACAAAGCACTGTTCTAAGCGCTGGGGGGATACAAAGTGATGAGGTTGTCCCACGTGGGGCTCACAGTCTTCATCCCCATTTTACAGACGAGGGAACTGAGGCCCAGAGAAGTGAAGTGACTTGCCCAAAGTCACACAGCTGACAAGTGGCGGGGCCGGGATTTGAACCCATGACCTCTGTGTGCAGAGCAGTGTACTAAGCGCTTGGGAAGTACAAGTCGGCAACATATAGAGACAGTCCCTATCATCATCATCAATTGTAGTTATTGAGCGCTTACTATGTGCAGAGCACTGTACTAAGCGCTTGGGAAGTACAAATTGGCAACATATAGAGACAGTCCCTACCCAACAGTGGGCTCACAGTCTAAAAATTAGTCGGGATTCTGGGAAGCAGCGTGGCTCGGTGGGAAGAGCCCGGGCTTTGGAGTCAGAGGTCATGGGTTCAAATCCCAGCTCCGCCACCTGTCAGCTGTGTGACTTTGGGCAAGTCCCTTCACTTCTCTGTACCTCAGTCACCTCGTCTGTAAAATGGGGATTAAAACCGTGAGCCCCCCGTGGGACAACCTGATCATCATCATCAGCATCAATCGTATTTATTGAGCGCTTACTGTGTGCAGAGCGCTGGACTAAGCACTTGGGAAGTACAAATTGGCAACATAATAGAGACAGTCCCTACCCAACAGTGGGCTCACAGTCTAAAAGGGGGAGACAGAGAACATAAACCAAAACATAGTAACAAAATAAAATAAATAGAATAGATATGTACCCCCAGTGCTTAGCTTAGAACAGTGCTTTGCACATAGTAAGCGCTTAACAAATACCGTTATTATTATTATTATTATTATTATTATTATTATTATTATTATTATTATTATAACCCAGGACCTCTGACTCTCAAGCCCACCGCGCTCTTTCCTCTGAGCCACGCCGCTGCTTCTCCTCTGGGGCAGATACCAGAGCCTCGGATCCCCCACGGGCTCACAGGCTAAAGGGGAGGCGGACAGGGATTGAACCCCCATTTTGCAGATGAAGGAACTGAAGCCCAGAGAAGGAAAGTGACTTGCCCTCGGTCACACAGCAGGCCCGTGGAGGAGCCGGGATTCGAACCCCGGTCTGCTGACTCTCGGGCCTGGGCTCTTTCCACTCGGCCTCGCCGCTTCCTGAATCAAAATCTTTTACCGCTTTTAACCTCTGTCGAGAAAACTTCTTCTTTCCCCCTTCCCCCCCCCCGCCCCATCTTAATCCAAAGCCTTGGAACATTTCCGGAATGAACAGCCTCTTAATTGATTCTGCTGTCTTTAATAACCGGAAAGGAAATGGAAGCATTAGGCCTAATTAAGTGGAATGTCTGGTCGTTGAGGGGTAAGATTTCATCATATTAATTAGACGGCCAGGACAACTTCATATTTCCCGATTTTATCTTTTCCAAGGCCTTCAGACGTCGTCTTTGCTGTTCGCCTCCGCGCTTTACGTGTACACGTGGGTGTGTTTGTAAATTCAATCAATCAATCAGTCAGTCGTATTTATTGAGCGCTTGCTGTGTGCAGAGCACTGTACTGAGCGCTTGGGAAGTCCAAGTTGGCAACATATAGAGACGGTCCTTACCCGACAGTGGGCTCACAGTCTAAAAGGGGGAGACAGAGAACAAAACCAAACTGAAGTATCGGGTAGGGACCCTCTCCATATGTTACCGACTTGTACTTCCCAAGCGCTTAGTACAGTGCTCTGCACACAGTAAGCGCTCAGTAAATACGACTGAAGGAAGTAATGAATGAAATATGTGGCATTCTCTGCATCTCACTGGGCCGAATTCACTAATATAGTTCAAAAGGTGCGCCACCGAGGTGGGGATTATCTGTAGAGTGAGATCTGTTAAACACTTACAACATGCTGGGCACTGTACTAAGCGCTGGGGAAGAGACAGGATCATCAGGTTCAGTGCTGTCCTTGAATATATTCATTCATTCATTCAATCAATCGTCTTTATTGAGCACTTACTGTGTGCAGAGCACTGTACTAAGCGCTTGGGAAGTACAAGTGAATATTTAGTTCAGTAGAGCAAAAAAGTGACTCGGCCAAGCTGCTAAATTGGAATCGCCCTTGAGATAATAATAAAATTTCATATTTCCCGATTTTATCTTTTCCAAGGCCTTCAGACGTCGTCTTTACTGTTTGCCTCCGCGCTTTACGTGTACACGTGGGTGTGTTTGTAAATTAAAGTATCGGGTAGGGACCGTCTCCATAAGTTACCGACTTGTACTGCCCAAGCGCTTAGTACAGTGCTCTGCACACAGTAAGCGCTCAGTAAATACGACTGAAGGAAGGAATGAATGAAATATGTGGCATTCTCTGCATCTCACTGGACCGAATTCACCAATATAGTTCAAAAGGTGTGCCACTGAGGTGGGGATTATCCATAGAGTGAGATCTGTTAAGCGCTTACAATATGCCGGGCACTGTACTAAGCGCTGGGGAAGAGACAGGATCATCAGGTCCAGTGCTGTCCTTGAATATATTCATTCATTCATTCAATCAATCGTATTTATTGAGCGCTTACTGTGTGCAGATCAGTGTACTAAGTGCTTGGGAAATACAAGTGAATATATAGCTGTGTAGAGCAAAAAAGTGACTTGGCCAAGCTGCTAAATTGGAATCACCCTTGAGATAACAATAAAATTTCATATTTCCCGATTTTATCTTTTCCAAGGCCTTCAGACGTCGCCTTTACTGTTTGCCTCCGCAATTTACGTGTACACGTAGGTGTGTTCGTAAATTAACGTATCGGGTAGGGACCGTCTCCATATGTTACCGACTTGTACTTCCCAAGCGCTTAGTACAGTGCTCTGCACACAGTAAGTGCTCAATAAATACAACTGAAGGAATGAATGAATGAAATATGTGGAATTCTCTGCATCTCACTGGACCGAATTCACTAATATAGTTCAAAAGGTGCGCCACCGAGGTGGGGATTATCTATAAAGTGATATCTGTTAAGCACTTAAAATATGCCGGGCACTGTACTAAGCGCTGGGAAAGAGACAGGATCATCAGGTCCAGTGCTGTCCTTGAATATATTCATTCATTCATTCAATCAATCGTATTTATTGAGTGCTTACTGTGTGCAGAGCACTGTACTAAGCACTTGGGAAGTACAAGTGAATATATAGTTCAGTAGAGCAAAAAAGTGACTTGGCCAAGCTGCTAAATTGGAATCGCCCTGGAGATAATTATAATAATAATAGTTGTGGTATCTCTAAGTGCTTACTATGTTGTAAGTACAGTGCTTTGCACATAGTAAGTGCTTAGTAAATGCCCTTATTATCATTATTATTATTACTAAGCACTGAGGTGGATACAAGCAAATCGGGCTGGACACAGTCCCTGTCCCACGTGGGGCTCACAGACTCAATCCCCATTTTATAGATGAGGGAACTGAGGCCCAGAGAAGTGAAGCGACTTGCCCAAAGTCACAGAGCAGACAAGTGGCGGAGCCGGAATTAGAACCCATGACCTTCTGACTCCCAGGACCGGGCACGCGGGTTACAGTGGGAAAATGCCGTAATAATAATAAAACAATAATAATAATTAATAAATATAATAAAAATAATAATAATTAAGAATAGTAATAAGCCCTGTTCTCAGCGCTGGGGTAGACAAAAGGGAATTGGCCACAAAGAGAGAAGTCTGTGTATAGAGAACTGCTTCAAGTGACTTTTGTTCATTAAATCGCTCATCCTGCCATGAGTTTGGATAATAATAATAATGATGGTATTTGTTAAGCGCTTACTATGTGTCAAGCACTGTTCTCAGCGCTGGGGTAGACAAAAGGGAATCAGGTTGTCCCAGGTGGGGCTCACAGTCTTAATCCCCATTTTCTGGATGAGGTAACTGAGGCCCAGAGAAGCGAAGTGACTTGCCCAAAGTCACACAGCAGACAAGTGGCGGAGCCGGGATTTGAACCCACGACCTCTGACTCCCAAGCCCGGACTCTTTCCACTGAGCCACGCTGCTGAGATGCTCAGTCTACCACATGCTCATTCTGCCTGTAGTGTGCGCATCGCGTGGCTCTGTGGAAAGAGCCCGGGCTTTGGAGTCAGAGGTCGTGGGTTCAAATCCCGACTCCGCCACTTGTCAGCTGGGTGACTTTGGGCAAGTCACTTAGAAGCAGCGTGGCTCAGTGGAAAGAGCCTGGGCTTTGGAGTCAGAGGTCATGGGTTCAAATCCCAGCTCCGCCAACTGTCAGCTGTGTGACTTTGGCCAAGTCACTTCACTTCTCTAGGCCTCAGTTCCCTCATCTGGAAAATGGGGATTAAGACTGTGAGCCCCACGTGGGACAACCTGATCACCTTGTAACCTCCCCAGTGCTTAGAACAGTTCTTGGCACATAGTAAGCACTTCATAAATGTCATCATAATTATCATTATTATTCTCTGAGCCTCAGTGACCTCATCTGTAAAATGGGGATTAAGACTGGCCCCCCGTGGGATAACCTGATCACCTTGTAACCACCCCAGTGCTTAGAACAGTGTCTGGCACATAGTAAGCACTTAATAAATGCCATTATTATTATTATTATTATTCTTTAGAGCCTCAGTGACCTCATCTGTAAAATAATGTCATATTATTATTATTATTATTATTATTATTATTATTATTATTATTATTCTCTGAGCCTCAGTGACCTCATCTGTAAAATGGGAATGAAGACTGTGAGCCCCCCGTGGGACAACCTGATCACTATGTAACCTCCCCAGCGCTTAGAACACTGCTTTACACATAGTAAGTGCTTAATAACTTGTACTTCCCAAGCGCTTAGTCCAGTGCTCTGCACACAGTAAGCATTCAATAAATACGATGGAATGAATGAATAAATGCCATCATCATTATTATTATTATCTGAAAAAGTGCCGATTTTTCTTTCTTTTCACTTTTCGACTGTGAGCCCACTGTTGGGTAGGGACCGTCTCTATATGTTGCCAACTTGTACTTCCCAAGCGCTTAGTACAGTGCTCTGCACACAGTAAGCGCTCAATAAATACAATTGAATGAATGAATATATGCCATCGTCATTATGATTATTATCTGAAAAAGTGCCGATTTTTCTTTCTTTTCACTTTTAGACTGTGAGCCCGCTGTTGGGTAGGGACCGTCTCTAGATGTTGCCAACTTGGACTTCCCAAGCGCTTAGTCCAGTGCTTTGCACACAGTAAGCACTCAATAAATAAAGAGAAGCAGCATTGCTCAGTGGAAAGAGCCCGGGCTTTGGAGTCAGACGTCATGGGTTCGACTCCCGACTCCACCGCAAGTCTGCTGTGTGGCTTTGGGCAAGTCACTTCACTTCTCTGAGCCTCAGTTCCCTCATCTGTAAAAATGGGGATTAAGACTGTGAGCCCCACGCGGGGCGACTTGATCACATTGTATCCCCCCCAGCGCTTAGAACAGTGCTTTGCACATAGTAAGCGCTTAACAGATGCCATTATTATTATTATTATTATTATTAATAAATAAGATTGATCCAGTGAGCCCACTGTTGGGTAGGGACTGTCTCTATATGTTGCCAATTTGTACTTCCCAAGTGCTTAGTACGGTGCTCTGCACACAGTAAGCGCTCAGTAAATACGATTGATGATGATCGATTGATTGATTTAACGGTGCGGTTTTCTTCGTGGGTTTTTGTAACGGGGTGGTGTTCCGGTTTTTTTTTTTTAGGCTCGAGGAAACCTTGTCCTTAACCTGTGGATTCTGCCACATCCCGTACGACGAGCTGAACATGCCGTTCCCCGCCCACCTGACATATTGCTCCGGCTGCAGGAAGCAGAAGGTGCCCGACGTCCTGTTCACCACCATCGACCTCCCAGCCGACGCCACCGTGGTCGGGAAAGGCTGCCTCATTCAGGCCAGGTGGGTGCCCCCAACCCCTTTCTTCCCCCACCCCGCGGCGTCGCTTCTCTCATTCACTCGGTCGTTCATTCAGTCGTATTTATGGAGCGCTTACTGTGTGCAGAGCACTGGACTAAGCGCTTGGGAAGTCCAAGTACCTGTATATATGTATATATGTTTGTACATATTTATTACTCTATTTATTTGTATTTATTCAAGGCCCTGCTGAGAGCTCACCTCCTCCAGGAGGCCTTCCCAGACTGAGCCCCTTCCTTCCTCTCCCCCTCGTCTCCCTCTCCATCCCCCCCATCTTACCTCCTTCCCTTCCCCACAGCACCTGGATATATGGATATATGTTTGTACAGATTTATTACTCTATTTATTTTACCTGTACATATCTATTCTATTTATTTTATTTTGTTAGTATGTTTGGTTTTGTTCTCTGTCTCCCCCTTTTAGACTGTGAGCCCACTGTTGGGTAGGGACTGTCTCTGTATGTTGCCAGCTTGTACTTCCCAAGCGCTTAGTACAGTGCTCTGCACATAGTAAGCGCTCAATAAATACGATTGATGATGATGATGATTACTCTATTTTTTTTATTTGTACATATCTATTCTATTTATTTTATTTTGTTAGTATGTTTGGTTTTGTTCTCTGTCTCCCCCTTTTAGACTGTGAGCCCACTGTTGGGTAGGGACTGTCTCTAGATGTTGCCAATTTGTACTTCCCAAGCGCTTAGTACAGTGCTCTGCACATAGTAAGCGCTCAATAAATACGATTGATGATGATGATGATTACTCTATTTATTTATTTTTTTTTTTTTGTACATATCTATTCTATTTATTTTATTTTGTTAGTATGTTTGGTTTTGTTCTCTGTCTCCCCCTTTTAGACTGTGAGCCCACTGTTGGGTAGGGACTGTCTCTGTATGTTGCCAGCTTGTACTTCCCAAGCGCTTAGTACAGTGCTCTGCACATAGTAAGCGCTCAATAAATACGATTGATGATGATGATGATTACTCTATTTTTTTTATTTGTACATATCTATTCTATTTATTTTATTTTGTTAGTATGTTTGGTTTTGTTCTCTGTCTCCCCCTTTTAGACTGTGAGCCCACTGTTGGGTAGGGACTGTCTCTAGATGTTGCCAATTTGTACTTCCCAAGCGCTTAGTACAGTGCTCTGCACATAGTAAGCGCTCAATAAATACGATTGATGATGATGATGATTACTCTATTTATTTATTTTTTTTTTTTTGTACATATCTATTCTATTTATTTTATTTTGTTAGTATGTTTGGTTTTGTTCTCTGTCTCCCCCTTTTAGACTGTGAGCCCACTGTTGGGTAGGGACTGTCTCTAGATGTTGCCAATTTGTACTTCCCAAGCACTTAGTACAGTGCTCTGCACATAGTAAGCGCTCAATAAATACAATTGATGATGATGATGATTTATTTATTTATTTTACTTGTGCATATCTGTTCTATTTTATTTTGTTAGTATGTTTGTTTTTGTTCTCTGTCTCCCCCTTCTAGACTGTGAGCCCACTGTTGGGTAGGGACCGTCTCTAGATGTTGCCAACTTGGACATCCCAAGCGCTTAGTACAGTGCTCTGCACACAGTAAGCGCTCAATAAGTACGATTGATGATGATGATGATGATGATGAAGTACAAGTCGGCAACACAGAGAGCCAGTCCCTACCCAACAGCGGGCTCACCGTCTAGAAGGCTCTCCCGCCGTTTGGAAGGCCGTGCAGTTCAATCAATCAATCAATCAATCAATCGTATTTATTGAGCGCTTACTGTGTGCAGAGCACTGTTTGTCATTGAGCGCCGAGCAGCGTGGCTCAGTGGAAAGAACCCGGGCTTGGGAGTCAGAGGTCAATCAATCAATCAATCAATCAATCAATTGTATTTTTTGAGCGCTTACTATGTGCAGAGCACTGGACTTATCTCTTGGGAAGTACAAATTGGCAACATATAGAGACGGTCCCTACCCAACAGCGGCTCACTGTCTAGAAGACTCTCCTGCCATTTGGAGGGCCGTGCAGTTCAATCAGTCAATCAATCAATCAATCGTATTTTTTGAGCGCTTACTGTGCGCAGAGCACTGTTCGTCATTGAGCGTCGAGCAGCGTGGCTCAGTGGAAAGAGCCCGGGCTTGGGAGTCAGAGGTCAATCAATCAATCAATCAATCAATCGTATTTACTGAGCGCTTACTGTGTGCAGAGCACTGGACTAATCGCTTGGGAAGTACAAATCGGCAACACATAGAGACGGTCCCTACCCAACAGCGGGCTTACAGTCTAGAACGAGGAGACAGAGAACAAAACAAAACATATTAACAAAATAAAATAAATAGAATAGATATGTACAAGTAAAATAAATAAATAAATCAATATCAATCAATCAATTCAATCAATCGTATTTATTGAGCGCTTACTATGTGCAGAGCACTGTACTAAGCGCTTGGGAAGTACAAATTGGCATCACATAGAGACAGTCCCTACCCGATAGTGGGCTCGCAGTCTAAAAGGGGGAGACAGAGAACAGAACCAAACATACCAACAAAATAAAATAAGTAGGATAGAAATGTACAAGTAAAATAAATAAATAAATAAATAGAGTAATAAATATGTACAACCATATATACATATATACAGGTGCTGTGGGGAGGGGAAGGCGGTAAGGCGGGGGGATGGAGAGGGGGACGAGGGGGAGAGGAAAGAAGGGGCTCAATCTGGGAAGGCCTCCTGGAGGAGGTGAGCTCTCAGCAGGGCCTTGAAGGGAGGAAGAGAGCGAGCTTGGCGGATGGGCAGAGGGAGGGCATTCCAGGCCCGGGGGATGACGTGGGCCGGGGGTCGACGGCGGGACAGGCGAGAGCGAGGTACAGTGAGGAGATTAGTGGGGGAGGAGCGGAGGGTGCGGGCTGGGCAGTAGAAGGAGAGAAGGGAGGTGAGGTAGGAGGGGGCGAGGGGATGGACAGCCTTGAAGCCCAGGGTGAGGAGTTTCTGCCTGATGCGCAGATTGATCGGTAGCCATTGGAGGTTTTTGAGGAGGGGAGTGATATGTCCAGAGCGCTTCTGGACAAAGATAATCCGGGCAGCAGCATGAAGTATGGATTGAAGTGGAGAGAGACACGAGGATGGGAGATCAGAGAGAAGGCTAGTGCAGTAGTCCAGACGGGATAGGATGAGAATCAATAGAGTAATAAATCCGTACAAACATATATCCATATATACAGGTGCTGTGGGGAAGGGAAGGGGGTAAGGCGGGGGGGATGGAGAGGGGGACGAGGGGGAGAGGAAGGAGGGGGCTCAGTCTGGGAAGGCCTTCTGGAGGAGGTGAGCTCTCAGAAGGTCTTGGGTTCAAATCCCGGCTCCACCAAGTGTCAGCTTAATAATAATAATAATGATAATAATAATAATAATAATAATAATAATAATAATAATTGGCATTTGTTAAGCGCTTACTATGTGCAAAGCACTGTTCTAGGCGCTGGGGAGGTTACAGGGTGATCAGATTGTCCCACCGGGGGCTCACAGTCTTAATCCCCATTTTACAGATGAGGGAACTGAGGCCCAGAGAAGTTAAGTGACTTGCCCAAGATCACACAGCAGACATGTGGCGGAGTCGGGATTCGAACCCATGACCTCTGACTCCAAAGCCCGGGCTCTTTCCACTTAGCCACACTACTTCTCTAAATATGGCATTTATTAAGCACTTCCTGTGTGCAAATATATGCCATTATTATTATAAAGAACTCTTCTAATCAATCAATCGTATTTATTGAGCGCTTACTATGTGCACAGTACTGTACTAAGCGCTTGAGCTGGGGAGGTTACAAGGTGATCAGGTTGTCCCTTAACTTCTCTGTGCCTCAGTCTCCTCATCTGTAAAATGGGGATGAAGACCGTGAGCCCCTCGTGGGACAACCTGATCACCCTGTATCCTCCCAGTGCTTAGAACAGTGCTTTGCACATAGTAAGCACTTAACAAATACCATAATTATTATTATTATTATCGCTTCTCTCCCACTGTTCTGTTTGGAGGGCCATTCAGTTCATCATTAAGTGCTTAGCAGCATGGCTCAGTGGAAAGAGCCTGGGCTTGGGAGTCAGAGGTCATGGGTTCAAATCCCGGCTCCGCCAACTGTCAGCTCGGTGACCTGGGGCAAGTCACTTAATTTCTCTGTGCCTCATTCACCTCATTTGGAAAATGGGGATGAAGACTGGGAGCCCCCCGTGGGGCAACCTGATCACCTGGTAACCTCCCCAGCACTTAGAACAGTGTTTGGCACATATTAAGCGCTTAATAAATGCCACTTAAAAAAAAAGAAAGTCACTTCACTTCTCTGTGCCTTAGTGCCCTCATCTGGAAAATGGGGATGAAGTCTGTAAGCCCCCCATGGGACAACCTGATCACCTTGTTACCTCTGCAGCACTTAGAACAGTGCTTGGCACATAGTAAGCGCTTAATAAATGCTATTAAAAAAAAGGCTCTTCACTTCTCTGTGCCTCAGTGACCTCATCTGTAAAATGGGGATTAAGACTGTGAGCCCCCCGTGGGACAACCTGATCACCTTGTAACCTCCCCAGCGCTTAGAACAGTGCTTGGCACATAGTAAGCGCTTAATAAATGTCATTAAACAAAAAAGGTTCTTCAATCAGTCAATCAATCATATTTATTCAGCGTTTACTGTGTGCAGAGCACTATACTAAGCGCTTGGGAAGTACAAGTTGGCAACATATAGAGACGGTCCCTACCCAACAGTGGGCTCACAGTCTAAAAGGGGGAGACAGAGAACAAAACCAAACATACTAACAAAAGAAAATAAATGGAATAGATATGTACAAGTAAAATAAATGAATAAATAAATAAATAAATAGAGTAATAAATCTGTACAAACATATATCCATATATACAGGTGCTGTGGGGAAGGGAAGGAGGTAAGATGGGGGGGATGGAAAGGGGGACGAGGGGCACTGTGCCTCAGTGCCCTCATCTGTAAAATGGGGATGAAGACTGTGAGCCCCCCGTAGCACAACCTGATCACCTTGTAACCTCCCCAGCGCTTAGAACAGTGCTTGGCACAGAGTAAGCACTTAGTAAATGCCATCATTATTATACCAGCTAGCCTGAGCTAGTGGTGGGCAGCGATATGCCTATTGGTTGTTAGAGCGTCCTCTCCCAACCGCTTAGTACAGTGTTTTGAACACAGTAAGCGCTCGATAACCACGAAAGAAGGAATGAATTGATGATGATGATGATGATGTCATTTGATAAGCGCTTACTATGTGCCAAGCACTGTGCTGGGTGCTCGGAAAATGCAATTCAACAACAAAGAGAGACAATCCCTGCCCACAAAGGGCCCACAGTCGAGCGCCCACTTTGTGGCAAGCAGTGTGCTGAGCGTTTAGGAGGTCCATGAGAAGCAGCGTGGCTCAGTGGAAAGAGCTCAGGCTTTGGAGTCAGAGGTCATGGGTTCTAATCCCACCTCCGCCAATTGTCAGCTGGGTGACTTTGGGCAAGTCACTTCACTTCTCTGGGCCTCAGTTCCCTCATCTGTAAAATGGGGTTGAAGACTGTAAGCCCCCCGTGGGGCAACCTGATCACCTTGTAACTTCCCCAGCGCTTAGAACAGTGCTTTGCACATAGTAAGCGCTTAATAAATGCCATCATCGTCATCATCATCACTGTTCTAAGCTCTGGGGAGGCTACAAGGTGATCAGATTGCCCCCCGTGGGCCTCGCAGTCTTCATCCCCCTTTTACAGATGAGGGAACCGAGGCACAGAGATGTGAAGTGACTCGAACAAAAGCGGCCTGTCAGTAATCGCCCCGACTGATGGAGTGATCTTTCTTCCCGCCCCCGGGGCAGGTTATGTCGCCTGAAGAAGAAGGCCCAGGCAGAAGCCAACGCGACGGTGATCAGCAACCTCCTGCCCTTCATGGAGTACGAAGTGCACACCCAGCTGATGAACAAGCTGAAGCTGAAGGGCATGAACGCCCTGTTCGGGCTGAGGGTGCAGATCACGGTGGGAGAGAACATGCTCATGGGCCTGGCGGTGCGTGTCCCGCTCGGCAAGGCCCCGCGCCCCCGGCGCGTCAAGTATCGTCAATCAATCGATCATATTTATTGAGAACTTCCTGTGTGCAGAGCACTGGACTAAGTGCTTGGGAAGTCCAATCAACCAATCAATCGTATTTATTGAGCGCTTACTGTGTGCAGAGCACTGTACTAAGCGCCTGGGAAGTCCAAGTTGGCAACATCTAGAGACAGTCCCTACCCAACAGTGGGCTGACAGTCTAAAAGGGGGAGACAGACAACAAAACCAAAACCAAACATACTAACAAAATAAAATAAATAGAATAGATATGTACAGGTAAAATAAATAAATAAATAAATAGAGCAATAAATATGTACGAAGATATACATATATACAGGTGCTGTGGGGAGGGGAAGGAGGTAGGGCGGGGGGGATGGGGAGGGGGACGATGGGGAGAGGAAGGAAGGGGCTCAGTCTGGGAAGGCCCCTTAAGTCCAAGTCGGCAACATAGATGGTCCCTACCCAACAGCGGGCTCACAGTCTAGAAGGGGGAGACAGAGAACAAAACAAAACATATCAACAAAATGAAATAAATAGAATTAATATGTACAAGTAAAATAAATAGAGTAATAAATATGTACAAACATATATACATATATACAGGTGCTGTGGGGAGGGGAAGGAGGTAAGGCGGGGGGTGGAGAGGGGGAGGAGGGGGAGTGGAAGGAGGGGGCTCAGTGGGCCCACTGTTGGGTAGGGACCGTCTCTATATGTTGCCAACTTGTACTTCCCAAGCGCTTAGTATAGTGCTCTGCACACAGTAAGCGCTCAATAAATACGATTGATTGATTGATTGATTGATTGAGGTGAGCTCTCAGTAGGGCCTTGAAGGGAGGAAGAGAGCTAGCTTGGTGGATGGGCAGAGAGAGGGCATTCCGGGCCCGGGGGTGGACAGCAGGACGGGCGAGAATGAGGCACGGTCACGGCCTCTTGGCAAGAGAGGCAGCGTGGCTCAGTGGAAAGAGCCCGGGCTTTGGAGTCAGAGGTCATGGGTTCAAATTCCGACTCTGCCAATTGTCAGCTGGGTGACTTTGGGCAAGTCCCTTCACTTCTCTGGGCCTCAGTTCCCTCATCTGGAAAATGGGGATGAAGACTGTGAGCCCCCCATGGGACAACTTGATCACCTTGTTTCTTCCCCAGCACTTAGAACAGTGCTTTGCACATAGTAAGCGCTTAACAAATGCCGTCATTATTATTATTATTATTATTAAGAGCCCAGGCCTGAGTCAGAAGGTCATGGGTTCGAACCCCATCTCCACCACTTAATAATAATAATGATAATGATGGCGTTTATTAAGCACTTACTATGTGCAAAGCACTGTTTTAAGCTCTGGGGAGGTTACAAGGTGATCAGGTTGTCCCACATGGGGCTCACAGTCTTAATCCCCATTTTCCAGATGAGGTAACTTAGGCACAGAGAAGTGAAGCGAAGTCAAGCGCTTAGTACAGTGCTCTGCACACAGTAAGCACTCAATAAATACGATTGATGAAGTGACTTGCCCAAAGTCACACAGCTGACAATTGGCCGAGCTGGGATTTGAACCCATGACCTCTGACTCCAAAGCCCGGGCTCTTTCCATTGAACCACACCGCTTGTCAGCTGTGTGACTATGGGCAAGTCACTTGACTTCTCTGGGCCTCAGTTCCCTCATCTGTCAAATGGGGATGAAGACTGTGAGCCCCCCCAGGGAACAACGTGATCACCTTGTATCTTCCCCAGTGCTTAGAACAGTATTCGGCACATAGTAAGCGCTTAACAAATGCCATCATTATTATCATTATTATTATTAAGTTCTTACTATGTGCCAAGCACTGTTCTAAGCACTGGGAGGGGGATACAAGGTCATCGGTTTGTCCCACGGGGGGGCTCACAGTCTACAGCCCCATTTTACAGATGAGGGAACTGAGGCCCAGAGAAGTGAAGGGAGCCCGTTGTTGGGTAGGGACCGTCTCTGTATGTTGCCAACTTGTACTTCCCAAGCGCTTAGTACAGTGCTCTGCATCACAGTAAGCACTCAATAAATATGAATGAATGAATGAAAGTGGCAAAGCCGGGATTAGAACCCATGACCTCTGACTCCCAAGCCCGGGCTCTTTCCACTGAGCCACTCTGCTTCCCGGCTCCACCGCACATGTCTGCTGTGTGATCTTGGGCAAGTCCCTTCACTTCTCTGGGCCTCAGTTCCCTCATCTGGAAAATGGGGATTGAGACTATGAGCCCCATGTGGGACAGGGACTGTGTCCAACCTAATTTAGAACAGCGCTTGGCACATAGTAAGTGCTTCAATCAATCAATCAATCAATCGTATTTATTGAGCACTTACTGTGTGCAGAGCACTGTACTAAGCGCTTGGGAAGTACAAGTTGGCAACAAGCATTCATTGGCTTCACAAATACCATCATTATTATTATTACTTAGGTTCATAGTCACAATTTCTTTTAATGCCCAGCTCCACCTCTAGACTGTAAGCACCTTGCAGGGGGAAATAAAGCCTACAAACCCCAGTGTATTGGACTCTCCCAAGCGCTTAATCCAGTGCCTGGCACACAGAAAGCGCTCAGTAAATTCCATTCGATCGGTTGATTTTTGGTTCTTTAACTTAAGTTCCTGACAAGAAATCGGTTGAGCATCTGTGATAGTTACAGGATTGATTTAGTAATATTCATTCATTCATTCAGTCGTATTTATTGAGCACTTACTGTGTGCAGAGCACTGGACTAAGCGCTTGGGAAGTACAAGTCGGCCATACATAGAGACAGTCCCTACCCAACAGTGGGCTCACAGTCTAGAAGGGGGAGAATAATAATGATGATAATAACAACAATAATAATGATAATAGTAATATTTGTTAAGCCCTTACTATGAGCCAGGCGCTGTACTAAGCGCCGGGGTGGACACAAGCAAATTGGGTTGGACACAGTCCCTGTTCCACGTGGGGCTCACAGTCTTCATCCCCCCTTTCCAGATGAGGGAACTGAGGCCCAGAGAAGTGAAGTGACTTGCCCAGGGTCACCCGGCAGACAAGTGGCGGAGCCGGGATTAGAACCCACAACCTTGTGGCTCCTGGCCCCGTGATCTATCCACTAGGCCTTTTAGACACTATGTATTAAGCGCCAGCCTCCTTGTAGCCCCATCGCGTTTTAGCTCTGCCCTTTCTAGTCGGATTTTATTGAAAACCTTGTGCAGTAGAGCAAATTGCGTGATATTGACTAAGCGCTCATTGGTTCCTGCTCCGCCAGTTGTCAGCTGTGTGACTTTGGGCAAGTCACTGAACTTCTCTGTGCCTCAGTTCCCTCATCTGTAAAATGGGGATTAAGACTGTGAGCCCACTGTGGGACAGCCTGATCACCTTGTAACCTCCCCAGCACTTAGAACAGTGCTTGGTGCATAGTAAACACTTAATAAATGGCATTATTATTATTATTATTATTATTATCATTATTAGTGTCTGGAAACATTCAGTTTTCAAAAATAGCCTGGGAAATGCTGTGCTTAGTTGCTGTTTTAGGCTAAAAAAGCTCCCTGGATCTTCCTTGAATCCTTCTAGAGAAGCTGCCCACCGTCTGACTCGTGTCCACCCCACCGCTTAGTACAGTGCCTGGCACATAGTAAGCGCTTAACAAATACCATCGTTATTATCATTATTATTTGCCTCTGCCATTATCGAATCAGTCCATCAGAGGTGTTCATCGGAGAAGCAGCGTGGCTCAGTGGAAAGAGCCCGGGCTTGGAAGTCATTCATTCATTCATTCAATCATATTTATGGAGCGCTTACTGCGTGCAGAGCACTGTACTAAGCGCTTGGGAAGTACAAGTTGGCAACATCTAGAGACGGTCCCTACCCAACAGCGGACTCACAGTCTAGCCTGTGAGCCCCCCGTGGCTCAACCTGATCACCTTGTATCCTCCCCAGTGCTTAGAACAGTGCTTGGCACATAGTAAGCGCTTAACAAATGCCATCATTATTATTATTATTAGGGGAAGCAGCGTGGCTCAGTGGAAATTATTATTATTATTATTCTCTGGGCCTCAGTTACCTCATCTGCAAAATGGGGATTAAGACCATTAGCCCCACGTGGGACGACCTGATCAGCTTGTATCCTCCCCAGTGGTTGGAACAGTGCTTGGCACATAGTAAGCACTTAACAGATACCGTCATCATTATTATTATTGAGCGCTTACCGAGGGCATAGCACTGTACTAAGTGCTCTGGAGAGGACAAGACAGTAGAGTCAGTAGACACGCACCCTGCCTGCAAGTCTTCTAGACTGTGGGCCCGTCTTCTAGACTGTAAGCCCACTGTTGGGTAGGGACCGTCTCTAGATGTTGCCAACTTGGACTTCCCAAGTGCTTAGTCCAGTGCTCTGCACACAGTAAGCGCTCAGTAAATACGATTGGATGAATGAATGAATGAGCTGGGGGGATTTAGAGGGTTTGTAACAAGTGTGGGAATTGTGGTATTTGTTAAGCGCTTGCTGTGTGCCAGGCACTGTACTAAGCTCTGGGGTGGACACAAGCAAATTGAGTTGGACACAGTCCCTGTCCCACGTGGGGCTCACCATCTCCACCCCCATTTGACAGATGGGGTAACTGAGGCCCAGAGAAGTGAAGTGACTCGCTCAAGGTCACACAACAGGCAGGCAGAGAAGGCAGGATTAGCACCCGTGACCTTTGACTCCCAGGCGTGGGCTCTGGCCAACCGTACCAGCCACGCTGCTGTTTATATCAAGAGTAGGAGCAGGAAGTGTGTCTTGTCTGGTCCTCTCGCAAGTGCTCAGTACAGTGCTCTGCGCAAAGGAAGTGCTCAGTAAATGGATCGATTTGGTAATGGCTAAGCTAAACAGTCCAGGCAGCCTCTTCTAGACTGGGAGCCCACTGTGGGTAGGGATTGTCTCTATTTGTTGCCGAACTGTACTTTCTAAGCGCTTAGTACAGTGCTCCACACACAGTAAGCGCTCAGTAAATACAATTGAATGAATTAACGGAAGGCCTGAAGTCACTTCACTGTTCTGGGCCTCAGTTACCTCAGTGGGGATGAAGACCGTGAGCCCCACTTGGGACGGGGACCGCGTCTAACACACTTGGCTTGTCTCTACCCCGGTGCTTAGCACAGTGCCTAATGTGCTCAACAAATGCCCTCAAAAGGAAAAGTGCCCAATAGATACCCCTGATTAATTGAATATAATCAATCAATCAATCAATCGTATTTATTGAGCGCTTACTATGTGCAGAGCACTGTACTAAGCGCTTGGGAAGTACAAATTGGCAACACATAGAGACAGTCCCTACCCAACAGTGGGCTCACAGTCTAAAAGGGGGAGACAGAGAACAAAACCAAACATACCAACAAAATAAAATAAATAGGATAGAAATGTACAAGTAAAATAAATAAATAAATAAATAAATAGAGTAATAAATATGTACAACCGTATATCCATATATACAGGTGCTGTGGGGAAGGGAAGGAGGTAAGATGGGGGGATGGAGAGGGGGACGAGGGGGAGAGGAAGGAAGGGGCTCAGTCTGGGAAGGCCTCCTGGAGGAGGTGAGCTCTCAGCAGGGCCTTGAAGGAATATACTCAGGAAGGCCAATAGGTCGACTTCTATTCGTCGCGATAGACAAACCCCAGCTCCTGAAAGGGAAAGCTTTTAACCCCGATCGCTCTTATTTTTCTTTTCCCAATCCCTTCAGTCGGCAACAGGCGTCTATCTCACCGCCCTGCCGACGCCCGGCGGGATTCAGATCGGCGGGAAGACGCCGAACGACGGCTCCTACGAGCAGCACATCTCCCACATGCAGAAGAAGATCAACGACACGATCGCCAAGAACAAGGAGCTGTACGAGATCAATCCTCCCGTAAGTCAACCGCGTAGTCCATCCGTGCCCCGGGGACCGAATTCATTCATTGTCGTATTTAAATATGATTTAAAAATTTTAATAAATATGATTGATGAGGATGATGATGATTTATTGAGCGCTTACTGTGCGCAGAGCACTGGACTAAGCGCTTGGGAATTACAATTCGACAACAGATAGAGACAATCTCTACCCATTCATTCATTCAGTCGTATTTATTGAGCGCTTACTGTGTGCAGAGCACTGGACTATGCGCTTGGGAAGTACAATTCGGCAACAGATAGAGACCGTCTCTACTCATTCATTCATTCAATCGTATTTATTGAGCGCTTACTGTGTGCAGAGCACTGGACTGCGCGCTTGGGAAGTACAATTCGGCAACAGATAGAGACCATCTCTACCCACTCATTCATTCAATCGTATTTATTGAGAGCTTACTGTGTGCAGAGCACTGGACTAAGCGCTTGGGAAGTACAATTCGGCAACAGAGACGGTCTCTGCTCATTCATTCATTCAATTGTATTTATTGAGCACTTACTGTGCGCAGAGCACTGGACTACGCGCTTGGGAAGTACAATTCGGCAACAGATAGAGACCATCTCTACCCATTCATTCGTTCAATTGTATTTATTGAGCGCTTACTTTGTGCAGAGCACTGGACTAAGTGCTTGGGAAGTACAATTCGGCAACAGATAGCGACAGTCTGTACCCATTCATTCATTCAATCGTATTTATTGAGCGCTTACTGTGTGCAGAGCACTGGACTACACGCTTGGGAAGTACAGTTCGGCAACAGATAGAGACCATCTCTACCCATTCATTCATTCAGTCGTATTTATTGAGAGCTTACTGTGTGCAGAGCACTGTACTAAGCGCTTGGGAAGTACAATTTGGCAACAGATAGAGACAGTCTCTACCCATTCATTCATTCAATCATATTTATTGAGCGCTTACTGTGTGCAGAGCACTGGACTAAGCGCTTGGGAAGTATAATTCGGCAACAGAGACAGTCTCTACCTATTCATTCATTCAATCGTATTTATTGAGCGCTTACTGTGTGCAGAGCACTGGACTAAGCGCTTGGGAAGTATAATTCGGCAACAGAGACAGTCTCTACCTATTCATTCATTCAATCGTATTTATTGAGCGCTTACTGTGTGCAGAGCACTGGACTAAGCGCTTGGGAAGTACAATTCGGCAACAGAGACAATCTCTACCCATTCATTCATTCAATCGTATTTATTGAGCGCTTACTGTGTGCAGAGCACTACTAAGCGCTTGGGAAGTACAATTCGGCAACAGATAGAGACAATCTCTACCCATTCATTCATTCAGTCGTATTTATTGAGCGCTTACTGTGTGCAGAGCACTGGACTAAGCGCTTGGGAAGTATAATTCGGCAACAGAGACAGTCTCTACCCATTCATTCATTCAATCGTATTTATTGAGCGCTTACTGTGTGCAGAGCACTGGCCTACGCGCTTGGGAAGTACAATTCGGCAACAGATAGAGACAATCTCTACCCATTCACTCAATCATATTTATTGAGTGCTTACTCTGTGCAGGACACTGTACTAAGCACTTGGGAAATACAATTTGGCAACAGATAGAGACGTTCTCTACTCATTCATTCAATCGTATTTATTGAGCGCTTACTGTGTGTAGAGCACTGGACTAAGCACTTGGGAAGTACAAGTCGGCAACAGAGAGAGACGGTCCCTACCCAACAACGGGCTCACAGTCTAGAAGCAGAGAAGCAGCGTGGCTCAGTGGTAAGAGCCCGGGCTTTGGAGTCAGTGGTCATGGGTTCAAATTCCGGTTCTGCCAATTGTCAGCTGTGTGACTTTGGGCAAGTCAGTTTACTTCTCTGTGCCTCAGTTACCTCACCTGTAAAATGGGGATTGACTGCAAGCCCTCTGTGGGACAACCTGATCACCTTGTAACCTCCTCAGTGCTTAGAACAGTGTTTTGCCCGTAGTAAGCACTTAATAAATGCCATTATTATTATTATTATTAGAAGGGGAGATGGACAATAAAACAAAACATGTGGACAGGTGTCAAGTGGTCAGAACAAATAGAATTAAAGCTAAATGCCTATCATTAACAAAGTAAATGGAATAGTAAATATGGACAAGTAAAATAAATAGAGTAATAGATCTGTACAAACATATATACAGGTGCTGTGGGGAGGGGAAGGAGGTAGGGTGAGGGGGATGGGGAGGAAGAGAGGAAAAAGGGGGCCCAGTGTGGGAAGGCCTCCTGGAGGAGGTGAGCTCTCAGAAGGGAGGAAGAGAGCTAGTTTGGCGGATGTGCCATTATGTTGCCAACTTGTACTTCCCAAGCGTTTAGTATCATCATCATCATCAATCGTATTTATTGAGCGCTTACTGTGTGCAGAGCACTGTACTAAGCGCTTGGGAAGTACAAATTGGCAACATATAGAGACGGTCCCTACCCAACAGCGGGCTCACAGTCTAAAAGGGGGAGACAGAGAACAAAACCAAACATACTAACAAAATAAAATAAATAGAATAGATATGTACAAGTAAAATAAATAAATAAATAAATAAATAGAGTAATAAATATGTACAAACATATATACATATATGCAGGTGCTGTGGGGAAGGGAAGGAGGTAAGATGGGGGGATGGAGGGGGGACAAGGGGGAGAGGAAGGAAGGGGCTCAGTGTGGGAAGGCCTCCTGGAGGAGGTGAGCTCTCAGTAGGGCCTTGAAGGGAGGAAGGGAGGAAGTACAGTTTAGTACAGTGCTCTGCACACAGTAAGCGCTCAATAAATACGATTGACTGAATGAATGAATGAATGCAGAGGGAGGACATTCCGGGCCAGGGGGAGGACGTGGGCCAGGGGTCGAAGGTGGGACGGGCGAGAACGAGGCCCGGTGAGGAGGTGAGCGGCCTCAGAGGAGCGGAGGGTGCGGGCTGGGCTGGAGAAGGACAGGAGGGAGGGGAGGGAGGAGGGGGCCAGGGGACGGACGGTCTTGAAGCCCAGGGTGAGGAGTTTTTGCTTGAATCAATCAATCAATCAATCGTATTTATTGAGCGCTTACTGTGTGCAGAGCACTGGACTAAGCGCTTGGGAAGTCCAAGTTGGCAACATATAGAGACAGTCCCTACCCAACAGTGGGCTCACAGTCCAATGAACGGCAGGCATCGCCATCAGAGCGGGGTTCCAGTGCGGGACCTCTTACGTCAGGCCAACGCGGCCCCAAGTCCCACCAAAACTGGTCACCGGCTCCAGGGGCACCGGGCCGAGGGAACCGTCCCCCCACCTTACCCTCATCATCATCATCAATCGTATTTCTTGAGCGCTTACTATGTGCAGAGCACATACTGCTCTCCCCTCCCGCCCCACTCGCTAAGTCCGGGCAACTGGGTGGCGCGGGGGGCAGAGGGGTGGGTGGGACGGAGGTCTGTGGGTGCGTGTCTTGGAGAAAGAGAGACTGTCAGCCCATTGTGGGGTACGGATTGTCTCTATTGGTTGCCAAATTGGACTTTCCCAGCGCTTTGTCCAGTGCTCTGCACACAGTAAGCACTCATCATCATCATCAATCGTATTTATTGAGCACTTACTGTGTGCAGAGCACTGGACTAAGCGCTTGGGAAGGACAAGTTGGCAACATATAGAGACGGTCCCTACCCAACAGTGGGCTCACAGTCTAAAAGGGGGAGACAAAGAACAAAACCAAATATACCAACAAAATAAAATAAATAGAATAGATATGTACAAGTAAAATAAATAGAGTAATAAATATGTACAAACATATATACATATATCCGATTGAATTAATGAATGAATGAATGAAAGAGAGACGGCAGAGCAAGTTGCCTGGCATGCCACTCTGAGCTGTGGGACCTGGGGCAAGTCACTTAACTTCTCTGAGCCTCAGTTCCCTCATCTGTAAAATGGGGATTAAGACTGTGAGCCCCACGTGGGACAACCTGATCAATCAGTCAATCAATCAATCGTATTTATTGAGCGCTTACTGTGTGCAGAGCACTGTACTAAGCGCTTGGAAAGTACAGGTTGGCAACATCTAGAGACGGTCCCTATCCAACAGCGGGCTCACAGTCCTTGTATCCCAGTGCTTTGCATACAGTAAGCGCTTAACAAATGCCATTATTATTATTATTATTATTATTCATTGAATCGTATTTATTGAGCGCTTACTGTGTGCAGAGTACTGTACTAAGCGCTTGGGAAGTCCAAGTTGGCAACATCTAGAGACGGTCCCTACCCAACAGCGGGCTCACAGTCTATTATTATTATTGTAACCCCTCTGGGGGTCAAGGTGTGCGTGCGTGTGTGTGTGTGTGTGTGTGTGTGTGTGTGTGTTTTAAAGGGAGTGAGAGAGAGCGAGTGTGTGTGTGTGTGTGTGTGTGTGTGTGTGTGTGTGTGTGTGTGTGTGTGAGTGAGAGAGACACAGCCGAGCATGGTGCCTGGCAGCCTACTCTCCCCACAAGGTTGTGTGGTGTGTGTTGGTGTATTTTTGTTAGAGAGAGAAAATAGAGAAAGAGAGACAGACAGACATAGAGCACATTGCCTGGCAGTCCATCCTCCCCACTGCAGGTGTTTGTTTTGTTTTGTTTTGGGTTTTTTTTTTTTTTTTTTTGGTGTGTGTGTGTGTGTGTGTGTGTGTGTGTGTGTGTCTGTGAGAGAGAGAGTGTGACACAGATAGAGCAGAGCATGGCACCTGGCAGTCTACTCTCATTCATTCATTCAGTGGTATTTATTGAGCGCTTACTGCGTGCAGAGCACTGTACTAAGCGCTGGGGAAGTCCAGGTTGGCCACATCTAGAGACGGTCCCTACCCGACAGCGGGCTCACAGTCTAGAAGGAGTCGGAGCGGGTGGGCAGGGTGTGTTATGTGTGTTAGAGAGAGAAAATATATATAGACACACACAGGGCCTGGTGCCTGGCAGTCTATCTTCCCCACTGCAGTGGGGGTTTTTTGGTTTTTTGTTTCTTTGTGTGTGTGTGTGTGTGTGTGTGTCTGTGTGAGAGAGTGTGACAGACACAGCAGAGCATGGTGCCTGGCAGTCTACTCAGCCCACTGTGGGGCGGTGGGCAGGGTGTGTGTGTGTGTGTGTGTGTGTGTGTGTATGTTTGTTACAGAAAGAGAAAAGAGAGAGAGCAGAGCACGGCGCTTGGCAGTCTACTGTCCCCCACTGAGGGGAATGTGTGTTTGTGTGTGTGTCTTGTGTCACAGAGAGAGCAGAGCACCGTGGCTGGCAGTGTACCCTCAATCAATCAATCGTATTTATTGAGTGCTTACTGTGTGCAGAGCACTGTACTAAGCGCTTGGGAAGTACAAGCTGGCAACATATAGAGATAGACCCTACCCAACTGTGAGCTTACAGTCTAGAATCAATCAATCAATCGTATTTATTGAGCACTTACTGTGTGCAGAGCACTGTACTAAGTGCTTGGGAAGTACAAGTTGGCAACATATAGAGACAGTCCCTACCCAACAGTGGGCTCACAGTCTAAAAGCGGGAGACAGAACAAAATCAAACATACTAACAAAATAAAATAAATAGAATAGATATGTTCAAGTAAAATAAATAAATAAATAAATAGAGTAATAAATATGTACAAACATATATACATATATTCAGGTGCTGTGGGGAAGGGAAGGAGGTAAGATGGGGGGATGGAGAGGGGGGCGAGGGGGAGAGGAAGGAGGGGGCTCATAATGAGGAAGGGGCTCAGTGTGGGAAGGCCTCCTGGAGTAGGTGAGCTCTCAGTAGGGCCTTGAAGGGAGGAAGAGAGCTAGCTTGGCGGGTGGGCAGAGGGAGCAGGGCATTCCAGGCCCGGGGGAGGACGTGGGCCAGGGGTCGATGGCGGGACGGGCGAGAATGAGGCCCAGTGAGGAGGTGAGTGGCAGTAGAGGAGCGGAGGGTGCAGGGTGGGCTGGAGAAGGACAGAAGGGAGGGGAGGTAGGAGGGGGCCAGGGGATGGATGGATGGACAGCCTCGAAGCCCAGGGTGAGGAGTTTTTGCTTCATGCATAGGTTGACTGGCAGCCACTGGAGATTTTTGAGGAGGGGAGTAACAGGCTCAGAGCATTTCTGCACAAAGATGATCCGGGCAGCAGCATGAAGTATGGATTGAAGTGGGGAGAGACACGAGGATGGGAGATCAGAGAGGCTGATGCAGTAGTCCAGACGGGATAGGATGAGAGCTTGAACGAGCAGGGTAGCGGTTTGGATGGAGAGGAAAGGGCGGATCTTGGCAATGTCGCGGAGCTGAGACTGGCAGGTTTGGGTGACGGCTTGGATGTGAGGGGTGAACGAGACAGCGGAGTCGAGGATGACACCAAGGTTGCGGACTTGTGAGACGGGAAGGATGGTAGTGCCGTCAACAGTGATGGGAAAGTCCGGGAGAGGGCAGGGTTTGGGAGGGAAGACAAGGAGTTCCGTCTTGGACATGTTGAGCTTTAGGTGGCGGGCAGACATCCAGATGGAGATGTCCTGAAGGCAGGAGGAGATGCGAGCCTGGAGGGAGGGGGAGAGAGCAGGGGCAGAGATGGAGATCTGGGTGTCATCAGCGTAGAGATGAGAGTTGAAGCCGTGGGAGCGAATGAGGTCACCAAGGGAGTGAGTGTAGATCGAGAACAGAAGGGGACCAAGCACTGAACCTTGGGGAACCCCCACAGTAAGAGGATGGGAGGGGGAGGAGGAGCCTGCAAAAGAGACTGAGAAAGAATGACCGGAGAGGTAAGAGGAGAACCAGGAGAGGACGGAGTCTGTGAAGCCAAGGTCAGATAGCGTGTTGAGGAGAAGGGGGTGGGCCACAGTGTCAAAGGCAGCTGAGAGGTCGAGGAGGATTAGGACAGAGTAGGAGCCGTTGGATTTGGCAAGCAGGAGGTCATTGGTGACCTTTGAGAGGGCAGTTTCCATGGAATGTAGGGGACGGAAGCCAGACTGGAGGGGGTCGAGGAGAGAGTTGGTGTTGAGGAATTCAAGGCAGCAAGTGTAGACAACTTCACTTCTCTGGGCCTCAGTTACCTCATCTGGAAAATGGCAATTAAGACTATAAGCACCACGTGGAACAACTTGGTCACCTTGTAACCTCCCCAGCGCTTAGAACAGTGCTTTGCACATAGTAAGCGCTTAATAAATGCCATTATTATTATTATCATCTAGCTTTATTTCTATTTATTCTGATGACTTGACACCTGTCCACATGTTTTGTTTTGTTGTCTGTCTCCCCCTTCTAGACTGTGAGCCCATTGTTAGGTAGGGACCCTCTCAATCTGTTGCCGATTTGTACTTTCCAAGCACTTAGTCCAGTGCTGTGCACACAGTAAGCACTCAATGAAGACGATTGAATGAATGAATGAATGAGTGAATGAATAAGTAAAGTGGCAGAGATGTACTCACAAGAGATCCAATGTTGGATCTGTAAGAAAATTAAGAGAAGACTGTGAGCCCATTGTGGGCATGGATTGTCTCTCTTTGTAGCTGAATGATACTTTCCAAGCACTTAGTACAGTGCTCGGCACACAGTAAGCGCTCAGTAACTGTGGTTGAATGAATGAATAAGAAACAGACAGAACTTTTTCTTAAAAATAATTAGAAAGCATCATGTTTTTTTTTTCTTTTATCATGAAATATTATTTTCAAATCGGCCTAAAAGAACTTAGTAGGTTAAAGGGGGTTTTTAGGTGTTTTTCCCAGAATAGGAATGATTGTGGTATTTGTTAAGTGCCTATTCTGTCATAAGCACCGCAGTAAGCACTGGAGTAGATACGAAATCATCAGATCACTTGTGGGGCTCACAGTCTTAGAAGGAGAAACAGGTTTTCCGTAATAGTTATAACTGTGGTGTTTGTTAATAATAATAATAATAGTGTTGGTATTTGTTAAGCGCTTACTAGGTGCCAAGCACTGTTCTAAGCGCTGGGGTAGATACAAGGTAATCAGGTTGTCCCAGGAAGGGCTCACACTCTTCATCCCCTTTTTACAGATGAGGGAACTGAGGCCCAGAGAAGTTAATTGACTTGCCCACGGTCCCACAGCTGACAAACGGCGGAGCCGGGATTAGAACCCATGACTCCCAAGCCCGGGCTCTTTCCACTGAGCCACGCTGCTTAAGTTAAGCACTTACTCGGTCGTAAACGCTGTACTAAGCGCTGGGGTAGATATGAGATCGTCAGATACCACCTGGGGCTCACAGTCTAAGTAGCAGGGAGGAACAGACATTGACTCCCCATTTTTCAGAAGAGGGAACTGAGGCCCAGAGAAGTGAAGCGACTTGCCCAAGGTCACCCAGAAGGCAAGTAGCGGAGCCGGGATTAGAACCCACGACCTCTGACTCCCAAGCCCAGGCTCTTAATGATAATAATGATGGCATTTATTAAGCGCTTGCTATGTGTTCTAGCAACATCTGTTGAACAGCTGTTCAAGCAACAGCTTGCTTGCTGTTCTAAGCGCTGGGGAGGTTACCAGGTAATCAGGTTGTCCCACGGGGGGCTCCCAATTTTAATCCCCATTTTACAGATGAGGGAACTGAGGCCCAGAGAAGTGAAGTGACTTGCACAAAGTCACACAGCTGACAATTGGTGGAGCCGGGATTTGAACCCATGATCTCCGACTCCAGGCCCAGGCTCTTTCCACTAGGCTACACCACCTCCCTGTCAGAACTGCTTCCCCAGGAAAAACTTTCAAGGAAAGTCCCACTTGATAAACACCAAAATGGGCCAAGGCACACCCCCTCCCATATTTCCAGGAATTTCCCAGGCCTGAGTTGTGGAAAACGACCGTCTTTATCGATCAGTGAATCGGTGGTGTTCATTGAGCCTGTAATAATAATGTTGGTATTTGTTAAGCGCTTAGTTTAAGACAGGGGATTGTAATAATAACAATAATAATTGTGGTAATAATAATAATAATGGCATTTGTTAAGAGCTTACTATGTGTAAAGCACTGTTCTAAGCGCTGGGGGGGTTACCAGGTGATCAGGTTGTCCCACGGGGGGCTCACAGTCTTAATCCCCATTTAACAGATGAGGGAACTGAGGCCCAGAGAAGTGAAATGACTTGCCCAAAGTCACACAGCTGACAGTTGGCGGAGCCGGGATTTGAACCCATGATCTCTGACTCCAAAGCCCGGGCTCTTTCCACTAGGCTACACCACCTCCCTGTCGGAACTACTTCCCGGGGAAAAACCTTCAATCAGTCAATCAATCAATCAATCAATCGTATTTATTGAGCGCTTACTGTGTGCAGAGCACTGTACTAAGCACTTGGGAAGTCCAAGTTGGCAACGTGTAGAGACAGTCCCTACCCAACAGTGGGCTCACAGTCTAGAAGAGGGAGACAGAGAACAAAACAAAACATATTAACAAAATAAAATAAATAGAATAGATATGTACAAGTAAAATAAATAAATAAATAGGAAAGTCCCTCTTGATAAACACCAAAATGAGCCAAGGCACCCCACCAACCCCATATTTCTAGGAATTTCCCAGGCCCGAGTTGTGGAAAACGACCGTCTTTATCAATCAGTGAATCGGTGGTGTTCATTGAGCCCGTAATAGTAATGTTGGTATTTGTTAAGTGCTTAGTTTAGGACAGGGGGTTGTAATAATAACAATAATAATTGTGGTAATAATAATAATAATAATAATGATGGCATTTGTTAAGAGCTTACTATGTGTAAAGCACTGTTCTAAGTGCTGGGGGGGTTACCAGGTGATCAGGTTGTCCCACAGGGGGCTCACAGTCTTAATCCCCATTTAACAGATGAGGTAACTGAGGCCCAGAGAAGTGAAGTGACTTGTCCAAGGTCACCCAGCTGACAAGTGGCGGAGCCGGGATTAGAACCCATGACCTCTGACTCCAAAGCCCAGGCTCTTTCCACTAGGCTACACCACCTCCCTGTCGAAACTGCTTCCCCAGGAAAAACCTTCAAGGAAAGTCCCATTTGATAAACACCAAATCGAGCCCAGCCCCCGCACTCCTCCCATATTTCCCGGAATTTCCCAGCCCCGAGTTGTGGAAAACGACTGTCTTTATCGATCAGTGAATCGGTGGTATTCACTGAGCCTGTAATAATAATGTTGGTATTTGTTAAGCGCTTAGTTTAAGACAGGGGATTGTAATAATAACAATAATAATTGTGGTAATAATAATAATAATAATGATGGCATTTGTTAAGAGCTTACTATGTGTAAAGCACTGTTCTAAGCACTGGGGGGGTTACCAGGTGATCAGGTTGTCCCACGGGGGGCTCACAGTCTTAATCCCCATTTAACAGATGAGGGAACTGAGGCCCAGAGAAGTGAAGTGACTTGCCCACAGTCACACAGCTGACAATTGGCGGAGCCGGGATTTGAACCCATGATCTCTGACTCCAAAGCCCGGGCTCTTTCCACTAGGCTACACCACCTCCCTGTCGGAACTACTTCCCCGGGAAAAACCTTCAATCAATCAATCAATCAATCAATCAATCGTATTTATTGAGCGCTTACTGTGTGCAGAGCACTGTACTAAGCACTTGGGAAGTCCAAGTTGGCAACGTATAGAGACAGTCCCTACCCCAGTGGGCTCACAGTCTAGAAGAGGGAGACAGAGAACGAAACAAAACATATTAACAAAATAAAATAAATAGAATAGATATGTACAAGTAAAATAAATAAATAAATAGGAAAGTCCCTCTTGATAAACACCAAAACGAGCCAAGGCACCCCACCAACCCCATATTTCTAGGAATTTCCCAGGCCCGAGTTGTGGAAAACGACCGTCTTTATCGATCAGTGAATCGGTGGTGTTCATTGAGCCCGTAATAGTAATGTTGGTATTTGTTAAGTGCTTAGTTTAGGACAGGGGGTTGTAATAATAACAATAATAATTGTGGTAATAATAATAATAATAATGATGGCATTTGTTAAGAGCTTACTACGTGTAAAGCACTGTTCTAAGCCCTGGGGGGGTTACCAGGTGATCAGGTTGTCCCACGGGGGGCTCACAGTCTTAATCCCCATTTTACAGATGAGGGAACTGAGGCCCAGAGAAGTGAAGTGACTTGCCCAAAGTCACACAGCTGACGGCAGAGCCGGGATTTGAACCCATGATCTCTGACTCCAGGCCCAGGCTCTTTCCACTAGGCTACACCACCTCCCTGTCGGAACTGCTTCCCCAAGAAAAACCTTCAAGGAAAGTCCCATTTCATAAACACCAAATCGAGCCAAGCCTCCCCCTCCTCCCATAATTCCAGGAATTCCCCAGGCCCCAGTTGTGGAAAACGACCGTCTTTATCGATCAGTGAATCGGTGGTATTCATTGAGCCTGTAATAATAATGTTGGTATTTGTTAAGTGCTTAGTTTAAGACGGGGTTGTAATAATAACAATAATAATTGTGGTAATAATAATAATAATGGCATTTGTTAAGAGCTTACTATGTGTAAAGCACGGTTCTAAGCGCTGGGGGGGTTACCAGGTGATCAGGTTGTCCCACGGGGGGCTCACAGTCTTCATACCCATTTAACAGATGAGGGAACTGAGGCCCAGTGAAGTGACTTGCCCACAGTCACACGGCTGACAATTGGTGGATCCGGGATTTGAACCCATGATCTCTGACTCCAGGCCCAGGCTCTTTCCACTAGGCTACACCACCTCCCTATCGGAACTGCTTCCCCAGGAAAAACCTTCAAGGAAAGTCCCATTTGATAAACACCAAATCGAGCCAAGCTCCCCCCCCCCCCCCGCCCCCATTATTTCCAGGAATTTCCCAGGCCCGTGTTGTGGAAAACGACCGTCTTTATCGATCAGTGAATCGGTGGTATTCATTGAGCCCGTAATAACAATGTTGGTATTTGTTAAGCGCTTAGTTTAGGACAGGGGATTGTAATAATAACAATAATAATTGTAGTAATAATAATAATGATGGCATTTGTTAAGCGCTTACTATGTGCAAAGCACTGTTCTAAGCACTGGGGAGGATACAAGGTAATCAGGTTGTCCCACAGGGGGCTCACAGTCTTCATACCCATTTTCCAGATGAGGCCCAGAGAATTGAAGTGACTTGCCCAAGGTCACCCAGCTGACAAGTGGCAGAGCCGGGATTAGAACCAGCAACCTCTGACTTCCAAGCCCGGGCTCTTTCCACTGAGCCACGCTGCTTCTCTGTACTGTACTAAGCGCCTGGGAGAGGTTCTAGACTGTGAGCCCACTGTTGGGTAGGGACCGCCTCTATATGTTGCCAACTTGGACTTCCCAAACGCTTAGTCCAGTGCTCTGCGCACAGTAAGCGCTCAATAAATACGATTGAATGAATGAACGAATGACACTGTAACAGACACATTCCCGGCCGACGGCGAGCTCACAGTGTTTGGTGTTTTAGGAAATCCCCGAGGAGATGATCGGCTCCCCGATCCCCGAACCACGCCAGCGATCGAGGCTGCTGAGGTCTCAGTCCGAAAGCTCCGATGAAGTTGCCGACCTCGATCTTTCGCACGGGAAAAAGGACGCTTTCGTGTTGGAGGTAGGGGCCCGGCATCTGTAAGAATGGTAATGATGGTATTTGGTAACCGCCTACTATGTGCCAGGCATTCATTCATTCAGTCGTATGTCGTATTAATAATAATAATGGCAACTGTTAAGCGCTTACTATGTGCAAAGCACTGTTCTAAGCGCTGGGGGATACAAGAGAAGCACAGTAGAGAAGCAGCGTGGCTCAGTGGAAAGAGCCCGGGCTTTGGAGTCAGAGGCCATGGGTTCATATCCCAGCTCCACCAATTCATCATCATCATCATCAATCGTATTTATTGAGCGCTTACTATGTGCAGAGCACTGTACTAAGCGCTTGGGAAGTACAAATTGGCAACATATAGAGACAGTCCCTACCCAGCAGTGGGCTCACAGTCTAAAAGGGGGAGACAGAGACCAAACATATTAACAAAATAAAATAAATAGAATAGATATGTACAAATAAATTAAATAGAGTAAAAAAAAAAAAATTGTCAGCTGTGTGACTTTGGGCAAGTCACTTCACTTCTCTGTGCCTCAGTTCCCTCATCTGTAAAATGGGGATTAAGACTGTGAGCCCCCCGTGGGGCAACCTGATCACCTTGTAACCTCCCCAGCGCTTAGAACAGTGCTTTGCACATAGTAAGCACTTAATAAATGCCATCATTATTATTATTATTAGTATGATTATGCAAGGTGATCACATTGTCCCACGTGGGGCTCACAGTCTTAATCCCCATTTTACAGATGAGGTAACTGAGGCGAGGAGAAGTTAAGTGACTTGCCCAAGGTCATCATCATCATCATCATCAATCGTATTTATTGAGCGCTTACTATGTGCAGAGCACTGTACTAAGTGCTTGGGAAGTACAAATTGGCAACATATAGAGACAGTCCCTACCCAGCAGTGGGCTCACAGTCTAGAAGGGGGAGACAGAGAACAAAACCAAACATACTAACAAAATAAAATGAATAGAATAGATATGTACAAATAAAATAAATAAATAAATAGAGTAATAAATATGTACAAACATATATACATATATACAGGTGCTGTGGGGAAGGGAAGGAGGTAAGATGGGGGGGATGGAGAGGGGGACGAGGGGGACACAGCAGACGTGTGTCAGAGCCGGGATTCGAACACATGACCTCTGATTCCCAAGCCCATGTTCTTTCCACTGAGCCACGCTATTGAGCACTTACTGTGTGCAGAGCACTGTACTAAGCCCTTGGGAAGTGCAAGTCGGCAACATATAGAAGTGGTCCCTACCCAACAACGGGCTCACAGTCTAGAAGGGGGAGACAGAGAACAGAACAAAACATGGAGACAGGTGTCCAAATCGTCAGAACAAATAGAATTAAAGCCATATGCACATTATTAACAAAATAAATAGAATAGAAAATATGGACAAGTAAAATAGAGTAACAGATCTGTACAAATACATATCCAGGTGCTGTGGGGAGGGGAAGGAGGTAAGGCGGGGGGGTGGGGAGGAGGAGAGGAAAAAGGGGGCTCAGTGTGGGAAGGCCTCCCAGAGGAGGTGAGCTCTCAGTAGGGCTTTGAAGGAAGGAAGAGAAATAATTTGGCGGATGTGCAGAAGGTGGGAATTCCGGGCCGGGGGTCGACGGTGGGACAGGCGAGAACGAGGTTCTCCCTTCCTTCCTCTCCCCCTCGTCCCCCTCTCCATCCCCCCATCTTACCTCCTTCCCTTCCCCACAGCACCTGTATATATGTATATATGGTTGTACATATTTATTACTCTATTTATTTATTTATTTATTTATTTATTTTACTTGTACATTTCTATCCTATTTTATTTTGTTGGTATGTTTGGTTCTGTTCTCTGTCTCCCCCTTTTAGACTGTGAGCCCACTGTTGGGTAGGGACTGTCTCTATGTGTTGGCAATTTGTACTTCCCAAGCGCTTAGTACAGTGCTCTGCACATAGTAAGCGCTCAATAAATACGATTGATTGATTGATTGATTGATTGAGGTACGGTGAGGAGATTAGCGGCGGAGGAGCGGAGGGTGCAGGCTGGGCTGGAGAAGGACAGAAGGGAGGGGAGGTAGGAGGGGGCCAGGGGATGGATGGACAGCCCTGAAGCCCAGGGTGAGGAGTTTTTGCCTGATGCGTAGGTTGACAGGCAGCCACTGGAGATTTTTGAGGCACTGTACTAACCGCTGGAATCCGAGCCAGTCGCATTGGACCCAGTCCCTGTCCCACGTGGGGCTCACAGTCTCCATCCCCATTTTACAGATGAGGGAACTGAGGCCCAGAGAAGTGAAGTGACTTGCCCAAGGTCACACAGCTGACAAGCGGCGAAGCCGGGATTAGAACCCATGGCACCTGGAGAGTTTCCAGTCATCATCATCATCATCAATCGTATTTATTGAGCGCTTACTGTGTGCAGAGCACTGGACTAAGCGCTTGGGAAGTACACGTTGGCAACATATAGAGACAGTCCCCAGTCCTCTACCAGTCTCAACTTTGGGAGGGAGAGTGAAGCAGTGGCCCGTCCATTTCATTCCTAGCTTGGGCAGTGGCTAGCGAGGGTATTTGTTAAGCGCTTACTATGTGCAAAGCACTGTTCTAAGCGCTGGGGAGGTTACAAGGTGATCAGGTTGTCCCACGGGGGGCTCACAGTTTTAATCCCCATTTTACAGATGAGGTAACTGAGGCACAGAGAAGTTGTGACTTGCTTAACAAATACCATCATTGTTAATTGGCATTAATACAATTGTTGTTTTCAAAGAGCCCGGGCTTTGGAGTCAGAGGTCATGGGTTCAAATGCCGGCCCTGCCACTTGTCAGCTGTGTGCCTGTGGGCAAGTCACTTCACTTCTCTGGGCCTCAGTGACCTCATCTGGAAAATGGGCATGAAGACTGTGAGCCCCCCGAGGGACAACCTGATCACCTTGTAATCTCCCCAGCGCTTAGAACAGTGCTTGGCACATAGTAAGTGCTTAAGAAATGCCATCATCATTATTATCTTCTAGACTGTGAGCCCGTTGTTGTGTAGGGACCGTCTCTATATGTTGCCAACTTGTACTTCCCAAGCGCTTAGTACAGTGCTCTGCACACAGTAAGTGCTCAATAAATACGATTGAATGAATGAATGTTTTCAGAATTCCAATAATAATAATAATAATTGTGGTATTTGTTCTATTAAGCACTGGGTGGATACAATCTGCAATCATAATTATTGAGCACTTACTGTGTGCAGAGCACTGTACTAGGCACTTGGGGGAGGACAGTATAACAATAAGCAGACACATTCCCTGCCCACAACGAGCTTCCAGTCTAGAGGGAAACTTCTTCGTGATCCCGTCGTGAGATAATAATAATAATAATAATAATAATAATAATAATAATGTTGGTATTTGTTAAGCGCTTACTAGGTGCAAAGCACTACTCTAAGCACTGGGGTAGATACAAGGTAGTCAGGTTGTCCCACGTGGGGCTCACTGTCTTCATCCCCATTTTCCAGATGAGGGAACTGAGGCCCAGAGAAGTGACATGACTTGCCCAAGGTCACACAGCAGACATGTGGTGGTGCTGGGATTTGAACCCATGACCTCTGACTCCAAAGCCCGGGCTCTTTCCACTGAGCCACGCTGCTTCTCCACACCCTCCCCTTCCATAACGTGTAGGATTGTGGACGTGTTTCCGAGTTTTAACTGTGGCGTTCCTTCCAGATAGACGACACGGACGCCATGGACGACGTCCACTCCCTGCTCACAGATGTCCCCCCGCCAGCAGGTAATAATAAAGAAAAATTCGTAATAATTATTCATTCAATCGTATTTATTGAGCGCGCACTGCGTGCGGACAGCTGTGCTAAGCGCTTGGGAAAGTTCGGTGCAACAGTAAGCAGTGACATTCCCTGCCGACAGTGAGCTCACAGTCTAGAGAAGCAGCGTGGCTCAGTGGAAAGAGCCCGGGCTTGGGAGTCAGAGGTCATGGGTTCGAATCGAATCCCGGCTCCGCCACTCGTCAGCTGGGTGACCTTGAGCAAGCCACTTAACTTCTCTGGGCCTCAGTTCCCTCATCTGTAAAATGGGGATGAAGACGGTGAGCCCCACGTGGGACAACCTGATCGCCTTGTATCCCCCCCAGTACTTAGAACAGTGCTTCGCACATAGTAAGCGCTTAATGCCATCATCATTATTATTATTATTATTAGAGATGGAACTTGTTAAGCCCCCGGCTCCGCCACTTGTCTGCTGTGTGACCTTGGGCAAGTCACTTCACTTCTCTGCGCCTCAGTTACCTCATCGGGGAAATGGGGATTGGGACCGAGAGCCTTAAGTGGGACAGGAACTGTGTCCAACTCGATTTGCTTGTATCCACCCCAGCGCTTAGTACAGTGCCTGGCACATAGTAAGTGCGTAACAAATACCATCATCATCATCATTTGTACTTCCCAAGCGCTTAGTACAGTGCTCTGCACACAGTAAGCGCTCACTAAATACGATTGATGATCATCATCATCATTATCAGCACTTATTATGTCCCAAGCACTGTTCTAAGCGCTGGGGTAGATACAAGTTGACCAGTTGGACCCAGTCCCTGTCCCACGAGGGGCTCCCAGTCTTCATCCCCATTTTCCAGATGAGGGAACTGAGGCCCAGAGAAGTGAAGTGACTTGCCCAAGGTCACCCAGCTGACAAGTGGCGGAGCCGGGGTTAGAACCCAGGCTGTGAAGGGGGAAGGGAGCGTAGCAGAAGTTAGTTAGAGTGTTAGTAGGAGGGTTAGAGAAGCAGCGTGGCTCAGTGGAAAGAGCCCGGGCTTGGGAGTCAGAGGTCATGGGTTCAAATCCCGGCTCCGTCAATTGTCAGCTGGGTGACTTTGGCCAAGTCACTTCACTTCTCTGGGCCTCAGTGACCTCATCTGTAAAATGAGGATGAAGACTGTGAGCCCCACATGGGATAACCTGATCACCTTGTATCCTCCCCAGCGCTTAGAACAGCGCTTTGTACATAGTAAGCGCTTAACAAATACCATTATTATCATTATTATTAGCCGGGCAGCTGCCATTCATTCATTCCCTTCTAGACTGTGAGCCCGTTGTTGGGTAGGGACCGTCTCTATATGTTGCCGACTTGTACTTTCCAAGCGCTTAGTCCAGTGCTCCGCACACAGTAAGCGCTCAATCAGTACGATTGAATGAATGAATGAATGAAATTCATTCAGTCGATCAGTCGTATCTACTGAGCGCTCACTGTGTGCAGGGCATTGGACTACGCGCTTTGGGAGAGGACAGTAGAGCAATAAGAAGACATATTCCCTGCCCACAACGAGATTCCGTCTAGAGAGCCGGGACCGGCCTGGAGTGCCGGGAAGGAATCGCGCCCGGGAAGCTCGTTGGAGGAAGCGAAAGGCAGATCCAGCCAGACAGATGGACACTGCCAGTGGGTTAGAGAAGCAGCGTGGCTCAGTGGAGAGAGCCCCGGCTTTAGAGTCAGAGGTCATGGGTTCAAATCCCGTCTCCGCCAATTGTGAGCTTTGTGACTTTGGGCAAGTCACTTCACTTCTCTGGGCCTCAGTTCCCTCATCTGTCAAATGGGGTTGAAGACTGTGAGCCCCCCGTGGGACAACCTGATCACCTTATAACCTCCCCAGTGCTTAGAACAGTGCTTTGTACATAGTACCTGTATATATGTGTTTGTAAATATTTATTACTCTATTTATTTATTTTACTTGTACATATCTATTCTATTTATTTTATTTTGTTAATATGTTTGATTTTGATCTCTGTCTCCCCCTTCTAGACTGTGAGCCCACTGTTGGGTAGGGACCGTCTCTATATGTTGCCAACTTGGACTTCCCAAGCGCTTAGGACAGTGCTCTGCACACAGTAAGCGCTCAATAAATATGATTGATTGATAGTAAGCGCTTAATAAATTCCATCATTATTATTATTATTGGTGGGTTTGTTGGTTATATGATAGGTGCTTCCTATGTGTCAGACACTGTTCTAAGCTCTGCGGTAGGTACAAGTCAATTAGGGCATTCAGTCATTCATTCAATCGTATTTATTGAGCGCTTTGTGTGAGTAGAGCACTGTACTAAGCGCTTGGGAAAGTACAAGATGGCAATAAAGAGGGACAATCCCTGCCCACAACGAGCTCACAGTCTAGAGGGGGCGAGACAGACATCAATACAATGGGGAAGCAGCGTGGCTCAGTGGAAAGAGCCCGGGCTTTGGAGTCAGAGGTCAGGGGTTCAAATCCCGGCTCCACCAATTGTCAGCTGTGTGACTTTGGGCAAGTCACTTCACTTCTCTGTGCCTCAGTGTGAGCCCCCCATGGGACAACATGATCATCTTGTTACCTCCCCAGCGCTTAGTACAGTGCTTTGCACATAGTAAGTGCTTAATAAATGCCATTATTATTATTACCTGATCCCTGCCCACCAGGAGTTTCCAGGTTGCCGTGTGAAGGGCACTCCACTAAGTGCTTGGGAGAGGACACAAGTGACTTGGTGAGACGCCATCCCTGCCCTCGAGGAGTTTCCCGTCGACTGGTGCTGCCGGGACTTGGGGAAAAAAGAAAACGTTCCTCTATTTCTGACCAGCTTGACATCAGCAGAATCATTTTCTCTCTCCATATAGAGCTTATTGCATGCCACCAATACAGTCTGTTTTCTTTTTTTGGCAGGCTTTTATAGCTGTAACACCGAAATTATGCCTGGCATAAATAACTGGACGTCGGAAATACAGGTAAAACAACTCATTCAATTGTATTTCTTAATATTAATAAGTAATAATAGTTATGGTACTTGTTCAGCGCTTACTACATGCCAAGCACTGTTCTAAGCGCTGGGGGAGGGAGGATATGAGGTAATCAGGTTGTCCCACGTGGGCTCAAACTCTCAATACCCATTTTACAGATGGGGCCTCCTGTTGTCAGCTGTGTGACTTTGGGCAAGTCACTTCACTTCTCTGGGCCTCAGTGACCTCATCTGGAAAATGGGGACTAAGACTGTGAGCCCCCCGTGGGACAACCTGATCACCTTGTAACCTCCCCAGCGCTTAGAACAGTGCTTTGCACATAGTAAGCGCTTAATACATGCCATCGTTATTATCATTATTATCATTCATCCTCCCTCCCAGACCCACAGCCCAGATGTATATACCTGCATGTGTCTGTAGTTTATTTATCTATTTATTCATTTATATTAATGTCTGTCCCCTCCATCTAGACTGTGAGCTCGTTATGGGCGGAGATTGTGTCTGTTTGTTGTTATACCGTTGTTCCCAAGCGCTTAGTACAGTGCTTTGCACACAACAAGTGCTCAATAAATACGACTGAATGAATGGAGGTAGAAAGGGCCTAATGGATACCATTTAAAAAATCGTGTTTTTCATCCTTAGTATTATTATTACAGATGAGGGAACTGAGGCCCAGAGAAGTGAAATGACTTGCCCAGTGTCACGCAGCAGGCAAGTGGATTAGAGTCCCAAACCCCTGCTCTTGCTGCTTCTCATTTATCAAAAATGAGAAAAATTTTCCTCAGAAATCTCCAGTGGCTACCAACCAACCTACGCATCAGGGAAAAACTCCTCACCCTGGGCTTCCAGGCTGTCCATCCCCTGGCCCCCTCCTCCCTCACCTCCCTTCTGTCCTTCTCCAGCCCAGCCCGCACCCTCCGCTCTTCCGCCACTAATCTCCTCCCCGTTAGGCCTCGTTCTCGCCCGTCCCGCCGTCGACCCCCAGCCCACGTCATCCCCCGGGCCTGAAATGCCCCCAATCCCTCTGCCCATCCGCCAAGCTAGCTCTCTTCCTCCCTTCAAGGCCCTACTGAGAGCTCACCTCCTCCAGGAGGCCTTCCCAGACTGAGCCCCCTCCTTCCTCTCCCACCCCATACCTCCTTCCCCTCCCCACAGCCCCTGTATATATGTTTGTACAGATTTATTACTCTATTTTACTTGTACATATTTACTATTCTATTTATTTTATTTTGTTAATATGTTTTTTTTTGTCACCCGTCTCCCCCTTCTAGACTCTGAGCCCGCTGTTGGGTAGGGACCGTCTCTATATGTTGCCAACTTGGACTTCCCAAGTGCTTAGTACAGTGCTCTGCACACAGTAAGCGCTCAATAAATACAATTGAATGAATGAATTTATCGATTCGGTCATGCTCATTGAGCGCTTACTGTGTGCAGACCCTGTCCTAAGCGCTTGGGAGAGTACACTGCAACAATAAAACAGCCACATTCCCTGCCCACCACGAGCTGACAGTCAAGTTTAATACAATCGAACTTGTACTGCTGAATTACACGCCACATTCGTGATCCAGTGATGTCACAGATGTCTAGACTGTGAGCCCACTGTTGCGTAGGGACTGTCTCTATATGTTCCCAACTTGTACTTCCCAAGCACTTAGTAAAGTGCTCTGCACACAGTAAGTGCTCAATAAATACGATTGAATGAATGAATGAATGAACAGATGGGCATCCGTGTCAGATTTGAATACGCGGGACCGGCCTTCGATTGGTATTCGAGAAGCAGCCTGGCTCAGTGGAAAGAGCCCGGGCTTGGGAGTCAGAGGTCATGGGTTCTAATCCCGGCTCCACCACATGTCTGCTGTGTGACCTTGGGCAAGTCATTTCACTTCTCTGAACCTAATTTACCTCATCTGAACAATGGGGATTAAGACTGTGAGCCCCACGTGGGACAACCTGATCACCTTGTATCCCCCCCAGAGCTTAGAACAGTACTTTGCACATAGTAAGTGCTTAACAAATGCCATTATTATTATTATTATTATTATCATTATTATTATTATTCCAGCGGTCGGTAGCCAGGTAGATCCTTAGATTCCATGTCTTCTCGTTTCATTCCCAGTGCCACATCTGACGTTTCATTGTCGTATTTATTGAGCGCTTACTGTGTGCAGAGCACTGTACTAAGCGCTTGAAGCGTTACGGTTACCAAGCGTTACGGTTCATTCATTCAGTCAGCCGTATTTATTGAGCACTTACTGTGTGTAGAGCAGTGGACTAAGCACTTGGAAAGTACAGTTTGGCCACATATAAATACAGTCCCTACCCAACAATGGGCTCACAGTCTAGAAGGGGGAGACAAACAGCAAAACAAATAGGTGTCAATACCATCAAAGTCAACAGAATTATAGCTATATATACATCATTAATAAAATAGAGTCATAAATATGTACACATATACACAAGTGCTGTGGGGAGGGGAAACGGGTAGGGCAGAGGATGGGGAGGAGAGGAGGAGCAGAGGAAAAGGAGGGGCTCAGTGTGGGAAGGCCTCCCGGAGGAGGTGAGCTCTCAGTAGGGCTTTGAAGGAAGGAAGAGAAATAATTTGGCGGATGTGTGGAGGGAGGGCATTCCGGGCCCGGGGGAGGACGCGGGCCGGGGGTCGATGGCGGGACGGGCGAGAACGAGGCCTAATGGTGAGGAGATTAGCGGCGGAGGAGCCGAGGGTGCGGGCTGGGCTGGAGAAGGACAGAAGGGAGGGGAGGGAGGAGGGGGCCAGGGGATGGCAAGGTGAAGTTTTCTTCTGGTGCGGCCCTATCGCCTGAATCACAGCATTCGAGATTTCAGATGACAAAGTCTTCTTCCGTTTCTGTCTTCCGTTCAGATGTTCACCTCGGTTAGAGTATCCAGGTTAAGCAATATTAATTTGACGAATCAGACCCTTAACAAGAACTTCAATGACCTCTGTGAGAATCTGCTGAAGGTAAGACCTTCCCCTGCCTAATTCTCTCACAAAACCGCGGGCCCGGGATTTCCGAGGATAATTTCTAGGGAAGTCTCCCAAAGACTCGTAAAGGAGGTAAAACCGTAATGATGATGATGATGGTATTTGGTAAGCGCTTACTATGGGCAGAGCACTGTTCTAAGCGCTGGGGAGGATACAAGGTGATCAGGTTACGCTCCTTCATATGTCTTATGCTCCCATTTCAAGCTATTATTAATTATCGTACTTGTTGAGCACTTACTACTACTACTACTACTACTACTACTACTACTACTAATAATAATAATAATAATAATGGCATTTATTAAGCGCTTACTATGTGCAAAGCACTGTTCTAAGCGCTGGGGAGGTTTCAAGGTGATCAGGTTGTCCCATGGGGAGCTCACAGTCTTAATCCCCATTTTACAGATGAGGGAACTGAGGCCCAGAGAAGTGAAGTGACTTGCCCAAAGTCACACAGCTGACAATTGGCAGAGCCAGGATTTGAACCCCTGACCTCTGACACCAAAGCCCGGGCTCTTTCCACTAAGCCACACTGCTATGTGCCAAGCACTGTTCTAAACACCAGGGTAGATACGAGTTAGGTCGGAAACATTTCCTGTCCCATGTGGACGGCCTAAATAGGAGAGAGTAGTATTTAATCCCCATTTTATGGATGAGGTAACTGAGGCACAGAGAGGTTAAGTGACCTGCCCAAGGTCACACAGCAGACTCCTGGCAGCGCCGGGATTAAAAGCCAGGTGAATCCCAGGCCCGTGTTCTTTCCACTAGGTCATGCTGCTTCTTGATATATAGATAGAGAGACAATTCCACAATTTTAGAGTTTATCGAGTTTCATAAAGCAATCTGTAAATATTTTTGAAGGAGTCATGAACAGCTCTCATTTCCTAACGTCGCGTTTGGTAGTTCCGGCAGCCTAGCCACAAGCTTTTTCATCTCCTTTTTTTGTTGTGGACAGGTACATTTTGAATGTTTTTCACAAGCTAAAACCTCCCTTCCTAGCGACACTCTGTTTGATTTTTCTATTTCTATTTTTTCTCTTTCACAGAGCCTGTATTTTAAGCTTCGCTCCATGATTCCCTGCTGCCTATGCCATGTGAATTTCACGGTAGCTCTTCCTGAAGATGAATTAATCCAGGTAACTGAGGTTCCTTGAATTCCTCCCCGTTATCTCGGCCCTCTGATTTGGCCTTCTCTGTGAATCATAATCATTGTAGCTTAAGATTCAAGTGGTTTAAGGGCTTGGCATTCATTCAGTCGTTATTTACTGAGTGCTTAATCGGTGCAAAGCATTATGCTAAGCATTTCAACTCTACTTGTTTAAAGCAGTTTGTCGGATCAGCCGGTCAACGGTATAGAGCCCGGGCTTTGGAGTCAGAGGTCATGGGTTCAAATCCAGGCTCCGCCAATTGTCAGCTGTGTGACCTTGGGCAAGTCACTTCACTTCTCTGGGCTTCTGTTACCTCATCTGTCAAATGGGGGGATTAAGACTGTGAGCCCCCAGTGGGACAACCTGGTCACTTTGTAACCTCCCCAGCGCTTAGAACAGTGCTTCACACATAGTAAGTGCATAATAAATGCCATTATTATTATTATAAGCGCTAAGTACAGTGCTGTGCACACAGTAAGCGCTCCATAAATACGATTGAATGAATTGATTGCATGCTTACTGTATGCAGAGTGCTATACTAAGTGCTTGGGCGAGTACGAGATAACAGAGGTGGTAGACACGTTCCCCGCCCACTACAACCTTAGGTTGATCAATCGGTGGTATTTAGTGAATGCTCACTATGTGCAGAGCACTGTACTAAGCGCTTGGGAGAGGGAAATATAGTGCAATTAGCATCATCTTCAGTGGTATTTATTGAGCGCTTACAGTGTGCAGAGTGGTCTGAGTGCTTAATAATAATAATAAGAATAATGATAATAATAATAATGGCATTTATTAAGTGCTTACTATGTGCAAAGTACTGTTCTAAGCGCTGGGGAGGTTACAAGGTTGTCCCACGTGAAGCTCACAGTCTTGATCCCCATTTTACAGATGAGGTAACTAAGGCACAGAGAATAATAATAATAATAATGGTGGCATTTATTAAGCGCTTACTATGTGCAAAGCACTGTTCTAAGCACTGGGGAGGATACAAGGTGATCAGGTTGTCCCACGTGGGGCTTACAGTCTTCATCCCCATATTCCAGATGAGGGAACTGAGGCCCAGAGAAGTCAAGTGACTTGCCCAAAGTCACACAGCTGACAGCTGGTGGAGCTGGGATTTGAACCCATGACCTCTGACTCCAAAGCCCGGGCTCTTTTCCACTGAGCCACGCTGCTTAGAAGAGTATAGTACGCAGAGTTGGCAAATACATTCCCTGCCCATGAAGAGCTGATGGGCTCATTTATGCCAGTTGAGGAAGTATATTGGGCCAGGCCTAAGATAACGTCCTCCGTCCTCAAATCCGACAGACAATTCCTCTCCCCTTCTTCAAAGCCTTCCTGAAGGCCCATCTCCTCCAAGAGGCCTTCCCTGACTAAGCCCCACTTTTCATCGTCTCCCACTCCCTTCTGCATCTGACTTGCTCCGTTTATTCATCCCCCCTCCCAGCCCCACGCCACTTATGTCCATAGCTGTCATTTATTTATTTCTGTTCATTCATTCAATCGTATTTATTGAGCGCTTACTGTGTGCAGAGCACTGGACTAAGCGCTTGGGAAGTCCAAGTTGGCAACATATAGAGACGGTCCCTACCCAACAGCGGGGTCACAGTCTAGAAGGGGGAGACAGAGAACAAAACCAAACATATTAACAGAATAAAATAAATAGAATAAATATGTACAAGTAAAATAAATAAATAGAGTAATATTTAAAAATAATAATAATAGTAATGATGGCATAAAGAAGCAGTGTGGCCCAGTGGAAAGAGCCCGGGCTTTGGAGTCAGAGGTCATGGGTTCGAATCCCGGCTCTGCCACATGTCTGCTGTGTGACCTTGGGCAAGTCACTTCATTTCTCTGAGCCTCAGTTCCCTCATCTGGAAAATGGGGATGAAAACTGTGAGCCCCACGTGGGACAACCTGATCACTTTGTAGCACCCTGCCCCCCCAGCGCTTAGAACAGTGCTTTGCACATAGTAAGCCCTTAACAAATGCCCACATTATTATTTGTTAAGCACTTACTATGTGCAGAGCACTGTTCTGAGCGCTGTGGGGGGATACAAGGGGATTAAATTGTCCCACATGGGGCTCACAGTCTTAATCCCCATTTTACAGGTGAGGTAACTGAGGCCCAGAGAAGTGAAGCGACTTGCCCACGGTCACACAGCAGACACAATGTTCATGTCTGTCAGCCCCCTTCTAGACTGTCAGCTCGTTGTGGGCTGGGAATATGTCTGTTTATTATTCTACCGTACTCTCCCAAGCACTTAGTACAGCACTCTGCACACAGCAGGTTTGGAGTCAGAGGTCATGGGTTCGAATCCCAGCTCCGCCATATGTCTGCTGTGTGACCTTGGGCAAGTCACTTCACTTCTCTGAGCCTCAGTTCCCTCATCTGTAAAATGGGGATTAAGACTGTGAGCCCCACGTGGGACAACCTGATCACCTTGTATCCCCCCCAGCGCTTAGAACTGTGCTCTGCACATAGTAAGCGCTTAACAAATGCCATTATTATTATTATTATGATCTGTGCGACTGAGACGATTCGGAAAGGCGGGTCCGGCCAAAATTCCACCTGTTCTCACGTTAGTACTGACTGAATCTGGTCAGTCTCTAGAGAAGCAGCGTGACTCAGTGGAAAGAGCCCAGGCTTGGGAGTCAGAGGTCATGGGTTCAAATTCCCACTCTGCCAGTTGTCAGCTGGGTGACTTTGGGCAAGTCCCTTCTCTGGGCCTCAGTTCCCTCATCTGTATAATGGGGATTAAGACAGTAAGCCCCACGTGGGACAACCTGATCACCTTGTATCCTTCCCAGCGCTTAGAACAGTGCTTGGCACGTAGTAAGTGCTTAACAAATGAAATCATTGTTATTAGAGAAGCAGCGTGGCCCAGTGGAAATCAATCAATCAATCAATCATGTTTATTGAGCGCTTACTGTGTGCAGAGCACTGTACTAAGCGCTTGGGAAGTACAAGTTGGCTACATATAGAGACAGTCCCTACCCAATAGTGGGCTCAAAGTCTAAAAGGGGGAGACAGAGAACCAAACCAAACATACTAACAAAATAAAATAAATAGAATAGATATGTACAAGTAAAATAAATAAATAAATAGAGTAATAAATATGTACAAACATATATACATATATACAGGTGCTGTGGGGAAGGGAAGGAGGTAAGATGAGGGGGATGGAGAGGGGGACGAGGGGGAGAGGAAAGAGGAAGAGGGAAAAGAGCCTGGGCTTTGGAGTCAGAGGTCATGGGTTCAAATCCTGGCTCCGCCACTTATCAGCTGTGTGACTTTGGGCAAGTCACTTCTCTGGGCCTCAGTTCCCTCATCTGTAAAATGGAGATTGACTGTGAGCCCCATGTGAGACAACCTGATCACCTTGTATCCCCCCAGTGCTTAGAACTGTGCTTTGCACATAGTAAGTGCTTAATAAATGCCATTATTATTATTATTGTTATTATTTTGAGGGCGCCAACCTGCTTCACTTCGCCATTTTCCACGTGCTCTCCTTCACACAGCAGACTTTTCCTCTGCCAGCCGCCAAATAAGCAGAGAGCCGGGGAGGTGACCAAGGGAGGAAGGAAAGGAGAAATGGGAGCTGAGCTAGGAGCGAAAGAAGTGAGAGTGGGAGGAGACAAAGTTTTAATCAATCAATCAATCAATTGTATTTATTAAGCGCTTACTGTGTGCAGAGCACTGTACTAAGTGCTTGGGAAGTACAAGTTGGCAACATATAGAGACAGTCCCTACCCAACAGTGGGCTCACAGTCTAGAAGGGGGAGACAGAGAACAAAACCAAACATATTAACAAAATAAAATAAATAGAATAGCTATGTACAAGTAAAATAAATAAATAAATGAGTAATAAATATGTACAAACATACATGCATATATACAGGTGCTGTGGGGAAGGGAAGGAGGTAAGATGGGAGAGACGGAGAGGGGGACAAGGGGGAGAGGAAGGAGGCTGTCAATTGTCAAAGGCTGTCAGTCAGTCAATTGTATTCACTGAGCGCTTAATAATAATAATAATGGCAATAACTAAGCACTTACTGTGCAAAGCACTGTTCTAAGCTCTGGGGAGGTTACAAGGTGATAAGGTTGTCCCACGGGGGGCTCACAGTCTTCATCCCCATTTTCCAGATGAGGGAACTGAGGCCCAGAGAAGTGAAGTGACTTGCCCAAAGTCACCCAGCTGACAATTGGTGGAGCCGGGATTTGAACCCATGACCTCTGACTCCAAAGCCCAGGCTCTTTCCAGTAAGCCACACTGCTTCTCTGATGCACGCAGAGCACAGTAGTGAGCACTTGGGAGAGGACAGGAGAACAATATAACGGACACATTGCCTGCCCACAATGAGCTGACTGTCAAGAGGAGGAGACAGACATGAATAGAAGTGAATAAATGACAGATATGGACATCATCATCATCATCAATCGTATTTATTGAGCACTTACTGTGTGCAGAGCACTGTACTAAGCGCTTGGGAAGTACAAGTTGGCAACATATAGAGACAGTGAGGTGGGGCTGGGCAGAGGGATGGATAAAGGGAGCAAGTCAGGGTGACGCAGAAGGGAGTCGGAGATGACTCTATTACTCTATTTATTTATTTATTTATTTTACTTGTACATATCTATTCTATTTATTTTATTTTGTTAATATGTTTGGTTTTGTTCTCTGTCTCCCCCTTCTAGACTGTGAGCCCACTGTTGGGTAGGGACCGTCTCTATATGTTGCCAACTTGTCCTTCCCAAGCGCTAAGTACAGTGCTCTGCACACAGTAAGCGCTCAATAAATGCGATTGATTGATTGATTGATTGATGAGGAAATGGGGGGCTTAGTCTGGGAAGGCCTCTTGGAGGAGGTGAGCCTTCAGTAAGGCTTTGAAGGTGGGAAGAGTCATTGTCTGTGGGATGTTAGGAGGGAGGGCTTTCCAGGTCGGAGGCAGGACATGGGCCAGGGGTCGGTGACGAGACGGAAGAGATGGAGGCCCAGTGAGAAGCCTAGCGGCTCCAGAGGAGTGGAGTTTGTGGGCTGGGTTAAAATAATAATAATAATAATAATAATAATAATAATAATAATGGCATTTGTTAAGCGTTTACTATGTGCAAAGCACTGTTCTAAGTGCTGGGGGGATACAAGGCGATCAGGTTGTCCCACATGGGGCTCACAGTCTTCATCCCCATTTTACAGATGAGGTCACTGAGGCACAGAGAAGTTACGTGGCTTGCCCAAGGTCACACAGCAGACAAGTGGCGGAGCCGGGAGCGAGCACTGTACTGAGCAGTAGGGAGAGCCCAGCAAGAATGAGTAGACACAATCCCCGCCCTCAGGGCCGTCCCTGGTGGGTGGGAGAAGGAGGGAACAGTCAGGTGGGAGCTGGTTGAAGAAACCGTGGGAATGAGCAGCAGGGCGGAGGGAAGGACGGGGAGGTGGGTAGTGGGCGGGCGGAGGGGCCTCGGCTTCTCCGTCCCCGGGGACTCATTCATTCAATCGTATTTACTGAGCGCTTACTGTGTGCAGAGCACTGGACTAAGCGCTTGGGAAGTACAAGTCGGCAACATCTAGAGACGGTCCCTACCCAACAACAGGCTCACAAGGGGGAGACAGACATCAAAACAAGTAGACAAGCGTCAATATGATCAAAATAGAGAAATAGAATTATAGCTATGTAATAATAATAATAATAATGATAGCATTTATTAAGCGCTTACTATGTGCAAAGCACTGTTCGAAGCGCAGGGGAGGTTACAAGGTGATCAGGTTGCCCCACGGGGGGGGCTCACATTCTCCACCCCCATTTTACAGATGAGGTAACTGAGGCTCAGAGAAGTGAAGTGACCTGCCCAAAGTCACACAGCTGTCAGTTGGCGGAGCTGGGATTTGAACCCATGACCTCTGACTCCAAAGCCCAGGCTCTTTCCACTGAGCCATGCTATAATAATAATATACACATCATTAATAAGATAGAGTAATAAATATGTACAGATATACACAAGTGCTGTGGGGAGGGGAAGGGAGTAGAGTCAGAGGTCGTGGGTTCTAATCCCGGCTCCGCCACTTGTCAGCTGTGTGACTTTGGGCAGGTCACCTCACTTCTCTGAGCCTCAGTGACCTCATCTGGAGAATGGGGATGAAGACTGTCAGCTCCCCGTGGGACAACCTGATCACCTTGTATCTGCTTAGAACAGTGCTTCGCACGTAGTAAGCGCTTAACAAATGCCATCATCATTATTATTATCATAACTAGCTCTGCTTGTAGCCTTGGCCTGGAAGCCAACGTCATCTCTCTCTCTCTCTCTCCCTGTGCCCATCCTAGGTCACAGTTACCGCCGTCGCCATCACGTTCGACAAACATCAAGCTTTGCAGACTGTTAAAAGTAACACCGACAAATCACTGCAGACAGGTAAGCCCCTCCAGAGAGGGCTGCCCGATTCACCTCCTTTTTTTAATCCGTCGGCCAGCGGCATTTATTGAGCGCCCACTGTGTGCAGAGCGCTGGGCGAAGCGCTTGGGAGAGGGCAGCGCAACAGAGCTGGGAGACGCGTGCGATTCATTCACTCAGTCACATTTACCAAGCACGTACAGTGTTCAAAGCACTAAGTGCTTGGCAGAGGACAATGGAAGAATAATTGGACACATTCCCTGCCCACGACAAGCTCCCAGCCTGAGGTTTATTCATTTATTCAATCGTATTTACTGAGCGCTTACTGTGTGCAGAGCCCTGTACTAAGTGCTTATAAACTCCAGAGTTTATAAGCCCAGTAGGTTCTTGTCCAGGGACAAACCACAGGCTTTCCTTTTCATTCATTCATTCATTCAGTCGTATTTATTGAGCACTTACTGTGTGCAGAGCCCTGTACTAAGTGCTTATAAACTCCAGAGTTTATAAGCCCAGTAGGTTCTTGTCCAGGGACAAACCACAGGCTTTCCTTTTCATTCATTCATTCATTCAGTCGTATTTATTGAGCGCTTACTGTGTGCAGAGCCCTGTACTAAGTGCTTATAAACTCCAGAGTTTATAAGCCCAGTAGGTTCTTGTCCAGGGACAAACCACAGCCTTTCCTTTTCATTCATTCATTCATTCATTCAGTCGTATTTATTGAGCGCTTACTGTGTGCAGAGCCCTGTACTAAGTGCTTATAAACTCCAGAGTTTATAAGCCCAGTAGGTTCTTGTCCAGGGACAAACCACAGGCTTTCCTTTTCATTCATTCATTCATTCAGTGGTATTTATTGAGCACTTACTGTGTGCAGAGCACCGTAGTAAGCTCTTGGGAAGTACAAGTCGGTAACATATAGAGACGGTCCCTACCCAACAACAGGCTCACAGTCTAGAAGGGGGAGACAGACAACCAAAGGAAACATGTAGACAGGTGTCAAAATCATCAGAACAAATAGAATTAAAGCTATATGCACATCAACAAAATAAATAGTAATAAATAGGCCTGTAATTCCGATCAATCAATCAATCAATCAATCATATTTATTGAGCGCTTACTGTGTGCAGAGCCCTGTACTAAGTGCTTATAAACTCCAGAGTTTATAAGCCCAGTAGGTTCTTGTCCAGGGACAAACCACAGGCTCTCCTTTTCATTCATTCATTCATTCAGTGGTATTTATTGAGCACTTGCTGTGTGCAGAGCACCGTAGTAAGCTCTTGGGAAGTACAAGTCGGTAACGTATAGAGACGGTCCCTACCCAACAACGGGCTCGCAGTCTAGAAGGGGGAGACAGACAACCAAAGGAAACATGTAGACAGGTGTCAAAATCGTCAGAACAAATAGAATTAAAGCTATATGCACATCAACAAAATAAATAGTAATAAATAGGCCTGTAATTCCGATCAATCAATCAATCAATCATATTTATTGAGCGCTTACTGTGTGCAGAGCACTGTACTAAGCGCTTGGGAAGTACAAGTTGGCAACATATAGAGACAGTCCCTACCCAACAGTGGGCTCACAGTCTAAAAGGGGGAGAAAGAGAACAAAATGAAACTTACTAACAAAATAAAATAAATAAAGTAGATATGTACAAGTAAACTAACTAAATAAATAGAGTAACAAATATGTACAAACATATATACATCTATACAGGTGCAGTGGGGAAGGGAAGGAGGTGAGATGGGGGGATGGAGAGAGGGACGAGGGGGAGAGGAAGGAAGGGGCTGAGTGTGGGAAGGCCTCCTGGAGGAGGTGAGCTCTCAGTAGGGCCTTGAAGGGAGGAAGAGAGCTAGCTTGGCAGATGGGCAGAGGGAGGAGGGCATTCCAGGCCCGGGGGATGACGTGGGCCGGGGGTTGATGGTGGGACAGGCGAGAGCGAGGTACGGTGAGGAGATTGGCGGCGGAGGAGCGGAGGGTGCGGGCTGGGCTGGAGAAGGACAGAAGGGAGGTGAGGGAGGAGGGGGCCAGGGGATGGATGGATGGACAGCCTGGAAGCCCAGGGTGAGGAGTTTCTGCCTGATGCGTAGGTTGATTGGTAGCCACTGGAGATTTTGAGGATCAGTCAATCAGGGGTAGTTATTGAGTGCTTACTGGGTGCAGAGAGCTGTACTAAGCATTGGGAGAAGACCATGCAACAGAGTTGGTAGACACATTCCTTCCTCTCAAGGAGCTGATGGTCTAGAGTTTGGAATGCCTTAATAATAATAATAATGATGGCATTTGTTAAGCGCTTACTATGTGCAAAGCACTTTTCTAAGCGCTGGGGGGGATACAAGGTGACCAGGTTGTCCCATGTGGGGCTCACAGTCTTAATCCCCATTTTACAGATGAGGTCACTGGGGCTCAGAGAAGTTAAGTGACTTGCCCAAGGTCATACAGCAGACATGTGGCGGAGCTGGGATTCGAACCCATGACCTCTGACTCCAAAGCCCGGGCTCTTTCCACTGAGCCACGCTGCTTCTCTTCCACGCTGCTGCCTTCCCTCCTCTAATCCCACAGACAGTCTCTCCCATTTCAAAGGTTTATTGAAGGCCCATCTCCTCCAAGAGGCCTTCCCTGATTGAGCCCCGCTTTTCCTCATCTCCCACTCCCTTCTGCGTCCCCCTGACTCACTCCCTTTCTTCCCTTCTTCACTGAGCAGCGTGGCTCAGTGGAAAGAGCCCGGGCTTTGGAGTCAGAGGTCATGGGTTCAAATCCCGGCTCCGCCAATTGTCAGCTGTGGGACTTTGGGCAAGTCACTTCACTTCTCTGCGCCTCAGCTACCTCATCTGGAAAGTGGGGATGAAGACTGTGAGCCCCCTGTGGGACAACCTCTTTTAGACTGTGAGCCCACTGTTGGGTAGGGACTGTCTCTATATGTTGCCAACTTGTACTTCCCAAGTGCTTAGTACAGTGCTCTGCACCTAGTAAGCGCTCAATAAATACGATTGATGATGATGATGACAACCTCATCACCTTGTAACCTCCCCAGCGCTTAGAGCAGTGCTTTGCACATAGTAAGCGCTTAATAAATGCCGTTGTTATTGTTATTATCATTCCCCCTTCCCAGCCCCCCACCGCTTATGTCCAGATCTGTCATTTTATTTATCTGTATTGATGTCGGTCTCCCCCGGCCCAGACTGTGAGCTCATTGTGAGCAGGGAATGTCACCATTTATTGTTGTATTGTCCTCTCCCAAGCACTTAGTACAGTGCTCCACACACGGGAAGCACTCAATAAATACGACTGAAAGAATGAATGAAGTTGTTATGATTTAGGGACAAGTCTCAGGCAGGAAGCGGATGAACTAGGTAACCTTTAGGGTCCCTTTAGGCCTCTGATTCTGATCACTCAATCAGAGGCATTTATTGAGTGCTGACTGTGCAGAGCAATGGACTGCGCTCTTGGGAGAAGACAGTGGACAAGGGTTGGTAGATACGTTCCCTACCCACAACAAGTCTAGAGGGAGTTTCTGATGCCACTGTCTAATCTCAATTAACCGAGGAATGAATCGGATTCATTCATTCAATCGTATTTATTGAGCGCTTACTGTGTGCAGAGCACTGGACTAAGCGCTTGGGAAGTACAAGGCGGCAACTGATAGAGACGGTCCCTACCCAACAGCGGGCTCACAGTCTAGGAGGGGGAGACAGACAGCAAGACAAAACATGTAGACGGGTGTCAAAACCATCAGAATAAATAGAATTATACCTATATGCACAGCTTTAATAAAATAGAGTAGTAAATATGTACAAGTAAAATAGAGTAATAAATCTGTACAAATATATACAAATGCTGTGGGGAGGGGAAGGAGGTAGGGTGGGGGGATGGGGAGGAGGAGAGGAAAAAGTGGGGGGGGGCTCAGTATGGGAAGGCCTCCTGGAGGAGGTGAGCTCTCAGTAGGGCTTTGAAGGGAGGAAGAGAGCTAACTTGGTGGATGTGAGGAGGGAGGGCATTCCGGGCCAGGGGGAGGACGTGGGCCGGGGGTCGACGGCGGGACAGGCGAGAACGAGGCCTAACGGGGAGGAGATGAGCGGCGGAGGAGCGGAGGTTGCGGGCTGGGAGGGAGAAGGAGAGAATCAATCAATCAATCAATCATATTTATTGAGCGCTTACTGTGTGCAGAGCACTGGACTAAGTGCTTGGGAAGTCCAAGTTGGCAACACACAGAGATGGTCCCTACCCAACAGTGGGCTCACAGTCTAGAAGGGGGAGACAGAGAACAAAACAAAACATATTAACAAAATAAAAGAAATGGAATAGATATGTACAAGTAAAATAAATAAATAAATAAATAGAGTAATAAATACGTACAAACATAGAAGGGAGGGGAGGTAGGAGGTGGCGAGGGGATGGAGAGCCTTGAAGCCAAGAGTGAGGAGGTTTTATGAGGAGTGATGATTCGTTCATCAATGGAAAGTTCAGAGTTGGCAGATTTGGATGTAGTGTAAATAATAATAACAATGTTGGTATTTGTTAAGCGCTTACTATGTGCCAAGCAAGATACCAAGGTAATCAGGTTGTCCCACGGGGGGCTCGCAGTCTTCATCCCCATTTTACAGAGGAGGTCACTGAGGCCCAGAGAAGTGAAGTGGCTTGCCCAAGATCACGCAGCTGACAAGCGGCAGAGCTGGGATTAGAACCCATGATGTCTGACTCCCAAGCCCGGGCTCTTTCCGCTAAGCCACCAGCCAATTATTAAAGATGCTTCTCTGCCAGAACTGGATTTGAAAACAAAAGCGTGTTCGAGAGGGTGCATATTCTAGGAAACATGTGGGGGAACATACCTTACTTTTCTTCCACCTTTCTAGAACTAATTTCAATAAAGCAGCGTGGTTCAGTGGAAAGAGGCCGGGCTTTGGAGTCGGAGGTCACGGGTTCAAATCCCAGCTCCGCCAACTGTCAGCTGCGTGACTTTGGGCAAGTCACCTCACTTCTCTGGGCCTCAGTTCCCTCATCTGTAAAATGGGGATTTAACTGTGAGCCCCCCATGGGACAATCTGATCACCTTGTAACCTCCCCAGCGCTTAGAACAGTGCTTTGCACATAGTAAGCGCTTAATAATTGCCATAAAAAAAGTAAATAAAGGGTACTCTAGGATTTTTGTCTGTGAAAGTTATCTAAGAAATACACCATATAAGAAAATGAGATGTGGTCTGAGCTCATTCAAAAGTTACAGTGGCAAGCAGGGCTAGGTAGCAAAGGAAAAGGGAATCTAAGATTGGGGAATAAATAGTTGAGGTAATTGCAGGATTTGGAGAAAAAAAAAAAGCTACCTTTCAAAGTTCTTAGTCCAGAATAGCTGCCATGTCAATCAGTCAATCAGTGGTATTTATTGAGCACTTACTGTGTGCAGAGCACTGTACTAAGCACTTGGGAGAGTATAATACAACAACAAAACAGAGTTGGTAGACACGTTCTCTGTCCATCATGAGATTAAAATGTAGAAAACTGTATGTAGAGGATTTAGTACAGTCCTCTGCACACAGTAAGCTCTCAATAAATACCATTGATATAATAATAATAATTGTGGTATTTCTAAAGCACTTACTATGTGCCAGGCACTGTATTAAGCGCTGGGGTGGATACAAGCGAATTGGGTTGGACACAGTTCCTATCCTACATGGGGCTCAAATACTCATTCCTCATTTTACAGATGAGGTAACTGAGGTCCAGAGAAGTGAAGTGACTTGTCCAAGGTCACACAGCAGACAAGTGGCGGAGCCGGCAATAGAACCCATGATCTAACTCTCTGGCCCGGGCTCTATCCACCATGCCATGCTGCTTTACATATATATATATATGTATACATATATGTATGTATATATATGTGTGTTTTATATATAGATATATTTATATAGAAATATATAGATATAGGCATATGTTTGTATAGATGCTTATATATAGATATCTGTAGCTATCTATATAAAGATAGATAGCTATAGATATCTACAGATATATATAAATACAGATAGATATAAATGTATATATCTATAGACATATATAAATATAGACATAAATATATAAATATCGATAGAAATAATATAATAGAAATGTAAATGTATATCTATAGATATATATATACAAATCTAGATAGGTAGATATACATAAAACACACATATATAAATACAGACATGTGTATATATAAAACGTACAGACACATTTATATATAAGAAACAGATATATTCATTCAGTCATATTTATTGAATGCTTACTGTGTGCAGAGTACTGTATTAAGTGCTTAGGAATATGTGTATATATTTTTTAGAAATCAAAGTTTAAACACAGAATCATTTCTGTATCTTCTGGCTCATGTTATATTTATATATATATATGCAATATCTATATCTATACCTATATATATATGCTATATATATATGGTGTTAATATATATGTATATATAACATAGATATATATATATATCTATGCTATATATATATAATAAGCCAGAAGATATAAACGTGATTCTGTGTTTAATCTTCATACTTGCCTTACTTCGTCTCCAATAGCTGTGAACTCCCCAATTCTTACTTTATTAATATTAAAAGAGTTGAGGTCGGGTGGTCGGGGGGGAAGGTTTTAAAGACATTTGTTTAACTTTTGGCTTTCCTCGTTTATTTAAGCCTCCACAGACAATGAAGAGCTCCTGCAGTTCCCTTTGGAACTGTGTTCAGAATCTCAGCCTTTCACACCGGCTAAAGGTTGGTTGTGCGAAAGCAAAGTCTACTTTTTCCAGTTCCCCTCCTTTGTTTCCTCATTGCGGCAGTAATAGTTGGGATATCCGTTGTGTACTTATTATGTGCCAAGCACTGCGCTAAACACGGGGGTGGATATAAGATAATCAGATCAGCTCCAATCCACGTCCCACACAGGGCTCCCGGAGGGAGGGAGAACAGGTATTGAATCCCCATTTTACAGATGAGGGAAGTGAGGCCCATTCATTCATTCAGTCGTATTTATTGAGCGCTTACTGTGTGCAGAGCACTGTACTAAGCGCTTGGAAAGTACAAGTCGGCAACATATAGAGACGGTCCCTATCCAACAATGGGCTCGGAGTCTAGAAGATTCATTCATTCATTCAATCGTATTTATTGAGTGCTTACTGTGTGCAGAGCACTGTACTAAGCGCTTGGGAAGTACAAGTTGGTAACATCTAGAGACGGTCCCTACCCAACAGCGGGCTCACAGTGTAGAAGGGGGAGGCAGAGAACAAAACAAAACATATTAACAGGCCCAGAGAAGTGAAGTGCCTTCCCCCAGGTCACACAGCACGCAAGTGGCAGAGCCGGGATTAATTTGTCACCCATTTGGATGTAGCCCATCTCCAACAAATCAGGTGACAGGGTGGTCTTCCCTCCATCCCCATCTGTTACTAGCGTTCATCACATGTGTCTTCTAATAATAATAATAGTTATAACTGTGGTATTAGTTAAGCTCTTGCTATGTGCCAAGCACTGTACTAAGCGCTGGGGTGGGTACAAGCCAATCAGGTTGGACACGGTCCCTGTCCCACGTGGGACTCACAGTCTCAATCCCCTTTTTCCAGATGAGGTAACTGAGGCACAGAGAAGCTAAATGACTCGCCCAAGGTCACACAGCCGACAAGTGACGGAGCTGGGATTAGATCCCAGGTCCTTCCGACGCCCGGGCCCGGGTTCTAGCCACTAAGCCACACTGCTTCTACCCCCTTTTAGACTGTGAGCCCGTTGTTGGGTAGGGACCGTCTCTGTATGTTGCCAACTTGTACTTCCCAAGCGCTTAGTACAGTGCTCTGCACACAGTAAGCGCTCAATAAATACGATTGAATGAATGAAAGAAAATGCCACAAACGAGGCCAGTTGAATCTTTTGTAGAGGATTGGCTATTCTAAGTAACCCATCACGCACTCTCTACCTGGGATATGGCATCTTCATTTGCAGAAGAAAAAGCCCCTGCTTTCGTACCTTGCACATTCAGATCATCATCATCATCAATCGTATTTATTGAGCACTTACTGTGTGCAGAGCACTGGACTAAGCGCTTGATGATGATTCAGATAATCAGATCAGATCAGATCAGAGTCTGATAATTCAGATGATGATTGATGATGATGATGATGACTGTATTTGTTAAGCGCTTACTATGTGCAAGCACTGTTCTAAGCGCTGGTGTAGTTACAAGTTAATCAGGGTGTCCCACGTGGGGCTCACAGTCTTCATCCCCATTTTCCAGATGAGGCCCAGGGAAGTGAAGTGACTTGTCCAAAGTCACACAGCTGACTAGTGGCGGAGCCGGGATTAGAACCCACGTCCTCTGAATCCCAAGCCCAGGCTCTTGCCACTGAGCCACGCTGCTTCTTTCAAATGCTTCGTTATTTCCTTTGCCGCCAAAGTAATTTGGGAAGGGGAAATGAAAAAAAGCCGTGCCCCATTCCTGTTTTTTGTGTGTATCTCTTGTTGACTGTACTGTGGAAGATCATCACGGGGTGACTGAAGCTGCAGCCATTTTCCCGAGGGTGAAAGAATTCTCCCTGGCTTTCCCAGAAGAGTCCGATTTTTCCCGCAGTTGTCTTCAGTCCTTGGGGAGAAATGGCCAACTTCCCCTCCCTTGTGACTTCAGACTTATTTTCTTCAAAATGGATTCATTCTCCCCAGAGCTTAGTGCAGTACGAGAAGCAGGGTGGCTCAGTGGAAAGAGCACGGGCTTTGGAGTCAGAGGTCATGGGTTCGAATCCAGGCTCTGCCCATGGTCAGCTGTGTGACTTTGGACAAGTCACTTCACTTCTCTGGGCCTCAGTTCCCTCGTCTGTAAAATGGGAGTGAAGACTGTGAGCCCCCTGTGGGACAACCTGATCACCTTGTAACCTCCCCAGCGCTTAGAACAGTGCTTTACACATAGTAAGCACTTAATAAATACCATTATATATATATAAATACCATTATTATTATTATTATTATTATTACACACAGTAGTATGTCAGTTCTTCGTGGGCAGAGATCACATTTACCAACCCTATTGAATGAATGAAAGAATGAATTGTAATAATAATCATAATTGTGGAATTTGTTAAGCACTTTCATTCATTCAGTCGTATTTATTGAGCACTTACTGTGTGCAGAGCACTGTACTAAGCGCTTGGGAAGTACAAGTTGGCAACATATAGAGACAGTCCCTACCCAGCAGCGGGCTCACAGTCTAGAAGCGGGAGACAGACAACAAAACAAAACGTATTAACAAAATAAAATAAATAGAATAAATATGTACAAATAAAATAAATAAATAAACAGAGTAATAAATACATACAAATGTGTATATATATATATATATATATATATATATATATATATATACACATACATATACACTATGTATATATAGTATATGTATATATATGTATATGTACTATGTGCCAGTAACTGTAGTAAGCGCTGGGATGGCTCCAAGCAAATCAGATAGGACACAGTCCGTGTCCTCCATGGGGCTCACAGTCTTAATCCCCATTTTACAGATGAAGGAACTGAGGCCCAGAAAAGTGAAGTGACTTTCCCCAGGTCACCCACCAGACAAGTGGCGGAGCCGGGATTAGAACCATCCCAGGCCCGTCTCTATCCACTACGACACACTGCTTTTCTAGTGTACTTTCCAAAGTGGTTACTATAATGCCCTGTGCATAGTGAGTGCTCAATAAGTAGGATTAATTGGTTGATCGATCCCTGAGGACGGTAGACCTGGAATGCCTAGGGCAGAGAATTCTTTGGAGGCAACTTGGGACTGGGGCTCCCAGCTCTTGGGCGGTTCAGTCTTCGTTTTATATCACGCTCTCCCAAGCGCTTAGTACAGTGCTCTGCACACTGTAATAGCTCAGTAAATCACATTGCTTCATTAATTCAGTCGTATTTACTGAGCGCTTACTGTGTGCAAAGCACTGCACTAATTGCTTGGAAAGTACAATTCGGCAATAAAGAGAGACAATCCCTGCCCACAACAGGCTCACAATCTTGGGGGGGGGGGGGGGGGGGGGGGGGGGGGGTAGACAGACGTCAAAACAAGTAAACAGTCATCAATAGCATCAGTATAAATAAATAGGATTATAGATATATGCACATCAAAACAAACAGGCATTAATATAAATAAATAGAATTATAGGTATGTACATATATACACAAGTGCTGTGGGGCGGGGAGTGGGGTAGAGCAGAGGGAGTTGGAGTGATGGAGAGGGGAGGAGGAGCAGAGGAAAAGGGGAAGGCCTCCCGGAGGAGGTGAGCTCTCAGTAGGGCTTTGAAGGAAGGAAGAGAAATAATTTGGCGGATGTGCGGAAGGTGGGAATTCCGGGCCGGGGGTCGACGGTGGGACGGGCGAGAACGAGGTATGGTGAGGAGATTAGCGGCGGAGGAGCGGAGGGTGCGGGCTGGGCTGGAGAAGGACAGAAGGAAGGTGAGGTAGGAGGGGGCGAGGGGGTGGACAGCCTTGAAGCCCAGGGAGAGGAGTTTCTGCCTGTTGCGCAGATTGATTGGTAGCCACTAGAGATTTTTGAGGAGGGGAGTAACAGGCCCAGAGTGTTTCTGGACAAAGACAATCCGGGCAGCAGCATCAAGTATGGATTGAAGTGGGGAGAGACACGAGGATGGGAGATCGGAGAGGAGGCTGATGCAGTAATCCAGTCGGGATAGGATGAGAGATTGAATGAGCAGGGTAGCGGTTTGGATGGGGAAGAAAGGGCAGATCTTAGCGATGTTGCGGAGGTGAGACCCACAGGTTTTGGTGACGGCTTGGATGTGAGGGGTGAACGAGAGAGCGGAGTCGAGGATGACACCAAGGTTGCGGGCTTGTGAGATGGGAAGGATGGTAGTGCCGTCAACAGAGATGGGAAAGTCAGGGAGAGGGCAGGGTTTGGGAGGGAAGATAAGGAGCTCAGTCTTGGACATGTTGAGGTTTAGATGGCGGGCAGACATCCAGATGGAGATGTCCTGAAGGCAGGAGGAGATACGAGCCTGGAGGGAGGGAGAGAGAGCAGGGGCAGAGATGGAGATTTCAGTTTTCTTACTAAAGTAGGTGGGCAGCTCATCCGGGGCAGGGGATGGGGGACGCAGGGGGATAGGGGGCCTGAGGAGGGAGTTAAATGTCCAGAACAGCCGGCGAGGGCGATGGGCATGGCTGTCAATAACAGTGGGCAGAGGAGAGGACAGAGTTAAAACACGCCAGGATCAACTTGAAGTGGACGAAGTCGGCCTGATATTTAGATTTCCATCAGCAGCACTCTTCAAGAGTGAAGGAGGTGGACAGGGCAGGCGATACAGGGCTGTGAGTTTGTTGTACGAGATCGACGAAGGGATAGGGGAGCGACTGAGTTGAGTTCATGAGAGAGGGTGGTGTTGAGAGCATCTGTTTGGCATTAAAAATAATAATAACAAAAATGGTACTTCTTAAGCGCTTACTACGAGCCGAGCACTGTTCTAAGCGCTGAGGTAGATACAAGATGATCAGGTTGTCCCACGTGGGACTAACAGTTTTAATCCCCCCTTTACAGATGTCATGACTGAGGCACAGAGAAGTTAAGTGGTTTGCCCAAGGTCACACAGCAGACAAGAGGCAGGGCCAGGATTAGAACCCAGGTCCTTCTGACTCCTGGGCTCTGCCCACTGGGCCACGCTGCTTCCCTTAATGCAATCAGCACAACAGAGAAGGAAACGTCTGCTTTTTAAGATACCATGGTGGTGTTTTGAGTATTTTGGTGAGCAGTAATAGTCTGTCGTGAGAGCTTATTTATCCATAAATAAATTATTTATTATTATAAATAATTATTTATATTATTCATCTGTAAAATGGGGATTAAAACTGTGAGCCCCCCGTGGGACAACCTGATCGCCTTGTAACCTCCCCAGTGCTTAGAACAGTGCTTTGCACATAGTAAGCGCTTAACAAGTACCATCATTATTATTATTATCCCACATTGCCGTTTGCTAGAGAAAGTGCTTTTTCAATGGGGCGGAGGAAACCATTAACAAGTGTCCTGGACACCTAATCCAAGTCTGTGAGTCTCCCTCTTATTTATTCATTCATTCATTCAGTCGTATTTATTGAGCACATACTGTGTTCAGAGCACTGTACTAAGTGCTTGGAAAGAACAATTCGGCAACAGATAGAGACTATCCCTACCCAACAACAGGCTCACATTCTAGAAAGGGGCAGACAGACAACAAAACAAAACAAATAGACAGGCATCAATAGCATCAAAATCGATAAATAGAATTATAGATATATGCACATCATTAACCAATTGGGCAATGGTATATGTTATGAAATCTCTCGCTCCGTCCCTTCTCCCCTCCTTAACTTCCATCTTCAACCGCTCACTCTCCACTGGTTCCTTCCCCTCTGCCTTCAAACATGCCCACGTCTCTCCCATCCTAAAAGAACCCTCTCTCGACCCCACCTCACCTTCTAGTTATCGCCCCATCTCCCTCCTACCATTCCTCTCCAAACTCCTTGAACGAGTCGTCTACATGCGCTGCCTCGAATTCCTCAACACCAACTCTCTCCTCGACCCCCTCCAATCTGGCTTCCGTCCCTTACATTCCAAGGAAACTGCCCTCTCAAAGGTCACCGATGACCTCCTGCTTGCCAAATCCAATGGCTCCTTCTCTATCCTAATCCTCCTCGACCTCTCAGCTGCCTTCGACATTGTTGACCAGCCCCTTCTCTTCAACACGCTATCCAACCTTGGCTTCACAGACTCCGTCCTCTCCTGGTTCTCCTCTTATCTCTCCGGCCGTTTATTCTCAGTCTCATTTGCGGGCTCCTCCTCCCCCTCCCATCCCCTTACTGTAGGGGTTCCTCAAGGGTCAGTTCTCGGTCCCCTTCTGTTCTCAATCTACACTCGCTCCCTCGGTGAACTCATTCGCTTCAACTATCATCTCTACGCTGATGACACCCAAATCTACATCTCTGCCCCTGATCTCTCTCCCTCCCACGAGGCTCTCATCTCCTCCTGCCTTCAGGGCATCTCCATCTGGCTGTCTTCCTGCCATCTAAAACTCAACGTGTCCAAGACTGAACTTCTTATCTTCCCTCCCAAACCGTGCCCTCTCCCTGACTTTCCCATCACTATTGACGGCACTACCATCCTTCCCGTCTCACAAGCCCACAGCCTTGGTATCATCCTCGACTCCGCTCTCTCATTCACCCCTCACTTCCAATCCGTCACCAAAACCTGCCAGTCTCACCTCCGCAACATTGCCAAGATCCGCCCTTTCCTCTCCATCCAAACCGCTACCCTGCTCGTTCAATCTCTCATCCTATCCCTACTGGATTACTGCATCAGCCTCCTCTCTGATCTCCCATCTTCCTGTCTCTCCCCTCTTCAATCCATACTTCACGCTGCTGTCCGGATCGTTTTGTGTGCAGAAACACTCTGGGCGTGTTACTCCCCTCCTCAGAAATCTCCGGTGGCTACCATTCAACCTACGCATCAGGCAGAAACTCCTCACCCTCAGCTTCAAGGCTGTCCATCACCTCGCCCCCTCCTATCTCACCTCCCTTCTGTCCTTCTCCAGCCCAGCCCGCACCCTCCACTCCTCTGCCGCTAATCTCCTCACTGGGCCTCGTTCTCGCCCATCCGGCCATCGACCCCCCGGCCCACATCCTACCCCTGGCCCGGAATGCCCTCCCTTCGCACATCTGCCAAGCTATCTCTCTTCCTCCCTTCAAAGCCCTCCTGAGAGCTCACCTCCTCGAGGAGGCCTTCCCACACTGAGCCCCCTCCTTCCTCTCCCCCTCCTCCCCCTCCCCGTCCCCCCCGCCTTACCTCCTTCCCCTCCCCACAGCACCTGTATATATGTATATATGTTTGTGTGGATTTATTACTCTATTTTATTTGTACATATTTATTCTATTTATTTTATTTTGTTAATATGTTTTGTTTTGTTGTCTGTCTCCTCCTTCTAGACTGTGAGCCCACTGTTGGGTAGGGACCGTCTCTATGTGTTGCCAACTTGTACTTCCTAAGTGCTTAGTACAGTGCTCGGCATACAGTAAGCTCTCAATAAATATGAATGAATGAATGAATGAACAGTAGAACATTATAACAGCCCACAGTGAGCTGACAGTCTAGAGGGGGAGACAGACATTAATAGAAATAAATAAATGAAAGAAATGGACGTAAGTGCCGAGGGACCGGGAGGGAAGGATGAATAAAGGGAGTGAGTCAGGGCGACGCAGAAGGGAGTGGGAGAAGAGGAAAGGAGGGCGCAATCAGGGAAAGCCTCTTGGAGGAGATGGGCTTTGATAAGGCTTTGAAGCAGGGAGAGTCATCCTCTGTTTGGATACGAAGAGGGATGGCGTCCAGGCCGGAGGCAGGATGTGGGCAAGAGGTCAGCGGCGAGGAAGATGAGATGGATGTACAGTGAGAAGTTTGGTGTGAAGAGGATTGAAGGGTGAGGGCTGGGTTGAAATAGGAGAACACCGAGAAGGTGATTGACTGCTTTAAAGCCATTGGTGAGGAGTTTCTGTTCAGTCCAGAGGTGGAAGGGCAGCCACTGGAGTTTCTTGAAGAGTGGGGAAACATAAACTGAACATTTTGGGGGAAAAACGATCCGGGCTGCAGAATGAAGTATGGGCTGGAGTGGAGAAACCCAGGTGGCTGGGACATCAGCAAGGAGGCAGGATAGGATAAGTGCCTGGATTAACGTGGTAGCAGTTTGGATGGAGAGGAAAGGGCGGATTTTAGCGATGTTGTGAAGGTTGAACCGAAAGTATTTAGTGCTAGATGGAATGTGTGGGTCGAATGAGAGGGAAGAGTCAAGATAATGCCACGGAAGATGAGACAGGAAGGATGGTGATACTGTCTACACAGGATTTGGGTGGGAGGATAAGGAGTTCTGTTTTGGGCACGTTAAGCTTGAGGTGATGGGAGGACAGCCAAGTAGAGATGTCTTGAAGGCAGGAGATGGCAGAGAGGGAGACAGATCAGGGCCGGAGGTGTAGATTTGGGAATCATCCACTTAGAGGTAGCGGTTGAAGCCGTGGGAGCGAATGAGTTCTCCAAAGGAGTGGGTGGAGATGGGGAAGAGAAGGGGACCAGAACTCAACCTTGAGGGACCCCCACAGTCAGGGGGTGGGAGGCGGAGGAGGAGCCCACGAAGGAGACTGAGAATGAGCGGCCACAGAGATAAGGGGAGAACCAGGAGAGGACAGCGCCCGTGAAGCCGAGATTGGAGAACGTTTCCGGGAGAAGGGGGTGGGCCACAGCGTCGAAGGCAGCTGAGAGGTCGAGAAGGATTAGGACATAGTAGAGGCCGTTGGATTTGGTGAGAAGGAGATCATCGATGACATTTGAGTGGGCCGTTTCTGGGGAGCGAAGGAGATGGAAGCCAGATTGGAGGGGGGCCAGCAGAGAATTGGAGGAGCGGAATTTGAGAGGATGGGTTTAGACGACTCGCTTGAGGAGTTTGGAGAGGAATGGGAGGAGGGAGATGGGGCGCTAACCGGAGAGGGCCGTGGGGTTAAGGGAGGGTTGTTTTAGGATGGGGAGACCTGGGCATGTTGGAAAGCGGTGGGGAAGAAGCCATTGGAGAGCGAAGAGTTGAAGATGGTTGTTAGGGAGGGAGGAAGGGAGGAGATGAGTGTTTTGTTGAGGTGCAGATGAATGGGGTTGGATGTGCAGGTGGAGGGGGTGGATTTTGAGAGGAGGCAGGAGATCTCCTCTACAGGTCCTGCTGGGAAAGATGGGGACAGTTGAAGAGGGGGCTGGAAAGGGGAGGGACTGAGGAGGGACAGGGGAGATTTTCAGGAGCTAACACCTGATGGTGTCAACTTTCTTACCAAAGTAGGCGGGCAACTCATGGGGGGACAGGAGGCCTGAGGCGGGAGTTAAACATCCGGAACAACTGGAGAGGGCGATGGGCCTGGCTGTCAGTAACTGTGGAGAAATCATTTTTCTGGGCAGAGGAGAGGGCAGATTTAAAGCATGCAAGGATAAAGGTAAAGTTCATTCATTTATTCATTCAATCGTATTTATTGAGCATTTACTGTGTGCAGAGCACTGTACTAGGCACTGGGGAGAGTACAGTACAGCAATGAACAGACACATTCCCTGCCCACAATAATAATAATAATAATAATAATAATAATAATAATAATAATAATAATAATGATGGCATTTGTTAAGCGCTTACTACGTGCAAAGCACTGTTCTAAGCACTGGGGTAGGTACAGGGTATCAGGTCGTCCCCTGTGAGGCTCACAGTCTTAATCCCCATTTTACAGATGAGGTAACTGAGGCTCAGAGAAGTTAAGTGACTTACCCAAGGTCACACAGCAGACATGTGGCGGAGCTGGGATTCGAACCCATGACCTCTGACTCCCAAGCCTGGGCTCTTTCCACTGAGCCACGCTGCATCTCAATGAGCATACATCAATGATATACATTCATTCAATTGTATTTATTAAGCGCTTACTGGGTGCAGAGCACTGTAATAAGCACTTAGGAAACAGTAAATGGCGACATTCTTTGCCCACGATGAGCTCACAGTCTAGAGGCGGGGAGACAGACATTGGAAAATTAAATTCATTCATTCAGTCATATGTATTGAGCACTTACTAATAAATGAGCTTTTACAGTAGGCCGAGAACGGTACTGAGCACTTGGGTGAGGTCGGCCCGATATCCAGACTTCCACCAGCACCGTTCCACAGCTCGGGCACAAGAGCAAAGGAGGCAGACTGTTGAGGCGATCCGGGCCTGTGCCTAAGTGCTAGGAGATCGATGAATCAATCAATCAATCAATTGTATTTATTGAGCGCTTACTGTGTGCAGAGCACTGTACTAAGCGCTTGGGAAGTACAAATTGGCAACATATAGAGACAGTCCCTACCCAACAGTGGGCTCACAGTCTAAAAGGGGGAGACGGAGAACAAAACCAAACATACTAACAAAATAAAATAAATAGAATAGATATGTACAAGTAAAATAAATAAATAAATAAATAGAGTAAAAAATATGTAAAAACATATATACATATATACAGATGCTGTGGGGAAGGGAAGGAGGTAAGATGCGGGGGATGGAGAGGGGCACGAGGGGGAGAGGAAGGAAGGGGCTCAGTCTGGGAAGGCCTCCTGGAGGAGGTGAGCTCTCAGTAGGGCCTTGAAAGGAGGAAGAGAGCTAGCTTGGTGGATGGGCAGAGGGAGGGCATTCCGGGCCCGGGGGATGACGTGGGCCAGGAGTCGATGGCGGGACAGGTGAGAATGAGGCCTAACGGTGAGGAGATTAGCGGCGGAGGAGCGGAGGGTGCGGGCTGGGCTGGAGAAGGACAGAAGGGAGGGGAGGGAGGAGGGGGCCAGGGGATGGATGGATGGACAGCCGTGAAGCCCAGGGTGAGGAGTTTCTGCCTGATGCGCAGATTGATTGGTAGCCACTGGAGATTTTTGAGGAGGGGAGTAACAGGCCCAGAGTGTTTCTGCACAAAGATAATCCAGGCAGCAGTGTGAAGTACATACTGAAGTGGGGAGAGACACGAGGACGGGAGATCAGAGAGAAGGCTGATGGCAGTAGTCCAGACGGGATAGGATGAGAGCTTGAACGAGCAGGGTAGCGGTTGGGATGGAGAGGAAAGGGCGGATCTTGGCAATGTTGCGGAGCTGAGACCGGCAGGTTTTGGTGACGGCTTGGATGTGAGGGGTGAACAAGAGAGCGGAGTCGAGGATGACACCGAGGTTGCGGGCTTGTGAGACGGGAAGGATGGTAGTGCCGTCAACAGAGATGGGAAAGTCCGGGAGAGGGCACGGTTTGGGAGGGAAGACAAGGAGTTCAGTCTTGGACATGTAGTCGAAGGACTAGGGGAGCGAATGAGTCGAGTTCAGTAGAGAGAGTGGTGTCGAGAGGATCAGTTTGGTCATCGAGGGAAGGTACTTTGGATGTGGAGGTTCATTCATTCATTCAGTCATATTTATTGAGCGCTTACTGTGTGCAGAGCCCTGTACTGAGTGCTTGGGAAGTACAAGTGGGAAACAAGTTGGAGGTTAAATGGGGGCATGATGAGTTGAGGAAATCAGAGGGGATCTAAAGATGGGAGGTCTCTATGGGGGAACGGCCCAGATTTGTGGAGAGTAGGTTTGTGGGAGAGAAGGCAAGCACGGAGGTTCTGGTCAGATAGAGAGATTTCAGAGTCGGTGAAGGTAATAATAATTCATTCATTCATTCATTCATTCAATCGTATTTATTGAGCGCTTACTGTGTGCAGAGCACTGTACTAAGCGCTTGGAAAGTACAAATCGGCAATATATAGAGATGGTCCCTACCCAACGATGGGCTCACAGTCTAGAAGGGGGAGACAGACAACAAAACAAGTAGACAGGTGTCAATACCATCAAACTAAATAGAATTATAGCTATATACACATCATTATTAAAACAGAGTAATAAATATGTACAAATACGCACAAGTGCTGTGGGAAAGGGAAGGGGGTAGGGCAGAGGGAGGGAGTGGGGGCGATGGGGAGGGGAGGAGGAGCAGAGGAAAGGAGGGGCTCACTGTGGGAAGGCCTCCTGGAGGAGGTGAGCTCTTAGTAGGGCTTTGAAGATAATAATAATAATAATAATATTGGTATTTGTTAAGCGCTTACTATATGCAAAGCACTGTTCTAAGCGCTGGGGTATGTACAAGGTAATCAGTTTGTCCCATGAGGGGCTCACAGTCTTCATCCCCGTTTTACAGATGAGGGAACTGAGGCCCAGAGAAGTGAAGTGACTTGCCCAACGTCACACAGCTGACAAGCGGCGGAGCCGGGATTTGAACCCACGACCTCTGACTCCAAAGCCCGTGCTCTTTCCACTGAGCCACGCTGCTTCCCCGGCAATCAATCAGTCGTATTTATTGAGCACTTACTGTGTGCAGAGCACTGTACTAAGCGCTTGGGAAGGACACGTTGGCAACATATAGAGACAGTCCCTACCCAACAGTGGGCTCACAGTCTAGAAGGGGGAGACAGAGAACAAAACAAAACATATTAACAAAATAAAATAAATAGAATAGATATGTACAAGTAAAATAAATAAATAAATAAATAGAGTAATAAATCCATACAAACATATGTACACATATACAGGTGCTGTGGGGAAGGGAAGGAGGTAAGGTGGGGGCGATGGAGAGGGGGAGGAGGGGGTGAGGAAGGATGGGAAGAGAGCTAGGCAATGGGGAGGAGGAGGAGGAGAGGAAATGGGGAGCTCAGTCAGTTTGTTAAGCACTTACTATGTGCCGAGCACTGTTCTAAGAGCTGGGGTAGATCCAAGGGCATCAGGTTGTCCCACGTGGAGCTCACAGTCTTAATCCCCATTTTACAGATGAGGGAACTGAGGCCCGGAGAATAGTAATAATAATAATAATGATAGTATTTGTTAAGCGCTCACTATATGCCAAGCACTGTTCTAAGCACTAGGGTAGGTACAAGATAATTAAGTTGTCCCCCGTGGGGCTCACAGTCTTCATCCCCATTTTACAGATGAGGGAACTGAAGCCCAGAAAAGTGAGTCAATCTCTGACAGATATGAGAAGGGAGGGAAGTCCAGCACAGAGGCAGGACGTGGGCATGATCCCTGCCTTCAAGAAGTTTACAGCCTAATCAATCAATCAATCAATCAATCGTATTTATTGAGCGCTTACTATGTGCAGAGCACTGTACTAAGTGCTTGGGAAGTACAAATTGGCATCACATAGAGACAGTCCCTACCCAACAGTGGGCTCACAGTCTAAAAGGGGGAGACAGAGAACAGAACCAAACATACCAACAAAATAAAATAAGTAGGATAGAAATGTACAAGTAAAATAAATAAATAAATAAATAGAGTAATAAATATGTACAACCATATATACATATATATAGGTGCTGTGGGGAAGGTGAGGTAAGACGGGGGGATGGAGAGGGGGACGAGGGGGAGAGGAAAGAAGTGGCCAATAATAATAATGGTATCTATTATGTGCTTACTATGTGCCAAGCACTGCTCTAAGCGTTTTGGTAGATACAAGGTAATCAGGTTGTCCCCCACGGGGCTCACAATCTTCATCTCCATTTTCCAGATGAGGGAACTGAGGCATAGAGAAGCGAAGTGACCTGCCCAAAGTCACACAGCCGATAAGCGGCGGAGCCGGGATTGGAACCCACGACCCCTGACTCCCAACCCCAGTGTCTGGCTGCTAGGCCGCCCTGCTTCTCTACCGTGTGCGGGGCACCGTACTAAGCACTTGGGAGGAGACAGTAGAGTTTGGTAGACGTGATCCTTGTCCTCAGGAGTTTCACAGCCACAGAGTCCGTGTGAGCCCCCTTTTAGACTGTGAGCCCCTTTTAGACTGTGAGCCCACTGTTGGGTAGGGACTGTCTCTCTATGTTGCCAATTTGTACTTCCCAAGCGCTTAGTACAGTGCTCTGCACATAGTAAGCGCTCAATAAATACGACTGATGATGACGATGATGACAGGGAGCGGCGAGGGTCACTCAGGACCCCCCTCTCCCGGGGATGCGGACCCTCCGACCCGTGATTGCTCCCCAAGAAGCCCCGGAGAAACGTCTCTGGAGTCCGGTTTGGAAGGAAGCCGTCGAAAGACACCCCGATCTCCCTCGCCGCACCGAGGGAGCCGACGGAAAAAAGGGTCCGGCCCGTCCTGGACGTCTAAGCTAACAGTGTTTGTGTTGTTTTATTAGAACCCCTGGAGAGTACCAGCTCGAACTCGGGTATACCAGCCGCCCACAGAGGTGAGTTTGTCTCCTTAAGCAAATGGTCACCACGGAGAGGGTCAAATCCCGGGTTAATGGCGCAAGCGCTTCAGAACCCCAGAAGTGACAGCAGGGACCTCGAATAATAATACTAACAATAATAATAATGGCATTTATTAAGCGCTTACTATGTGCAAAGCACTGTTCTAAGCACTGGGGAGGTTACAAGGCGATGAGGTTGTCCCACGGGGGGCTCACAGTCCTCATCCCCGTTTTACAGATGAGGGAACTGAGGCCCAGAGAAGTGAAGTCACACAGCTGACAATTGGCGGAGCCGGGATTCGAACCCCTGACCTCTGACTCCAGAGCCCGGGCTCTTTTGAAAGGAGCAGCGGCCTGGAGCTGTCCCGCAGTCCAAGCATGCGGTTGTATCTATATGTCTATCTGTATACCTCTAGGACTAAGTATACAGATATATACATTTATAGATACATTTAAAGGCCAAAGACCCAGGTTGGAGCACTTGCGTTTCAAAAGAACCAAATGATCCCGTCACAGAATACTCCACTTGCATGGGTCCCGGGAAGATTGCATCTTTGGCTGATCAAAATCCGGCCCGGTCGAAGCGGCGATTTCCTTTGACCTCCCAAAGATATAATAATGTTGGTATTTGTTAAGCGCTTACTGTGTGCAAAACACTGCTCTAAAAGATGGAGGGGCTGCTTTTCTTCCCCGCTTTTGCGAAGCCCTCGGATGCCAAAACCAGAAGAGGAGCTGGGCAGTATTGCAGAGAAGCAGCACGGCGTAGCGGATAGAGCCCAGGCCTCGAGCGCTTAGTACAGTGCTCTGCACATAGTAAGCGCTCAGTAAATGCAATTGAATGAATGAATGGGTGCCTGAATAATAATAATAATAATAATGATAGCATTTATTAAGTGCTTACTCTGTGCAAAGCACTGTTCTAAGCGCTGGGGAGGTTATAAGGTGATCAGGTTGTCCCACGGGGGGCTCACAGTCCTTATCCCCATTTTACAGATGAGGTCACTGAGGCACAGAGACGTGAAGTAACTTGCCCAAAGTCACACAGCTGACATCTGGCAGAGTTAGGATTTGAACCCATGACCTCCGACTCCAGAGCCCGGGCTGTTTCCACTGAGCCATGCCTGAAGGCTCTGCCCCTTGTCTGCTGTGTGACCCTGAGTAAGTCACTTCAGTTCTCTGATCTCCCTCATCTGTAAAATGGGGGTGAAGACTGTGAGTCCCATGTGGGACACATGATGACCTTGTATAATAATAAATAATAATAATGATGGTATTAAGCACTTACTATGTGCGAAGCACTGTTCTAAGCACTGGGTGGGGGATGCAAGATGATCAGGTTGTCCCACGTGGGGCTCACAGTCTTAATTCCCATTGTACAGATGAGGTAACTGAGGCCCAGAGAAGTGAAGTGACTTGCCCAAAGTCACACAGCTGACACGTGGCGGAGCCGGGATTGGAACCCATGACCTCTGACTCCCAAGCCCGGGCTCTTTCCACTGAGCCACGCTGCTTCTCTGTATCTACCCCAGTGCTTTAGAGCAGTGATGATGATGATGATGATGATGGCATTTGTTAAGCGCTTACTATGTGCAAAGCACTGTTCTAAGCGCTGGGGGAGATACAAGGTGATCAGGGTGTCCCATGAGGGGCTCACAGTCTTCATCCCCATTTTACAGATGAGGTAACTGAGGCCCAGAGAAGTGAAGTGACTTGCCCAAAGTCACACAGCTGACAAGTGGCGGAGGCGGGATTAGAACCCATGACCTCTGGCTCCCAAGCCCGGGCTCTTTCCACTGAGCCACGCTGCTTCTCTGCTTCTTCTACTAGGTGCTTGGCACCTAGTAAGCACTTAACAAATACCATTATTATTACTATTATTATTACTATTCTTGGCTAAAAGAATCCTTTCGGTGTTTACCTTGCCAGAAAGATACCATCTTTTCCAGTAAGGCTCAATTCTCAAAAGTCCAAGGACGGTTTCTAATAATCAGATAATGATTATGGTATTTGTTAGATGATCATTATGGTATTTGCTAAGGGCTTCCTGTGTGCCAGGCACCGTTCCAAACGCCAAGGTAGATCGAGTCGGGAACAGTCCCTGTCCCACAAAGGGCTCCCAGTCTCCATCCCCATTTTCCAATCAATCAATCAATCGTATTTACTGAGCGCTTGCTGTATGCAGAGCACTGTACTAAGCGCTTGGGAAGTACAAGTTGGCAACATCTAGAGACAGTCCCTACCCAACAGTGGGCTCACAGTCTAGAGAAGCAGCGTAGCTCAGTGGAAAGAGCACGGGCTTCGGAGTCAGAGGTCATGGGTTCAAATGCCTGTTCCGCCAACTGTCAGCTGTGTGACTTTGGGCAAGTCACTGTAACTTCTCCGAGCCTCAGTTACCTCATCTGTAAAATAGGGATTAAGACTGTGAGCCCCCCGTGGGACAACCTGATCACCTTGTAACCTCCCCACCGCTTAGAACAGTGCTTTGCACATAGTAAGCGCTTAATAAATGCCATCGTTATCATTATTATTATTATTAGAACATTCATTCAATCAATCGTATTTATTCAGAGCTTACTGTGTGCAGAGCACCGCACAAAACAGGTGTCAAAATCGTCAGAACAAATAGAATTAAAGCTATATGCACATCATTAACAAAATAAATAGTAAGTCTGTACAAGTAAAATCAACAGAGTAATAAATCTGTACAATTATTTTACAGGTGTTGTGGGGAGAGGAAGGAGGTAGGGCGGGCTGGGGGATGGGGAGAAGGAGAGGAAAAGGGGGCTCAGTCTGGGAAGGTCATCATCATCATCATCATCATCAATCGTATTTATTGAGCGCTTACTATGTGCAGAGCACTGTACTAAGCGCTTGGGAAGTGCAAATTGGCAACATATAGAGACAGTCCCTACCCAACAGTGGGCTCACAGTCTAAAAGGGGGAGACAGAGAACAAAACCAAACATACTAACAAAATAAATAGAATAGATATGTACAAATAAAGTAAATAAATAAATAGAGTCTCCTGGAGGAGGTGAGCTCTCAGTAAATCATATTCCTCCCACCCTCCCAGCGTCGCTAAATTTCCAGGTGAGGTCGCTGAGTTTAAAGAGAAACAAAGCGACTTGCCCACGGTCGCACAGCAGACAGGTGCCGGAGCCCGGATTAGAATCCACGACCTTCCGACTCCCAGTCCCGGGCTGTAGCCACCAGGCCACGCTGCTCCTTTCCGTCCCTCATCCCCTCCCACCGCCGATTCCGGCGCCATCCCCAAACTCCATGACAGCCCGGCAGCTTTTTCCGCATCATCATCATCATCAGTCGTATTTATTGAGCGCTTACGGTGTGCAGAGCACTGTGCCAAGCACTTGGGAAGTACAAATTGGCAACATGTCAGTTACTGACTAAAATAACCCAGCAACTAAAAAGGAGGGGATAATAATAATCATGATGGCATTTGTTAAGCGCTTACTATGTGCAAAGCACTGTTCTAAAGCGCTGGAGCACTGTTCTAAGCGCTGGTAGAAATTCAAGGTTAGACGGGGCGGGCGGAGGACCTGAGGTGAGGGCAAGAGCGGAGGATCGCCACTGATTCAGTTTTCCAGGGTCGATCCCATCCCGGCTCTGCTCTGCCCGAGAGGCTGCCAGCGAAAAATTTCAGCCTGCTAAATAATAATAATAATAATAATAACAATAATAATAATAATAATAATAATGTTGGTATTTGTTAAGCGCTTACTATGTGCAAAGCACTGTTCTAAAGCGCTGGAGCACTGTTCTAAGCGCTGGTAGAAATTCAAGGTTAGACGGGGCGGGCGGAGGACCTGAGGTGAGGGCAAGAGCGGAGGATCGCCACTGATTCAGTTTTCCAGGGTCGATCCCATCCCGGCTCTGCTCTGCCCGAGAGGCTGCCAGCGAAAAATTTCAGCCTGCTAAATAATAATAATAATAATAATAATAACAATAATAATAATAATAATAATAATGTTGGTATTTGTTAAGCGCTTACTATGTGCAAAGCACTGTTCTAAAGCGCTGGAGCACTGTTCTAAGCGCTGGTAGAAATTCAAGGTTAGACGGGGCGGGCGGAGGACCTGAGGTGAGGGCAAGAGCGGAGGATCGCCGCTGATTCAGTTTTCAGGGTCGATCCCATCCCGGCTCTGCTCTTGCCCGAGAGGCTGCCAGCGAAAAATTTCAGCCTGCTAAATAATAATAATAATAATAATAATAATGTTGGTATTTGTTAAGCGGTTACTATGTGCAAAGCACTGTTCTAAAGCGCTGGAGCACTGTTCTAAGCGCTGGTAGAAATTCAAGGTTAGACGGGGCGGGCGGAGGACCTGAGGTGAGGGCAAGAGCGGAGGATCACCACTGATGCAGTTTTCCAAGGTCGATCCCATCCCGGCTCTGCTCTGCCCGAGAGGCTGCCAGCGAAAAATTTCAGCCTGCTAAATAATAATAATAATAATAATAATAATAATAATAATGTTGGTATTTGTTAAGCGGTTACTATGTGCAAAGCACTGTTCTAAGCGCTGGGGTAGATGCAAGGTAATCAGGTTGTCCCACGAGGGGCTCCCAGTCTTCATCCCCATTTTCCAGATGAGGGAACTGAGGCCCAGGGAAGTGAAGCGACTTGCCCAAAGTCACCCAGCTGACAAGTGGAGGAGCCGGGATTTGAACCCACGGCCTCCGACTCCAAAGCCCGGCCTCTTTCCACTGAGCCACGCTGCTCAAGGGAAGACCCGGGTTGGGATAAATCAGCGTCTGAAGCTTGACGTCTTTTGCGCTCTCTCCGTCTCTCTCTGCCTCTCCCTCTCTCTGCTCGTTGGTTTGTTTAAAGCAAAAAACCAAAAATGACTGGCTTGGAAAAGGACCGTTCTCTCTCTCTGATTGAGTTGATTGCTTCGTCCGACGGCGTATAGCGACGGACAAAGAGACGTCACCCATGTATTTTTTTTTCTTTGTTTTTTTTTGTTTCTTTTTCTTTTGTTTTCTGTCTGTGTTTTCAGCAACGTCAGTTGATTACAGTTCCTTTGCAGACAGATGCAACAGCTGGATAGAGCTCATTAAACTGAAAGCTCAGACCATAAGGCGCGGATCAATTAAGACAAGTACGCGGACGTTTCTTCCACCACGTTCTGATGCCGAGAATGACCCTAGGGGGATCGCATACCCACCCGCTGCCCAGTTGAATATCTCTGCCGATCAAACGTTTAACACACCGGAGTGTGAAAGCTGGTTTCTTTCGAAACGGCTGGGGGAAATAAGCCGTCGGGACAGGCGCTTAGTCCAGTGCTCTGCACACAGTAAGCGCTCAATAAATACGATTGAATGAATGAATGAACAGGCCCGCCAGGAGCGAATCATTGCAAATGTAGAATTCGGTTGGTTTTTCTTTATAATAATGATAGCATTTATTAAGCACTTGCTAGGTGCAAAGCACTGTTCGAAGCGCTGGAGAGCTTGCAAGGTGATCAGGTTGTCTCCCGGGGGGGCTCACAGTCCTAATCCCCATTTTACAGAGGAGGTAACTGAGGCCCAGAGAAGTGAAGTGACTTGCCCAGAGTCACACAGCTGACAGTTGGCGGAGCCGGACTTTGAACCCATGACCTCTGACTCCAAAGCCCGGGCTCTTTCCACTGAGCCACGTCTTGGTGTTTCCTTTTTCCTTTTTTCCACGTTCAACGTTTTTTTTTTCCCCTCTCAGAGGCGTTTACCTCCCCCGAGGGCCAAATTTACTATGGAAAAGGAAGTTAACGGCTTGTTGTTTCTGGACCGCTGAAATCATTCAGGGCCCTGAGCCCGGAATCCCCGAATGCCAGACCATTTCCCGGGAGTCTGGAAGAGGTCGTGTGTTTCCACACGGAAAGCGATCAACGCCGCTTGTCTGCTGTGTGACCTTGGCCAAATCACTTCTCTTCTCTGGGCCTCAGTGACCTCACCTGTCAAATGGGTATTGAAACCATGAGCCCCACGTGGGACGGAGACCGCGTCCAACCCAATTTGCTTGGATCCACCCCAGCGCTAAGCTCTGAGAAGCAGCGTGGCTCAGTGGAAAGAGCACGGGCTCGGGAGTCAGAGGTCTTGGGTTCTAATCCTGGTTCCGCCACCTGTCTCCTGTGTGACCTTGGGCAAGTCATTTCACTTCTCTGAGCATCCGTTCCCTCATCTGTAAAATGGGGACTAAGATTTTGAGCCCCGCGTGGGACAACCTGATCACCTTGTATCCCCCCCAGCGCTTCGCACATAGTAAGCGTTTAACAAATGACATCATTAAATACCCCAATTATTATTTTTATTATTATCACCTCTGTCACTGGCAGGGTCAGGCTCATTTGAATAGGACCGCAGACACGCACGCCCTGCGTGTTTTGGAATAAATGGGAAAAACAGAGTAAAACCACCCGAAGGGCAGCCTAAACCATCCACGACGCTGTGACCTGTTCACTAGTCATAGGTGTGAAAATATCCACTGCCATTATCAGTCAACGTAAGGTTTCCTACACGTTGACACTGATGAGAAGACAACTTCTAGGGGGGGAAAAGAAAAGGAAAAAAGTCCACTGGGAAATGTAACAACTTTCACACTCTTTCTGTAATAATCGGTTTCTCCAGCAGATAATTTTGATAAAGCTCCCCGTCCCCAGCCCCCGACCCTTCTGATTTTCTTTTCCTTCCGTGGGTAACCGATCACCACGCCGTCTGGCTCCATTGCATCGACATTTTCTTTTGCAGGAATGCCATTTTTCTTCCCCAAGAATGCCACCCTCCGGCTCCTCGGCCTTTCCTTTCCGTCTCCGTCTCTCTCTCTCTCTCCCCCGGTCCCCGTTGCATGGGTTGCATGGTGATTCTTCCTCCTCCGCGCGCCATGGCTTGGACTTCTTTCCCCGCCAGCCGAATGTCGCTGCCCCCTCACCCATTTGGAAACCCGAGGGAAGGAGCGGTCCGGTCGCGTCCGACGGTGACCAGCGGTGTTTCCTCCCCCTTCCCGCTCTTGTCTCCCCTCCTTCCCTCCCGCTGCAGCGGCTCCGGCGGAGAGAGGCAGCCCCCCGCCGCCCGACGGCCAGCCCCGACAGCGCTCGGCCCCGGCCTGCCCCACCGCCGCCGTCGGGGTGGTGAAGATGACGCCCCTCTCCTTCATCCCCGGGGCGAAGATCACCAAGTATCTCGGGATCATCAATATGTTCTTCATCCGGGAGACCACTTCGCTGCGGGAGGTGAGCGCCGGTAATAATAGGAATTCATCACGACGGTGTTTGTGAAGCGCTTCCTACGTGCCGGGCTCTGTGCTAAGCACTGGGGTGGATAATCATCATCATCATCATCATCAATCGTATTTATTGAGCACTTACTATGTGCAGAGCACTGTACTAAGCGCTTGGGAAGTACAAATTGGCAACATATAGAGACAGTCCCTACCCAACAGTGGGCTCACAGTCTAAAAGGGGGAGACAGAGAACTAAACCAAACATACTAACAAAATAAAATAAATAGAATAGATATGTACAAGTAAAATAAATAAATAAATAGAGTAATAAATATGTACAAACATATATACATATATTATTATATAATGATAATGATAGTAATAATTCTGGTATTTATTAAACGCTTACTATGTACCAGGCACTAATCAAGCAAAAATTCCTCACTCTCGGCTTCAAGGCTGTCCATCCCCTCGCCCCCTCCTCCCTCCCCTCCCTTCTCTCCTTCCATTCCTCCGCCACCGCTAACCTCCTCACCGTTAGTTCTCGTCCTCGCCCGTCCCGCCGTCGACCCCCGGCCCCCGTCCTCCCCCTGGCCCGGAATGCCCTCCCTCCTCACATCCGCCAAGCTAGTTCCCTTCCTCCCTTCAAAGCCCTACTGAGAGCTCACCTCCTCCAGGAGGCCTTCCCACACTCAGCCCCCTTTATCCTTTCCTCCTCCCTATCCCCCCGGCCCTACCTCCTTCCCCTCCTCACAGCACTTGTGTATATTTGTACAGATTTATTACTCTATTTATTTTACTTGTAAATATTTACTACTCTATTTTGTTAATGATGTGCATATAGCTATAATTCTATTGATTCTGATGATTTTGATACCCATCTACATGTTTTGTGTTGTCTGTCTCCCCCTTCTAGACTGTGAGCCCGCTGTTGGGTAGGGACCGTCTCTATAGGATGCCAACTTATACTTCCCAAGCGCTTAGTCCAGTGCTCTGCACACAGTGAGCGCTCAATAAATATGATTGATGATGATGATTGATGGAATGAATGAATGAATGTACAAAGCGCTTGGGTGGATAATAATAATAATAATTATGGCATATATCTGTAATTCTGTTTATTTTGATGGCATTAACGCCTGTCTACTTGATTTGTTTTGTTGTCCATCTCCCCCTTCTAGACTGTGAGCCCGTCTTTGGGTAGGGACCGTATCTATATGTTGCCAACTTGTACTTTCCAAGCGCTTAGTACGGCGCTCTGCACACAGTAAGCACTCAATAAATACGATTGAATGAATGAATGAATGTACAAATCGCTTTGGTGGATAATAATAATAATTATGGTATATATCTATAATTCTGTTTATCTATTTTGATGGTATTGATGCCTGTCTACTTGTTTTGTATTGTTGTCTGTCTCCCCCTTCTAGACTGTATGCCCGTTGTTGGGTTGGGACCATCTCTATATGTTGCCATCTTGTACTTCCTAAGCGCTTAGTACAGTGCTCTACACACAATAAGCATTCAATAAATATGATTGAATCGAATTACTATGTGCCAGGCACTGTACTAAGCGCTGGGTTGGGTATAAGGAAATCAGGTTGGAGCCCTTCCCTGTCCTGCATAGGGCTCACAGTCTTAACCCCCGTTTTCCAGATGAGGGAACTGAGTCACAGAGAAGTGAATCGACTTGCCCAAGGTCCGCCCAGCAGACAAGTGGAAGAGCCGGGATTAGAACCCATGACCTCCTGACCCCCATTCATTCATTCATTCATTCAATTGTATTTACTGAGCGCTTACTGTGTGCAGAGCACTGGACTAAGCGCTTGGGATGTCCAAGTCGGCAACGTATAGAGACGGTCCCTACCCGACAGCGGGCTCACAGCCTAGAAGGGGGAGACAGACAACAAAACAAAACATATTAACAAAATAAAATAAGGCCCAGGCTCTGTCCACTAAGCCACGCTGCTTCTTTCTACAAGCAAATCGGGTTGGACACAGTCTCCTGTCCCACGTGGAGCTCATAGTCTCAATCCCCATTCATTCATCCATTCATTCAGTTGTATTTATTGAACGCTTACTGTGCGCGGAGCACTGTACTATGTGCTTGGTATTCATTCATTCATTCAATCGTATTTATTGAGTGCTTACTGTGTGCAGAGCACTGGACTAAGTGCTTGGGAAGTACAAGTCGGCAACAGATAGAGATGGTCCCTACCCAACAACGGGCTCACAGTCTAGAAGGGGGGAGACAGACGACAAAACAAAACATGTGGACAGGTGTCAAGTCATCAGAACAAATAGAATTAAAGCTTGATGCACATCATTAACAAAATAAATAGAATAGTTAATATGGACAACTAAAATAGAGTAATAAATCTGTACAAACACATATACAGGGGCTGTGGGGTGGGAAAGGAGGTAGGGTGGTGGGGATGGGGAGGAGGAGAGGAAAAAGGGGGCTCAGTGTGGGAAGGCCTCCTGGAGGAGGTGAGCTCTCAGTAGGGCTTTGAAGGGAGGAAGAGAGATAGCTTGGTGGATGTTGGGAAGGAGGGCATTCCGGGCCAGGGGGAGGACGTGCCCGGGGGTCGACGGCGGGACGGGCAAGAACGATTGTGACTTGGTAGACTGTGAGCCCGTTGTTGGATAGGGACCGTCTCTGTATGTTGCCGACTTGGACTTCCCAAGCACTTAATCCAGTGCTCTGCACCCAGGAAGCGCTCAGTAAATACAATTGAATGAATGAGAGTACAATGCAACAGCAAACAGACACATTCCCTGCCCACAGCGACCTTACAGTCTCCATCATTTTCCAGATGAGGGAACTGAGGCCCAGAGAAGTGAAGCCACCTGCCCAGGGTCGCACAGCGGCAAAGTGGCAGAGCCGGGATTAGAACCCACGGCCTTCCCACCCCCCACCCCACCCCCCAGCCTTTAGGATGACCCCCGATATCGACGGTTTGGGTTTCTCTTTGGTAGGAAGGCGGCGTCAGCGGATTCCTCCACGCCTTCATCGCGGAAGTGTTCGCCATGGTGCGGGCCCACGTGGCCGCGCTGGGGGGAAACGCCGTGGTCTCCTACATCATGAAGCAGTGCGTGTTCATGGAGAATCCAAATAAGAACCAGGTACGGCAACGGGGGGAAGAAGGGCCCTGACGCAGCAGCGCCAAACAGGCTCATGGGTCGCGGGCAGGGGGGTCCAGGACTTTAGTCTACTCTATTATACCAATCTATTTATTTTGTTAATGATGTGCATTTCGCTTTAATTCTGTCTGTTCTGACGACTTGACACCTGTCCACATGTTTTGTTTCGTTGTCTGTCTCCCCCTTCTAGACTGTGAGCCCTTTGTTGGGTAGGGACCGCCTCTATAGGTTACCGATTTGTACTTCCCAAGCGCTTAGTACAGTGCTCTGCACACAGTAAGCACTCAATAAATACGATTGAATGAATGAATGAATGTGCATTTTGCTTTAATTCTGTTTGTTCTGACGACTTGACACCTGTCCACATGTTTTGTTTCAGTGTCTGTCTCCCCCTTCTAGACTGTGAGCCCGTTGTTGGGTAGGGACCATCTCTATCTGTTGCCACCTTGTACTTCCCAAGCGCTTAGTCCACTGCCCAGCACACAGTAAGCGCTCAATAAATACGATTGAATGAATGAATGAATGAATGTGCATTTTGCTTTAATTCTGTTTGTTCTAATGACTTGACACTTGTCCACATGTTTTGTTTCTTTGTCTGTCTCCCCCTTCTAGACTGTGAGCCTGTTGTTGGATAGGGACCGTCTGTATATGTTGCCGACTTGTACTTCCCAAGCGCTTAGTCCACTGCTGTGCACACAGTAAGCGCTCAATAAATACGATTGAATGAATGAATGAATGTGCATTTTGCTTTAACTCTGTTCTGACGAAATTCTGTTTGTTCTGACGACTTGACACCTGTCCACATGTTTAGTTTCGTTGTCTGTCTCCCCCTTCTAGACTGTGAGCCCATTGTTGGGTAGGTACCGTCTCTATATGTTGCCAACTTTACTTCCCAAGCGCTTAGTACAGTGCTCTGCACACAGTAAGCGCTCAATAAATACGATTGAATGAATGAATGAATGAATGAATGAATGTGCATTTTGCTTTAATTCTCTTTGTTCTGACGACTTGACACCTGTCCATGTGTTTCGTTGTCTGTCTCCCCCTTCTAGACTGTGAGCCCATTGTTGGGTAGGGACCGTCTCTATATGTTTCCGACTTGTACTTCCCAAGCACTTAGTACAGTGCTCTGCACACAGTAAGCGCTCAATGAATACGATTGAATGATTGAATGAATAAGTACGATTGAGTGAATGAATGAATGAATGAATGTGCATTTTGCTTTAATTCTCTTTGTTCTGACAACTTGACACCCGTCCACGTGTTTTGTTTTTTTGTCCGTCTCCCCCTTCTAGACTGTGAGCCCATTGTTAGGTAGGTACCATCTCTATATGTTGCCGACTTGTACTTCCCAAGCGCTTAGTATAGTGCTATGCACACAGTAAGCGCTCAATAAATACGATTGAATGAATGAAGGAATGAATGAATGAAAAACTGTGAGCCCCATGCAGGACAACCTGATCACCTTGTATCCCCTTCAGTGCTTAGAACAGTGCTTTGCACATAGTAAGCGCTTAACAAATACCGTTATTATTATTATCATTTATTTTTTTTTAAAGGGAGAAAAATCAGTCTAGTTCCTCCCTAGACTGAAAGCTCCTTGAGAGCAGGATTGTGTTTACCAACTCTGTTGTACCCGTGCTCTCCCAAGTGCTGAGTCCAGTACTCCGCACCCAATAAGCACTCAGTAAATAACAATAATAATACTGGAAGTTGTTAAGCGTTTACTACATGCCCAGCACCGTTCTAAGCACTGGGGTAGGTATGAGTTAATCAGGTTGGCCACAATCCCAGTCCCACATTGAGCTCACGGACTAAGAAGAAAGGAGTAGGATTTAATTCCCATTTTACAGATGAGGTAACTGAGGCACAGAGAAGTGGAGTGACTTGCCCAAGATTCATTCATTCAATCGTATTTATTGAGCGCTTACTGTGTGCAAAGCACTGTACTAAGCATTTGGGAGGTACAAGTCGGCAGCATATAGAGATGGTCCCTACCCGACAACGGGCTCGCAGTCTAGAAGGGGAAGACAGACAACAAAACAAAACCCGGAGACATGAGGTACAGACCTCAACCTTTCCCCAGCAGAATCGTCCTCTGAATAAAAACTAGAAAAAGATCACATGGCAGGCATTCATTCAAATGTATTTATTGAGCGCTTACTGTGTGCAGAGCACTGTACTAAGTGCTTGGGAAAGTACAATACAGCAATAAACAGACACATTCCCTGCCCACGATGAGCTTACGGTATAGAGAGTGGGTTACAGATACTAATATGGATAAATAAAATTACAGATATAAACGTATTTACGTGAGAAGCAGTGTGGCTCAGTGGAAAGAGCCCAGGCTTTGGAGTCAGAGGTCATGGGTTCAAATCCCGGCTCCGCCAACTGTCAGCTGTGTGACTTTGGACTTTCAGACTGTGAGCCCACTGTTGGGCAGGGACCGTCTCTATATGTTGCCAATTTGTACTTCCCACGCGCTTAGTACAGTGCTCTGCACATAGTAAGCGCTCAATAAATGCGATGATGATGATGATGATGAAGTCACTTCACTTCTCTGGGCCTCAGTGACCTCATCTGTAAAATGGGGATTAAAGCTGTGAGCCCCCCGTGGGACAACCTGATCACCTTGTAGCCTCCCCAGCGCTTACAACAGTGCTTTACACAGAGTAAACGCTTAACAAATACCATCATCATCATTATTATTATGTGGCAGAATGGGGATTAGAACCGAGGGTTTCTGATTCCCGGGCCTAGGCTCTGTCCACCAGGCCACACTGCTTCTTGTGATAGTAGTGGCATTTGTTAAGCACTTACTATGTGTCAGGCACCGTATTAAGCGTTGGGGTGGATACAAGCAAATCGGGTTGGACACAGTCCCTGTCCTAAAGTAATAATAATAATAATTGTGGCATTTGTTAAGCACTTACTGTGTGCCAGGCACTTTACTAAAAATAAATAAATACTGGGGTGGATACAAGGGTTGGACACAGTCCTTGTCCCGCATGGGGGTCTTAATCCCCATTTTACAGATGAGAGAACTGAGGCACAGAGAAGTGAAGCGACCTGCCCGAGGTGACACAGCAGACAAGTGGTCTTACCTCCTTCCCTTCCCCACAGCACCTGTATATATGTATATATGTTTGTACATATTGATTACTCCATTTATTTATTTTATTTGTACATATCTATTCTATTTATTTTATTTTGTTAATATGTTTGGTTTTGTTCTCCATCTCCCCCTTCTAGACTGTGAGCCCACTGTTGGGTAGGGACTGTCTCTATATGTTGCCAACTTGTACTTCCCAAGCGCTTAGTACAGTGCTCTGCGCACGGTAATCGCTCAGTAAATACGATTGATTGTTGATTGATTGATTGGAGCTGGGATTAGAACCCATGACCTTCTTTCTCCCAGCCCCAGGCTCTAGCCACTTCGCCTTGCTGCTTGAGCCCCATTTTTGGCAGATAGGGTAACCGAGTCACAGAGAAGTGAAGTGACTTACCTAAGGTCACCCAGCTGACAAGCGGCGGCGGCGGGATTAGAACCCAGCTCCTCTGAGTCCCAGACCCGGGTTCTAGCCTGATTAGCTTGTTCACCAACCTGTGTGGTTTCTCCTTGGTGGCTTGGAATCTCCCCGCTCTCACAAGCCCCCTGGGTTCAACCCAATTATCCCATATCTACCCCGGCGTTTAGTACAGTGCCCGGTGTCTCCCTCTCCCCCTCATCCCCCTCTCCATCCCCCTCATCTTACCGCCTTCCCTTCCCCACAGCACCTGTATATATGTATATATGTTTGTACGTATTTATTACTCTATTTATTTATTTGTTTTACTTGTACATATCTGTTCTATTTATTTTATTTTGTTAGTATGTTTGGTTTTGTTCTCTGTCTCCCCCTTCTAGACTGTGAGCCCGCTGTTGGGTAGGGACCGTCTCTATACGTTGCGAACTTGGACTTCCCAAGCGCTTAGTACAGTGCTCTGCACACAGTAAGCGCTCAATAAATACAATTGATTGATTGATTGATTGAGAGCTCACCTCCTCCAGGAGGCCTTCCCAGACTGAGCCCCTTCCTTCCTCTCCCCCTCATCCCCCTCTCCATCCCCCCCATCTTACCTCCTTCCCCTCCCCACAGCACCTGTATATATGTATATATGTTTGTACAGATTTATTACTCTATTTATTTATTTGTTTTACTTGTACATATCTGTTCTATTTATTTTATTTTGTTAGTATGTTTGGTTTTGTTCTCTGTCTCCCCCTTTTAGACTGGGAGCCCACTGTTGGGTAGGGACCGTCTCTATATGTTGCCAATTTGTACTTCCCAAGCGCTTAGTACAGTGCTCTGCACATAGTAAGCGCTCAATAAATACGATTGATGATGATGATGATGATTGGTGTATAATAAGCATTTAACAGATACCAATTTTTTAAAAGCCCCCCATTAATGATAATAATGATGGTATTTATTTTGGGGGGGATTTTTAAAAATCAGCACTGTTCTAAGCGCTGATGACTCCTTCCCCAGAGGAGCTGGAGAATTGGCCTTTTTTTAAATTAACAATTACTTTCAAACCCGGCCCCAAACTACTCATTTTAGGGGGCCTGCTTCCTTCTGGTCCAAAATTGAAAGGCCTACACAAGAAAAACCAGCTAACATTAAATACCAAAAGCTAGAGCCCGGGCTTGGGAGACAGAAGATCATGGGTTCTAATCCCGGCTCCGCCACTTGTCTGCTGTGTGGCCTTGGGTTAGTCACTTCACTTCTCTGGGCCTCAGTTCCCTCAGCTGTAAAATGGGGATTAAGACTGTGAGCCTCATGTGGGACAGGGACTTTGCCTAACCCAATTATCTTGTCTCTACCCCAGCACTTAGAACAGTGCTTGGCACATAATAAGCACTTGGCAAGCGCTTAGAAGCAGCGTGGCTCAGTGGAAAGAGCCCGGGCTTTGGAGTCAGAAGTCATGGGTTCAAATCCCGGCTCCACCAGTTGTCAGCTGTGTGACTTTGGGCAAGTCACTTCACTTCTCTGGGCCTCAGTTCCCTCATCTGGAAAATGGGGATTAAGACTGTGAGCCCCCCGTGGGACAACCTGATCACCTTGTAACCTCCCCAGCGCTTAGAACAGTGCTTTGCTCACAGTAAGCGCTTAATAAATGCCATTATTATTATTATTATTATTAACAAATACAATTATTATTATTAAAGAGGCAGGGCTTTGACCCTTCTTTTGCATATTCATTCATTCATTCATTCAGTCGTATTTATTGAGAGCTTACTGTGTGCAGAGCACTGTACTAAGCGCTTGGGAAGTACAAGTTGGCAGCATAGTACAAGTTGGCAACAGTGTGGAAATTATTTTGTGTCTAAAAACAGTGTGGGATTAGATTAGTCACCCTACTGTTCAACATTCTCCTTGACTCTTGCCAGAAAACTGACTTATTTTTTCCTCCATCATTCTTTCCCTCTCACATCTCCTCCAGATATTAAATGAACTCATCCTTCCTCTCCCTTTGGTCCGTTCCTCGATTTCCAAAGTGCAGTGGTATTTTTCATTTCGAGAAGTGATTATCAGAAATAATCAGTTGGAACTGTATGCGGACGTCTCCTGCAGTCCATATATTTCCTTTTAGTTACAGAACAAAATCATTTGGCCCTGAGGAAAAAATTGTTTATTTTTTCGGCTCTTCCATTTTGCCCCATCAATGAGTCAGTCGTAGTTATTGAGCACTGACTGTGTGCAGAGCACTGTACTAAGCGCTTGGAAGAGAAGGAGCGTGGTCTGGCGGATAGAGAATGGGCCTGGGATTCTGAAGGTCATGGGTTCTAATGCCGGCTCCGCCACTTAATAATAATAATAATAATAATAACAACAACAATAATAATAATAATAATGGCATTTATTGAGAAGCAGTGTGGCTCAGTGGAAAGAGCCCAGGCTTTGGAGTCAGACATCATGGGTTCAAATCCCAGTTCTGCCAATTGTCAGCTGTGTGATTTTGGGCAAGTCACTTAACTTCTCTGTGCCTCAGTTCCCTCATCTGTAAAATGGGAATTAAGACTGTGAGCCCCATGTGGGTCAACCTGATCACCTTGTATCTCCCCAGCGCTTAGAACAGTGCTTTGCACATAGTAAGCGCTTAACAAATACCATTATTATTATTATTATTATTATTATTTATTAAGTATTTACTATGTGCAAAGCACTGTTCTAAGCGCTGGGGAAGTTACAAGGTGATTAAGTTGTCCCACGGGGGGCTCACAGTCTTAATCCCCCATTTTACAGATAAGAGAACTGAGGCCCAGAGAAGTGAAGTGACTTGCCCAAAGTCACCCAACTGACAATTGGCGGTGCCGGGATTTGAACCCATGACCTCTGACTCCAAAGCCCGGGCTCTTTCTTTTAGACTGTGAGCTCACTGTTGGGTCGGGACCGTCTCTATATGTTGCCAACTTGTACTTCCCAAGTGCTTAGTACAGTGCTCTGCACACAGTAAGCGCTCAATAAATATGATTGATTGATAAAAAATACGATTGATTGATTGATTGATTTCCACTGAGCCACGCTGCTTCTCCACTTGTCTGCTCTGTGACCTTAGGCAAGTGACTGCACTTCTCTGGGCTTCGGTTCCCTCATCTGTAAAATGGAGTTGAGACCGTGAGCCCCACAAGGGGCAGGGACTGTGGCCAACCTGATAATCTTGTGTCTACCCCAGCGCTTAGAACAGTGCCTGGCACATAATAACAATAATAATAATAATAATGGTATTTGTTAAGTGTTTACTAGGAGCCAGGCACTGTACTAAGCACCGGGGTGAATACAAACATATATACATATATAATATAAATATTATATAATAATAATAATAGCCCATTGTTGGGTAGAGACCGTCTCTATATGTTGCCAACTTGTACTTCCCAAGCGCTTAGTGCAGTGCTGTGCACACAGTAAGTGCTCAATAAATACAATGGAATGAATGAATGAATACAAGCTAATCAGGTTGGACACAGTCCCTGTCCCACGTGAGGCTCACAGTCTAAATCCCCATTTTACAGATGAGGTAACCAAGGCAGAGAAGTGGAGTGACTTGCTCAAGGTCACACAGCGGACATGGGGCGGAGCCGAGCTCTAGCCACTAAGCCACGCGCTAAACAAATTCATTCATTCATTAGAGAAGCAGCGTGGCTCAGTGGAAAGAGCCCGGGCTTTGGAGTCAAGAGGTCGTGGGTTCAAATCCTGGCTCCGCCACTTGTCAGCTGTGTGACTTTGGGCAAGTCACTTCACTTCTCTGGGCCTCAGTTCCCTCATCTGTAAAATGGGGATGAAGACTGTGAGCCCCAAGTGGGACAACCTGATTACCTTGTATCTACCCCAGCGCTTAGAACAGTGCTTTGCACATAGTAAGCGCTCAACAAATACCAACATTATTATTATTATTCATTCATTCAATAGTATTTATTGAGCGCTTACTGTGTGCAGAGCACTGCACTAAGCGCTTGGGAAGTACAAGTTGGCAACATATAGAGATGGTCTCTACCCAACAGTGGGCTATTATTATTATTATATAATATTTATATTATATATGTATATATGTTTGTATATATTTATTACTGTATTCATTTATTTTACCTGTACATATCCATTCCATCTATTTTACTCGGCCAATATGCTCTGTTTTGTTGTCTCTTTCCCCCCTCCGGACTGTGAGCCTGCCGCTGGGTAGGGACCGTCTCCATATGTTGCCAACCTGGACTCTCCAAGCGCTTAGCACAGTGCTCTGCACACAGCAAGCGCTCCATAAATGCGATTGAATGAATGAATGAATTATTATCACCACGATTCTTAATATTATTATTATTAAGAGTACAATTGAGCACTGTAGCAGACAGATCCCCTGCCTTCAATGAGCCGACAGTCCAGAGGGATCAATCAACACAATTTATTGAGCACTGGAATCGTTGAGCGCTTACTCTGTGCGGAGCACTGTACCCGGCAGTTGGGGGAGTCCAGTAGAGTCAGTAAGCACGATCCCTGCCCTCAAGGAGTCGGTAGCCGTGTGTCGAGCACTGTGCTGAGCGCTTGGGAGAGTCCAGTGCAGTGGAGTTGGTAGGCACCATCCCTGCCCAAAGGTAGCTTGCAGTTGGTGTTGTAATGTTAATAAGAATAATTATGTAATGTTAATAATAATAATTAAGGTTCTTGTTAAGCGCCGACTATGTGCCAAGCACTGTTCTCGGCGCTGGGGTAGACACCAGTTAGTTGGGTCCCGCGTGGGGCTCACAGTATTCATCCCCATTTTCCAGATGAGGGAACTGAGGCTCAGAGAAGTGAAGTGACTTGCCCAAGGTCACACAGCAGACATAATAATAATGATGGCATTTGTTAAGCGCTTACTATGTGCAAAGCACCGTTCTAAGCACTGGGGTGGTTACAAGGTGATCAGGTTGTCCCACGTGGAGCTCATAGTCTTCATCCCCATTTTACAGATGAGGTTAACTGAGGGACAGAGAAGTGAAGTGACTTGCCCAGCTGACAATTGGCGGAGCCGGGATTCGAACCCATGACCTCTGACTCCCGGGCCGGGGCTCTTTCCACTGAGCCGCAGCGTGGCAAGAGAAGCAGCATGGCTCAGTGGAAAGAGCCCGGGCTTTGGAGTCAGATGTCATGGGTTCAAATCCCGGCTCCGCCAATTGTCAGCTGGGTGACTTTGGGCAAGTCACTTCACTTCTCTGGGCCTCAGTTCCCTCATCTGTAAAATGGGGATTAAGACTGTGAGCCCCACCATGGGTCAACCTGATCACCTTGTAACCTCCCCAGCGCTTTGAACGGTGCTTTGCACATAGTAAGCGCTTAATAAACGCCATCATCATCATTATTATTATTGTGAATGAATGGGATCCTCTCGACCGTGAGCTCGCTTCGGGCAGGGAACGTGTCCGTTTGTTAGTGTTTCGTCCTCTCCCAAGCGCTTAGCACAGTGCTCTGCACACCGTAAGCGCTCAGTAAATCCGATCGAATGAATGAGTGATTGAATGGATGCCGGGTTTGAAGTCCGGGGCCTCTTCCTGGTGGCTGGGTCGGCCTCACCCTTCACTCCTTCAGTCAGCGGGCTTCGTGGAGCGCTTATCATCAATCGTATTTATTGAGCGCTTACTGTGTGCAGAGCACTGTACTAAGCGCTTGGGAAGTACAAGTTGGCAACATATAGACATCTCTATATGTCTATTACATCTCTATTAACATCTCTATTAGGGACTGTCTCTATGTGTTGCCAATTTGTACTTCCCAAGCACTTAGTACAGTGCTCTGCACATAGTAAGCGCTCAATAAATACGATTGATTGATTGATTGATTGATATAGAGACACAACGGCGGGCTCACAGTCTAAAAGGGGGAGACAGAGAACAAAACCAAACATACTAACAAAATAAAATAAATTTCCAGGCCCAGTGCCTCATCAACGTCAGCGGGGACGCCGTCATCTTCGTCCGCGAGTCCGAATCCGAGCCGGCGCCGGCCTCCGGGTACCAGCCCCCTCCGGTCACCCCGGTCACCCCGGCCACCCCGGCCCCCGCGACCGCCTGAGCCGCCCGCCGGACCGTCCCGGGGCCCACCCCCTCCTCCTCCTCCCGATCCCACAGCCATCCTCCCAGACGCACGGCCGGGGCCTCGGGGGGCAGGCGGGCACTCGGACGGGCTCCGGCGGACGGACGGACGACAGAGAGATGCCCTCGGCCCCTCGAAATCCAGCCGGGACCCGGCGCGGCGCCGGACCGGGGGCGGGCGACACTCGGCTGGCGGCGAATCTCAGCCACCGAAGACGACGCCCCGAAATGAGGGACGGTGATGGGGGCGGCCTCCAAATAAGCAAATCACCAAGCAGGTCATGTACCAAATCAGCAGTCGACCAATAAGTAAATCACCAAACAGGTGACATTTGCCGAATAAAAGAAGACGGGAAGCCAACCAAGATCATTTACCAAATCAGTAACCGACCAATAAGTAAATCACCACCCAGGTGACATTTTCCGAATATAAGACGGGAAGCCAACCGAGATCATTTACCAAATCAGTAGTCGACCGATAAGTAAATCACCAAACAGGTGACATTTGCCGAATATAAGAAGACGGGAAGCCAACCGAGATCATTTACCAAATCAGTAGTCGACCAATAAGTAAATCACCACCCAGGTGACATTTTCCGAATATAAGACGGGAAGCCAACTGAGATCATTTACCAAATCAGTAATCAACCAGTAAGTAAATCACCAAACAGGTGACGTTTGCCGAATATAAGAAGACGGGAAGCCAACCGAAATCATTTACCAAATCAGTAATCGACCAATAAGCAAATCATCAAACAGGTGACATTTACCCGAGTGTAAGACGGGAAGCCAACCGAGATCATTTACTAAAATCAGTAATCGGCCAATAAGTAAATCACCAAATGGGACATTTACTGAATATAAGACGGGAAGCCAACCAAGATCATTTACCAAATCAGTAATCGACCAATAAGTAAATCACCAAACAGGTGACATTTACCCAATATAAGATGATGGGAGGCCAACCGAGATCATTTACCAAATCAGTAATCGACCAATAAGTAAATCACCCAACAGGTGACATTTACCCAATATAAGAAGACGGGAAGCCAACCGAGATCATTTACCTAATCAGTAATCGACCAATAAGTAAATCACCAAACGGGACATTACCGAATATGACGGGAAGCCAACCGAGATCATTTACCAAATCGGTAATCGACCAATAAGTAAATCACCACACAGATGACATTTACCCAATATAAGATGGGAAGCCAACCGAGATCATTTACCAAATCGGTAATCGACCAATAAGTAAATCACCACACGGGTGATATTTACCGAATATAAGACGGGAAGCCAACCGAGATCATTTACCAAATCGGTAATCGACCAATAAGTAAATCACCAAACAGGTGACATTTACCGAACATAAGACGCGAAGCCAACCGAGATCATTTACCAAGTCGGTAATCGACCAATAGGTAAATCACCACTCGGGTGACAATTACCGAATATAAGACGGGAAGCCAACCGAGAAATCCCAGCCTGGCTGCCCTGAGGGCAGAGCGTCCAACACTTCGGCGGAGTTCCCTCTCTCCGGTGCGGGAAGCGGGAGAGGCGGACCTGGGAAGCTGGGAAGCCAGACCTGAAAAACTCCTATTCGACTCAGCAATCTGGCGACCACTGAAAGAGGAAGCAGTTTCTTTACAAGCCCTTTTTTTTTTATATTGTAAAAACGCTTGATTGTGTAAGAATTGTTGGGCTGGACTATCGTGACACAGTCTCTATACAAGCCTTTCTTTTTAAACGGTAAAAACGCTTGATTGTGTAATAGTTGTTGGGCCGGGACTATCGTGATGCAGTCTCTATATGAGCCTTTTTTTTTTTAACTGTAAAAACGCTTGATTGTGTAATAATTGCTAGGCCGGGACTATCGTGACGCAGAAGGGAGTTTACCAGAGTCAGTACATTTCAGTGTAAGCATCTGTCATTTTGGAGTGAATGGAAATTTCATTTGGGGCAGTCTCCAGAGATACAGATATTTTGTTCAGGCGGTCCGCGGCTTGCTAAATTGGAAAGCAAGATCGGTTTCCTGTAGCATTCCTTTCTAGCGGCCCAAGTCCAATTCTGGGAAGAAAAAGAAGTTGGGAGAAAAGAGACGCGGGGAAAAAGAATGCTTCTAGCCCACCCTTTGACTTCAGTTAATTAAAATAAAAAGGAAAGATTTAGGTAGGTTGTTGATGGTGAGTTTGGACCGCATTTCATGTGGAATGTAGACTACGAAACTTGAACGTAAATGTGCTGCAGTGTTGACTTAAGGCATAGGAATGATTTGTTGTTGTCGATGCCAAATTCCCAGTGTAAATGACCACCCCAAGGCACATTCCTCTTTGCACAATAAAATTTCTTTATCAAACTTCAGCTTTCGGTGGGATGTTGCAGATTCATAAGCACAGCAGTAAGGATTTATCATTACTATTCATTCAGTCATATATTGAGAGCTTACTGCGTGCAGAGTGCTGTACTAAACACTTGGAAGGCACAATTCGGCAACAGATAGAGACATTCCCTACCAACAACGGGCTGGCAGTCTAGAAGCGGGGAGACAGACAACAGAACAAAGCATAACAAGTAGACCGGCATCAATTAAATAAATAGAATTATAGCTATATTCACATCATTAATAAAGTCAATCAATCAATCGTATTTATTGAGCGCTTACTGTGTGCAGAGCACTGTACTAAGTGCTTGAATAAATAGAATAATGAATATGTACAAGTGTACACAAGTGCCGTGGGGTGGGGAGGAGGGTAGAGCAGAGGGAGGGAGTCGGGGCGACGGGGAAGGGAGGAGGAACAGAGGAAAAGGGGGAATTCGGTGTGGGAAGGCCTCCTGGAGGAGGTGAGCTCTCAATAGGGCTTTGAAGGGAGGAAGAGAAATAATTTGGCGGATGTGCGGAAGGAGGGAATTCCGGGCCAGGGGGAGGACGTGGGCCGGGGGTCGACGGCGGGACGGGCGAGAAGGAGGCACAGGGAGGAGGTGAGCGGCCGCAGAAGGACAGAAGGGAGGTGAGGTAGGAGGGGGTGAGGGGATGGACAGCCTTAAAGCCGAGAATGAGGAGTTTTTAATAATTATTATTATTATTATTAATAATAATAATGGCATTTATTAAGCGCTTACTATGTGCAAAGCACTGTTCTAAGCGTTGGGAAGGTTACAAGGTGATCAGGTTGTCCCCCGGGGGGCTCACAGTCTTCATCCCCATTTGACAGATGATTGCTTGATCACTTCACTTCTCTGGGCCTCAGTTCTTTCATCTACAAAATGGGGATTGAGACTGTGAGCCCCATGTGGGACAGGGGCTGTATCCAACCTGATTTGCTTGCTTATCCATCTCTCCCCCCACCACCGAAAGCGCTTAGTACAGTGCTGGGAAAGATACAAGACACTCAAGCTGGGCACAATCCCTGTCCCACACAGGACTCAGCATGGCCTAGTGACAAGAGCCCTGGCTTCGGAGTCAGAGGTTGTGGGTTCTAATCCCGACTCTGCCACGTGTCTGCTGTGTGACCTTGGGCAAGTCACTTCACTTCTCTGGACCTCAGTTCCCTCATCTGTGAAATGAGGATTGAGACCGCGAGTCCCACGTGGGGCAACCTGATTACCTTGTATCTACCCCAATCAATCAATCAATCAATCGTATTTATTGAGCACTTACTGTGTGCAGAGCACTGTACTAAGCGCTTGGGAAGTACAAGTTGGCAACATATAGAGACAGTCCCTACCCAATAGTGGGCTCACAGTCTAAAAGGGGGTGACAGAGAACAAAACCAAACATACTAACATACTAACAAAATAAAATAAATAGAATAGATATGTACAAGTAAAATAAATGAATAAATAGAGTAATAAATATGTACAAACATATATACATATATACAGTAAGCGCTTAACAAATACCATCATTATTATTATTCTCCTTGCCTCAGTTCCCTCATCTGTAAAATGGGGATGGAGACTTTGAGCCCCATGTGGGACAGGGACTTTGTCCAACCCAATTTTCTCTTACCGCCCCCTCCCAGCGCTTAGTACAGTGTCTGGCACATAGTAAGCACTTAACAAATACCAACATTATTATTATTATCCTGTCCCATCTCCGCCTTTCATCCCCCTTCCCCAGCACTGCCTGCCCCCCACAACTCACTTCCATTCATTCAGTCATATTTATTGAGCGCTTACTGTGTGCAGAACACTGTACTAAGCACTTAGGAGAGGACAGAGAGCAATAAACAGACACATTCAATGCCCACGAGGAGCTTACTGTCCTGCCCATCGTGCCCTCCCCTTCTCGTACCCCCCCACCACAGCCTCAGCCAAGAGACGCCCATGGGACGCCCACTCCATCATGGGGAAGCTCCCCTTCATCCTTGACCCCTTCCTGTCCCGCTCCCTGCCCCCTCTCCTCCTCCTCCTCCTCCTCTTCTTCCTCCTCCTTGTACTCTGTCAAGGGCTTAGTACAGTGCTTTGCACACAGTAAGCGCTCAATAAATACGATTGAATGAATGACTTCTTGCTCCACCCCACTTCGCACCCTCACCAATTTGGGCCAACCTGATTACCTTGGAACCCCAGTGCATAGAACAGTGCTCGGCACGTAGTAAGCGCTTAACAAACACTAGTAGTAGTAGTAGTAGTGGTAGTAGTAGTAGTAGTAGTAGTAGTAGTAGTAGTAGTAGTAGTAGAAGTTGTTGTTGTTGTTGTTGTTGTTGTTGTTGTTGTTGTTGTTGTTTCCCGCTCTGGGGGCTGGTGTGATGGGGGAGTTTTTGAGGACGGGACCTCTGATCCCCTTTGAGACCTGGAACCTTCATTCAGTCATACCGATTGAGTGCTTTCTGTGGGCAGAGCACTGTACTAAGCACTTGGGAGGGTCCAAACAACCGTCGGAGGTGGTTTGTCCCTGAGGTATTCATTCATTCATTCATTCAATCGTATTTATTATTAATAATAATAATAATAATAATGATGGCATTTATTAAGCGCTTACTATGTTCAAAGCACTGTTTTAAGCATTCAGTGTTTTAAGCACTGTTTTAAGCTCTTCTAGACTGTGAGCTCACTGTTGGATAGGGACCGTCTCTATATGTTGCCATCTAGTACAGCGCTCTGCACACAGTAAGCGCTCAATTAATACGATTGATTGATTTTAAGCACTGGGGAGGTTACAAGGTGATCAGGTTGTCCCATGGGGGGCTCACAGTCTTAATCCCCGTTGTACAGATGAGGGAACTGAGGCCGAGAGAAGTGAAGTGACTTGCCCAAAGTCACACAGCTGACAATTGGCGGAACTGGGATTTGAACCCATGAACCTCTGACTCCCAAGCCTGAGCTCTTTCCACTGAGCCATGGTGCTTAGAACAGTGCTTGGCACATAGTAAGCATTTAACGAACACGATAGTTATTATTCAGACTGTCTTATTAAGAAGACAGTCACTTCTAGACTGTGAGCCCACTGTTGGGTAGGGACCGTCTCTATATGTGGCCGACTTGTACTTCCCAAGCGCTTAGTACATGCTCTGCACACAGTAAGCACTCAATAAATGCAATTGATCGATTGATTGCTTTTAGACTGTGAGCCAACTGTTGGGTAGGGACTGTCTCTATATGTTGCCAACTTGTACTTCCCAAGCGCTTAGTACAGTGCTCTGCACACAGTAAGCGCTCAATAAATACGATTGATTGATTGATTAATCAATAAATACGATTGAAGGAATGAATGAATAAATATGATTGAGTGAATGAATGAATGAATGTGCACTTTGCTTTAATTCTATTTGTTCTGACGACTTGACACCAGTCCACATGTTTTGTTTCATTGTCTGTCTCCCCCATCTAGACTGTGAGCCCGTTGTTGGGTAGGGACCGTCTCTATATGTTGCCGACTTGGACTTCCCAAGCGCTTAGTACAGTGCTCTGCACACAGTAAGCGCTCAATAAATATGATTAATTGATTGATTGATTGATTGATTGATTGAAAGGGTCGTTTCCCGCTCTGGGAGCCGGTGACGGGGAAGTTTTTGAGGACGGGATTTCCTAGCGCTTACTGTGTGCGAAGCACTGTACTGAGCGCTTGGGAAGGTAGGGATGGTCCGAAGCGCAGAGAATGCTCTCCCCGTCAATGCTCTGTTGATGTTTATTTCCTTGGCAGCATCTGTGGTTGGCTTCTCCATCTGGCCTAATTAACGGCTTACGGTGAGATTCCTCTTTGGACAGATGGCCCAGGCGGGCTTCGACAGACGCGAGAGAGTGAGAGAGAGGGAGGAGCCCCCCTGCTCGGCCAGCTCCTAAGCGCTCACCTGCCAGCAACCACCACATAATGATCATCCATCACATCTTTTTTCTCATCATCATCATCATCAATCGTATTTATTGAGCGCTTACTGTGTGCAGAGCACTGTACTAAGCACTTGGGAACTACAAGTTGGCAACATCTAGAGACAGTCCCTATCAAACAACAGACTCACAGTCTAAAAGACTCATGGTATCTTGAAGCAGCGTGGCTCAGTGGAAAGAGCCCGGGCTTGGGAGTCAGAGGTCATGGGTTCAAATCCCAGCCCCGCCAATTGTCAGCTGTGTGACTTTGGGCCAGTCACTTCACTTCTCTGGGCCTCAGTTACCTCATCTGTAAAATGGGGATTAAGACTGTGAGCCCCACGTGGGCTTGTAAGCTCCCCAGCGGTTAGAACAGTGCTTTGCACATAGTAAGCACTTAATAAATGCCATTATTATTATTATTATTATGGGTTCGAATCCTGTATGACTTTGAGCAAGTCACTTCACTTCTCTGAGCCTCAGTGACCTCATCTGTAAAATGGGGATTAAGACTGGGAGCCTCATGTGGGACAACCTGATGACCTTGTATCCCTCCCAGGGCTTAGAATTTGGCACGTGCTTAACAAATACCATTATCATTATCATCATCATCATCATAATTCATTCATTCAATCGTATTTATTGAGCGCTTACTGTGTGCAGAGCTTGGGAAGTACAAGTTTGCATCATAATGGTATTTGTTGATAATAATAAGAAGAATAACGATGGTATTTGTTAAACACTTACATGTGCCAAGCACTGTTCTAAACGCTGGGGGAGATACGAGGTGATCATGTTGTCCCACATGGGGCTCCCAGTCTTAATCCCCATTTTACAGATGAGGTCACTGAGGCTCAGAGAAGTGAAGTGACTTGCTCAAAGTCATACAGGATTCGAACCCATAATAATAATAATAATAATAATAATAATAATAATAATAGCATTGAATCCCCATTTTACAGATGAGGCAACTGAGGCCCAGATAAGTGAAGTGACTCGCCCAAAGTCACACAGCTGACAAGTGGTGGAGCCGGGATTAGAACCCACGGCCTCGGACTCCTAAGCCCAGGATCTTTCCATTGAGCCACACTGCTTCTTAAGCACTCATTATGTTGTTGTTGTTGTTGTTACTGTTAAGCACTCATTATGTGCCAGGCACTGTTCTAAGCGCTGGGGTGGATTCAAGCAAATCAGGATGGACACAGTCGCTGTCCCACGTGGGGCTCACAGTCTTCATCTCCATTTGACAGCTGAGGGAACTGAGGCCCGGGAAAGTGAAGTGACTTGCCCAAGGTCACACAGCAGATAGGTCGGGGAAGTCAGGATTAGAACCCTTGACCCCCTGGCTCCCAGGGCTGTGCTCTATCCACTATGCCTGGCTCAGTGGAAAGAGCCTGGGCTTTGGAGTCAGAGGTCCCGGGTTCAAATCCCAGCTCTGCCGCTTGTCAGCTGTGTGACTTTGGGCAAGTCATTTAACTTCTCTGGGCCTCAGTGACCTCATCTGGAAAATGGGAATGAAGACTGTGACTCCCCGTGGGACAGTCTGATCACCTTGTATCCCCCCAGCGCTTAGAATAGTGCTTGGCACATAGTAAGTCCTTAACAAATACCATCATTCTTAGTCCTTCCTCTCCCCCTCGTCCCCCTCTCCATCCCCCCCATCTTACCTCCTTCCCTTCCCCACAGCACCTGTATAGATGGATATATGTTTGTACAGATTTATTACTCTATTTATTTTACTTGTACATATCTATTCTATTTATTTTATTTTGTTAGTATGTTTGGTTTTGTTCTCTGTCTCCCCCTTCTAGACTGTGAGCCCACTGTTGGGTAGGGACTGTCTCTAGATGTTGTCAATTTGTACTTCCCAAGCGCTTAGTCCAGTGCTCTGCACACAGTAAGCGCTCAATAAATACAACTGATGATGATGATGATTATTATTATTATGATTAACATACCATGATGATGATGAAGATAATATAATAATAATTTAAAATGCCATTATTATTATTATTACACCGTGGTGCTTCTGCCATGCTTCTGCACCCAATCTAGAGCCCAAGGATTTGCAAGGACTGTGCAAGACTCCCCACCAGAGAACAATGATAATAATAACTGGGGTATTTGTTAGGCGCTACTACATGCCAAGAGGCATTATACTAAGCGCTATTGATGTCTATCTACCTGTTTTGTTGTCTGTCTCCCCCTTATAGACTGTGAGCCCGTTGTTGGGTAGGGACCGTCTCTATCTGTTGCCGACTTGTACTTCCCAAGCGCTTAGTACAGTGCTCTGCACTCAGTAAGCGCTCAATAAATGCGATTGAATGAATGAAAGCACTGGGTGGGATACAAATTCATCGGGCTAGACCCAATCCCTGTCCAACGTGGGGCTCAGAGACTTAATCTCCATTTGACAGATGAGCTCACTGAGGCCCAGAGAAGTGAAGTGACTTACCCAAGTCACGCAGCAGACGAGTGGCGGAGCGATCGCAGAGGTGACAAAGCCCATCTGGCGGGAGGGGTAAGGGACGTTGGAAGGGGTAGAAATGGGATCAGGAGCCAAAAATTTGAGCTGTGCCACCTGAAGTCCACCGGTCCCTAAACCAGTGAAAACGCAAGCCACAGGCTGCGTTGCTCTAATAATAATGATGGCATGTGTTAAGCGCTTACGGTGTGCCGAGCACTGTTCTAAGCACTGGGGGGGGATACAAGGTGATCCGATTGTCCCGGGTGGGCTCACAGTCTTCATCCCCATTTTGCAGATGAGGGAACTGAGGCCCAGAGAAGTGAAGTGACTTGCCCAAAGTCACACAGCTGGCAAGCGGTGGACCCGGGATTTGAACCCATGACTTTCCAGTGCTCTTTCCACTGAGCCATGCTTGTATATATATATACATATATATAGATATATGTACATATATCTATATATATGTATATATATATAGATATATGTACATATATCTATATATATGATATGCTTATATATATGTACACATATCTATATATGATATATAGATATCTATAGATATAGATATATCTATATAGATATATCTATCCTCCCCCTCGTCCCCCTCTCCATCCCCCCCATCTTACCTCCTTCCCTTCCCCACAGCACCTGTATGTATGTATATATGTTTGTACATATTTATTACTCTATTTATTTATTTATTTATTCATTTATTTTATTTGTACATATCTATTCTATTTATTTTATTTTGTTAGTATGTTTGGTTTTGTTCTCTGTCTCCCCCTTTTAGACTGTGAGCCCACTGTTGGGTAGGGACTGTCTCTATATGTTGCCAATTTGTACTTCCCAAGCGCTTAGTACAGTGCTGTGCACATAGTAAGTGCTCAATAAATACGATTGATGATGATATATACCATATATATCTATATATAGATATATATTTCAGATATATATAGATATATACATTCATTCATTCAATCATTTATTGAGCGCTTACTGAGTGCAGAGCACTGTATTAAGCACTTGGGAAGTACAAGTTACATATATATCTATATGTAATAGATATATTACAGAAATAGAACACAGTACAGTAATAGAGTAAGTCTATTTTATTACAGTAATACTATAATTCTGTTACAGTAATACTGTAATTCTATTACGGTAATAGAAACATATATATATATATATTTATATATATGAAATATATATATATATATATTTCAGATTTGGACATAAGTGCTGTGGGGTTGAGGGTGGAGGGAATAAAGGGGGCAAATCCAAGATGTGTGTCATCTCATTCTTGGCTTGGGAATTACAGTGGGGTGGTGGTGGGGGATCTTTCCTCTAATAATAATAATTTTGGTATTTGTTAAGCGCTTACTATGTGCAAAGCACTGTTCTAAGCGCTGGGGAGGTTACAAGGTGAACAGGTTGTCCCACAGTGGGCTCACAATCTTAATCCCCATTTTCCAGATGAGGTCACTGAGGCCCAGAGAAGTGAAGTGACTTGGCCAAAGTCACACAGCTGACAAGCGGCAGAGTGGGGATTTGAACCCATGACCTCTGACTCCCAAGCCCTGGCTCTTTCCACTGAGCTTTTAGACTGTGATCCCACTGTTGGGTAGGGACTGTCTCTATGTGTTGCCAACTTGTACTTCCCAAGCGCTTAGTACAGTGCTCTGCACACAGTAAGCGCTCAATAAATACGATTGATGATGATGACTGAGCTACGCTGCTTTTCTAGACTAGCAGCTCGGTGTGGGCAGGGAATGTGTCTGTTTAAGGTTTTATTGGAATCTCCCGAGCGCTTTGTATAGTGCTCTGCGCACAGTAAGCGCTCAATAAATAGGATTGAATGAATGGGGAGTTCTCTTTCAGAAATCCTGTTACATCGTTGATGGTATCGGTCGTCAGCAACGGAGGAGAGTATAGCTTCGACTCAAGGAGACGACCCGAGTTCCAGAATTTCGTCATTTTTTATCCAGCCTTAACTTTCACTCACTCGTTCATGCAATCGTATTTATTGAGCGCTTACTGTGGGCAAAGCCCTGTACTAAGCACTTGGGAGAGTTCATGTAACAATAAGAGAAGTAACAGTGTAACAATAGAGAAGCAGCGTGGCTCAGTGGAAAGAGCCCGGGCTTTGGAGTCAGTGGTCATGGGTTCAAATCTCGGCTCTGCCAATGGTCAGCTGTGTGACTTTGGGCAAGTCATTTAACTTCTCTGCGCCTCGGTGGCCTCATCTGTAAAATGGGGATTGACTGCGAGCCCCCTGTGGGACAACCTGATCACCTTGTAACCTCCCTAGAGCTTAGAACAGTGCTTTGCACATAGTAAGTGCCTAATAAATGTCATTAAAAAAATAAGCTGAGAAGCAGAATGGCCTAGTGGCTAGATCTGTGGCCTGGGAGGAGGTTGTGGGTTCTAATCCTGACCACCACTTTCATTCATTCAGTCCTATTTATTGAGCACTTGTCTGCTGTGTGACCTTGGGCCGGTCACTTCACTTCTCTGGGCCTCAGTTACCTCATCCTTAAAATGGGGATGGAGACTATGAGCCCCGTGTGAGGCAGGAACTGTGTCCAACCCCATTTGCTTGGATCCACCCCAGTACTTAGAAGAGTGCCTGGCACATAGTAAGCGCTTAACGAATTCCATTATGATTATTATTACTGCTTGTACTAAGCACTTGAGAAATACCAGGGAAAAGCCCATGATACATCTCAGGTTTTTTTTATAATATTCGTTAAGCGCTTATTATGTTCCAGGTCATCAATTCATTAATCGTGTTTATTGAACGCTTACTGTACTAAGAGCTTGGGAGACTCCAATATAACAGATTTGGTAGACACATGCCCTGCCCGCAGTAGGGGGACACTGCAATAATAATGATAATTAATAATGATGGTATTTGTTAAGCGCTTACTATGTGCCAAGCACTGTTCTAAGCGCTGGGGTGGATACAAGGTAATCAGGTTGTCCCACACGGAGTTCACACTTTGAATCCCCATTTTGTTGATGAGGTAACTGAGACCCAGAGAAGTGAAGTGACTTGCCCAAAGTCACACAGCAGACAAGTACCAGAGCCGGGATTAGAACCCAGATCCTCTGACTCCAAAGCCCGGGCTCTTTCCCCCTTTTAGACTGTGAACCCACTGTTGGGTAGGGACTGTCTCTATATGTTGCCAACTTGTATTTCCCAAGCGCTTAGTACAGTGCTCTGCACCCAGTAAGCGCTCAATAAATACGCTTGATTGATTGATTGATTTCCATGAAGCCATAATAAGCACGAGACACAAAACTAATCAGATTGGACACAGTCCATGTCCCATGAGGGGCTCAGAGATTTACTCCCCATTTTCACAGATGAAGTGACTGAGGCCCAGAGAAGTGAAGTGACTTACCCAAGGTCACACAGCAGACACGTGGAGGAGGCAGATTTGAACCCAGCTCCTGTCACTCCCAGGCCTGGGGTCTCTCCACTAGGCCACGCGGCTTCTCTCCCCTCTTCCTCTGGGCCTCGCCTTCCAGATCTCTAAGGAGCTTTGTGCTCTGAAAGGGGATTTATCCCCTTTGGATATTGGCAACCTGGGAAGTTGTTGGGGTGTGTTATAATAATAATAATAATAATAATAATAATAATAATAATAATAAAAATAATAACAACAACAATAATAATGATGGCACTTGTTAAGCACTTACTATGTGCGAAGCACGGTTCTAAGCGCTGGGGAGGATACAGGGTGATCAGGTTGTCCCACATGGGGCTCACAGTCTTAATCCCCATTTTCCAGATGAGGGAACTGAGGCTCAGAGAAGTGAAGTGACTTACCCAAGGTCACACAGCAGACAAGTGGAGGAGGCAGATTGGAACCCAGCTCCTCTCACTCCCAGGCCTGGGGTCTCTCCACTAGGCCATGCGGCTTCTCTCCCCTCTTCCTCTGGGCCTCGCCTTCCAGATCTCTAAGGAGCTTTGTGCTCTGAAAGGGGATTTATCCCCTTTGGATATTGGCAACCTGGGAAATTGTTGGGGTGTGTTATAATTATAATAATAATAATAATAATAATAATAATAAAAATAATAATAACAACAACAATAATAATGATGGCACTTGTTAAGCACTTACTATGTGCGAAGCACGGTTCTAAGCGCTGGGGAGGATACAGGGTGATCAGGTTGTCCCACATGGGGCTCACAGTCTTAATCCCCATTTTCCAGATGAGGTAACTGATGATGATGATGATGATGGCATTTGTTAAGCACTTACTATGTGCCAAGCACTGTTCTAAGCGCTGGGGGGATACAAGGTGATCAGGTTGTCCCACGTGGGGCTGTCTTAATCCCCATTTTCCAGATGAGGTAACTGAGGCTCAGAGAAGTTAGGTGACTTATTTTATTCTATTTATTTTACTTTGTTAGTATGTTTGGTTTTGTTCTCTGTCTCCCCCTTCTAGACTGTGAGCCCACTGTTGGGTAGGGACTGTCTCTATATGTTGCTAGCTTGTACTTCCCACACAGTAAGCGCTCAATAAATACAATTGATTGATTGATTGACTTGCCCAAGGTCATGCAGCAGACAAGTGGCGGAGGCGGGATTCGAACCCATGACCTCTGACTCCAAAGCCCGTGCTCTTTCCACTGAGCCAAGCTGCTTCTCTAATCAGCTTGAATAGAAAATGTGCTCAGATCCATTAGAGGACATTTAAAAGGGAAAGAATCGTTTCTAACCACTATTTTAAAAGAGGTTCTTGAAGTGCCGGAATTAAAAAAACCCCAATATTGAAAACAGCCTTTCGAATTAATTGCAAATGCGTAAAGTGTTTTAAGCGGTGGGAGGGCTGGGCTGAGGCGAGGCTGTAGGATACAGTCTCTCTCCGTCTTTTTGCCTCCCTCAAAATAAAAGTCAAATCCCTTAGCTCTTCTTTTCCTATGTGATTTAACTAGCTCCCCATAATAATAATAATAATAATGGCATTTATTAAGCGCTTACTATGTGCAAAGCCCTGTTCTAAGTGCTGGGGAGGTTACAAGGTGATCAGGTTGTCCCACGTGGGGCTCACAGTCTTAATCCCCATTTTACAAATGAGGTAACTGAGGCGCAGAGAAGTAAAGTGACTTGCCCAAAGTCACACAGCTGACAATTGGTGGAGCCGGGATTCGAACCCATGACCTCTGACTCCAAAGCCCGGGCTCTTTCCAACATCTGTCAACGTGGCCTAGTGGGTGGAGCGCGGGCTTGGGAGCCAGAGGTCGTGGGTTCTAATCCCGGCTCTGCCGCTTGTCTGCTGTGAGACCTTGGACAGGTCACTTCGCTTCTTTGGGCCTCAGTTGCCTCATCTGTGAAATGGGGATTAAAACCGTGAGCCCCATGTGGGACAACCTGATGACCTTGTATCCACCCCAGTGCTTAGAACAGTGCCTGGCACACAGTAAGCACTTAACAAATACCACAATTATTATTATGAGCCCACTGTTGGGTAGGGACTTTCTCTATATGTTGCCAATTTGTACTTCCCAAGCGCTTAGTACAGTGCTCTGCACATAGTAAGCGCTCAATAAATACGATTGATGATATTATTACACCCATCTATATCACACACCACTATCTTCCCTGTCTCACAAGCTCACAGCATTGACATTATCCTCTCTACTCATCTCTCTCATTCAACCCACATGTTGAGTGTTGCTAAATCCTATCAGTTCAATCTTCACAAGAGAAGCAGCGTTGCTCAGTGGAAAGAGCCCGGGCTTTGGAGTCAGAGGTCAGGGGTTCAAATCCCGGCTCTGCCAATTGTCAGCTGTGTGACTTTGGGCAAGTCACTTAACTTCTCTGGGCCTCAGTTCCCTCATCTGTAAAATGGGGATGAATACTGTGAACCCCGTATGGGACAACCGGATCTCCTTGTAACCTCCCCAGCGCTTAGAACAGTGCTTTGCATGTAGTAAGCGCTTAATAAATGCCATCATCATCATCATCATTCTCTGGGCCTCAGTTCCCTCATCTGTAAAATGGGGATTAAAACTGTGAGCCCCACGTGGGACAACATGATTACTTGTAACCTCCCCAGCACTTAGAACAGTGCATTATAATAATAGTAATAATAATGATGATTAAGCACTTACTATGTGCAAAGCACTGTTCTAATCAATCAATCAATTGTATTTATTGAGCACTTACTGTGTGCAAAGCACTGTACTAAACACTTGGGAAGTACAAGTTGGCAACACATAGAGACAGTCCCTACCCAACAGTGGGCTCACAGTCTAAAAGGGGGAGACAGAGAACAAAACCAAACATACTAACAAAATAAAATAAATAGAATAGATATGTACAGTTAAAATAAATAAATAAATAAATAGAGTAATAAATATGTCCAAACAATGTACATTCTAAGCGCCGGGAGGTTACAAGGTGATCAGGTTGTCTCACGGGGGGCTTACAGTCTTAATCCCCATTTTCCAGATGAGGTAACTGAGGCACAGGGAAGTGAAGTGACTGGATCAAAGTCACACAGCTGACAATTGGCGGAGCCGGGATTTGAACCCGTGACCTCTGACTCCAAAGCCTGGCTCTTTCCACTGAGCCACACTGCTTATGAGTTTATGCTTATGCTAGGAGATAATGATTCTCCCTGCCTTCAAAGCCCTACTGAAGGCCCATCTCCTCCTCCAAGAGGCCTTCCCTGACTAAGCGCCGCCTTTCCTCATCTCCCACTCCCTTCTGCATCGCCCTGACCTGCTCCCTTTATTCATCCCCCCCACACCACTTCTATCCATCTCTGTAATTTTATTCATTTGTATTCACTCATTCATTCAATCGTATTTATTGAGCGCTTACTGTGTGCAGAGCACTGTACTAAGCGCTTGGGAAGTACGAGTTGGCAACATATAGAGACGGTCCCTACCCAACAGTGGGCTCACAGTCTAGAAGGGGGAGACAGAGAACAAAACCAAACACATTAACAAAATAAAATAATTAGAATAAATATGTACAAATAAGATAGAGTAATAAATCCGTACAAACATATATGCATATATACAGGTGCTGTGGGGAGGGGAAGGAGGTAAGGCGGGGGGGGTTGGGGAGGGGGAGCCTGTCTCCCCGCCTCTAGACTGTGATTTTGTATCTTGTTGTGGGCAGGGAACCAGTCTGTTTGTTGTTGTATTGTACTGTCCCAAGCCCTTAGTACAGGGCTCTGCGTGCAGTAAACACTCAATAGATACGATCGAATGAATGACCAAGAAGGGCTCAATAAATTACATTGATGGATTGATAGCTAATCCAAAATGAATAATGTACATTGAATGTGTACATTAATGTACAATGAATAATGTACATTGAGCACCTGTTGTGTGGTGGTGTGGTGGCCTGTGAGCCCACTGTTGTGTAGGGACTGTCTCTATATGTTGCCAACCTGTACTTCCCAAGCGCTTAGTACAGTGCTCTGCACATAGTAAGCGCTCAATAAATACGATTGATGGTGATGATGGTGGTGTAAGTAGTTGAAGCAGCGTGGCTCAGTGGAAAGAGCCTGGGCTTTGGAGTCAGAGGTCATGGATTCAAATCCCGGCTCCGCCAACTGTCAGCTGCGTGACTTTGGGCAAGTCACTTCACTTCTCTGGGCCTCAGTTCCCTCATCTGGAAAATGGGGATTAAGACGGTGAGCCCCCCTTGGGACAACTTGATCACCATGTAACCTCCCCAGGGCTTAGAACAGTACTTTGCACAAAGTAAGCGCTTAATAAATGCCATTATTTATTATTATTAGTTGGGAGGGAGATGGGGAAGGAGACGGAAGATTAATCGGGGAAGGCCTCCTGGAGGAGATGTGCTCTCAGTCGACTGTGAATCAATCCATAAATGGTATTTATTTAGGGCTTGCCTTGGGCAGAGCACTGTCCTAAACACTTGTGGAAGTAATGATAATGATCATTATTATAATGGTACTTGTTAAGCCCCCTCTCAGGACGCACCTGGAGAGTTTCCAGTCCTCTACCAGTCTTGGCTATGGGAGGGAGAGTGAGGCAGAGGCCTGTCCATTCCATTCCTAGCTTGCCCAGTGGCTAGCGAGTGTCAGGCCATCGGCTACAAGCCCAAACTCCCCCGTGCCGGGCAGCAGCGGCCCGGGACAGAGTCCAGGGCGGAGACTCGAGTTGACCGCATGGAAGGCGGCAATGGTCAACCACTTCCCGATTTTTCCCAAGAAAACCCTGTGGATCCACTACCGGAATGATGGAGGATGGAGAGCGGGGCCTTCTGGGAGAGATGCGTCCGTGGCGTCGCTATGGGTCGGAGACGACTCGACGGCTTAAGACGAGACGAGACTTGTTAAGTACGTACTATGTGCAAAAGAGTGTTCTAAGCACTGGGGTCTTGTCTTATGCCATCAAGTCATTGGAAGCAGCGTGGCTCAGTGGAAAGAGCCCGGGCTTTGGAGTCAGAGGTCATGGGTTCATCATCATCATCATCAATCGTATTTATTGAGCGCTTACTATGTGCAGAGCACTGTACTAAGCACTTGGGAAGTACAAATTGGCAACATATAGAGACAGTCCCTACCCAACAGTGGGCTCACAGTCTAAAAGGGGGAGACAGGGAACAAAACCAAACATACTAACAAAATAAAATAAATAGAATAGATATGTACAAATAAAATAAATAATTAAATAAATAGAGTAATAGAAGCGGGTTCAAATCCTGGCTCCCCCACATGTCTGCTGTGTGACCTTGGGCAAGTCATTTAACTTCTCTGAGCCTCAGTTACCTCATCTGTAAAATGGGGATTAAGACTGTGAGCCCCACGTGATCACCTTGTATCCCCCCATGCTTAGAACAGTGCACATAGTAAGCGCTTAACAAATGCCATTATTATTATTTTTATTTCTGACCCAAAGCAACGCCATGGATACATCTCTCCCAGAAAGCCCCACCTCCTGGGATGGATACAAGTTAAACAGGTCGGACACAGTTCCTGACCCACATGGAGTTTACAGTCTATGTCGGAGGGAGAACAGGTATTTAATCCCCATTTTGCAGGTGAGGGAACCGAGGCCCAGAGGATTCAAGTGGTTTGCCCAAGGTCACAAACCTCAGGGAAATGGTAGAGCTGGGATTCGAACCCAGGTCCTCTGACTCCCAAACCCACTCCTGGGGGACAATATAATAAAGGTGAGAGACAAGGAGCTCGAAGTCTAGAAGGGAAGAAAAACATTAACAGAAGCAGTGTGGCTTAGTGGAATGAGCCCGGGTTTGGGAGTCAGAGGACAGGGCTTCTAATCCCGGCTCCCCCACGTCTGCCGTGTGACCTTGGGCAAGTCATTTCTCTTCTCTGAGCCTCAGTGACCTCATCTGTAAAATGGGGATTAAGACTGTGAGCCCCACGAGGGACAACGTGATGACCTTGTATCCTCCCCAGTGCATAGAATAGTGCTTTGCACATAGTCAGCGCTTAACAACTGCCTTCATTATTATTATTTAAATGTTACAGCTAGGGATATGAGAGGAGGTGTCATCTTTCAGATAATGATGATGATGATAATGACGGTATTTGCTAAGCTCTTACTATGTGTCAAGCACTGTACTAAGCGCCGGGATAGGTACAAGAAGCAGCGTGGCTCAGAGAAGCAGCGTGGCTCAGTGGAAAGAGCCCGGGCTTTGGAGTCAGAATTCATGGGTTCAAATCCCGGCTCCGCCAGCTGTCAGCTGTGTGCCTTTGGGCCAGTCACTTCACTTCTCTGGGCCTCAGTTACCTCATCTGTAAAATGGGGATTAAGGCTGTGAGCCCCACGTGGGACAACCTGATCACCTTGAAACCTCCCAGCACTTAGAACAGTACTTGGCACACAGTAAGCGCTTAATAAATGCCATTATTATTATTGTTATTGTTACAAGCTAATCAAGTTGGACTCCTTCCCTGTCCCACAAGGCGTTCAGTCAGTCAATCGGCCAGTCGAACGTATTTATTGAGCGCTTACTGTGTGCAGAGCTAAGCATTGGGGACAGTACAATACAACGACAAATAGACACATTTCCTGCCCCCAACGAGCCGACAGCCTAGAACGGGGGAGACAGACATGAATAGAAATAAATGAAAGACAGATCTGGATATAAGAGGGGTGGGGCAGGGAGGGAGGATCAAAATATCAAATGATGGCATTTGTTAAGCGCTTACTATGTGCAAAGCACTGTTCTAAGCGCTGGGGGATGAATAAAGGGAGCGAGTCAGGGTGACGCAGAAGGGAGTGGGAGAAGAAGAAAGGGAGGCTTAGTCAGGGAAGGCCTCTTGGAGGAGATGGGCCTCCAGTAAGGCTTTGAACGGGGGGGGACAGTCATCGTCTGTGGGATGTGAGGAGGGAGGCCATTCCAGGCCAGAGGCTGGTCGGCAGTGAGGTGGACGAAATCAAGGTCCCGTGAGAAGGTTAGCATTAGAAGAGCAAGTGTGGGGTCTCACAGTCTTAATCCCCATTCTATAGATGAGGCAACTGAGGCCCAGAAAAATTAAGCGACTTGCCCAAGTTCACACGGCCGACAAGCGGCAGAACCGAGATGAGAACCCAAGTTTTTTTTTTTTTTGATGGCATTTATTAAGCGCTTACTATGTGTAAAGCACCGTTCTAAGCGCTGGGGGGGTTACAAGGTGACCAGGTTGTCCCACGGGGGCCTCACAGTCTTCATCCCCATTTTACAGATGAGATAACTGAGGCCCAGGGAAGCGAAGTGACTTGCCCAAAGTCACCCAGCTGACAATTGGCAGAGCTGGGATTCGAACCCATGACCTCCGACTCCAAAGCCCGGGCTCTTTCCACTGAGCCACGCTGCTTCCCCGCACGGGCTGTACCCATTAGGCCGCGGTGCTGCCCTGTGAAAGGGGAGGGACTTCAGTGACAGAGGGGATGAGAACCGGGCTCACCGACTAAGCTGGGGAGGAATGAAGGATGTGAGCTGGGCTGTCGTGGGAGAAGAGAGTGGAAATTCATGCTAAACTTGGAGAAGGACGGGCAACCTTTGATGGGTTCTGAGTAGTAGAATGAGGTGACAGAATTATCCGGGCAGCAGAGTGAAATATGGACTGGAGTGGGGAGAGGCAGGAAGCAGCGAGGACCTGGGTTCTAATTCCAGCCCCGCCACATCAATCAATCAATCGTATGTATTGAGCGCTTACTGTGTGCAGAGCACTGTACCAAGCGCTTGGGAAGTACAAGTTGGCAACATATAGAGACAGTCCCTACCCAACAGTGGGCTCACAGTCTCAAAGTCTGCCACATGTCTGCTGGGTCCCTTCACTTCTCTGGGCCTCAGTTCCCTCACCTGTCAAATGGGGACGAAGAAGAGCGTGAGCCCCGTGTGGGACGGGAACTGTGCCCAACCCGATTAACTTGCATTCATTCATTCATTCAATCATATTTATTGAGCGCTTACTGTGAGCAGAGCACTGTACTAAGCGCTTGGGAAGTACAAGTTGGCAACATATAGAGACAGTCCCTACCCAACAGTGGGCTCACAGTCTAAAAGTCTGCCACATGTCTGCTGGGTCCCTTCACTTCTCTGGGCCTCAGTTCCCTCACCTGTCAAATGGGGACGAAGAGCGTGAGCCCCGTGTGGGACGGGAACTGTGCCCAACCCGATTAACTTGCATTCATTCATTCATTCAATCGTATTTATTGAGCGCCTACTGTGTGCAGAGCACTGTACTAAGTGCTTGAAAGTACAAGTTGGCAACATATAGAGACAGTCCCTACCCAACCGTTGGCTCACAGTCTAAAAGTCTGCCACATGTCTGCTGGGTGACCTTGGGCAAGTCCCTTCACTTCTCTGGGCCTCAGTTCCCTCACCTGTCAAATGGGGATGAAGAGCGTGAGCCCCGTGTGGGACGGGAACGGTGCCCAGCCCGCTTAACTTGCATTCATTCATTCATTCAATCGTATTTATTGAGCGCTTACTGTGTGCAGAGCACTGTACTAAGCGCTTGGGAAGTACAAGTTGGTCCCTACCCAACAGTGGGCTCACAGTCTAGTCACAGTCACGGGCTCCCTGGGGTTGCATCTACCCCAGTGCTTAAAACAGGGCTTGGCACATAGTGAGTGCTTAGCAAATATCATCATCATTATGATTATTTTATATAAAATATTAAATAAAAATATATTGTTATGATTATGATCCTTATGCCAGCGAGGAGTCTGACACAGTAGTCCTGGTAGATTAGGACAAATACTTGGAAACAGTCTGGATGGAGAGAGAGGAAGGGGAGCTTTTTGGAAATGTTGGGAAGAAAAAACTGAGGGGATTTCATGGCTGACTGAATATGGGAGCTGAATGAGACGGCGGAGGGGCAAGGATAATAATAATAATGATGCCATTTATTAAGCGCTTACTATATGCCAAGCACTGTTCTAAGCACTGGGGAGGTTACAAGGTGATCAGGTTGTCCCATGGGGGGGCTCACACTCTTAATCCCCATTTTACAGATGAGGTAACTGAGTCACAGAGAAGTGAAGTGACTTGCCCAAAGTCACACAGCTGACAAGTGGCGGAGCTGGGATTTGAACCCATGACCTCTGACTCCAAAGCTGGCGCTCTTTCGCCTGAGCCATGCTGCTTCTCTGGTTGCTGGCTTGAGTGACGGTGGTGTTAAGTGTGGTTGGGTCATTCCAGAGTAATAATAATAATTGAATAGCAGAATAATATCATCATCATCAATCGTATTTATTGAGCACTTACTATGTGCAGAGCACTGTCTAAGCACTTGGGAAGTACAAATTGGCAACATATAGAGACAGTCCCTACCTAACAGTGGGCTCACAGTCTAAAAGGGGGAGACAGAGAACAAAACCAAACATACTAACAAAATAAAATAAATAGAATAGATATGTACAAGTAATATTACTTTAATATTTAATATTACTATAATATTCACATTAATGTCTGTCTTCCCCTTCTGGCCTGTGAGCTCCTTGTCTTGTCTTGTGCCGTCGAGTCATCTCCCAGGCCTTCCCAGACTGAGCCCCCTTTTTCCTCTCCTCCTCCCCATTCCCCCCGCCCTACCTCCTTCCCCTCCCCACAGCACCTGTATATATGTATGTACAGATTTATTACCCTATTTATTTTACCTGTGCATATTTACTATTCTATTTATTTTGTTAGTCATGTGCATCTAGCTTTATTTCTTTTCGTTCTGCCGACCTGACACCTGTCCACATGTTTTGTTTTGTCGTCTGTCTCCCCCTTCTAGACTGTGAGCCCGTTGTTGGGTTGGGACCGTCTCTAGATGTTCCCGACTTGTACTTTCCCAAGCGCTTAGTACAGTGCTCTGCACACAGTCAGCGCTCAATAAATACAATTGAATGAATGAATCTCTGACGCATAGCGATGCCACGGACGCATCTCTCCTAGAAGGCCCCGCTCTCCATCCGCCATCGTTCCGGTAGTGGATCCACTGAGTTTTCTTGGGAAAAATTGGGAAGTGGTTGACCATCGCCGCCTTCCGCGCAGTCAACTCGAGTCTCCGCCCTGGACTCTGTCCCGGGCCGCTGCTGCCCGGCACGGGGGAGTTTTGGCTTGTAGCCGATGGCCTGACACTCGCTAGCCACTGGGCAAGCTAGGAATGGACTGGACAGGCCTCGGCTTCACTCTCCCTCCCGTAGCCGAGACTGGTAGAGGACCAGAAACTCTTCAGGTGCTACCCTGACAGGGGGTAAGCTCCTGATGGGCAGGGAACATATCTGCTATTTAATAATAATAATAATAATAATGACATTTGTTAAGTGCTTACTATGTGCATAGCACTGTTCTAAGCTCTGGGGAGGCTACAAGGTGATCAAGTTGTCCCACGGGGGGCTCACAGTCAATCCGCATTTTACAGATGAGGGAACTGAAGCACAGAGAAGTTAAATGACTTGCCCAAAGTCACACAGCTGGCAATTGACGGAGCCGGGATTTGAACCCACGACCACTGACTCCAAAGCCCGGGCTCTTTCCACCGAACCACGCTTATTTCTGCTGTACTGTAGTCTCCCAAGCGCTTTTAATGGATTGCGCCCAGGCGTAGGTGTCGGAAGGTCGTGGGTTCTAATCCCAGCTCTGCCCCTTGTCTGCTGTGTGATCTTGGACAAGTCACTTCACTTCTCCCAGCCTCAGTGACCTCATCTGTTAAACGGGGATCGGGACTGTGAGCCCCACATGGGACTGGGACTGTCTTCAACCCAATTTGATTGTATCCACCCCAGCGCTTAGTACGGTGGCTGGCAGACAGTAAGCACTTAACAAATGCCCCAATTGTTATTAATTATTATTATTAAGTGTTCAATAAATACAACTGATTGATCGATCGATGGATTGATCCATAAGGGCAGAGATCATACTATTATTTCTTCTGGATGTTCCCAACTGCCTAATTGTTGTCTTAGGGGGTGGGCAGGATGGTGGCTTCCACTTAATAATTGTATTTATTGAGCGCTCACTGTGTGCAGAGCCCTGTACTGAGCATTTGGGAGCAGACAGAAGAGCAATAGACACATACGGAGAAGCAGCCTGGCTCAGTGGAAAAAGCCTGGGCTTTGGAGTCAGAGGTTATGGGTTCAAATCCCGGCTCCGCCAAGTGTCAGCTGTGTGACTTTGGACAAGTCACTTCACTTCTCTGGGACTCAGTTCCCTCATCTGTAAAATGGGGATTAAGACTGTGAGCCCCCCGTGGGACAACCTGATCACCTTGTAACCTCCCCAGCGCTTAGAACAGTGCTTTGCACATAGTAAGCACTTAATAAACGCCATTATCATTATTATTATTATCATTATTATTATTATTATTATTCCCTCACCCCAACGAGATTCCAGTCTAGAGCAGGAGGGAGACATTAATATAAATAAATTACAGATAATGTAAGTGCCCAGTCCAGCGTTCTATATATGCAGACACTCAGCACAGTGATTCACACTTCGATACTGATCGTATTTATTAAATACTTATTAAATAATAATATTAATAATGGTATTTGTTAAGTGCTTGCTGTGTGCCAGGGCACTGTTCTAAGCACTGGGGGAGCTACAAGGTAATTGGGCTGCCCACACGGGACTCACAGTCTTAATCCCCATTTTCCAGATGAGGGAACTGAGGCCCAGAGAATTGAAGGGACTTGCCCAAGGCCACACAGCCGACAAGTGGCGGAGCCGGGATTAGAAGCCACGACCTTCTAGACTGTGAGCCCGCTGTTGGGTAGGGACCGTCTCTATATGTGGCCGACTTGTACTTCCCAAGCGCTCAGTACAGTGCTCTGCACACTAGTAAGCGCTCAGTAAATACGATTGAATGAATGAATGACCTTCTGACTTCCAAGCCAGGGCTCTAGCCACTAGGCCACGCTGCTTCTCTAGAGGCCATCTTCTCTCATGCCGCTTCTGCTAAATGCCAACTGCTGTGCTAAGCACTGGGGTAGATTCAAGATAATCAGGTTGAATGATCTGATTCCCCATCCCATCCCCATCCCAGGGCGGGCTCCCATTCTAAGAGGGAGGTGTTGGGGGGTGGAGGGGAGGGGGCTTTGTGTCTCCCAGACTGAGCCCCCCACTTTTCCTCCTCTCCCACTCCCCTCTGCGTCCCCCTGACTCTCTCTCCCTTTGCTCTTCCCCCCTCCCAGCCCAGCACCACTCATTTCCTTAGCTGTCAACTTATTTATTACTCTTCACGTCTGTCTCACCCCATCTAGACTGTAACCTCGTTATGGAAAGGGATTGTCACTGTTTATTGCAGTATTGGACTTTCCCCAGAGCTTTGCACAGTGCTCTGCTGCCCAGCCCTGGAATACTGTCCCCTGATGGGCCGCTAAGGAGGGAGGGAGGCCGGGCGAGGGAGAGAGGGAGGAAGGGAGGGAGGAAGGGAGGAAGGGAGGGAGGGAGGAAGGGAGGGAGGAAGGGAGGAAGGAAGGAAGGAGGGAGGGAAGGAAGGAGGGAAGGAAGGAAGGAAGGAAGGAAGGAAGGAAGGAAGGAAGGGAGGGAGGGAAGAAGGGAGGGAGGAAGCGAGGAAGGGAGGAAGGAAGGAAGGAAGGAGGAAAGAAGGAAGAAGGAGGGAGGAAAGGAAGGGAGGAAAGAAGGAAGGAAAGAAGGAAGGAAGGAAGGAAGGAAGGAAGGAAGGAAGGAAGGAAGGAGGGAGGGAAGGAGGGAAGGAAGCAGGGAAGGAAGCCGGGAGGGAAGGAAGGAAGGAAGGAGTGGGGAAGGAAGGTGAGAGGGAAGGAAGGAAGGAAGGAAGGAAGGAAGGAAGGAAGGAAGGAAGGAAGGAAGGAAGGAAGGGGGGAAGGAAGCAGGGAAGGAAGGAAGGAAGGGGGGAGGGAAGGAAGAAAGGAGTGGGGAAGGAAGCAAGGAAGGGGGGAGAAAGGAAGGAAGGAGTAGGGAGGGAAAGTGAGAGGGAAGGAAGGAAGGAGTGGGGAAGGAAGCAAGGAAGGGGGGAGAAAGGAAGGAAGGAGTGGGGAAGGAAGGTAAGAGGGAAGGAAGGAAGGAAGGGAGGAAGGGAGGAAGGAAGGAAGGAAGGGGGAAGGAAGGAGGGGAGGAAGGAAGGAAGGGGGAAGGAAGGAGGGGAGGAAGGAAGGAAGGGGGAAGGAAGGAGGGAGGGAAGGAAGAAAGGAAGGGAGGAAGGAGGGAAGGAAGGGGGAAGGAAGGAGGGAAGGAAGGAAGGGGGGAAGGAAGAAGGGAGGGAGGAAGCGAGGAAGGGAGGAAGGAAGGAAGGAAGGAGGAAAGAAGGAAGGAAGAAGGAGGGAGGAAAGGAAGGGAGGAAAGAAGGAAGGAAAGAAGGAAGGAAGGAAGGAAGGAAGGAAGGAAGGAAGGAGGGAAGGAGGGAAGGAAGCAGGGAAGGAAGCCGGGAAGGAAGGAAGGAAGGAAGGAGTGGGGAAGGAAGGTGAGAGGGAAGGAAGGAAGGAAGGAAGGAAGGAAGGAAGGAAGGAAGGAAGGAAGGAAGGGGGGAAGGAAGCAGGGAAGGAAGCCGGGAGGGAAGGAAGGAAGGGGGGAGGGAAGGAAGAAAGGAGTGGGGAAGGAAGCAAGGAAGGGGGGAGAAAGGAAGGAAGGAGTAGGGAGGGAAGGTGAGAGGGAAGGAAGGAAGGAGTGGGGAAGGAAGCAAGGAAGGGGGGAGAAAGGAAGGAAGGAGTGGGGAAGGAAGGTAAGAGGGAAGGAAGGAAGGAAGGGAGGAAGGGAGGAAGGAAGGAAGGAAGGGGGAAGGAAGGAGGGGAGGAAGGAAGGAAGGGGGAAGGAAGGAGGGGAGGAAGGAAGGAAGGGGGAAGGAAGGAGGGAGGGAAGGAAGAAAGGAAGGGAGGAAGGAGGGAAGGAAGGGGGAAGGAAGGAGGGAAGGAAGGAAGGGGGGAAGGAAGCAGGGAAGGAAGCTGGGAGGGAAGGAAGGAAGGGGGGAGGGAAGGAAGAAAGGAGTGGGGAAGGAAGCAAGGAAGGGGAGAGAAAGGAAGGAAGGAGTAGGGAGGGAAGGTGAGAGGGAAGGAAGGAAGGAGTGGGGAAGGAAGCAAGGAAGGGGGGAGAAAGGAAGGAAGGGGGGAGGGAAGGAAGAAAGGAGTGGGGAAGGAAGCAAGGAAGGGGAGAGAAAGGAAGGAAGGAGTAGGGAGGGAAGGTGAGAGGGAAGGAAGGAAGGAGTGGGGAAGGAAGCAAGGAAGGGGGGAGAAAGGAAGGAAGGAGTGGGGAAGGAAGGTAAGAGGGAAGGAAGGAAGGAAGGGAGGAAGGGAGGAAGGAAGGAAGGAAGGAAGGGGGAAGGAAGGAGGGGAGGAAGGAAGGAAGGGGGAAGGAAGGAGGGGAGGAAGGAAGAAAGGAAGGGAAGAAGGAGGGAAGGAAGGGGGAAGGAAGGAGGGAGGGAAGGAAGAAAGGAAGGAAGGAAGGAAGGAAGAAGGGAAGGAAAGGGGGAGGGGGGAAGGAATGAAGGCAAGAGGGAAGGAAGGAAGAAAGGAGGGAAGGAGGGAAGGAAGGAGGGAGTGGGAAGAAAGTAAGGAGGGGGGAAGACGGGGAAGGAGAAAGGGAAAAAAGGAGAAGGAGGCGGAGGGGAAGAAGGGGAAGAGAGGAGGGGAAGAGGAGGAGGACGAGGAGGGGAAGAGGGGAAGGGCTGAAGAGGAGGAGGAGGAGGGGAAGAGGAGGGAGAGGAGGAGGAGGAGGCGGTGGAGTAGGAGGAGTAGAAGGATGGTGAGGCTGGGGGGGCGGGTCCCTGGGCGGGCTCGGGGCTCGGGGCTCGGGGGCTGCGGCACAGGCGGCGGGGAGCGGCGGGAGGAGGGAGCAGGGACGAGGGAGGAGGAGAGGAGGGGGAGGAGGAGGACGGAGAGTCGTCTCCTCCGCCGACCGACCGACCGACCGACGGACAGACTAGAGACAGGCACAGGCTGAGACGCACACAGACACAGGCACAGAGACAGACAGGCAGGCAGGCAGGCAGGCAGGGCCGAGCAGGGCAGCGCCAAGAGCCGCTAATTCCTCCCGCCCGGGTCCCCAGCTGGACAATCCGAAGGCACCAAAAGGCCGCCGAGGCCTGCGGGCGGTGGGGGGACCGACGGCCCTGTCTGGCTGTGTGTGTCTGTGTGTCTGTGTCTGTCTGTGTCTGTGTCGGTGTGGGAGTGTGCGGGTCTTGTGTAGGCCGGCCCGGGGGGGTGGGAAGGAGGGAGTGTGTGTGTCTGTGAGTGTGTGTCTGTGTGTCTGCGTGTGTGTGTCCGTGTCTGAGTGTGAGCGTCTGTGTGCGCGTTTCTCTGTGTGTGTGTCTTTGTGTGTGTGTCCATGTCTCTGTGTGTCTGTGTGAGCGTGTGACTGTCTGTGTGCTTGTGCGTGTGACTGTGTATCTGCGTGTCTCTGTGTGTGAGTGTGTGTGTGTGTGTGTGTGTGTGTGTGTGTGAGCGAGCGAGCGAGCGCGTGGGCGTGATCGGATGGAGACCCCGGCTCCCCGCCGCCCGGGCCCGGACCCCCGACCCTGAAGCCCCCCATCCGCCCGGTGCCCCCCACCGCCCGGCGCGCCCCCCGCCCGCTCGCCCGCCCGCCCCGAGGGCCGGGGGATGGTGGAGCTCCGGGGTCCCCGTCGGTGTCGGTGGTGGTGGGCGTGTCGGTGGCGGCCCCGGGGTCCGGGGGCGGGGGCGGGGGCGCTGGGGGGCCTGGCGCTGCTGCTGCTGCTGCTGCTGCTGCTGCCCGGCGGGCCCGACCCCCGGACCCCCGACCCCCGGGCCCTCCTCGGGGACCTCGCACAGACCCGGCACCGGCCGCCCTGGGCCCCCAACGGGACCGCACGAGCGCAGTTCCGGTAAGACCCCCCTCCCCAGGCCCCAGGCCCCAGACCCATCCCTGTCCCCCACTCCCATCCCCCTTCCCACACCCCCATCCCCAGCACTCCCATCCCTGTCCTCCCACTCCCATCCCCCATCCCCCACTCCCATCCTCATCCCCCATTCCCCGCACTCCCATCCCTATTCCCCATGCCCCGTCCTCCTCCCCGGCTCCTCTCCGTCTTTCCCCACCGGCCCTGCTCCCCCTCTGCCCTTCCTGACTCTTTTCCTTTTCTCCCCTTTGCCCTTCCCTCTCCCTTTCTCCCCTCTGCCCTTCTCTCCCCTTTCTCTTTCTTCTCCCTTTCTTCCCTACGCAACTCTCCCTTCTCTTCTCCCCTGGCCCTTCCTAGCTCTTTTCCCTCTCTCCCCTTCTCTTTCTTCTTCCTTTCTTTCTCCCCTGCCTTTCCTCTCCCCTACCCTTTCTTCTCCTTTTCTCCCCTACCCTTCTCTCCCCCTGGCTTCCTGGCTCTTTTCCCTTTCACCCCTACCCTCCTGTCCCCCTATCCTTTTCCCTCCCTCTCTCTTCTCCCCTTTCCTCTCCCTGTGCTTTCCCCCTTCTCTTTCTTCTCCCTCTTTTCCCTACCTCTCTTCTCCCTTTCTCCCCTTCCCTTCTCCTCCTTCTCTTTCTCCTCCCTTTCTCCCCTGCCCTTCTCCCCTTTCTGTTTCTTCTCCCTCTCTCTCCCCTACACCTTCTCCTCTCTTTCTCCCCTGCCCCCCTCCTCCTCTTCTCCCTTTCTCCCGGACCCTGCTCTGTCTTCTCTTCTCCCTGGCCCTTCCTGGCTCTTTTCCCTTTCTCCCCTTCTCTTTCTTCCTTTCTCTCCCCTACCTTTCTCTCCCCTACCCTTTCATCTCCTTTTCTCCCCTACCCTTCTCTCCCCCTGGCTTCCTGGTTCTTTTCCCTTCTCCCCTACCCTTCTCTCCCCCTGGCTTCCTGGCTCTTTCCCGTTTCTACCCTACCCTTCTCTCCCTCTATCCTTTCCCCTCCCTCTCCCTCTCCCTCCTCCCCTTTCCTCTCCCTTTCTCACTGTCCTTTCCCCCTTCTCTTTCTTCTCCCTCTTTTCCCTACCCTCTCTTCTCCCTTTCTCCCCTGCCCTTCTCCCCTTTCTCTTTCTCCCCCCCCACAAGTTCTCCTCTTTCTCCCCTTCCCTTCTCCTCCTTCTTTTTTCCTCCCTTTCTCCCCTTTCTCTTTCTTCCCCCTCTCTCTCCCCTACACCTTTTCCTCTCTCCCCTGCCCCTCTCCTCCTTTTCTTTCTTCTCCCTTTCTCCCCGATCCAGCTCCGTCTTCTCTTCTCTTCTCTTCTCCCCTGGCCCTTCCTGGCTCTTTTCCCTTTCTCCCCTTCTCTTTCTTCTTCCTTTCTCCCCTGCCCTTCGCCCCCTTCTCTTTCCTCTCCCTTTCTCGCCTGTCCTTCTCCCCCTTCTCTTTCCTCTCCCTTTCTCCCCTGCCCTTCTCTCCGTTCTCTTCTCCCGTGGCCCTTCTCTGCTCTTCTCCCTTTCTCCCCTGCCCTTCTTCCCCTTCTCTTCCCCCCGCCCCCCAGCCCTTCTCTGCTCTTCTCCCTCTCTCCCCTAGCCCTTCTCCCCCGGCCCTTCTCTGCTCTTCTCCCTCTCTCCCCTACCCTTTCCTTTCCTATCCCTTTCTCCCCTGCCCTTCTCTTCTCCCCCCCTGCCCTTCTCTGCTCTTCTCCCTCTCTCCCTCAGCCCTTCTCCCCCAGACCTACCCAGCTCTTCTCCTCTTTCTCCCAATACCCTTCTCCCCCTGCCTTTCTCTGCTCTTCTCCCTTTCTCCCAGTACCCTTCTCCCCCTGCGGTTCTTTGCTGTCCTCCCTTTCTCCCAATACCCTTCTCCCCCTTCCATTCTCTGCTCTTTTTTTCCTTTTCTCCCCTTCCCCACGTCCCCTGGCCCTTCTCCCTCTGCCTTCCCCTGCCTTCCCTCCATCCCTCCCTCCCTCCCTCCTTCTTTTTTCCACCCCCTGTCCCGTCCTGTCCCCCCGTCCCTCTCCCCATCTCCTTACCCCTCCTCAAATTCCCTTCTTGCCCCCTTCCTGGCTCCCCACCCCCGCCCACCATTTCCTTCCTCGTTTCCCATTCTTTTCCTTCTTCTTTTCCTTCTTCTTCTTCTTCTTCTTCTTCTTCCCCTGCACCATCGCCCACCCAGCCCCCTCTCCCTTTCCCGCCCCCGCCCCGGGAGAGGATGTCCGCTTGGCAGGGAGCCCCAGCCCCCACTGGATGGCTGACACGGGGACAGTACTTTTCCCAACCTCGGTCCCTTGCCCATTCTCCCCTCGGCCGCCCCAGAGATGTGGACTTGGTCGGCGGCTGGACTGGGCCAGGCCGGAGGTGGGGGCTCTCCCCATCCTGATGTGTGCGTCCTCAAAGGACATCTGCTGCTGGCTTTGTTCCCTCTTTTCTTACAGAGGGAGAGGGAGATGGTCAGTCTCGTTGTTTCTGAGTCTGGGGTCATTCATTCATTCATTCAATCGTATTTATTGAGAGCTTACTGTGCGCGGAGCACTGGACTAAGGGTTTCTGGGGGGAGAGGTCCGCCTATTCCCCTCTTGTTCCCAGTTTGGGGTTCCAAGTTGAGGAGTGGGAAGACTCCCTGGGATTCCAGCCGCAGCCCGGGCCCGGGGGTAAGGGAGGGTTGGGGGGTCGGTGGTCTTGCCCACTCCAGAAGCCGGCTCGGGCGACCTACAGGGTGAGCCTACAGAGGCCTGGAGGTCTTCCTCTTTGCCCTCTGACCCCCGGCCCCTCCGCATTCACAAGGGGCAGGCCGCGACGGCGGTGCAGTTACAGCAGGCCGGAATAATAATAATAATGATGGCATTTATTAACCGCTTACCATGTGCAAAGCACTGTTCTAAACGCTGGGGAGGTTACAAGGATGCAAACCAGACTGCCAGGGTTGCTCCACAGCCAACCTGGGTTTTGGAGGGAGGGAGATATCGGGGGCACCCGGGGTAGGGTGGGCTGCATCCCGTGCTCTCCCCCCACCAAAGTGCAGCCTCTGGGTGGGGGACAGGAGGGGCCACCGCAAAACTGACCCGAGGTGGGCGGCGGGGGAGGATCCGCGTAGCCCCCCTCCTCCTCTCCCCCCATCGGTTACTGAGGAATTGAGATCATTTATTTGCCTTTCTGGAAACATCTGGCTTTCTCCCCTTCCAACCGGTTTTCTGCCCCCCTCCTCTTGCTAACACCCAGAGGCAAGGTCACCCAGGCAGCCCCGGGTGTCTTTTTTGTTTGTTTTTTGGAGAAAGGAGACAGAAACCTGGATGGCAGGGCCCTTGGCCGGAGCCAAGCAGGGCCGGCTGTGGGAAACAGGCCAGTTGCCCTCAAAAGCCCCCATTGTCCCTCGTGTCTGCAGGAAGGTCACGGAGACCTGAGGTGTTGGACCCGAACTCACCCGCGTGAGCCTTGGGGCGGGGGGGGTGCTCGCACACACGTACACACATGCACACACGACACGCGCCTGCACCGGCCCCCCACACGCAAACACACACACACGGCTCCGGACTTCCTTATCCACATCACCAGGTTCTCCTCCGCTTCACATCACTGGCTTCTCCTCCGCTTCTCTGTGAAACAGAGAGCATTTCAGGCGACAGAAGGGCGAAGCGTAATAGCCTACCCCGATTCTGTGTATTTTTTTAAATGGTCCTCGCTAAGCACCTACCACGGGCCGGGCACTGTGCTAAGCGTCGGAAGAGATACAGGCTAATCGGGTCGGACACAGTCCCCGTCCCACGTGGGTGGGGATCACCCGTTTTACTGATGAGGGGCCTGAGGCCCGGGGAGTGAAGTGACTTGCCCAGGATAACGCAGCGGGCAAGTGGCGGAGCCGGGAATTAGAACCCGGGTCCTTCCGACTCCCGGGCTCTAGCCACTAGGCCACGGGGCTTCTCGAAGGTTGAAAGAGGCCCTTCTTTGGTGCATGAAGGGGAAAATCTGCACCAGAGAGACTCCTCTCAGCTGGCAAGGAGACAGTGAAGGAGAAAAGGCTTCCTTCCGTATGGGGAGAGGCAGGCCGATCTCTTGAGATTCAAAGTGCGTGTGCTTGACTATCTCTGGCTACTGTCTGTGACTAAAGGGGAGAGAGGCATATTGAGGCAGCTGTTTTTCTCTGGAGCCGTGGAGAGAAAGCCCTGTCCTACTGTGCGTTGGCGGGTACCTCTGCACACAGTAAGCGCTCAATAAATATGATTGATGATGATGGTGATGACGATCTCCACATATATGTGCAGCACTGGTATCGGTTTAGCTGGTAATAATAATAGTAATAGTAATAATTACGGTATTCGTTAAGCGCTTATTATGCCAAGCGCTGGCCTGAGCGCCGGGGGTAGATACAAGGTCGTCAGGCTGGGGCTCACGGTCTTCATCCCCATTTGACAGATGAGGTCACTGAGGTACAGAGAAGTGAAGCGGCTTGCCCAAGGTCACACAGAAAGGCAAGGGCCAGAGCCGGGATGGGAATCCGCGTCCTCTAACTCCCAAGCCCGGGCTTTTTCCGCTGAGCCACACGGCTTCTCCAGCTGGGAGAGGAAGATGAATTTGAGGTCTTCCCAGGCTAAGCCCCCCTTTTCCTCAGCTCCCCCTCCCCTCCGTGTCACTCCGACTCTCTCCCTTTATTCCTCTTTACAGAGAAGCAGCGTGGGTCAGTGGAAAGAGCCCGGGCTTTGGAGTCCGAGGTCATGGGTTCAAATCCCAGCTCCGCCAAGTGTCAGCTGTGTGACTTTGGGCAAGTCACTTCACTTTTCTGGGCCTCAGTTCCCTCATCTGTAAAAGGGGGATGAAGACTGTGAGCCCCCCGTGGGACAACCCCATCACCTTGTAACCCCCCAGTGCTTAGAACAGTGCTTTGCACATAGTAAGCACTTAATAAATGCCATCATTATTGTTATTATTCTCCCCTCTCCCCGCCCCACAACACTTGTGTATATAGATACATATCTATCATTCTATTTATTTATATTGATGCCTGTTTACTTGTTTTGATGTGTACGTACCTATAATTCTATCTATTTATATTGATGCCTGTTTACTTGTTTTGATGTCTGTCTCCCCACCCTTCTAGGCTGTAAGCCCGGCGTGGGGAGGGATTGTCTCTCTTTATTGACGAATTGTACTTTCCAAGCGCTTAGTCCAGTGCTCTGCACCCAGTAAGCGCTCAATAAATACGACTGAATGAGTGAGCGAATACCCAGCAAACAAGGCTAAACAGAGCATTATTCATCATATCGTTCTGTGGACTTTTTCAGTCGTCTATAATCAGTTTAGCTGAGAGACAAAGATCAATTTTGTAACCAGATGAAGATGGTAGGTAATAATAATAATGGCATTTATTAAGCGCTTACTATGTGCAAAGCACTGTTCTAAGTGCTGAATAATAATGATGGCATTTATTAAGCGCTTACTATGTGCAAAGCACTGTTCTAAGCGCTGGGGGGATGCAAGGTGATGAGGTTGGTTGTCCCACGTGGGGCTCACAGTCTTCATCCCCATTTTACAGGTGAGGGAACTGAGGCACAGAGAAGTTAAGTGACTTGCCCAAAGTCACACATCTAAGTGGCGGAGCCGGGATTCGAACCCATGACCTCTGACTCCAAAGCCCGGGCTCTTTCCCACTGAGCCACGTATCATCTTGGGGAAGCAACGTGGCTCAGTGGAAAGAGCCCGGGCTTGGGAGTCAGAGGTCATGAGTTCTAATCCTGGCTCTGCCACTTCTCAGCTGTGTGACTTTGGGCATGCCACTTAACTTCTCTGTGCCTCAGTTCCCTCCTCTGTAAAATGGGGATTAAGATTGTGAGCCTCACGTGGGACAACCTTGATTACCTTGTATCCCCCCAATGCTTAGAACAGTGTTTGGCACATAGTAAGCGCTTAACAAATACCAACATTATTATTATCTCTGCCTATGGAGAGTAGATTAAGGCAATTCTTTTCAATCAATCGATCAATCGATGGATGTGTTGTATGCTGTATGCAGAGCCCTGTACTAAGTGCTTGGGAGAGGACAATCGATTAAGTAAACAGGATTCCTCCCCTCAAGGAATTTAAAGTCTTCTGAGGGCGGAGCACTGGTCTGAGAGCTTGAGAGAGCAGATAGACTTGAATCCCTCCTTCAAGGAACTTAAAGTCAACGGTAGACAGAGCACTGTTCTGTGAGCTTGAGAGAGTATACTAGTAATAATAATAATGGTATTTGTTAAGCGCTTACTATGTGCAAAGCACTGTTCTAAGTGCTGGGGAGGTTGCAGGGTGATCAGGTTGTCCCACGGGGGGCTCACAGTCTTAATCCCCATTTTACAGATGAGGTAACTGAGGCACAGAGAAGTGAAGCGACTTGCCCAAAGTCACACAGCTGGCAATTGGCGGAGCCGGGATACAAGAGTATCGAGAGTACACAAGAGTAGGAAGACTCTATCCTCTCCTTCAAGGAACTTAAAGTCTTCTGAGGACAGAGCACTGTTCTGAGAACTTGGGAGAGTAAACTAGAGTAGGTAGACTCGAATACATGTTTTGTATTGTTGTCTGTCTCCGCCTTCTAGAACGTGCGCCTGTTGTTGGGTAGGGACTATCTCTATGTGTTGCCATCTTGTACTTCCTAAGCGCTTAGTACAGTGCTCTACACACAATAAGCATTCAATAAATATGATTGAATTGAATCGAATTACTATGTGCCAGCACTGTACTAAGCGCTGGGTTGGGTATAAGGAAATCAGGTTGGAGCCCTTCCCTGTCCTGCATAGGGCTCACAGTCTTAACCCCCGTTTTCCAGATGAGGGAACTGAGTCACAGAGAAGTGAAGTGACTTGCCCAAGGTCCACCCAGCAGACAAGTGGAAGAGCCGGGATTAGAACCCATGACCTCCTGACCCCCATCATTCATTCATTCATTCAATCGTATTTACTGAGCGCTTACTTTGTGCAGAGCACTGGACTAAGCGCTTGGGGAGTCCAAGTCGGCAACATATAGAGACGGTCCCTACCCAACTTGTACTTCCCAAGCGCTTAGTACAGTGCTCTGCACACAGGAAGCACTCAATAAATACGACTGAATGAAAGAATGAATGAATCCTTCCTTCAAGGAACTTAAACTCTACAGTAGGTAGAGCACTGTTCCATGAGCTTGGGAGAGTATACTAGAGTAGGAAGACTCTCTCCTCTCCTTCAAGGAACTTAAAGTCTTTTGAGGCAGAGCACTGTTCTGTGAGCTTGGGAGAGTAAACTAGAGAAGCAGCGTGGCTCAGTAGGAAAGAGCCCGGGCTTTGGAGTCAGAGGTCATGGGTTCAAATCCTGGCTCCGCCAATTGTCAGCTGGGTGACTTTGGGCAAGCCACTTCACTTCTCTGTGCCTCAGTTACCTCATCTGTAAAATGGGGACTGAGACTGTGAGCCCCATGAGGGACAACCTGATAATCTTGTAGCCTCCCCAGCGCTTAGAACAGTGCTTTGCACATAGTAAGTGCTTAATAAATGCCATTATTAGAGCAGGTAGACTCGAATCCCTCCTTCTAGGAACTTAAAGTCTACGATAGGCAGAGCACTGTTCTGAGGACACGGGAGAATATACTAGAGTAGGAAGACTCTATCCTCTCCTTCAAGGAACCTCAAGTCTTCTGAGGGCAGAGCACTGTTTTGAGGACTCGGGAGAGTAAACTAGAGTAGGAAGACTCTATCCTCTCCTTCAAGGAACTTAAAGTCTTCTGAGGGCAGAGCACTGTTTTGAGGACTCGGGAGAGTAAACTAGAGTAGGAGGACTCTATCCTCTCCTTCAAGGAACTTAAAGTCTTCTGAGGGCAGAGCACTGTTTTGAGGACTCGGGAGAGTAAACTAGAGTAGGAAGACTCTATCCTCTCCTTCAAGGAACTTAAAGTCTTCTGAGGGCAGAGCACTGTTTTGAGGACTCGGGGGAGTAAACTAGAGTAGGAGGACTCTATCCTCTCCTTCAAGAAACTTAAAGTCTTCTGAGGACAGAGCACTGATCTGTGATTTTGGGAGAGTAAACTGGAGTAGGTAGACTCTAATCCCTCCTTCAAGGAACTTAAAGTCTTCTGAGGGCAGAGCACTGTTCTGAGGACTCAGGAGACTAGATTAGAATAGGAAACTCCAAAGCCCAGGCTCTTTCCGCTGCACTACGCTGCTTCTCTAATAATCTTAAAAATAATCTCTAATAATCTTTTCTAATAATCTGCAACTTTTCTATTGGTTCTTCCGTTATCGTTGTGATCAATCAATCAATCGTATTTGTTGAGCGCTGACTGTGTGCACAGCACTGTACTAAGCGCTTGGGAAGTCCAAGTTGGCAACATGTAGAGACGGTCCCTACCCAACAGTGGGCTCACAGTCTAGAAGGGGGAGACAGAGAACAACACAAAGCATATTAACAAAATAAAATAAATAGAATAGATATGTACAAGTAAAATAAATAAATAAATAAAGAGTAATAAATCCGTACAAACATATATCCATATATTCAGGTGCTGTGGGGAAGGGAAGGAGGTAAGGCAGGGGGTATGGAGAGGGGGAGGAGGGGGAGAGGAAGGAGGGGGCTCAGTCTTGTTATGACACCAAATTCGTGAAGCTTCCCATATTTTGCAGACAATTTTCAATGCTACTATTATTTTTCTTATTTTCTTCTTATAATCACTAATACTCAAATAGGAAAAATACTAATCACAATGTATCAGAGTTTTTTGCATCATTCCCTCGTTTAGAGCGCTTCCAGCTGGCTCTCTTTTCACAGAGCCAACGGAGGGGGCTAGTCATTCATTCAGTCATATTTATTGAGCGCTTCCTCTGTGCAGAGCACTGTACTAAGCGCTCGGAAAAGTACAACACAGCCATGAACGGACGCATTCCCAGCCCACAGTGAGTTTGCGGTCTAAAGAGGGGAGACAGACATCGATACGAATAAATAAAATACAGATAGGGACATAAGTGGTGTTGAGCTGGGAGGGCGGATGAAAAAAGGGAGCAAGTCAGGGAGACACAGAAGGGAGTGGGAGAAGAGGAAAGGAGGGCTTAGTCTGGGAAGGCCTTAGTCTGCTGTGTGACCATGGGCAAGTTGCTTTGCATCTCTGGGCATCAGTGCCCTCATCTGAGAAGCAGCGTGGCTCAGTGGAAAGAGCCCGGGCTTTGGAGTCAGAGGTCAGGGGTTCAAACCCCGGCTCCGCCAATTTTCCGCTGTGTGATTTTGGGCAAGTCACGTCACTTCTCTGGGCCCCAGTACCTCATCTGGAAAATGGGGATTAAGACTGTGAGCCCCTCGTGGGACAACCTGATCAGCTTGTAACCTCCCCAGCGCTTGGAACAGTGCTTTGTGCATAGTAAGCGCTTCATAAATACCATTGTTATTATTATTATTATTATCTGTAAAATGGGGATGAAGACTGTGAGCCCCATGTGGGACAATCTGATCACCTTGTATCCTCCCCAGTGCTTAGAACAGTGCTTTGCACATAGTAAGCGCTTAACAAAAACCATTGTTATTATTATTATTATTATTCATTTCATTCAATCATATTTATTGAGCGCTTACTATGTGCAGAGCACTGTACTAAGCGCTTGGGAAGTACAAGTTGGCAACATATAGAGACGGTCCCTACCCACCAGCGGGCTCACAGTCTAGAAGGGGGAGGATTATTATTATTATTATTATTATCTATTATTATTATTATTACTATTATCTGGGGATTAAGACTGGGAGTAAAGGGTAAAAAAACAATCTGGGAGCTCTTCTGCCTGGCCTAAGCACTTTTCCTCTCCCACCTCGACTACTGAGAAGCAGCGTGGCTCATCTGTAAAATGGGGATTAAGACTGGGAGCCCCCCGTGGGACAACTTCATCCCCTTGTAACCTCCCCAGTGCTTAGAACAGTGCTTTGCACATAGTAAGCACTTAGTAAATGCCATCATCATTGTTATTATTACTGCGTCAGCCTCCTCCCTGACCTTCCAGCCTCCTTCCTCTCCTCACCTCCAGTCCACGCTTCTCTCTGCTGCCCGCTTTATTTCTCTAAAACCTGATTCTGGCAGCCTCTCCCCACTCCTCAAATCTCCAGTGGTTGCTCATGAATAATAATAGCAATAATAATAATAATGGTATTTGTTAAGCGCTTACTATGTGCCAGGCACTTTACTAAGCACTGGGGTGGCTACGGGCAAATCGGGTTGGACACAGTCCCTGTCCCCTGTGGTGCTCACAGTCTCACTCCCCATTTTCCAGATGAGGGAACTGAGGCACAAAGAGGTGAAGTGACTTGCCCAAGGTCACCCAGCAGACAGGTGGCGAAGTCCTCCCTTCAAAGCCCTACTGAGAGCTCACCTCCTCCAGGAGGCCTTCCCACACTGAGCCCCCCTTTATCCTCTCCCCCTCCCCATCCCCCCCGCCTTACCTCCTTCCCCTCCCCACAGCACCTGTATATATATATTTGTACGTATTTATTACTCTATTTATTTTATTTGTACATATTTATTCTATTTATTTTATTTTGTTAATATGTTTTGTTTTGTTGTGTGTCTCCCCCTTCCAGACTGTGAGCCCGCTGTTGGGTAGGGACCGTCTCTAGATGTTGCCGACTTGGACTTCCCAAGCGCTTAGTCCAGTGCTCTGCACACACTAAGCGCTCAATAAATACGATTGATTGAATGAATGAATGAATGACAACCTGATCACCTTGTAACCTCCCCAGCGCTTAGAACAGTGCTTTGCATATAGTAAGCGCTTAATAAATGCCATCATTATTATTATTATTCAGTCGGATTTACTGAGCACTTACTGTGTGCAGAGCACTGTACTAAGCGCTTGGGATGTACAAATCGGCAACATATAGAGAGGGGCTCACACTGATCCTCATTCTTTTCTCCCTCCAAGCAACCTGTTTCTGTCTCCCCCTTTTAGACTGTGAGCCCACTGTTGGGTAGGGACCGTCTCTATACGTTGCCGACTTGTACTTCCCAAGCGCTTAGTACAGTGCTCTGCACACAGTAAGCGCTCAATAAATACGATTGATTGAACCTCTTTTTGCTCACGCCTCCTCCCCTAACCTGCGTCTTCTCCTTCCCACCGGGCAGACAGCCACTGAGAACCCAGAGGGACCCGAGTGCTAATCCCTTCTCTGTCACTTGTCTGCTGTGTGACCTTGGGCGAGTCACTTTACTTCTCTGGGCCTCAGTTACCTCATCATTCAGACTACGGGCCTCTTGTGGGACAATTCATTGTGGACAGGAATGTGTCGATTTATTGTTAGCAGCGTGGCTCAGTGGAAAGAACATGGGCTTTGGAGTCAGAGGTCATGGGTTCAAATTCCGGCTTCGCCAGTTGTCACCTGTGTGACTTTGTGTGTAACTAGGGACTGTCTCTATGTGTTGCCGACTTGTACTTCCCAAGCGCTTAGTACAGTGCTCTGCACACAGTAAGCGCTCAATAAATACGATTAATTGATTGAATGATTGATTCTCTGTGCCTCAGTTCCCTCATCTGTAAAACGGGGACGAAGACTGTGAGCCCCCCGTGGGGCAACCTGATCAATCAATCAATCAATCATATTTATTGAGCACTTACTGTGTGCAGAGCACTGTACTAAGCACTTGGGAAGTACAAGTTGGCAACATAGAGAGACGGTCCCTACCCAACGGTGGGCTCACAGTCTAGAAGGGGGAATCACCTTGCAACCTCACCAGTGCTTAGAACAGTACTTGGCACATAGTAAGCGCTTAATAAATGCCATCATTATTATTATTATTATTATTGTAAACTCACCAGCGCTTAGAACAGTGCTTGGCACATAGTAAGCGCTTAATAAATGCCATCATTATTATTATTATTATTATTGTAAACTCACCAGCGCTTAGAACAGTGCTTGGCACATAGTAAGCGCTTAATAAATGCCATCATTATTATTATTATTATTGTAAACTCACCAGCGCTTAGAACAGTGCTTGGCACATAGTAAGCGCTTAATAAATGCCATCATTATTATTATTATTATTGTAAACTCACCAGCGCTTAGAACAGTGCTTGGCACATAGTAAGCGCTTAATAAATGCCATCATTATTATTATTATTATTATTGTAAAGTCACCAGCGCTTAGAACAGTGCTTTGCACATAGTAAGTGCTTAATAAGTGCTATCATTATCATTATTATTATTGTTCTTCCCCAAGCGCTTAGTACAGTGCTTTGCCCACAGGAAGCACTCAATAAATATGACCAAATGAATGAATGACAGGCTCTGTGCGTGGTTTAGTGGAAAGAGCTTGGGAGTCAGAGGTCTTGGGTTCTAATCCTGGCTCCGCCACTTGTCAGCTGTGTGACTTTGGGCAAGTCACTTCACTTCTCGGGCCTCAGTTCCCTCATCCGTAAAATGGGGATGTAGACTGTGAGCCCCCCCGTGGAACAACCTGACCACCTTGTATCTACTCCAGCGCTTAGAACAGTGCCTGGCACATGGTAATCAATCAATCAATCATATTTATTGAGCGCTTACTGTGTGCAGAGCACTGTACTAAGCGCTTGGGAAGTACAAGTTGGCAACATATACAGTCCCTACCCAACAGTGGGCTCACAAATACCATCGTTAGTATTCTTTTTCAACTTGATGAGCTTGTATCTACCCCGGCGCTTAGAACGGGCCTGGTGCATAATAAGTGCTTTAAAATACCACCAAATACCACAGAAAACAACACCCGTCCCGTCCCCAAAACCCTCTGAAATCACATATCTTCCAAAAAGCCTTCCCTGATTAATTTTTCATCTCCACATTTCATATCCTCCCAACTCAGCGGTTTTGCAACACCTGAGCACTTTGATCCTCCCTCCCTCCCCCAGCAGCCCAGCCCCACGCTACTTCGGTAAATATTTTTATGCTCTACTATTTCCCCTCTCCTTAATCTAATTTTTAGTCCATCTCCCTCCCCGTATGCACTAAGGTATCTGTTGAGATTCAAGGGCAAGGACTGCGTCTTCCCCATTCATTCATTCATTCATTCAGTCAGTCAGTCAGTCAGTCGTATTTATTGAGCGCTTACTGTGTGCAGAACACTGTACTAAGCGCTTGGGAAGTACAAATTGGCAACATCTACCCAACCAAGTCTAGAAGGGGGAGACAGACAACAAAACTAAACAATTCCCCATCTGTTGTAGACTGTGAGCCCGCTGTTGGGTAGGGACTAGTCCCTATATGTTGCCGACTTGTACTTCCCAAGCGCTTAGTCCAGTGCTCTGCACGCAGTAAGCGCTCAATAAATACGATTGATTGATTGATTGATTGTTGTATTATATTTTTCCCATCATTTAGTACAGTACATGAGAAGCAGTGTGGCTTAGTGGAAAGAGCCCAGGCTGCGGAGTCAGAGGTCGTGGGTTCTAATCCCGGCTCCACCACTTGTCAGCTGTGTGACCTTGGGCAAGTCACTCAACTTCTCTGGGCCTCGGTGACCTCATCTGTCAAATGGGGATGAAGACTGTGAGCCTCACGTGGCGCTTAGTACAGTGCCCTGCACACAGTAAGCGCTCAATAAATACGATTGATGATGATGATGACAACCTGATCACCTTGCATCTACCCCAGCGCTTAGAACAGTGCTCGGTACATCGTAAGCGCATAACAAATACCAACATTATTATTATTATTACTTTATTTATTTATTTATTTATTTATTTATTTATTTATTTTTATTTATTTATTTTACTTGCACATATCTATTCTATTAATTTTATTTTGTTAGTGTGTTTGGTTTTGTTCTCTGTCTCCCCCCTTTTAGACTGTGAGCCCACTGTTGGGTAGGGACTGTCTCTATATGTTGCCAATTTGTACTTCCCAAGCGCTTAGTACAGTGCTCTGCACATAGTAAGCGCTCAATAAATACGATTGATGGTGATGATGATTATTATTACAGCGCTCTGCCCAGAGATCATAATCAATCATTCAATCCTATTTATTGAGTGCTTTCAGGTGGGTCCCCTCTGTTTTCTCTAAGTCCCTGCCTATAATGAGCTCACGGTCTAGAGACCCACCGATCGATTGATTTATACTCTATTAATTCTTCCTATTGGTAATTCATTTTCATATCCGTCTCCCCGGCTTGATGGCTGAGGACAGGATCGGATCTTCTAGAGAGACAGGGAAAGTTTCTACCAACTCTGGAGAAGCAGCGTGGCTCAGTGGAAAGAGCCCGGGCTTTGGAGTCGGAGGTCATGGGTTCAAATCCCGGCCCCGCCACTTGTCAGCTGGGTGACGTTGGGCAAGTCACTTCACTTCTCTGGGCCTCAGTTCCCTCATCTGGAAAATGGGGATGAAGACTGGGAGCCCCTCGTGGGACAACCTGATTACCTTGTATCTACCCCAGCGCTTAGAACAGTGCTACGCACATAGTAAGTGCTTAACAAATACCAATATTATTATAAAGAGCCCGGGCTCTGGAGTCAGAGGTCATGGGTTCAAATGCCGGCTCCGCCAATTATCAGCTGTGTGATTTTGGGCAAGTCACTTCACTTCTCCGGGCCTCAGTTACCTCATCTGTGAAATGGGGATGAAGACTGTGAGCCCCTCGTGGGGCAACCTGATCACCTTGTAACCTCCCCAGTGCTTAGAACGGTGCTTTGCACATAGTAAGCGCTTAATAAATGCCGTTATTATTATTATCATTCTCTATATAGCTATATCTCTCTATATCTCTGTTAATCTTATACAGAGAGGCAGCCTGGCCCAGCGGTAAGAACCTGAGAAGCAGCATGGCTCAGTGGAAAGAGCCCGGGCTTTGGAGTCAGAGGTCGTGGGTTCAAATCCCGACTGCACCAATTGTCAGCTGTGTGACTTTGGGAAAGTCACTTAACTTCTCTGGGCCTCAGTTACCTCATCTGGAAAATGGGGATTAAGATTGTGAGCCCCACGTGGGTCAACCTCATCACCTTGTATCCCCCCAGCGCTTAGAACAGTGCTTTGCACATAGTAAGCGCTTAACAAATACCACCAAAAAAACCCCAAACCAAACCAAAACAAAAAAAAAAAACCTGGGCTTGGGAGTCAGAGGACGTGGGTTCTAATCCCAGCTCTGCCACTTGTCAGCTGTGTGACCTTGGGCAAGTCACTTCACTTCTCTGGGCCTCAGTTACTTCATCTGTAAAATGGGGGTGAGGACTGTGAGCCCCACGTGGAACAACCCGATGACCTTGTATCAACCCCAGGGCTTAGAACTGTGCTTCGCACATAGTAAGCACTTAACAAATACCATTATTATTATTATTGTTATTTTTATTATTACTCGCCCAAGGGCTTAGTCCAGTGCTCTGCCCACAGTAAGTACTCAATAAGTACCATTAATTGATTGATATTATGGACTTCCAAGTGAGGTCCACGATAAGGAGGCACGTTTTCTCTTTGTCATTTTATTTTTTTTTTAATTTTCAATTATGGTATTTTTTATAAAACTTCAGCTTTTGGTGGGATGTCTGCAGGCATCAGTAGCTGAGTAGTTCAGTAGCAAGGATTTATGATTACTAATAGTGGTGGTAATAATAATGATGATGGTATATGTTAAGAGCTCACAGTGTGCTAAGCACTGTTATAAGGGCTGGGGTAGATCCAAATTTATCAGGTAAGATTCATTCAATCATTCATTCATTCATTCAATCGTATTTATTGAGTGCTTACTACGTGCAGAGCACTGTACTAAGCTCTTGGGAAGTACAAGCTGGCAACATAAGATCCCTCTAGAGAGCTCACCTCCTCCAGGAGGCCTTCCCAGATTGAGCCCCTTCCTTCCTCTCCCCCTCGCCCCCCTCTCCATCCCCCCATCTTACCTCCTTCCCTTCCCCACAGCACCTGTATATATGGATATATGTTTGTACATATTTATTACTCTATTTATTTTACTTGTACATATCTATTCTATTTATTTTATTTTGTTAGTATGTTTGGTTTTGTTCTCTGTCTCCCCCTTTTAGACTGTGAACCCGCTGTTGGGTAGAGACTGTCTCTATGTGTTGCCAACTTGTACTTCCCAAGTGCTTAGTACAGTGCTCTGCACACAGTAAGCACTCAATAAATACGATTGATGATGATGATGATAAGCTTGTGGGCAAGGAACGTGTCTACCAATAGTAATGATAATTGTGGTTTTTGTTAAGCGCTTACTATATAATAATGATTATGGTATTTGTTAAGCGCTTACTATGTGCCAGGCACTGTACTAAGCACTGGGGTGGATACAAGCAAATCAGGTTGGCCACAGTCCATGTCCCACAGGGGGCTCACAGTCTTAATCCTCATTTTACAGATGAGGAAACTGAGGCCCAGAGAAGTGAAGTGACTTGCCCAAGGTCACACATAGCAGACCAGTGGCGGAGCTGGGATTAGAACCCATGAAGCAGTGTGGCTCAATGGAAAGAGCCCGGGCTTTGGAGTCAGAGGTCATGGGTTCAAATCCCGGCTTTGCCAACTGTCAGCTGTGTGACTTTGGGCAAGTCACTTAACTTCTCTGGGCCTCAGTTCCCTCATCTGTAAAATGGGCATTAAAATTGTGATCCTCCCGTGGGACAACCTGATCACCTTGTAACCTCCCCAGCGCTTAGAACAGTGCTTTGCACATAGTAAGCGCTTAATAAATACCATCATTATTATGATCTTCTGACTCCCAAGTTCTATCCAATGTGCCGTGCTGCTACTATATGCCAGGCACTATTCTAAGCCCTGGGGCAGGTACATTCAATGCAATCGTATTTATTGAGCGCTTACTGTGTGCAAAGCACTGTACTAAGCGCTTGGGGGAGTACATTATGACACATTCCCTGTCCACTCCGAGCTCACAGTCTAGAGGAGGAGACAGACATTAATATACATAAATACATATACATATATGTATATACATATACATAGTACAGTGCTCTGCACACAGTAAGCGCTCAATAAATACGATTGATTGATAAATAGGTAAAGAAATCATTAGCCCCACAGTCTTAATCCCCATTTTACAGTTGAGGTACCTGAGGCCCAGAGAAGGGAAGTCACTTGCCCAAGCTCACACAGCAGGCTGACTGACTGACGGACACATAGGAAGCGCTTAATAAATACAATCATTATTATTTATTGAAGCAGCGTGGCTCAGTGGACCTCTGGAGTCAGAGGTCATGGGTTCAAATCCCAGCTCTGCCACTTGTCAGCTGTGTGACTTTGGGCAAGTCACTTCACTTCCCTGTGCCTCAGTTACCTCATCTGTAAAATGGGGATTAAGACTGTGAGCCCCCCCATGGGACAACCTGCTCACCTTGTAACCTCCCCAGTGCTTAGAACAGTGCTTTGCACATAGTAAGCGCTTAATAAATGCCATCGTTATTATTTTTATTATTAGGAGGGGCGGTGGAGCTGGGAAGGAATTTTCAGAAACGTCCGCGCTCATTCATTCATTCGGTCCTATTTACTGAGCGCTTACTGTGGGCAGAGCTCTGTACTAAGCGCTTGGGAGAGGGCAATACAACAAACAATAAACAGGCATTCCTTGCCCACAAGGAGCTGACAGTCTAGAACTGGGGGAGACAGACATGAATAGAAAGAAATAAATAAGGGATATGGTCAGGAGTGGTGTGGGGCTGGGAAGGGGGATCATCAATCATATTTATTGAGCGCTTACTATGTGCAGAGCAGTGTACTAAGCTCTTGGGAAGTACAAAGTGGCAACATATAGAGACAGTCCCTACCCAACAGTGGGCTCACAGACTAAAAGGGGGAGATGAAGGGGGATGAAGAAAGGGAGCAAGTCGGGGGACGCAGAAGGGAGTGGGAGATGAGGAAAAGCGGGATTTAGTCGGGGAAGGCTTCTTGGAGGAGGCGGCCTTCAATAAGGCTTTGTAGGTGGGCAGAGGAATTGTCTGTGGGATTTGAGGAGGGAGGGCGTCCCGGGCCAGAGGCAGGATGTGGGCGAGGGGTTGGAGCTGAGACAGTCGAGATTGAGGTACAGTGAGAAGCTCTCAATCTCTCTGTCCTATTCTGATAATAATAATAATAATGATGATGGTATTTGTTAAGCGCTTACCATGTGTCAAGCACTGTTCTAAGCGCTGGGGGAGATGCAAGGAAATCCCACATGGGGCTCACAGTCTGCTTCATTTAGAGAAGCAGCTTGGCTCAGTGGAAAGAGCCCGGGCTTTGGAGTCAGAGGTCATGGGTTCGAATGCTGGCTCCCCTGCATGTCTGCTGTGTGACCTTGGGCAAGTCACTTCACTTCTCTGAGCCTCAGCTCCCTCATCTGTAAAATGGGGATGAAGACTGTGAGCCCCACGAGGGACAACCTGATCACCTTGTATCCCCCCAGCGCTTAGAACAGTGCTTTGCACATAGTCGACTGTGAGCCCACTGTTGGGTAGGGACTGTCTCTACATGTTGCCAACTTGTACTTCCCAAGCGCTTAGTACAGTGCTCTGCACACAGTAAGTGCTCAATCAATCAATCAATCGTATTTATTGAGCGCTTACTGTGTGCAGAGCACTGTACTAAGAGCTTGGGAAGTACAAGTTGGCAACATATAGAGACAGTTCCTACCCAACAGTGGGCTCAATAAATATGATTGATTGATTGATAGTAAGCGCTTAACAAATGCCATCGTTATTATTATCCCCAATTTACAGAAGAGGGAACTGAAGCACAGAGAAGTGACTTGCCCAAAATTCTGATCTTTTACCTAGGAACAGGGGGATTTCAATAAAACTTCCTGTGGGCTCTGGCATTACCCGCTCCAAACCCCCCCGGCAGCCGGGCCAACAGACCTTCGGGCGGGAAAGAAGGCACATTCACACCGTCTCTAATAGATTTTACGTTTCATATCCTGTCAGGGGGAAGGCCCCAGCTCAAAACACTTCCTGGATACTAATTTGGGTTCCTCAGAAATGTTCCCTCCAGACTGTGAGCCTCTTGTTGGGTCGGGATTGTCTCTATCTGTTGCCGAATTGTACTTTCCAAACGCTTAGTACAGTGCTCTGCGCACAGTAAGCGCTCAATAAATACGATTGAATGAGTAAATGATAGACAGGCGGCATGGCGGGGCCCGGGTAGAGCCTGGGCCTGGGTGTTAGAAGGTCATGGTTTCTAATCCCGGCTCTGCCGTTTGTCTGCTCTGTGACCTTGGGCGAGTCACTTTACTTCTCTGTGAGCCTCTTGTTGGGTCGGGATTGTCTCTATCTGTTGCCGAATTGTACTTTCCAAACGCTTAGTACACTGCTCTGCGCACAGTAAGCGCTCAATAAATACGATTGAATGAATAAATAATGGACAGGCGGCATGGCGGGGCCCGGGTAGAGCCTGGGCATGGGTGTTAGAAGGTCATGGTTTCTATTACCGGCTCTGCCGTTTGTCTGCTGTGTGACCTTGGGTGAGTCACTTTACTTCTCTGTGCTTCAGTTCCCTCATCTGTTAAGTGGGGATTAAGATTGGGAGCCCCACGTGGGACAACCTGATTACCTTGTATCTCCCCCAGTGCTTAGAACAGTGCTTGGCACATAAGAAGCATTTAACAAGTACCATCATCATCATCATCATCATCATCATCATCATCAATCGTATTTATTGAGCACTTACTGTGTGCAGAGCACTGTACTAAGCGCTTGGGAAGTACAAGTTGGCAACATATAGAGACAGTCCCTACCCAACAGTGGGCTCACAGTCTAAAAGGGGGAGACAGAGAACAAAACCAAACATACTAACAAAATAAAATAAATAGAATAGATATGTACAAGTAAAATAAAATAAAATAAAATAAGTAAAATCATGTGAGACATTGACTGGGTTTAACCCGACGTGCTCTTAACTACTCCAGTGCTTAGTACAGTGCCTGGCACATAGTGCTAAACCAATACCAAAATTATCATTATTATTATTATTATTATTAATCCAAGCTCCACCACTTGTCTGCTGTGTGACCTTGGGCAAGTCACTTCATTTCTCTGGGCCTCAGTTACGTCATCTGTAAAATGGGGATGAAGACTTTGAGCCCCTTATGGGACAGGGACCATGTCCAACCTGATCAACTCAGAGAAGCAGCATTGCTCAGTGGAAAGAGCCCGGGCTTGGAAGCCGGAGGTCATGGGTTCTAATCCCAGCTCCACCACTTGTCAGCTCTGTGACTTTGGGCAAGTCACTTCACTTCTCTGAGCCTCAGTTCCCTCATCTGTAAAATGGGGATGAAGACTGTGAGCCCCGCATGGGACAACCTGATCACCTTGTATCTTCCCCAGGGCTTAGAACAGTGCTTTGCACATAGTAAGCGCTTAATAAATGCCATCATTAATTAATAAAGAGCCCGGGCTTGGGAGTCAGAATTCATGGGTTCTAATCCCGGCTCTGCCACTTGTCATCTGGGTGACCTTGGGCAAGTCGCTTAACTTCTCTGGGCCTCAGTCCCCTCATCTGTAAAACGGGGATGAAGACTGTGAGCCCCCCGTGGGACAACCTGATTACCTTGTATCTTCCCCAGCGCCTAGAACAGTGCTTGGCACATAGCGCTCAACAGATACCATCATCATCATCATCACATTACTCTATTTATTACTCTATTTATTTATTTATTTTACTTGTACATATCTATCCCTTCCCCACAGCACCTGTATATATGTATATATGTTTGTACATATTTATTACTCTATTTATTTATTTTACTTGTACAAATCTATTCTATTTATTTTATTTTGTTAGTACGTTTGGTTTTGTTCTCTGTCTCCCCCTTCTAGACTGTGAGCCCGCTGGTGGGTAGGGACCGTCTCTAGATGTTGCCAACTTGGACTTCCCAAGCGCTTAGTCCAGTGCTCTGCACACAGTCAGCGCTCAATAAATACGATTGATTGATTGATTGATGACATAGTGAGCGTTCAATCAATCAATACGATGGATTGACGGATTGGTGGTTGTTTCCCTCTCAGGAAGCAGCTGGAAGACTGCTGTTCCCCGGGCCAGCTCTTTGCTATGACCAAGCTGAATTCTCCTCAGGGGGCCAACCTATGGTACGATGGAGAATTTCTGTACTCGTTCACTGTGGACAACGAGACCTACTCTCTCTTCCCTCAGGTGAGTAAGGCCCTTGGCCGGCATCGTCCTCCCCGGTTTCTCCGGATTCCCGCGGAATTTCATTCATTCATTCATTGTCGTATTTATTGAGCGCTTACTGTGTGCAGAGCACTGGACTGAGCGCTTGGAAAGAACTGACAAGTAGACGGGTCAAGAAATGGCGGGCTTTCCGACTTGTTCTCGTCTCTTCCCTTTGCTTCTTCTCCCTCTCGGTTCTGTAATAATAATCATAATGGTGGTATTTATTTCATTTTGTTAGTATTGTTAGTTATTTTAGTTAGTTATGCTAGTTATTTTATTTTGTTATTTTGTTAGTGTGTTTTGTTAGTATGTTAGTATGTGTCTTTTAGACTGTGAGCCCGCTGTTGGGTAGGGACTGTCTCTATGTGTTGCCAACTTGTACTTCCCAAGCGCTTAGTCCAGTGCTCTGCACACAGTAAGCGCTCAATAAATATGATTGATTGATTGATTTGTTAAGCACTTACTATGTGCTTAACTTCTAAACTGTGAGCCCGCTGTTGGGTAGGGACCGTCTCTATATGTTGCCGACTTATACTTCCCAAGCGCTTCGTACAGTGCTGTGCACATAGTAAGCGCTCAATAAATACCAAGCACTGTTCTACGTGCTGGAGGAGATACAAGGTGATCAGGTTGTCCCCCGTGGGGCTCACAGTCTTCATCCCCATTTTCCAGATGAGGTAACTGAGGCCCAGAGAAGTGAAGTGACTTGCCCAAAGTCACACGGCTGATAAGTGGCTGCTGCCAACTTGTACTTCCCAAGCTCTTAGTACAGTGCTCTGCACACAGTAAGCACTCAATAAATACGATTGAATGAATGAAGGAAAGGCGGAGCCGGGATTGTTATTATTATTATTATTATTATGGCATTTGTTAAGTGCTTACTATGTGCAAAGCACTGTTCTAAGCGCTGGGGAGGATACAAGGTGATCAGATTGTTCCACTTGGGGCTTACAGTCTTCATCCCCATTTTACGGATGAGGGAACTGAGGCACAGAGAAGTGAAGCGACTTGCCCAGAGTCACTCAGCTGACAAGCGGCAGTCAGGATTTGAACCCATGACCTCTGACTCCCAAGCCCGGGCTCTTTCCACTAAGCCACGCTGCTTCCCGAAGCAGTTCTTTTTCTAGCAGTGAAAGAGGATGTGGACTTTGGTGTGGTTGGAGAGTTTCCAGTCCTCTACAGGTCTCGGCTACGAGAGGGAGAGGGAAGCCGAGGCCTGTCCAGTCCATTCCTAGCTTGCCCAGTGGCTAGCGAGTGTCAGGCCATCGGCTACAAGCCCAAACTCCCCCGTGCCGGACAGCAGCGGCCCGGGACAGAGTCCAGGGCGGAGACTCGAGTTGACCGCACGGAAGGCGGCGGTGGTCAACCACTTCCCGATTTTTCCCGAGAAAACTCTGTGGATCCACTACCGGAACGATGCCGGATGGGGGGCGGGGCCTTCTGGGAGAGATGTGTCCGTCGTGTCTCCGTGGGTCAGAAATGACTCGACTGCATGGGACAGCAGTCTTTTAGACTGTGAGCCCACTGTTGGGTAGGGACTGTCTCTATATGTTGCCATCTTGTACTTCCCAAGCGCTTAGTACAGTGCTCTGCACACAGTAAGCGCTCAATAAATACGATTGATTGATTGACTGCATAAGACGAGATGAGGCCCTGGTGCTTACTATAGTTCCTGGCACATAGTAACAAATACTATTATTATTCATCCATTCAGTCATATTTATTGAGTGCTTACTGTGTGCAGATCACTGAACTAAGCGCTTGGAAAAGGACAACACCACAGTGAACAGACACATTCCCTGAGCCCACTGTTGGGTAGGGACTGTCTCTATATGTTGCCATCTTGTACTTCCCAAACGCTTAGTACAGTGCTCTGCACACAGTAAGCGCTCAATAAATACAATTGATTGATTGACTGCATAAGACGAGATGAGGCCCCGGTGCTTAGTATAGTTTCTGGCACATAGTAACAAATACTATTATTATTCATCCATTCAGTCATATTTATTGAGCGCTTACTGTGTGCAGATCACTGTACTAAGCGCTTGGAAGGGGGCAACACCACAGTGAACAGACACATTCCCTGAGCCCACTGTTGGGTAGGGACTGTCTCTATATGTTGCCATCTTGTACTTCCCAAACGCTTAGTACAGTGCTCTGCACACAGTAAGCGCTCAATAAATACAATTGATTGATTGACTGCATAAGACGAGATGAGGCCCCGGTGCTTAGTATAGTTTCTGGCACATAGTAACAAATACTATTATTATTCATCCATTCAGTCATATTTATTGAGCGCTTACTGTGTGCAGATCACTGTACTAAGCGCTTGGAAGAGGACAACACCACAGTGAACAGACACATTCCCTGAGCCCACTGTTGGGTAGGGACTGTCTCTATATGTTGCCATCTTGTACTTCCCAAGCACTTAGTACAGTGCTCTGCACATAGTAAGCGCTCAATAAATACGATTGATGATGATGACAGTAGTTGATCTTTCCTGTCCCGTGTTTCGGGCACGGTTTTCTTCCTTCATTTACCGTGTTGAGTAGCGGCACCTATCAGCTGGGCAGAAAATGTTGTAATTAAACCCCAAGTCAACTCAGAAATCGGCTCGGTTGTATTTTATTCTCCCAGGTGCGCAGCAGTTAGCACAGTGTCCTGCCACAGAAAGAACTGGATAACTGCCATTATCGATCGGTCGAGCAATCAGCGTATTTATTGAGTGCTTACTGAGTGCGGAGAGCTGAACTAAGCGCTTGGGAGAGGACAACACAACAATATGAAAGACACATTCCCTGCCCACAACAAGCTCACAGTTTAGAGGGGGGAGACGGATATTAATGAGAATAAAGAAATTCATTCGATCATATTTATTGAATGCTTACTTTGTGCAGAGCACTGTACTAAGTGCATGGGAAGTACAAGATGGCAACAGATAAAGACGGTCCCTACCCAACAGTGGGCTCACAGTCTAGAAGGGACTGTCTCTATATGTTGCCAATTTGTACTTCCCAAGCGCTTAGTACAGTGCTCTGCACATAGTAAGCGCTCAATAAATACGATTGATGATGATTCCCTGCCCACAACGAACTGACAGTAGTTGATCTTTCCTGTGGGCTCACAGCCCCCATCTTACCTCCTTCCCTTCCCCACAGCACCTGTATATATGTATATATGTTTGTACATATTTATTACTCTATTTATTTATTGATTTATTTTACTTGTACATATCTATTCTATTTATTTTATTTTGTTAGTATGTTTGGTTTTGTTCTCTGTCTCCCCCTTTTAGACTGTGAGCCCACTGTTGGGTAGGGACTGTATATGTTGCCAATTTGTACTTCCCAAGCGCTTAGTACAGTGCTCTGCACATAGTAAGCGCTCAATAAATATGATTGATGATGATGATGATGACAGTACAACACTATGAAAGGCACATTCCCTGCCCACAACAAGCTCACAGTTTAGGGGGGGAGATGGATATTAATAAGAATAAATAAATCCGATCATAGTTATTGAGTGCTTACTGTGTGCAGAGCACTGTACTAAGCGCTTGGGAAGTACAAGTTGGCAAAATATAAAGACGGTCCCTACCCAACAGTGGGCTCACAGTCTGGAAGAATATTAATAAGAATAAATAAATTTGCTCCCAAATCGAGCAGTGAGGGGAATGAGTTGTGTCAAGTGACTACAGTGCATCGGTTTAATCATCATCACCATCATCATCAATCGTATTTATTGAGCGCTTACTGTGTGCAGAGCACTGTACTAAGCTCTTGGGAAGTACAAATTGGCAACATATAGAGGCAGTGCCTACCCTACCCTAATCATCACATCTCCCTGCTTGTTTTCCAGTTATCTCTGCTGTAGTGACCGAGGGAAACCTCTTTTTTTGCCTTTCGTCCTTCTGCGGGGCCGAGGCATTTCAAAAAACAAGTCAGATTCTATTAACGCTGCATAATCGCTCAGATAGCGAAAGCCAAGATCTTTTCAACTTCTCTATTGCTGAGGGAGGAAAAGATCTCGGCCCGAATTTTCTGGCTATGGGTTGAGCGAGCTCACCGTCAGTGACCAAAAGAATCTTCAATACTTAATAATAGCAATAATAACAATCTCTAGGAACAATCATCTTTAATAACAATAATCATATAATATGTTAATTGTATAATAACGATAATAGAGAGGCAGCGTGGCTCAGTGGAAAGAGCCCGGGCTTGGGGTTCAGAGGTCGTGGGTTCTAATCCTGGCTCTGCCACTTGTCAGCTGTGTGACTTTGGGTAAGTCGCTTCACGTCTCTGGGCCTCAGTTACCTCATCTGGAAAATGGATTAAGACTGTGAGCCCCATGTGGGGCAACTTGATTTCCTTGTATCCCCTCCACTGCTTAGAACAGTGCTTGGCACATAGTAAGCACTTAACAGATACCATCATATCATTATTACTCTATTTATTCATTACTCTATTTATTTATTTATTATTACTCTATTTATTTTACTTGTACTTGTCTATTGTATTTAATTTGTTAATATGTTTGGTTTTGTTCTCTGTCTCCCCCTTCTAGACTGTGAGCCCACTGTTGGGTAGGGACTGTCTCTATATGTTGCCAACTTGTACTTCCCAAGCACTTAGTACAGTGCTCTGCACACAGTAAGCGCTCAATAAATACGATTGATTGATTGATTTATTATTATTATTATTTTAGTAGTAATAATAATGATGATAAGCCCTCATCTCCTCTTTTCCCACTCCCTTCTGCGTTGGCCTGGCTTGCTCCCTTTATTCACTGCCTAGCCCTCAACACTTATTTACGTATCTAAAATGTGTTTATTTGGTGTTGTACTCTCCCAAGTGCTTAGTGCAGTGCTCTGCACACAGTAAGCGCTCAATCAATATGATTGAATGAATTTATTTATTTTTACTAATATTTATCCCACCTCTAAACTGTGAGCTGGTTGTGGGCAGGGAATGTATTTTTCATATTGTTGTATTGTCCTCTCCCAAGCGCTTAGTTCAGCTCTCCGCACTCAGTAAGTACTCAATCAATCAATCAATCAATCAATCAATCGTATTTATTGAGTGCTTACTATGTGCAGAGCACTGTACTAAGCGCTTGGGAAGTACAAATTGGCAACACATAGAGACAGTCCCTACCCAACAGTGGGCTCACAGTCTAAAAGGGGGAGACAGAGAACAGAACCAAACATACCAACAAAATAAAAATAAATAAACAGTAATAAACATACCAACAAAATAATAAATAAATAAATAAATAAATAAATAAAAATCAGTAAATATGTTGATTGCTCGACCGATGGATAATGGCAGTTATCTGGTTCTTTTTGTGGCAGAACACTGTGCTAACTGCTGCGCGCCTGGGGGAATAAAGTACAACCGAGCTGATTTCGGAGTTGATTCGGGGTTGAATTACAACATTTTCTGCCCGGCTGAGCATTTTTGGTTAGAATCTGACTCAACGGAAATAAGTGCCTATTTAGAGGAAGTGGCCACGTTGTCTGAAAGAACACTGAAGAGAGAAGTAGTTTAGGAGAGAGGAAAATAGAGTCTCCTCTTCAGATCCTATTACTCACAAACCTCTTGAGAGTGATCTATTTGTTTATTCATTTCCCCATTCATTTACTGCTTCAGCTCTAACCTTGCTCCACTCCACCATTTTCCTTCTTGTCGCACTGTCCCAAAGCCCCCAGCTCAGTATTCTGCATACAGGGTACTGTACAAAACTTTTTAGGGCATCTGTTAAGCGCTCACTAAGTGCCAGGCACCGTACTAAGCGCTGGGGTGGATAGGAGCTTCTCAGGTTGCTCACAGTCCCACGTGCGGCTCACGGTCTTAATCCCCATTTTCCAGATGAGGGAACTGAGGCACAGTGGAGTGAAATGACTTGCCCAAGGTCACACAGCAGACAATGGGCGGAGCTGGGATTAGAACCCAGGTCTTTCTGACTCCCAGAGCCTGTGCTCTATCCAATAGCCAGGCTGTTTCTCAAACTTTGATCGATCGACTGAGTCGGGAGACACAAGTGAGGGCCATTTTCTCAGTGGCCCTACTGAGAGCTCACCTCCTCCAGGAGGCCTTCCCAGACTGAGCCCCTTCCTTCCTCTCCCCCTCATCCCCCTCTCCATCCCCCCCCATCTTACCTCCTTCCCTTCCCCACAGCACCTGTATATATGTATATATGTTTGTACATATTTATTACTCTATTATTTATTTTACTTGTACATATCTATTCTATTTATTTTATTTTGTTAGTATGTTTGGTTTTGTTCTCTGTCTCCCCCTTTTAGACTGTGAGCCACTGTTGGGTAGGGACTGTCTCTATATGTTGCCAATTTGTACTTCCCAAGCGCTTAGTCCAGTGCTCTGCACATAGTAAGCGCTCAATAAATACGATTGATGATGAAGTGAGAAGTCCCAGCTTTTCCGCTACAGCCGGGTGACATTCCCTGTTTGGATTTTCCTCCTCCCTCTTATCAATCGATCAATCCATCAATCAGTGATGCTTCTTATTGAGGACTTACTGGGTGAAGAGCACCGTGAAGAGAAGCAGCATGGCCTAGTGGCTTGGGAGTCAGAGGTCATGGGTTCTAATCCTAGCTCTGCCACTTGTCTGCTGTGTGACCTTGGGCAAACCACCTAATTCATTCAATCGTATTTATTGAGCACCTACTGCATGTAGAGCACTGTCCTAAGCGCTTAACTTCTCTGTGCCTCAGTTACCTCATCTGTAAAATGGGGATTGAGACTGTGAGCCCCACATGGGACAACCTGATTACCTTGTATCTACCCAGTGCTTAGAACAGTGCTTGACACATAGTAAGCACCTAACTTCTAGACTGTGAGCCCACTGTTGGGTAGGGACCGTCTCTATATGTTGCCAACTTGTACTTCCCAAGCGCTTAGTACAGTGCTCTGCACACAGTAAGCGCTCAATAAATATGATTGAATGAATGAATGGTTATAATAATAATTACTATTATTACTAAACATTTGTGAGAGTCTAATACAACAGAGTTGGTAGAAATGAGCCCTGCCCACAAGGAGCTTACAGTCTAGAGGGGGAGAAAGACATTAATGTAAATAATAATAATAATAATAATGGTATTTGTTAAGCACTTACTATGTATAAAGCACTGTTCTAAGCACTGGGGAGGTTACAAGGTGATCAGGTTGTCCCACAGGGGGCTCACAGTTTTAATCCCCATTTTACAGATGAGGTGACTGAGGCACAGAGAAGTTAAGTGACTTGCCTAAAGTCACACAGCTGACAGTTGGGGGAGCCGGGATTGGAACCCATGACCTCTGACTCCAAAGCCCGGGCTCTTTCCACTGAGCCACGCTGCTCCTCCATGAATTACGGATGTGTACCTTAAGTGCTGTGGGGCTGAAGGTGAGGCGATTATCATAATAATAATAACTATGGTATTTGTTAAGCGCTTACTATGTGCCAGGCACTGTACTAAGAGGCTGGATACAAGCAAATCGGGCTGAACACGGTCCCTGTCCCACTTGGGGCCCAAGGTCTCGATTCCCATTTTCCAGATAAGGCCACTGAGGCCCAGAGAAGTGAAGTGACTTGCACAAGGCCACTAGCAGACAAGCGGCGGAGTCAGGATTAGAGAAGCAGCGTGGCTCAATGGAAGGAGCCCGGGCTTTGGAGTCAGAGGTCATGGGTTCAAATCCCGGCTCCGCCAACTGTCAGCTGTGTGACTTTGGGCAAGTCACTTCACTTCTCTGGGCCTCAGTTCCCTCATCTGGAAAAAGGGGATCGAGACTGTGAGCCCCCCCATGGGACAACCTGATCACCTTGTAACCTCCCCAGCGCTTAGAACAGTGCTTTGCACATAGTAAGTGCTTAATAAATGCCATCATTATTATTATTATTAACCCATGACCTTCCGAATCCCAGGTCAGGGCTCTAGCCAACACGCCACACAGCTTCTCGTGTGCTTGAAGGGTAAAAAAATGTGGAAGGGAGAGGGAGTAGGGAAAATGAGGTCTTAGCAGCGTAGCTCAGTGGAAAGAGCCTGGGCTTTGGAGTCAGAGGTCATGGGTTCAAATCCCGGCTCTGCCACCTGTCAGCTGTGTGACTTTGGGCAAGTCACTTCACTTCTCTGGGCCTCAGTGACCTCATCTGTAAAATGGGGATTAAGACTGTGAGCCCCATGTGGGACAACCTGATCACCTTGTAACCTCCCCAGTGCTTAGAACAGTGCTTTGCACATAGTAAGCGCTTAATAAATGCCATCATTATTATTATTATTATTATTACTCAGGGTAGGCCTCTTGGACGCGTGACTTTGGGAGGGCTTTGAAGATGGGGAGACTGATGATATGAAGAGAGAGGGAGTTCCATTCATTCATTCAACCGTATTTATTGAGCGCTTACTGGGTGCAGAGCACTGGGCAGGATGTGGACAAGGGGTTCATTCATTCATTCATTCAATCGTATTTATTGAGCGCCTACCGTGTGCAGAGCACTGTACTAAGCGCTTGGGAAGTACAAGTTGGCAACACATAGAGACAGTCCCTACCCAACAGCGGACTCACAGTCTAGAAGGGGTTGATGGTGAGATAGACGAGACTGAGGGACAGTCAGTCCGTTGGCCTTAGAGGAATGAAGTGTGCGGGCTGGGTTGGAGGTTCTATTTATTTTGTTAATGATGTGCATCTAGCTTTATTTCTACTTATTCTGATGACTTGACACCTGTCCACATGTTTTGTTTTGTTGTCTGTCTCCCCCTTATAGACTGTGATCCCATTGTTGGGTAGGAACTGTCTCAATATGTTGCCAACTTGTACTTCCCAAGCGCTTAGTACAGTGTGCTGCACACAGTAAGTGCTCAATAAATGTGATTGAATGAATGAATGTATAAATACGACTGAATGAATGAATGAATGCGGAAATCAGCAAAGTATAATAATAATAATGATGGTGTTTGTTAAGCGCTTACTTTGCACCAAGCACTGTTCTAAGCACTGGGGTAGATACAAGCAAATCAGATTGTCCCATGTGGGGCTCGCAGTCTTCATCCCCATTTTCCAGATGAGGTAACTGAGGCCTAGAGAAGTGACTTGCCCTAAATCGCTGACAAGTGGTGGAGCCGGAATTAGAACCCACAACCTCTAACTCCCAAGACTGGGCTCTTTCCGCTAAGCCAGTGTGGTAGGAGAGGATGAGCTGATCGAGTTGAGGACTTTAAAACCGACAGAAATTCATTCAGTCATTCATTCAATCGTATTTATCGAGCGCATACTGTGCGCAGAGCACTGTACTAAGCACTTGGGAAGTACAAGTTGGCAACATCTAGAGACGGTCCCTACCCAACAGCGGGCTCACAGTCTAGAAGGGAGAGACAGACAACAAAACAAAACATAATAACAAAATAAAATAAATAGAATAGTAAATATGTACAAGTAAAATAAATAGAGTAATAAATATGTACAATCTGGCCATTGGGCAACCACCGGAGGTTCTCAAGGAGTGGGGAAATGTGGACTAAATGTGTTTTAGAAAAATGATCCGGGCAGCAGATTGAACTATGGACTGGAGTGGGGTGAGACAGGAGGCAGGGAGGTCAGAAAGGAGGCTGGTTTCATTCATTCAATCGTATTTATTGAGCGCTTACTGTGTGCAGAGCACTGTACTAAGCCCTTGGGAAGTACAAGTTGGCAAGAAATAGAGACGGTCCCTACCCAACAGTGGGCTCAAGGCAGCCTAGATAAGCGTTTGGATCAGTGAGCCTCCGTATCATCACATCCTCGATAACCCGGGAATGTCTGGATCGATGCGATCGTGACGTTGCATGCAGATATGTGACCCGCTAATCGTGGCTGGCAATCAATCAATCAATCAATCGTATTTATTGAGCATTTACTGGGTGCAGAGCACTGTACTAAACGCTTGGGAAGTACAAGTTGGCAACGTATAGAGACGGTCCCTACCCAACAGTGGGCTCACAGTCAAGGAGGGGGAGACAGAGAACAAGAGCAAACATATTAACAAAATAAAATAAATAGCATAGATATGTACCGTGCGCGTCGCCCTTCCTGCAGCAGAATTAAGAAATTGCTTTGAAGAAATGAGGAGCTTGATTTGTCTGTCGATCGGATTGAGCGTGGTTTTAAAATAGTTTTGTGGAGTTTTCTGTTATTTACAAAGCCCGGGCCTCCCTGTCTAATAAGGGCTCTCACAGTCCTCGCTGTGCTAAGCGTTATTCAGTATTTACTGTGTTTAGTCCCACCGTAGAAGGAGACACCAAGTTGTCATTGAAGGGTCCTTCCAGCTCCGATTCTGTTAGGGGAAGAGCAGCTCAACAACTTTGAAGCAGTAGGGAGACTGCTAACGCATGTCTACTGAGACCCAATTCTAGATTTGCCTGCATAAAATCAAGATATTCAGGAAGTCATTTCCCTCCTTCCAAATTACCCCAAGGCAACAAGGGAATATCATTCCACCAAGAAAGATATTTTATTCAGAAAGTAATCTTCCTGCCTCCCAAATTTCCCAGAGGGAAACCATCTGTCAATCAATCAACGGTATTCCCACCCAAACCCTGTCCTCCCCGACTTACCCTTCACTATAGAGAACACCACCTTCCTTCCCATTTCACAAGCCCGTAACCTTGGCGTTATCCTCCATTCAGCTCTCTCATTCATTCATTCAGTTGCATTTACTGAGCGCTTACTGTGTGCAGAGCACTGTACTAAGCGCTTGTAAAGTACAATTCGGCAGTAGAGACAATCCCTACCCGACAATGGGCTCACAGCCTAGAAGGGGCAGACAGACAACAAAACAAAACAAGTAGACAGGCATCAATAGCATCAACCCACATATTCAACCCATTCTCTCATTCGTTATATTCTATTCATGTGCTTAACAAATATCATAATTATTATTATTAATAGAAGCAGCATGGCTCAGTGGAAAGAGCCCGGGCTTTGGAGTAGAGGCCATGGGTTCAAATCCCGGCTCTGCCAACTGTCAGCTGTGTGACTTTGGGCAAGTCACTTAACTTCTCTGGGCCTCAGTTCCTTCATCTGTAAAATGGGGATTAAAACTGTGAGCCCCCCCGTGGGACAACCTGATCACCATGTAACCTCTCCAGAGCTTAGAACAGTGCTTTGCACATAGTAAGTGCTTAACAAATACCATCATTATTATTATTATTAGTGTTCTTTTCGTCTAAAAGCGAGTTGTCTTTTCTCCCCCTTCTAAACTGTGAGCCCCTTGTTGGGTAGGGACCGTCTCTATATGTGTCCGATTTGTACTTCCCAAGCGCTTTGCAGTGCTCTGCACACAGTAAGAGCTCAATAAATACGATTGAATGAATTGAATGAATGAATATTCATTCATTATATTCTCTCATTCAACCCACATATTCACTCTGCCACTAAAACCTGTAGGTTCAAGCTTCATAATATTGCTAAAATCTGCCTTTTCCTCTCCATCCAACTGCTATCACATTCATCCAAGCACTTTTCTCCCACCCTGATTACGGGAACCGCCCCCTTCCTGACCTCCCAGCCTCCTGCCTCTCCATAATTCACTCCGCTGCCCAGATCATTTTCCTACCAAAATGTGAAGGCCGTGTCTCCCCACTCCTCAGGACCCTCCAGTGGTTGCCCACCCACCTCCTCATCAAACAGAAACTTCTCACCGTTGGCTTTAAAGCCGTCCATCCCCTCTCCCCCTCCTCCCTCACCTTGCTACTTCATTCATTTATCCATTAAATCATATTTATTGAGCGCTTACTGTGTGCAGAGCGCTGAAATAAAAGAGCTTGGGAAGGACAAATCGGCAACAGAGACGGTCCCTACTCAGCAGCGGGCTCACAGTCTAGAAGGGGGAGACAGACAACAAAACAAAACAAGTGGACAGGTATCAATACCATCAGAATAAATCCATTCATTCATTCAGTCATATTTATTGAGCGCTTAATGTGTGCAGAGCACTGTACTAAGCACTTGGGAAGTCCAAGTTGGCAACATATAGAGACGGTCCCTACCCAACAGTGGGCTCACAGTCTAGAAGGGGGAGACAGAGAACAAAACAAAACATATTAACAAAATAAAATAAATAGAATAAATATGTACAAATAAAATAGAGTAATAAATACGTACAAACATATATACATATATACAGGCGCTGTGGGGAGGGGAAGGAGGTAAGGTGGGGGGGATGGGGAGGGGGAGGAGAGGGAGAGGAAAGAGGGGGCTCAGTCTGGGAAGACTGGGAATTCTATAAATAGAATTATAGCTATACGCACACCATTAATAAAATAAACAGGTTAATAAATATGTACAAATAGACACAAGTGCTGTGGAGAGGGGAAGGGGGTAGGGCAGAGGGAGGGAGGGGGTGATGGGGGGAGGAGGAGGAGAGGGAAAGAGGGGGCTCGGTCTGGGAAGGCCTCCTGGAGGAGGTGAGCTCTCAGTAGGGCTTTGAAAGGAGGAAGAGAGCTAGTTTGGCAAATGTGTGGAGGGAGGGCATTCCGGGCCAGGGGAAGGACGCGGGACGGGCATCGACAGCGGGACGGGCGAGAACAAGGCCCAGTGAGGAGGTGAGCGGTGGCAGAGGAGCGGAAGGTGCGGGCTGGGCTGGAGAAGAACAGAAGGGAGGTGAGGGAGGAGGGGGCAAGGGGTTGGACAGCCTTGAAGCCGAGAGTGAAAAATTTTTGCTTGATTTGTAGGTTGACAGGCAACCACTGGAGATTTTTGAGGAGGGGAATGACATGCCCCGAGCGTTTCTGTACCAAGACAATCCGAGCAGTAGAGTGAAGTATAGACTGAAGTGGGGAGACAGGAGGTTGGAAGGTCAGAAAGGAGGCTGATGCCTCCTTTCAGCCCAGCCCACACAGATCACTCCTCTAATGCCAATCTTGGGCAAGTCTCTGCGCCTAATTTCTCCCAACTGTCAATCGAAGAAAAAATATCTGTTCTCCCTCCCTCTTAGACTCTCCTACAACTCAGCCCACACACTTCGCTCCTCTAACGCCAACCTTCTCACTGGGCCTCCATCTCGTCAGTCTCTCCGCTGACCCCTGGCCCACGTCCTGCTCCTGGCCTTGTTGCCAACTTGTATTTCCCAAGCGCTTAGTACAGTGCTCTGCACACAGTAAGCGCTCAATAAATACGATTGATTGATTGATTGGGATGTCCTCCCTCCTCGAATCCCCCAGACATTGACTCTCCCCACCTTCAAAGCCTTACTGAAGGCCCACCTCCCCCAGGAAGCCTTCCCTCCTGAGGCAGCGTGGCTCAGTGGAAAGAGCATGGGCTTTGGAGTCGGAGGTCATGGGTTCAAATGCCGGCTCTGCCAATTGTCAGCTGTGTGACTTTGGGCAAGTCAGTTCACTTCCCTGGGCCTCAGTTACCTTATCTGTAAAAAATGGGGATTAAGACTGTGAGCCCCACAACCTGATCACCTTGTAACCTCCCTAGCACTTAGAACAGTGCTTTGCACATAGTAAGTGCTTAATAAATGCCATTATTATTATTATTATTATCCCCTGACGAAACCCTGCATTCCTTTTCTCCCACTTGCAGACAAGAGGCAGAGGTGGAATTAGAACCCAGGTCCTTCTGACTCCCAGGCGGCCCATACTCTATCCAGTGAGCCACACTGCTTCTCAGTTCTTGCTCCAATTGCAGAAACCTCAGCATTTTGTGTATTTTCACTTGCCAGCAGTCCAGTTCCTTATGTTTGGAATTAAGAGTGCACAAATGGCTCATTTATTTGATTTCTCCGTCGTGTTTAGTCTTGCATTTGCGTCTGGTAGTTCTCATAACTGTCTCCCTGGAGCTGTGTCTCCTAAACTTTTACAGATCACTAACTAATAAGTAGTGACACATTAAGGAGAAGCAGCATTGCCTAGTGGCTAGAACCCGGGCCTGGTAGTCGGAAGGACCTGGGTTCTAATTCCGGCTCTGCCTCTTGTCTGCTGTGTGACCTTGGGCAAGTCACTTCACTTCTCTGGGCCTCAGTTTCCTGATCTGGAAGATGGGGATGAAGATGGTGAGCCCTGTGTGGGGCAGGGACCGTGTCCAACCCTATGCTGTTGTATCTACCCCAGTGCTTGGCACATAGTAAGCGCTTAACAAATACCACACTTATTAACCAATACCATTATTATTATTATTATACTTATTAGGGACAGGGACTCTGTCCAACCCGATTTGCTTGTATCTGCCCCAGCGCTTAGTACAGTGCCTGGCTCATAGTAAGTGCTTCACAAATACCATCATTATTATTCTTCTTATTTTTTTATGATGGCATTTATTAAGTGCTTACTATGTGAAAAGCACTGTTCTAAGCACTAAGGAGATTACAAGGTGATCAGATTGTCCCACGTGGGGCTCACAGTCTTCATCCCCATTATACAGATGAGGTAACTGAGGCCCAGAGAAGTGAAGTGACTTATCCAAAGTCACACAGCTGACACAATTGGTGGAGCCTGAATTTGAACCCAGGACCTCTGACTCCAAAGCCTGTGCTCTTTTCCACTGAGCCACGCTGCTTCTTATTATTAATGTGAACAAAGCATTGAAGTAGATGAAACAGCTTCATTTAGTCTTTCAGACTGCCTTCTCTCAGCATGAAACATCGTCAGTGGTATTTATTAAATTACTCTGCACAAAGCTCTGTACTAAGTGCTTGGGAGAGTATACTTTAATAATAATAATAATAATAATAATAATAATGGTGTTTATTAAGTGCTTACTATGTGCAAAGCACTGTTCTAAGGTCTGGGGAGGTTACAAGGTGATCAGGTTGTCCCACGGGGGGGCTCACAGTCTTAATCCCAATATTACAGATGAGGTTACTGAGGCACAGAGAAGTGAAGTGACTTGCCCAAAGTCACCCAGCTGACAATTGCCGGAGCCGGGATTTGAACCCATGACCTCTACCTCTTCTTGTTCTGTTCGTGTTGAAATGCACACGGTATCAAGTCACATATCTCCCCCCAGCATTTATTCAATAAATACGATTGAGTGAATTCATCCACTCAAGCATATTTTTCGAGTGATGATGATGATGATGGTATTTGTTAATAATAATACTGGTATTTGTTAAGCGCTTACTATGTGCAAAGCCCTGTTCTAAACACTGGGGAGGTTACAAGGGGATCAGGTTGTCCCACGGGGGGCTCACAGTCTTCATCCCCATTTTCCAGATGAGGGAACTGAGGCCCAGAGAAGTGAAGTGACTTGCCCAAAGTCACACAGCTGACAGTTGGCGGAGCCAGAATTTGAACCCATGACCTCTAACTCCAAAGCCCGGGCTCTTTTACTGAGCCACGCTGCTTCTAAAGGGGGAATTATGTCTTATGCCGTCGAATTGTTTCCGACCCATAGCAACACTACTTGGCACATCTCTCCCAGAAGGCCCCGCCCTCCATCTGCAATCATTCCGGCCGCCTTCTGCGCAGTCATCATCATCATCGTCAATCGTATTTATTGAGCGCTTACTGTTTGCAGAGCACTGTACTAAGCGCTTGGGAAGTACAAATTGGCAACATATTTAAACAGTCCCTACCCAACAGTGGGCTCACAGTCCACTCGAGTCTCCACCCTAGACTCTGTCCCGGGCCGCTACAGGGGATTTTTGACCTGTAGTAGATGACCTGACACTCGCTAGCCACTGGTCAAGCTAGGAATGGAATGGACAGGCCTCAGTTTCCCTCTCCCTCCCGTAGCCGAGACTGGTAGTCTTTTAGACTGTGAGCCCACTGTTGGGTAGGGACTGTCTCTATATGTTGCCAACTTGTACTTCCCAAGCGCTTAGTACAGTGCTCTGCACACAGTAAGCGCTCAATAAATATGATTGATGATGATGATGGTAGAGGACTGGAAACTCTCCAGGTGCCACCCTGAGAGGGGTAAGAGGGAGCTAGACATTAATAAAAATGAGTCGTTTATAGTATATCATTTATATATGTACATAAGTGTTGTGGGGAAAAGATCAAATGATGATGATGATACTTGTAAGCGCTTACTATGTGCAAAGCACTGTTCTAAGCGCTGGGGAGGATACAAGGTGATCAGGTTGTCCCACGTGGGCTCACAGTCTTACTCCCCATTTTACAGATGAGGGAACTGAGGCGCAGAGAAGTGAAGTGACTTGCCCAAAGTCACACAGCTGACAATTGGCGGAGCCAGGATTTGAACCCATGACCTCTGACTCCCTAAGCCCAGGCTCTTTCCTCTGAGCCACGCTGCTTCTCTTGAATTTGCTTCTCAAATGCTCAGAGGTCACAGATAATAATGATATTATTGAAATCCCGGCTCTGCCAATTGTCAGCTGTGTGACCTTGGGCAAGTCACTTCGCTTCTCTGTGACTCAGTTCCCTCATCTGTAAAATGGGGATGAAGACTGTGAGCCCCACGTGGGACAACCTGATCACCTTGTACCCTCCCCAGCACTTAGAACAGTGTTTTGCACACAATAATAATATTTGTGAAGTGCTTACCATGTGCAAAGCACTGTTCTACGCGCTGGGGAGGTTACAAGGTGATCAGGTTGTCCCACAGGGGCTCAGATTTTAATCCCCATTTTACAGATGAGGTCACTGAGGCCCAGAGAAGTGAAGTGACTCGCCCAAAGTCACACAGCTGATAAGTGCTTAGAATAATAATAATAATAATGATGATGGCATTTATTAAGCACTTACTATGTGCAAAGCACTGTTCTAAGTGCTGGGGAGGTTACAAGGTGATCAGGTTGTCCCACGGGGGCTCAGATTTTAATCTCCATTTTACAGATGAGGTAACTGAGGCCCAGAGAAGTGAAGTGACTTGCCCAAAGTCACACAGCTGACAGTTGGCGGAGGCGGGATGTGAACCCGTGACCTCTGACTCCAAAGCCCGTGATCTTTCCACTGAGCCACGCTCCTTCTCTAGTAAGCTTAACATAGTAAGCACTTAACAAATACTATCATTATTATTAATAATAATATAATAAGGACATTTATTAAGTGCTTACTATGTCCAAAGCACTGTTCTAAGCTCTGAAGATTGTAAGAGTCTAGTACTCTTTTGCCCCCCCGCCCCTTTTAGACTGTGAGCCCACTGTTGGGTAGGGATTGTCTCTATATGTTGCCAATTTGTACTTCCCAAGCGCTTAGTACAGTGCTCTGCACACAGTAAGCGCTCAATAAATACGATTGATTGATTGATAGTACAGAGATGACACAGAAGGGAGCGGGAATCTGGAAAAAGGGGACTTCACTGGGGGAAGGCCTCTTGGAGGAGATGTGACCTGAACCCACTGTTGGGTAGGGACCGTCTCTATATGGTGCCAACTTGTACTTCCCAAGCGCTTAGTACAGTGCTCTGCACACAGTAAGCGCTCAATAAATGTGATTGATTGATTAATAAGACTACGAGGGCGGTGGAAAAGGGGGTTAGTGGCGAGTTAGACAAGATTTGGGTCCGGTGAGGAAGCTGGTTTTAGAGGAACGGAGTTTCCTGTTGGAAAGGAGGAGAAGAGCGGCGAGGTAAGATAGGAGGGGGTGAGCTGCTGTTTAATGTGTACTTTCTGTGGTTACAGCCTCTATTTCCTTCACCTTATTATCGCTGTCGTTTCCCCTTTTCACCCTTTTCATTTCTGTTTTTAATGGTATTTGTCAAGCACTTACTCTGTTCCAGGCACCATACTAAGCGTTGGGGTAGCTAATTAGGTCGGACACAGACCAGCTAATTTACTCTGTGGAAAACACTGTTCTAAGCACTGGGGGGGGATATAAGGTGATCAGGTTGTCCCATGTGGGGCTCACAGTCTTCATCCCCATTTTCCAGATGAGGTAACTGAGGTACAGAGAAGTGAAGTGACTTGCCCAAAGTCCCACAGCTGACACTTGGCAGAGCCGGGATTCGAACCCCCGACCTCTGACTCCAAAGCCCGGGCTCTTTCCACTGAGCCACGCTGCTTCTCAACTAGTACTCAAGAGAAGCAGCGTAGCTCAGTGGAAAGAGCCTGGGCTTTGGAGTCAGAGGTCATGGGTTCAAATCCCTGCTCTGTCAGCTGTGTGACTTTGGGCAAGTCACTTAACTTCTCTGTGCCTCAGTGACCTCATCTGCAAAATGGGGATTAAAACTGTGAGCCCCCCCGGGACAACCTGATCACCTTGTAGCCTCCCCAGCGCTAGAACAGTGCTTTGCACATAGGAAGCGCTTAACAAATACCACCATTATTATTAGTATGCGAGGAAGGGGATTGAAGGGATCCATCAGGACGGTGTCAGCGCTGGGGTTACCAAGCAGCGTGGCCTAGTGGAAAGAGCACGGGCTTTGGAGCCAGAGGTCATGGGTTCGAATCCCGGCTCCACCGCATGTCTGCTGTGTGACCTTGGTCAAGTCTCTTACCTTCTCGGAGCCTCAGTTCCCTCATCTGTAAAATGGGGATGAAGACTGTGAGCCCCATGTGGGACAACCTGATCACCTTGTATCCCCCCCAGTGCTTAGAACAGTGCTTTGCACATAGTAAGCGCTTAACAAATGCCAGCATTATTATTATCTCCTGACTCCCAGCCCTGAGAAGCGACATGGCTTAGTGGATAGGGCATGGGTCCGGGAGTCCGGAGGTCATGGGTTCTAATCCCGGCTCCACCACCCATCTGCTGGGGGACCTTGGTCAAGTCTCTTCGCTTCTCTGGGCCTCAGTCACCTCATCTGGGAAATGGGGATCGAGACCGTGAGCCCCAAGGTGGGATAAGAGACTGTGTCCAACCCGATTCGCTTGTGTCCAGTAAGCGCTTAACAAATACCATTATTATTATTGTTATCATTATTATTATCATTATTCCACTAGGCCACGCTGCTTCCTTTCAGCTTCCCGCGAGGCAATCCTCTCTCGAAATCCACTTTCTCCCCTTGCAGCCCCAAGGCTCTCCCCTCTCGCCTCCCCAGAGCTCTTTAATTCATTCATTCAAGAGTCAGAGGTCATGAGTTCTAATCCTGGCTCTGCCACCTTCTGCTGTCCCCCTCGTCCCCCTCTCCACCCCCCCATCTTACCTCCTTCCCTTCCCCACAGCACCTGTATATATGTATATATGTTTGTACATATTTGTTACTCTATTTATTTCTTTATTTATTTTACTTGTACATATCTATTCTATTTTATTTTGTTAGTATGTTTGGTTTTGTTCTCTGTCTCCCCCTTTTAGACTGTGAGCCCACTGTTGGGTAGGGACTGTCTCTATGTGTTGCCAACTTGTACTTCCCAAGCGCTTAGTACAGTTCTCTGCACACAGTAAGTGCTCAATAAATACGATTGATGATGATGATGATGCTGTGTGACCTTGGGCAAGTCACTTAACTTCTCTGAGCCTCAGTTACCTCATCTGTAAAATGGGGATTAAGACTGTGAGCCCCTCGTGGGACAACCTGATCACCCTGTATCCCCCCAGTGCTTTGCACATAGTAAGTGCTTAACAAATGCCATTATTATTATTGTTATTATTATTATTATTCAGTCGTATTTATTGAGTGCTTACTGCTGTACTGAGGACTTGGAAAGTACAAATCGGCAACAGCTGGAGACAATCTACCCAACAACGGGCTCACAGTCTAGAAGGGGGAGACAGACAACGAAACAAAACAAATAGACGGGCGTCAGTACCATCAAAATAAAGAAATAGAATTATTCTATTTATAGAATATAGATAGATGCAGAGTTCTTGTTTTCCCTCCCTTTCCTGGCTGCTTCTTTGCCCTCCCGAGTAACGATTCAGTCCCTTCTCCCCCATTTACGTCATGCAGCCTGATGGTTTCTTTCATTTCACGCCACCTTCAAAGTGAAATCCACTCACCGCTCGACCTTCCCTGCGATGGAGTTGAGTACAACCCTTAGGGTGATCATTCTTTCACTCATTCATTCAATCAGTCCATTCATTCATTCAATCGTATTTATTGAGCGCTTACTGTGTGCAGAGCACTAGACTAAGCCCTTGGGAAGTACAAATGGGCAACATATAGCGACGGTCACTACCCAACAACGGGCTCACAGTCTAGAAGGGGGATACAGGCAACAAAACCAAACAAGTAACCAGGTGCCCATACCATCAGAATAAATAATAATAATAATAATAATAATAGTGGCATTTATTAAGCACTTACTATAATAATAATAATGGCATTTATTAAGCGCTTACTATGTGCAAAGCACTGTTCTAAGCGCTGGGGGGGGTTACAAGGTGATTAGGTTGTCCCACATGGGGCTCACAGTCTTAATCCCCATTTGACAGATGAGGTAACTGAGGCCCAGAGAAGTGAAGTGACTTGCCCAAAGTCACACAGCTGACAATTGGTGGAGCCGGGGTTTGAACCCATGACCTCTGACTCCAAAGCCCAGGCTCTTTTCCATGTGCAAAGCACTGTTCTAAGCGCTGGAATTATAGCTATATATTCACACCTTCGATGGTATTTATTCTTCTAGACTGTGAGCCCACTGTTGGGTAGGGACCGTCTCTATATGTTGCCAACTTGGACTTCCCAAGAGCTTAGTACAGTGCTCTGCACACAGTAAGCGCTCAATAAATACGATTGATTGATTGATTGAATGTTTACCGTGCACAGAACACTGTACTAAGCGCTTGGGAGAGTACAATAGAACAATACACAGACACATTCCCTGCCCGCAATTAATTATGGTACTTGTTAAGTGCTTACTATGCTTACTAGAGCCCAGGCCTGGGAGTCAGAAGGTCGTGGGTTCTAATCCTGGCTCCGCCACTTGTCTGCTATGTGACCTTGGGCAAGTCACTTCACTTCTCTGGGCCTCAGTTCCCTCATCTGGAAAATGGGGATTGAGACTGTGAGCCCCATGTGAGGCAGGGACTGTATCCAACCCAGTTTGTCATATACATATGCTCTGCACAGAGTAAGCGCTCAATAAATATGAGTGAATGAATGCATTCCAGCACTTAGTAATAATGATAATAATAATGATGGCATTTACTAAGCGATTACTATACATGAAGCACTGTTCTAAGCTCTGGGGAGATACAAGGTGATCAGGTTGTCCCATGTGGGGCTCACAGTTTTCATCCCCATTTTACAGATGAGGTAACTGAGGCCCAGAGAAGTGAAGTAACTTGCCCAAAGTCACACAGCTGACAAGTGTTGTTTTGTTAATATATTTTGTTTTGTTCTCTGTCTCCCCCTCCTAGACTGTGAGCCCACTGTTGGGTAGGCACCGTCTCTATATGTTGCCAACTTGGACTTCCCAAGCACTTAGTCCAGTGCTCTGCACACGGTAAGCGCTCAATAAATACGATTGAATGAATGAATGAAAGTGGCAGAGCCGGGATTAGAACCCATGACCTCTGGCTCCCAAGCCCGGGCTCTTTCCACTGAGCCACGCTGCTTCTCTGTAATAATGGCATTTGTTAAGCGCTTAGTATATGCCAAGCACTGTTGTAAGCGCTGGGCTAGACACAGGGTGATCAGGTTGTCCCACGGGGGGCTCACAGTCTTCATCCCCATTTTACAGATGAGTTAACTGAGGCCCAGAGAAATGAAGTGGCTTGCCCAAAGTCACCCAGCTGACAAGTGGCAGAGCCGGAATTAGAACCCATGACCTCTGGCTCCCAAGCCCAGGCTCTTTCCACTGAGCCACGCTGCTTCTCAGTACACTGCCTGGCACATAGTAAGCGCTTTACAAATACCGCAGTTATTATGCTAAGCATGATGATGATGATGGCATTTGTTAAGCGCTTACTCTGTGCAAAGCACTGTTCTAAGAGCTGGGGTGGATACAGTGTGATCAAGTTGTCCCAAGTGGGACTCACAGTCTTAATCCCCATTTTTACAGATGAGGTAACTGAGGCTCAGAGAAGTTAAGTGACTTGCCCAAGGTCACACAGCAGACTTGTGGTGGAGCCGGGATTCGAACCCATGACCTCTGACTCCAAAGCCTGGGCTCTTTCCATTGAGCCACACTGCTTCTCTAAGCACTGGGGTAGATACAAGGCAGTCAGGTTGGACACAATCCCTGTCCCAAACGGGGGCTCCCAGTCTTCATCCCCATTTGACAGATGAGGGAACTGAGGCACAGAGAAGTGAAGTGACTTGCCCAGGGTCACACAGCAGACAAGTGGTGGAGCTGGAATTAGAAACCGGGTCCTTCCGAGTCCCAGGTCACGCTAAAGGAGGGGGTTCCAGGTCAGAAGTGGGATAATAATAATGATGGGGTTTGTTAAGCGCTTACTATGTGCAAAGCACTGTTGTAAGCGCTGGATGTGACTGTGAGCCCACTGTTGGGTAGGGACTGTCTCTATATGTTGCCAACTTGTACTTCCCAAGCGCTTAGTACAGTGCTCTGCACCCAGTAAGCGCTCAATAAATACGATTGATGATGATGATGGATGTGGGCGAGGGGTCAACGGTGAGATAGAGGAGATCGGAGTACAGTGAGCAGGTAGGCATTAGATAAGGGGGAGAGGGAGAGTTCTCTGAGGATTGCGTCCAGTTGTAGTCCCTGAGACATTCATTCATTCTTTCAATCGTATTTATTGAGCGCTTACTGTGTGCTGAGCACTGTACTAAGCGCTTGGGAAGTCCAAGTCGGCAACATAGAGAGACGGTCCCTACCCAGCAACGGGCTCACAGTCTAGAAACTGAGACATTAAAAGTACTTGGTGACTCGGATCATTCCCTATTTGCTCCCAGATGATAATAATGGTGGTATTTGTTAAGCGCTTACAGGGAAGCAATGTGGCTCAGTGGAAAGAGCACAGGCTTTGGAGTCAGAGGTCATGGGTTCGAATCCCCGCTCCGCCACATGTCTGCTGTGTGACCTTGGGCAAGTCACTTAACTTATCTGAGCCTCAGTTACCTCACCTGTAAAATGGGGATTAAGGCTGTGAGCCCCACGTGAGACAACTTGATCACCTTGTATTCCCCCCCAGCGCTTAGAACAGTGCTCTGCACATAGTAAGCGCTTAATATGTATATATGTTTGTACATATTTATTACTCTATTTATTTATTTATTTTACTTGTACATATCTATTCTATTTATTTTATTGTGTTAGTATGTTTGGTTTTGTTCCCTGTCTCCCCCTTTTTGACTGTGAGCCTACTATTGGGTAGGGACTGTCTCTATATGTGGCCAACTTGGACTTCCCAAGCGCTTAGTACAGTGCTCTGCACACAGTACGCGCTCAATAAATACGATGGATGATGATGATGATGATGATTTATGTGCCAAGCACTGTTCTAAGCACTGGGGGGGATACAGGGTGATCAAGGTTGCCCCACGTGGGGCTCACAGTCTTAGTCCCCATTTTACAGATGAAGGTACTGAGGCCCAGAGAAGTGAAGTGACTTGCCTAAGGTCACACAGCGGACAAGTGGCGGAGCTGGGACTCGAACCCATGACCTCTGACTCCCAAGCCCGGGCTCTTTCCACTGAGGAAATCAATCCGAGTTCAAGGAAATTGATTTATAGCAAGGGTGCGTTCATTCATTTAATCGCCTCTATTGAGCGCTCACTGTGTGCAGAGCACTCTACTAAACGCTTCGGAGAGTCCAGTGCAACAATAAACAGGCACATTCCCTACTCACAATGAGTTTACAGGCTAGTAAGGGGGAGACAGACGTTAATAGAAATAAATAAATGAGAGATCTGGACATATTTTGTTAGTTATTTTGTTAGTTTGGTTTTGTTCTCTGTCTCCCCCTTTTAGACTGTGAGCCCACTGTTGAGTAGGGACCGTCTCTATATGTTGACGACTTGTACTTCCCAAGCGCTTAGTACAGTGCTCTGCACACAGTAAGCGCTCAATAAATACGATTGATTGATTGATTGATTGATAAAAGTGGTGTGAGGCTGGGAGAAGGGATGAATAAAGGGAACAAGTCAGGGCGACGCAGATGGGAGAGGGAGAAGAGGAAAGGAAGGCTTAGTCAGGGAAGGCCTCCTGGAGGAGATGGGCCTTCAATAAGGCTTTGAAGGAGAGACGAGAAATTGTCGGATTTGAGGAGGGAGGTCGTATGTTCGGGCTGGGGAGCCAGAGGTCATGGGTTCTAACCCCAGCTCCGCCACTTGTCAGCTGTGTGACCTTGGGCAAGTCACTTAAGTTCTCTGGGCCTCAATCAATCAATCAATCGTATTTATTGAGCGCTTACTATGTGCAGAGCACTGTACTAAGCGCTTGGGAAGTACAAGTTGGCATCACATAGAGACAGTCCCTACCCAACAGTGGGCTCACAGTCTAAAAAGGGGAGACAGAGAACAGAACCAAACATACCAACAAAATAAAATAAGTAGGATAGAAATGTACAAGTAAAATAAATAAATAAATAAATAAATAGAGTAATAAATATGTACAACCATATATACATATATACAGGTGCTGTGGGGAAGGGAAGGAGGTAAGACGGGGGGATGGAGAGGGGGACGAGGGGGAGAGGAAAGAAGGGGCTCAATCTGGGAAGGCCTCCTGGAGGAGGTGAGCTCTCAGCAGGGCCTTGAAGGGAGGAAGAGAGCTAGCTTGGCGGATGGGCAGAGGGATTGGGGGCATTCCAGGCCCGGGGGATGACGTGGGCCGGGGGTCGATGGCGGGACAGGCGAGAGCGAGGTACAGTGAGGAGATTAGTGGTGGAGGAGCGGAGGGTGCGGGCTGGGCTGGAGAAGGAGAGAAGGGAGGTGAGGTAGGAGGGGGCGAGGGGATGGACAGCCTGGAAGCCCAGGGTGAGGAGTTTCTGCCTGATGCGCAGATTGATCGGTAGCCATTGGAGGTTTTTGAGGAGGGGAGTAACAGGCCCAGAGCGTTTCTGGACAAAGATAATCCCGGCAGCAGCATGAAGTATGGATTGAAGTGGAGAGAGACACGAGGATGGGAGATCAGAGAGAAGGCTGGTGCAGTAGTCCAGACGGGATAGGATGAGAGCTTGAATGAGCAGGGTAGCGGTTGGGATGGAGAGGAAAGGGCGGCCTCAGTTCTCTCATCTGTAAAATGGGGATGAAGACTGTGAGCCCCACGTGGGACAACCTCATCACCTTGTATCTACCCCAGCACTTAGAACAGTGCTTGGCACATACTAAGCGCTTAACAAATACCAACATTATTATTATCATTATTATTACTCATCCAGGTTAATGTTGAATTATATTATTATTATTATTATTATTATTTGCAATAGTAGTACCAGCAGCAGCAGTAGTAATCATCAATCAATTAATCATATTTATTGAGCTCTCACTGTGTTCATAGCACTGACCTGAGCACTTGGGAGGGTACAGTACAACATGGGACAACCTGATCACCTTGTAACCTCCATAGTGCTTAGAACAGTGCTTTGCACATAGTAAGCGCTTATAAATGCCATTATTATTATTTATTAAGACACATTCCCTGCTCACAACGAGCTTGCAGTCTAATGGGGGAGAGACACAGGAATAATAATGATGGTATTTATTAAGCACTTACTACATGCCGAGCACTGTTCTAAGTGCTGGGGTAGGTACAAGGTAACCACGTGGGCTCACAGTTTTAATCCCTATTTTCCAGATGAGTTAACTGAGGCCCAGAGAAGTGAAGTGACTTGCCCAAGGTCACACAGCAGACAAGTGGCGGAGCCAGGATTAGAGCCCACGACCTCTGAATAATAATAATAATAATGATGGCGTTTATTAAGCGCTTACTATGTGCCAAGCACTGTTCTAAGTGCTGGGGAGGTTACAAGGTGATCAGGTTGTCCCACCGGGGGCTCACAGTCTTCATCCCAATTTTTATAGATGAGGGAACTGAAACCCAGATAAGTGAAGTGACTTGCCCAAAGTCACACAGCTGACAACTTGCGGAGCAGGATTTGAACCCGTGACCTCTGACTCCAAAGCCCGGGCTCTTTCCACTGAACCATGCTGCTTCTCATGTTTGTGTTTGATGCGGAGGTGGACGGGCATCAACTGAAGGTTTTTGAGGATTGGGGAGATGTGGACTGAATACTACTACTACTACTACTACTACTACTAATAATAATAATGGTGGCATTTATTAAGTGCTTACTCTGTGCCAAGCACTATTCTTAGTGCTGCGGAGGTTACAAGGTGATCAGGTTGTCCCACGGGGGGCTCACAGTCTTCATCCCCATTTTTACAGATGAGGGAACTGAGGCCCAGAGAAGTGAAGTGACTTGCCCAAACTCACACAGCTGACAAGTGTTATTTTGTTAATATGTTTTGTTTTCTTGTCTGTCTCCCCCTCCTAGACTGTGAGCCCACTGTTGGGTAGGGACCGTCTCTAGATGTTGCCAACTTGTACTTCCCAAGCACTTAGTACAGTGCTCTGCACACAGTAAGCGCTCAATAAATACGATTGAATGAATGAATAATAAGTGCTTAACAAATATCACAATCTTTCCACTGAGCCACGCTGCTTCTCATGTTTGATGCGGAGGTGGACAGGCATCGACTGAAGGTTTTTGAGGATTGGGGAGACATGGACTGAACAATAATAATAATAATAATAATGGCATTTATTAAGTGCTTACTATGTGCCAAGCACTGTTCTAAGCGCTGGGGAGGTTACAAGGTGATCAGGTTGTCCCACGGGGAGCTCACAGTCTTCATCCCCATTTTTACAGATGAGGGACCTGAGGCCCAGAGAAGTGAAGTGACTTGCCCAAAGTCACACAGCTGACAACTGGCGGAGCCGGGATTCGAACCCGTGACCTCTGACTCCAAAGCCCGGGCTCTTTCCACTGAGCCACGCTGCTTCTCATGGAGCATGCATGATTTTGTAGAAAAACGATCCAGGCAGCTGAGAGAAGTATGGAGAGACAGGAGACCGGGACGTCAGCCAGGAGGCTGATCCAGTCATCAAGGCGGAATAGGAGACGTGATTGGATCGGTGTGGAAGCGGTTCGGATGGAGAGGAAAAGGAAGATTTTAGCGATGTTGTGACGGTTGAACCGACAGGATTTAGTGAGGCATTGAATATGTGGCTGAATGGAAGCGAGGAGTCAGAGATGACGCCAAGATTATGGGCTTGTGATACAGGAAGGATGGTGATGCCATCTGCGGTGATGGGAAAGTCACGGGGAGGATGGCGTTTGCGGAGAGGAAGATAAGGAGCTCCATTTTGCACATGTTAAGCTCGAGGTGTCGGGAGGACAGCCAAGTAGAGGTGTCTTGAAGGTGTCCTCAAAAACCTCCAATGGCTACCGATCAATCTGCGCATCAGGCAGAAACTCCTCACCCTGGGCTTCAAGGCCGTCCATCCCCTCGCCCCCTCCTACCTCACCTCCCTTCTCTCCTTCTCCAGCCCAGCCCGCACCCTCCGCTCCTCCACCGCTAATCTCCTCACTGTACCTCGCTCTCGCCTGTCCCGCCGTCGACCCCCGGCCCACGTCATCCCCCGGGCCTGGAATGCCCTGCTCCCTCTGCCCCTCCGCCAAGCTAGCTCTCTTCCTCCCTTCAAGGCCCTGCTGAGAGCTCACCTCCTCCAGGAGGCCTTCCCAGACTGAGCCCCTTCTTTCCTCTCCCCCTCGTCCCCCTCTCCATCCCCCCGTCTTACCTCCTTCCCTTCCCCACAGCACCTGTATATATGTATATATGGTTGTACATATTTATTACTCTATTTATTTATTTATTTATTTATTTATTTTACTTGTACATTTCTATCCTATTTATTTTATTTTGTTGGTATGTTTGGTTCTGTTCTCTGTCTCCCCCTTTTAGACTGTGAGCCCACTGTTGGGTAGGGACTGTCTCTATGTGTTGCCAATTTGTACTTCCCAAGAGCTTAGTACAGTGCTCTGCACATAGTAAGCGCTCAATAAATACGATTGATTGATTGATTGATTGATTGAAGGCAGGAGGAAAAGTGAGATTGGAGAGAGGGAGGGCTGAAGATGGAGATTTGGGAATCACCCGCATACAGGTAGAAATCGAAGTCATGGGAGTGAATCATCATCCTCATCATCAATCGTATTTATTGAGCGCTTACTATGTGCGGAGCACTGTACTAAGCGCTTGGGAAGTACAAATTGGCAACATATAGAGACAGTCCCTACCCTACAGTGGGCTCACAGTCTAAAAGGGGGAGACAGAGAACAAAACCAAACATACTAACAAAATAAAATAGATATGTACAAGTAAAATAAATAAATAAAGAGTAATAAATATGTACAAACATATATACATATATACAGGTGCTGTGGGGAAGGGAAGGGAATGAGTTCTCCAAGGGAGAGGGTGAAGATGGAGAAGAGAAGGGGACCCAGAAATGAACCTGGAGGGACCCCCACAGTGAGGGGGTGGGAGGCAGAGGAGGAGTCCACTAAAGAGACTGAGAATGAGCGGCCACAGAGATGAGAGGAGAACCAGGAGAGGACAGTGTGGGCGTAGCCAAGGTTGGATAATGTTATTCATTCATTCGTTCATATTTATTGAGCGCTTACTGTGAGCACAGCACTGTGCTAAGCACTTGGGAAGTACAAATGGGCAACATATAGAGACGTCCCTACCCGACAATGGGCTCACAGTCTAGAAGGGGGAGACAGATGACAAAACAAAACATGTGGACAGGTGTCAAGTCATTACAGTAAATAGAAATAAAGCTAGATGTGCATCATTAACATAATAAATAGAATAGTAAATATGTACAAGTAAAATAGAGTAATAAATCTGTCCAAACATATATACAGGGGCTGTGGGGAGGGGAAGGAGGTAGGGCTGGAGGGATGGGGAGGAGGAGAGGAAAAAGAAGAAGCAGCGTGGCTCAGTGGAAAAAGCCCGGGCTTTGGAGTCAGAGGTCATGGGTTCGAATCCTGGCTCCCCCACTTGTCAGCTGTGTGACTTTGGGCAAGTCACTTAACTTCTCTGGGCCTCAGTTCCCTCATCTGTAAAATGGGGATTAAGACTGTGAGCCCCCCGTGGGACAACCTGATCACCTTGTAACCTCCCCAGCGCTTAGAACAGTGCTTTGCACATAGTAAGCGCTTAATAAATGCTATTAAAAAAGGGGGGGGCAGTGTGGGAAGGCCTCCTGGAGGAGGTGAGCTCTCAGTAGGGCTTTGAAGGGAGGAAGAGAGCTAGTTTGGCGGATGCGTGGAGGGAGGATATTCCAGGCCAGGGGGAGGACGTGGGCCGGGGGTCAACGGCGGGACGGGTGAGAACTATTATCATCGTCATCATCAATCGTATTTATTGAGCGCTTACTATGTGCAGAGCACTGTACTAAGCGCTTGGGAAGTACAAATTGGCAACATATAGAGACAGTCCCTACCCAACCTTGGGCTCACAGTCTAAAAATTATTAATTGGCAACATATAGAGACAGTCCCTACCCAACCTTGGGCTCACAGTCTAAAACTATTAATCTTCTTCCTCCTGTTCCTCCTCTCCCTCCTTATGGTTCAGCAGGCAAATATCTTCCATGTTCAGTTCTGACAGGAAACGTCAAATGCTGCGCAGTGACACGGCTTTGGGGTTCTAGGATTCTCGGAAATAATAATAATAATAATGATGATGGTATTTGTGAAGCGCTTACTATGTGCCAAGCACTGTTCTGAACACAGGTATATGTTGCCAACTTGTACTTCCCAAGCGCTTAGTACAGTGCGCTCAATAAATACAATTGAATGAATGATTGATTGATAGATATGAGGTAATCAGGTTGTCCCACGTGGGGCTCACAGTCTTAATCCCCATTTTCCAGTGAGGTCACTGAGGTACAGAGATGTTAAGTGACTGGCCCCAAATCACACAGCTGATAAGTGGCGGAGGCGGGATTAGAACCCACAACCTCTAGCTCCCAAGCTCGGGCTCTTGCCCCTAAGCCACACTGCTGCTCTTAAAATAGATTTTACAAGCTGATCTCCGCCTCGGCAGACTCAAAGCCTTTGTGAGAAGCAGCAGGGCACAGTGGAGCAAGCACGAACGTGAAAGGTCATGGGTTCTAATCCTGGCTCCTCCACTTGTCTGCTGTGCGAACTTGGGCAGTTTACGTCACTTCTCTGGGCCTGTTACCTCGGCTGTAAAATGGGGATTAAGACTGTTGGGTAGGGACTGTCTCTATATGTTGCCAATTTGTGCTTCCCAAGCGCTTAGTACAGTGCTCTGCACATAGTAAGCTCTCAATAAATACGATTGATGATGATGATGATGAGTCCCACGTGGGACAGGAACTGCGTCCAACCCGATCTGCTTGTGTCCACCCCAGCGCTCAGTACAGTGCCTGGCACACAGTAAGAGGTTAACACAGACCATAATTGTTATTATTACCATCTCTCTCGTTTTCCTTTTCCTTTCTTCTCTGACGTCTTCTTCATTGATTCATTTAATCAATTTATGTTGCCAACTTGTACTTCCCAAGCTCTTAGTACAGTGCTCTGCACACAGTAAGTGCTCAATAAATACGATTGATTGATTAATCAAATTTATTGAGCGCTTATTTCTTCTTTCCTGATCCCTCTTCAGTCCCTAGACTGTGAGCCCGCTGTTGCGTAGAGACCGTCTCTATATGTTGCCAACGTGTACTTCCCAAGCGCTTAGTACAGTGCTCTGCACACAGTAAGCGCTCAATAAATACGATTGATTGATTGATTAATCAAATTTATTGAGCGCTTACTTCTTCTTTCCTGATCCCTCTTCAGTCCCTAGACTGTGAGCCCGCTGTTGGGTAGGGACCGTCTCTATTTGTTGCCAACTTGCACTTCCCAAGCGCTTAGTACAGTGCTCTGCACACAGTAAGCGCTCAGTAAATACGATTGAATGAATAAATGAAATTCCTCAGGAGCGATCTGAGACAAAGCAGTGTGTGTGTGTTTGTGTAAGGGTAAGAAGCAGTGTGGCTTAGTGAAAAGAGCACGGGCTGTAGAGTCAGAGGTCATGGGTTCAAATCCCAGCTCCGCCAACTTTCAGCTGTGTGACTTTGGGCAGGTCACTTCACTTCTCTGTGCCTCAGTTACCAGCTCTGTAAAATGAGGGTGAAGACTGTGAGCCCCGCGTGGGACAACCTGATCACCTTGTAACCTCCCCAGCGCGTAGAACAGTGCTTGCACATAGTGAGCGCTTAACAAATGCCATTATTATCATTATTATTATTATTATCATTATTATTATTATTATTATTATTATTAATGAAAACCTGCCTTATTTTCTGTTGCTAGACAACTCCCTTCAAGCTGCCATTGAAGAAGTGTGCCGTGGTGGGAAATGGTGGGATTCTGAAGAACAGTGGCTGCGGACGACGAATAGACGAGGCCAATTTCGTCATGAGGTAAGAGCCTTCGCGGTCGGGGGCGGTGGGGAGAGGGGATTTTTCCTCTTTTTCCCCTTGCCGCGAGCTCCGGGCTTCTTAATGTCGTTGGCTTGGGATGGATTAGCCGCCACATACCTCAAACCAAATGGGAATGCGGGGAGGGACAAGATAGGGCCTTTCTTAATAATAATAATGATGATGATGGCATTGGTTAAGCGCTTACTATGTGCCAAGCACCGTTCTAAGCGCTGGAGAGGATACAAAGTGATCAGATTGTCCCACGGGGGGCTCACAGTCTTCATCCCCATTTTACAGATGAGGTCACTGAGGCACAGAGAAGTAACTTGCCCAAGGTCACACAGCTGACCATTTCTTCTGTCCTTGGCTTTGTGGTTGGCTTGGAAATTGGTGGGACTTCAGGCTCACAGTCGTACTGAGGGCCAGCTAAGTGCAATGTTATTATTAATGATAATAATAATAATAATGGTATTTGGTAAGCGCTTGCCATGTGCCAGACACGTGCCGGGACCCAAGCAAGTCGGGTTGGACGCAGTCCCTGTCCCACTTGGGGCTCCCAGTCTTCATCCCCATTTTACGGATGAGGAAACTGAGGCCCAGAGAAGTGAAGCAACTTGCCCAGTGTCACCCAGCGGACAAGTGACGGAGCCGGTTTTGATGCTCTTCATGCCTGTCTACTTGTTTTGTTTTGTTGTCTGTCTCCCCCTTCTAGAGTGTGAGCCCGTTGTTGGGGAGGGATTGTCTCTATCTGTTGCGAATTGTGCTGTCCAAGTGCCTAGTACAGTGCTCTGCATACAGTAAGCGCTCAATAAATACGATTTCAGAGGCATACCCGTTCCTAGCTTGTGGCAGTGGCTAGCGAGTGGCCGGCCATCTGCTACAAGTCAAAACTCCCCCGTGCTGGACGGCAGCGATCCGGGAGAGATTTGAGGGCGGAAACTCGAGTTTCCTATACGGATGGTCAACCACTTCCCGATTTTTCCCAAGAAAACTCTATGGATCTGCTACCAGAACAATTGCAGATGGAAGTGGGGCCTTCCGGGAGAGATGTGTCCGTGGCGTCGCTAAGGGTCGGACACGACTCGACGGCATAAAACAGCAACAACAACCTTTCAACTCTCAGGCCGGGCTCTATTCACTGGACCACCCTGCTTCTCTAAGATAGATATGTCTTCCAAATAATAATAATAATAATAATGGCATTTATTAAGCACTTACTATGTGCAAAGCACTGTTCTAAGCGCTGGGGGGTTACAAGGTGATCAGGTTGTCCCACGGGGGGCCCACAGTCAACCCCCATTTTACAGATGAGGGAACTGAGGCCCAGAGAAGTTAAGTGACGTGCCCAAGGTCACACAGCTGGCAATTGGCAGAGCCGGGATTTGAACCCACGACCACTGACTCCAAAGCCCGGGCTCTTTCCACTGAGCCACGCTGCTTCTCACTGTCTGTATCCTCTCAGCGCTTTGAAATTCATCCCCATCCCCTACAAGCATTTGTGTCCCTATTATCGACCCCATTTTGCAAATTCATTTGTTCATTCATTCAGTCGTATTTATTGAGCGCTTCCTGTGTGCAGAGCAGTGTACTAAGCGCTTGGGAAGTACAAATTGGCAACAGATAGAGACGGTCCCTACCCAACAGTGGGCTATATTATTACTACTACTATCATTATTATTATTATTATTATTATTATTACCATGAGCTGAGCACTTGGGAGAGCCCAACGGAAGAATAAACATTCATTCATTCATTCAATTGTATTTATTCATCATCATCATCATCAATCGTATTTATTGAGTGCTTACTGTGTGCAGAGCACTGTACTAAGCGCTTGGGAAGTACAAGTTGGAAACATATAGAGACAGTCCCTACCCAACAGTGGGCTCACAGTCTAGAAGGGGGAGACAGAGAACAAAACAAAACATATTAACAGAATAAAATAGACTAAATATGTACAAATAAAATAGAGTAATAAATACGTACCAACATATATACATATATACAGGTGCTGTGGGGAGGGGAAGGAGGTAAGGTGGAAATGAGGAAACTGAGGTCCAGAAAAGTTAAATGACTTGTCCGAAGGTGCCCAGTGGCCCGTAGCAGAACCGAAACTAGACTTTCAATCTAACTAGATGTAGGGTTTTAAAAAATCCCCTGGGGCTTTCCTTCTCCCCCTTCTAGACTGTGAGCCCACTGTTGGGTAGGGACCGTCCATATGTTGCCAACTTGTACTTCTCAAGCGCTTAGTACAGTGCTCTGCACCCAGTAAGTGCTCAATAAATGCGATTGATTGACTGATTCAAATCCCGGCTCTGCCACTTGTCAGCTGGGTGACTTTGGGCAAGTCACTTCACTTCTCTGGGCCCCAGTTCCCTCATCTGTAAAATGGGGATGAAGACTGTGAGCCCCCCGGGGGGACAACCTGATCATCTTGTATGTGCAAAGCACTGTTCTAAGCGCTGGGGGGGATACAAGGAGATCAGGTTGTCCCACGTGGGGCTCACAGTCGTAATCCCCATTTTCCAGCTGAAGGAACTGAGGCACAGAGAAGTGAAGTGACTTGCCCAAAGTCACACAGCTGACAATTGGCGGAACCAGGATTTGAACCCATGACCTCTGACTCCCAAGCCCGGGCTCTTTCCACCAAGCCATGCTGCTTCTCCCGCATCACTTAGCTCATTTAGGCGCTCGCAGCTACCCTTCGCAGTAGGAAGAAAGGCAGCTCTTATTATCCCCATTTTGCTGATGAAGAAACTGAGGTCCAGAGAGGTTAAGTGACTTGACCACAGTCACACAGCAGGCCGGAACTCCAACCCAGTTTCTCAGGCTTCCAAGTGGACTTTGGGCTGTTTAATCACGCTGCCCCTTCTCACTCAGTGGTCGCTGGAGCCAGCCACCGCTCTGCCCACAGCGCCTAGCACAGTGCCTGCACACAGTAAGCGCTCAATAAATACGATTGAATGAAAATAGTAGGCGCTTAACAAATGCCATAATTATGATGAAAATTGCAGGTGGCACTAAGAGGAGTTGTATATATGTTTGTAGATATTTATTACTCTTTATTTTACTTGTACCTATCTATTCTATTTATTTTATTTTGTTAATATGTCTGGTTTTGTTCTCTGTCTCCCCCTTCTAGACTGTGAGCCCACTGTCGGGTAGGGACTGTCTCTATATGTTGTTGCCAACTTGTACTTCCCAAGCGCTTAGTACAGTGCTCTGCACACAGTAAGTGCTCAATAAATACGAGTTGATTGAGTTGTGGGGGGGAGGAGAGGGGCGTCTTTCATGTCCATCAGGGAAGGAGCCCAAGGGGAAGGACCCTTGAAGAAACCGGGACGTTTGTGGTCATCAGCCGGCCAGAGTCTGTTTCATGTGACCTTGGGCAAGTCACTTCTCCATGCCTCAGTTCCCTCACCTGTAAAATGGGGATGGAGACCATGAACCCCATGTGGGACAGGGACTGTGTCCAACCCGATTGGCTTGTATCTACCCCAGCGCTTAAAACAGTGTCTGGCACATAGTAAGCGCTTAAAGCAATACCATGATTAATGACTGGGACTTGGGAAGAGCTAGAGAAGGAGGTTGATATCAATCAATCAGTGGTATTTATTGAGCACTTACAGCAACAATCCAACAGAATTAACAGTCACGTTCCCTGCTCCCAATGAGCTGACGGTCTAGAGACAGAGAGACCTTGGCACAGTCTTCTAGACTGTGAGCCCACTGTTGGGTAGGGACCGTCTCTATATGTTGCCAACTTGTACTTCCCAAGCGCTTAGTACAGTGCTCTGCACACAGTAAGTGCTCAATAAATATGATTGAATGAAAGAATGAATTTGTTCTCCCCCGCTAAACTGTCAGCTCCTTGTGGGCAGGAAATGTGTCTATTTATTGTTCTGTTTGTCCTCTCCCAAGCGCTTAGTCATTCATTCATTCATTCAATTGTATTTATTGAGCGCTTACTGTGTGCAGAGCACTGTACTAAGCGCTTGGAAAGTACGATTTGGCAACAGAGACAATCCCTACCCTACAATGGGCTCACAGACTAGAAGGGGGAGAAAGCCAACAAAAGTAGACAGGCGTCAATATCGTTAAAATAAATAGAATTATAGATATATTCGTGACTCCCAATGACCACAAGGGAAGCAGCGTGGCTCAGCGGAAAGGGCATGGGCTTTGGAGTCAGAGGTCATGGGTTCAAATCCCGGCTCCGCCAATTGTCAGCTGTGTGACTTTGGGCAAGTCACTTCACTTCTCTGGGCCTCAGTTTCCTCATCTGTAAAATGGGGATTTAAGATTGTAAGCCCCATGTGGGACAACCGCATCACCTTGTATCCCCCTAATGCTTAGGACAGTGCTTTGCACATAGTAAGCACTTAACAAATACCATTATTATTATTATTATTATTAAGTCCATTAAAAAATATGAAGGCCTCAAGTACCGTATGTACTTATGGTATGTATGTATAAGTATACTTGTGGTATACTTTCTTATCAATCAATCAATCAATCAATCATATTTATTGAGCGCTTACTATGTGCAGAGCACTGTACTAAGCGCTTGGGAAGTACAAATTGGCATCACATAGAGACAGTCCCTACCCAACAGTGGGCTCACAGTCTATATTCTTATATTTCTAACACCATCTTGGATTAAGATTTGTACTTCCCAAATGCTTAGTACAGTGCTCTGCACATAGTAAGCGCTCAATAAATACGATTGATGATGATTGATGATGATTAAGGACAGCTGATCTGGAAATGAATTGCTCCTGATTTATTCAGCTGATTTTCACTGTCTACAGTTGTAAACATGCCAGCTAAGAGGCCGGTCTTCATTCTGTTTGCATTTATAACGTTGTTAACGTCCCTGTGGGCATAAAGCTCAAGTCGCAGCGTCCGCTGCTATGTGTGGTAACTTCTCTGTGCCTCAGTTTCCCCAGCTCTAGAATGGGGGCACCAAAGGGCACGATAACTGGGTGAGGAGTAAAATTGCTGCAAGGCGCTGAGGGGAGGAGGCAGGTTGTAGACATTAGTATTATTATTATTAATGTTATTGTATTTGTACTCCAGTGCTGTGCACACAGTAAGTGCTCAATAAATATGAAGGACTGATTGATTCTCTGTGTCTCAGATGCCTCATCTACAAAATGGAGATTCACATTATATTGTACTCTCCCAAGTGCTTTGCACACAGTGAAGCACGCGATAAATACGATTGAATGAATCCCTGTTTTCCCTCCGATTTAGACTGTGAGTCTCCTGTGGGATCTGATTATCTTGTAACTACCCCAGTGCTTAGTACAGTGCTCAACACCTAGAAAGAGCTTAAGAGATGGGTAAGCAGCGTGGCTCATTGGAAAGAGCCCGGGCTTTGGAGTCAGAGGTCATGTGTTCGAATCCCGCTCCGCCACATGTCTGCTGTGTGACCTTGGGCAAGTCACTTAACTTCTCTGAGCCTCAGTTCCCTCATCTGTAAAATGGGGATTAAGACTGTGAGCCCCACGTGGGACAACTTGCTCACCTTGTATCCCCCCCAGCACTTAGAACAGTGCTCTGCACATAGTAAGCGCTTAACAAATGCCATCATCATTATTATTATTATTGTTGTTGTTATTATTATTGTTAATAATCATCATCATCATCATCATCAATCGTATTTATTGAGCGCTTACTATGTGCAGAGCACTGTACTAAGCGCTTGGGAAGTACAAATTGGCAAAATATAGAGACAGTCCCTACCCAACAGTGGGCTCACAGTCTAAAAGGGGGAGACAGAGACCAAACATACTAACAAAATAAATATTTAAACAAAATAATAATTAATAATAATAGTGTCATCAGGTGAGTGTCATGGAAAAGCCACAGAACTCTGCAAAGGCATAACTATTGTACCAGCATGGTTTAGCAGAAAGAGCCCGGGCTTTGGAGTCAGAGGTCATGGGTTCAAATCCCGGCTCCGCCAACTGTCAGCTGTGTGACTTTGGGCAAGTCACCTCACTTCTCTGGGCCTCAGTTCCCTCATCTGTAAAATGGGGATTAGAACTGTGAGCCCCCCGCGGGACAACCTGATCACCTTGTAACCTCCCCAGCGCTTACAATGGTGCTTTGCACATAGTAAGCGCTTAACAAATACCATTATTATTATTAACAAATGCCATGGTCATCATCGTCACTCGAAAAATACGATTGAGTGATTGGATGAATTCACTAAATTCGTATTTATTGAATAAATGCTGGGGGGAGATAGTCCTGATATCAGCACTAGGGAAGGCAGAGTTGGGGGGATAAGGAAAACCGGAGGGTGTTGCAGAACTGGGTAGGGACCGTCTCTATAGGTTGCCAACTTGGACTTCCCAAGCGCTTAGTTCAGTGCTCTGCACGCAGTAAGCACTCAATAAATATGATTGATTGAATGAATGAATGTACAGATTTATTACTCTATTTTACTTGTACGTATTTACTATTCTATTTATTTTATTTTGTTAATCTGTTTTGTTTTGTGTTCTGTCTCCCCGTTCTAGACTGTGAGCCCGCTGTTGGGTAGGGACCGTCTCTGTATGTTGCCAACTTGTACTTCCCAAGCGCTTAGTCCAGTGCTCTGCACACAGTAAGCTCTCAATAAATACGATTGAAAGAATGAATGAATGAATTGGAACTCCTGGCTTGGGCAGGGGGAGGGTCTCTCCAACTAAGGGGGGCCATCTTTCATTCATTCAACCGTATTTGTTCATTCATTCATTGTTCATCACTGTGTGCAGAGCACTGTACTAAGCGCTTGGAAAGTACGATTTGGCAACAGAGACAATCCCCACCCTACCTGATCACCTGATCACCTAAGCACCTGATCACCTTGTAACCTCCCCAGCGCTTGGAGCAGTGCTTGGCACATAGTAACCGCTTAACAAACACCGTCATCATTATTATTATTTTTATTTTTGGCCAGGGAAGAGAAAGAAAATGGCAGCAGTGATCTCGGTTCCTCACTGTTTTGGGGATAAAACCTTTCCCTTCCCCCGTCAGGATTTGCTTTTTTTTTTTTCCTGATTTAAAATGGCCCAGAATCCCTGAAGGAAATAAGGTCAGGTTTGGGTTTTCTTTCCCGATTTAAAATGTCCTAGAATCCCTGAAGGAAACAAAGTCGAGTTTGGCTTTTGTTTCCTGATTTAAAACGTCCCAGAATTCCTGAAGAAAATCAGGTCGGGTTTGGGTTCGAAAATGTGCGCAGTGAAAAACCTTGCATTGCAGGCAGGAAACGGTGGCTTCCAGCGCTTAGAACAGTGCTTTGCACATACTAAGCGCTTAACAAATTCCACAAATTAAAAATCCCGATTCCACCACATGTCTGCTGTGTGACCTTGGGCAAGTCACTTAACTTCTCTGAGCCTCAGTTACCTCATCTGTAAAATGGGGATTAAGACTGTGAGCCCCACGTGGGACAACTTAATCACCTTGTATCCCCCCCAGCGCTTAGAACAGTGCTCTGCACATAGTAAGCGCTTAACAAATGCCATTAAAAAAAAAAACAAATGCCATTATTATTATTATTATTATTATTATTATTATTATTATTATTATTCACTAGCGCGGTTCGGATTCAGAACTCGCCCCCGGCAGCGGGGAGGGAAAGAAGTTCTGCCGATGGCCTGCTGTGTAACCTTGGGCAAGTCGCTTAACCTCTCTGGGCCTCAGTTTCCTCATTTGTAAAGTGGGGATTCAATACCTGTGTTCTCTCCTACTTAGATGGGGAGATCCATGTGGGACAGGGGTTGCGTTCAACTTGATGTCTCCAGTGCTTAGTTCAGTTTTTCATCTTGTGAGATGTAGCGCTTAGAACAGTGCTTTGCACATAGTAAGCGCTTAACAAATGCCATTATTATTATTAATAATTACCGTTTTTAAAGAACGGGCTGATTGTGCTTGCTTCGCCGTGGCTTGAACAAGGAAAAATGATGTTTGAAGGACTCGGGAAGGTGTCACAGCTGTCTGTTATCAATCAGTGGAATTTATTGAGCGCTTACCATGTGCAGAGCACTGTACCAAGCGCTCGGGAGAGTAGAGAAGCAGCGTGGCTCAGTGGAAAGAACACAGGCTTTGGGGTCAGAGGTCATGGGTTCAAATCCCCGCTCCGCCACTTGTCAGCTGTGTGACTTTGGGCAAGTCGCTTAACTTCTCTGTGCCCAGTGACCTCATCTGTAAAATGGGGATGAAGACTGTGAGCCCCCCGTGGGACAACCTGATCATTTTGGGGGAAGCAGCGTGGCTCAGTGCAAAGAGCACAGGCTTTGGAGTCAGAGTTCATGGGTTCGAATCCTGGCTCCGCCAACTGTCAGCTGTGTGACTTTGGGCAAGTCACTTAACTTCTCTGTGCCTCAGTTACCCCATCTGTAAAATGGGGATTAAGGATGTGAGCCCCCCATGGGACAACCTGATCATCTTGTAACCTCCCCAGTGCTTAGAACAGTGCTTTGCACATAGTAAGCGCTTAATAAATGCCATCATTATTATTATTATTGCAGTGCGAGAGGGCCACCTCATGGCCAACTTGTACTTCCCAAGCGCTCAGTACAGTGCTCTGCACATGGTAAGCGCTCAATAAATACGATTGAATGAATGAATGGCCATGAGAAGCCATGACCAATAGAGAAGCAGCATGGCTCAGTGGAAGGAGCCCGGGCTTTGGAGTTAGAGGTCATGGGTTCGAATCCCGGCTCTGCCAAATGTCAGCTGTGTGACTTTGGGCAAGTCACTTCACTTCTCTGTGCCTCAGTTACCTCATCTGGAAAATGGGGATTAAGACTGGGAGCCCCCTTTGGGAAAACCTGATCACCTTGTAATCTCCCCAGCGCTTAGGACAGTGCTTTGCACATAGTAAGCGCTTAATAAATGCCATTATTATTATTATTATTATGGCTTCAACTCCCACCTCTATGCAGATGACACTCAAATCTCCATTTCTAGCCCCGATGTCTCTCCTTCTCTGCAGTCTCACATTTCCTCCTGCCTTCAGGACATCTCTACTCGGCCGTCCTTCCGTCACCTTCAACTGAACATGTCCAAAACAGCCCCCTTATCAATCAATCAATCAATGTTGGCATTTGTTAAGCGCTTACTATGTGCAAAGCACTGTTCCAAACGCTGGGGGAGGGGATACAAAGTGATCAGGTTGTCCCATGTGGGGTTCACAGTCTTAATCCCCATTTTACAGATGAGGTAACTGAGGCTCAGAGAAGTTAAGTGACTTGCCCAAGGTCACACAGCAGATGTGGCGGAGTTGGGATTCGAACCCATGACCTCTGACTCCAAAGCCCGTGCTCTTTCCACTGAGCCACACTGCTTCTCATCTTCCCTTATCTTCCCACCTAAACCCAGTCCTCCCCCGGACTTTCCCGTCACTGTAGACAACACCACCATCCTTTCCGTCTCACAGGCCCCTAAACCCGGCATTATCCCTGACTCTTCTCTGTCATAGAGAAGCAGCGTGGCTCAGTGGAAAGAGCCCGGGCTTTGGAGTCAGAGGTCATGGGTTCAAATCCTGGCCCCGCCAACTGTCAGCTGGGTGACTTTGGGCAAGTCCCTTCACTTCCCTGGGCCTCAGTTCCCTCATCTGTAAAATGGGGATTAAGACGGTGAGCCCCCCGTGGGACAACCTGATCACCTTGTAACCTCCCCAGCGCTTAGAACAGTGCTTTGCACATAGTAAGCGCTTAATAAATGCCATTGTTAATATTATTATTATTATTATTAAACCCACATCAATCAATCAATCAATCGTATTTATTGCACATATTATGTGCAGCAACGTAGCTTAGTGGATAGAGCACATGCCAGGGAATCAGAAGGACCCAGGTTTTAATCCCAGCTCTGCCACTTGTTTTCTGTGTGACCTTGGGCAAGTCACTTCACTTCACACTTCACTTCATTTCACCTTGTAACCTCCCCAGCGCTTAGAACAGTGCCTTTGCACATAGTAAGTGCTTAATAAATGCCATTATTATTATTATTATTATTATTATTATTATTATTATTATTCACAGAGAAGCAGCGTGGCTCAGTGGAAAGAGCCCGGGCTTTGGAGTCAGAGGACATGGGTTCAAATCCCGGCTCCGCCAACTGTCAGCTGTGTGACTTTGGGCAAGTCACTTCATTTCTCTGGACCTCAGTTCCCTCATCTGTAAAATGGGGATTAAGACTGTGAACCCCCTGTGGGACAACCTGATCACCTTGTAACCTCTCCAGTGCTTAGAACAGTGCTTTGCACGTAGTAAGCGCTTAATAAATGCCATTATTATTATTGTTATGATTATTTCTCTGCACCTCAATTCCCTCATCTGTAAAATGGGGATCAAGACGGTGAGCCCCACGTGGGACAGGGACTGTGTCCAACCCGACTTTCTTGTATCCACCCCAGTGCTTAGTACAGTGCCTGGTACATAGTAAATGCTTAACAAATACCACAATTATTATCACTGCTATTATTATTACAGTGCGTGGTATATAATAAGCACTTAACAAATACTGTTATTATTATTAATACTACTACCATTTATAGTATAATAATAATGATGGCATTTGTTAAGCGCTTACTATGTGCCAAGCACTGTTCTAAGCACTGGGGGAGATACAAGGTGATCAGGTTGTCCCCCGTGGGGCTCACAGTCTTAATCCCCATTTGACAGATGAGGTCACTAAGGCCCAGAGAAGTGAAGTGACTTGCCCAAAGTCACACAGCCGACAAGTGGCAGAGCCGGGATTCGAACCCATGACCTCTCACTCCCAAGCCCGGGCTCTTTCCACTGAGCCACATCTGTGCCTCAATTCCTTCTTCTGTAAAACAGGGGTGAAGGCTGTGAGCCCCATGTGGGACAGAGACCGTGTCCAACCGGATTACCTTGTATCTACCTCAGCGCTTAGTACAGAGCCTGGCACATAGTAAGCGCTTCTGGCATAGTGGACAGAGCCCAAGCTTGGGAGTCAGAAGGTCATTCATTCATTCATTCAATCGTATTTATTGAGCGCTTACTGTGTGCAGAGCACTGGACTAAGCGCTTGGGAAGTACAAGTTGGCAACGTAAGGTCATGGGTTCTAATCCCGGCTCCGCCACTCGTCTCCTGTGTGACCTTGGGCAAGTCACTTCACTTCTCTGCGCCTCAGTTCCCTCATCTGGAAAATGGGGATCGAGATGGTGAGCCCCGCGTGGGATGGGGACCGTGTCCACCCCGATTTTCTTGTATCCACCCCAGCGCTTAGTACAGTGCCTGCCGCATAGTAAGCCTTAACCAATACTATAATTATTATAGTATTATAATATAGTGTGTTATAGTGTGTTATACTACATATATTATAGTATATATACTATATACTAGTATTATTATTATTATATATCATCATCATCAATCGTATTTATTGAGCGCTTACTATGTGCAGAGCACTGTACTAAGCGCTTGGGAAGTACAAATTGGCAACATATAGAGACAGTCCCTACCCAACAGTGGGCTCACAGTCTAAAAGGGGGAGACAGAGAACAAAACCAAACATCATCATCATCATCATCAATCGTATTTATTGAGCGCTTACTATGTGCAGAGCACTGTACTAAGTGCTTGGGAAGTACAAATTGGCAACATATAGAGACAGTCCCTACCCAACAGTGGGCTCACAGTCTAAAAGGGGGAGACAGAGAACAAAACCAAACATACTAACAAAATAAAATAAATAGAATAGATATGTACAAGTAAAATAAATAAATAGAGTAATAAATAATAATAATAATAAATAGAGTAATAATATATTGTAAATTATATATTATATATTATAAATAATAATAATTATATATAAAATAATAATTATTGTAGTATACCATTAAAAAATACCCTTGTTATTACGACTATAAGATTCAGAACACATTTGTGTGTGTGTGTGTGTGTGTTTGTGTGTTTTTGTTGGGTGTTTGTGTGTGTGTTGTATATGTTTCCATAGGTGCAACCTTCCCCCTCTTTCCAGCGAATACACTAAGGATGTCGGATCGAAAAGCCAGCTGGTCACAGCCAACCCCAGCATCATTCGGAAAAGGTAAGGGAAGGGGGCTTCCTGTCGCGGGGGTCTTGGGGAGAACGGGGTCGTCGTTTATGCTCTGCACACAGTAAGCGCTCAATAAATCAATCAATCATATTTATTGAGGGCTTACTGTGTGCAGAGCACTGTACAAAGCGCTTGGGAAGTACAAGTTGGCAAATTCAGCCAAATACGATTGAATGAATGAATGCTAGGAGGGTCAAGTGTGGATGGAAAACGCTAGGAAGGGGCAGGCGTCGCAAGAAACAGCGTGGTTCACTGGAAGGAGCCCGGGCTTCGGAGTCAGAGGTCATGGGTTCAAATCCCGGCTCCACCAATTGTGAGCTGTGCGACCTTGGGCAAGTCACTTCACTTCTCTGGGCCTCGGTGACCTCATCTGTAAAATGGGGATGAAGACTGTGAGCCCCACGTGGGACAACCTGTTCACCTGGTATCCCTCCCCAGCGCTTAGAACAGTGCTTTGCACGTAGCAAGCGCTTAACAAATGCCATCATCATTATTATTATTAATCAATCAATCAATCAATCGTATTTATTGAGCGCTTACTGTGTGCAGAGCACTGTATTAAGCGCTTGGGAAGTACAAGTATTATCAGGTGTCGCGCTTCGGGCAGTACATGCTGGGAGGGCCCAGGGCGGACTTACGGAGAAGCCTCCTGGCCTAGTGGGAAGAGCCCGGGCCTACGAAACATTCACTCATTCCTTCAATTGTATTTATTGAGCGCTTACCATGTGCAGAACACTGGACTAAGCTCTGGGGAGAGGACGATATAACGATAGACACATTCCTCCATCCATCCTTCTCCCTCTCCATCCCCCCCATCTGACCTCCTTCCCCTCCCCACAGCACCTGTATATATGTATATATGTTTATATGTATTTATTACTCTATTTATTTATTTTATTTGTATGTTTTTATTCTATTTATTTTATTTTGTTAATATGTTGTGTTTTGTTCTCTGTCTCCCCCTTCTAGACTGTGAGCCCGCTGTTGGGTAGGGGCCGTCTCTAGATGTTGCCAACTTGTACTTCCCAAGCGCTTAGTACAGTGCTCGGCACACAGTAAGCGCTCAATAAATACGATTGATTGATTGTTGGGTAGGGACCATCGCTATATGTTGCCAACTTGTACTTCCCAAGCGCTTAGTACAGTGCTCTGCACACAGTAAGTGCTCAATAAATACTATTGAATGAATGAACGATAGGCCCAGGAGTTGGCCTGATCCCCCCCTCTAGACTGAGCCCGTTGTTGGGTAGAGATTTTCTCTATTTGTTGCCGAATTGTACTTTCCAAGCGCTTAGTACAGTGCTCTGCACACAGTAAGCGCTCAATAAATACGATTAAATGAATGAATGAATTCCCTGCCCACAACGAGCTGACAGTCTAGAGGGGGAGACACACATTAATATTAATAAATAAAGTGACGGAGATGGACATAAGCGGTGTGGGGCTGGGAGGGGGAGATGAATAATAATAATGATGGTATTTGTTAAGCGCTTACTATGTGCAAAGCACTGTTCTAAGCGCTGGGGAAGTTACAAGGTGATCAGGCTGTCCCACGGGGGGGCTGACAGTCTTAATCCCCATTTTACAGATGAGCCAACTGAGGCTCGAAGAAGTTAAGTGACTTGCCCAAAGTCACACAGCTGACAGTTGGCGGAGCCGGGATTTGAACCCATGACCTCTGACTCCAAAGCCTGGGCTCTTGACGCTGAGCCACGCTGCTTCTCCGCAGCTGCTCTGCTTCTCCCGAATAAAGGGAACAAGTCGGGGCGTGGGAGAAGAGGGAAGGAATCGGAGGATCTCGGTTCTAAACTCGGCTCTGTCACTCCAGTCGATCTTTCATTCAGGCATTTGTTCAGTCGTGTTTATTGAGCGCTGACTGTGTGCAGAGCACTGTAGTAAGCGCTTGGAAAGTACAATTCAGCAATCAATCAATCAATCGTATTTATTGAGCGCTTACTGTGTGCAGAGCACTGTACTAAGCGCTTGGGAAGTACAAGTTGGCAACATAGAGAGACAGTCCCTACCCAACAGTGGGCTCACAGTCTAAAAGATAAAGGGAATAAATCTTCCCTTCAATAAAGGGAAACAATCCCTTCCCACACCAGGCTTACCTATTTATTGAGTGTTTACTGTGCGCAGAGCACTGTACTAAGCGCTTGGAATGTACAGTTCAGCAGTAAAGGGAAACAATCCCTTCCCACACCAGGCTTACGTATTTATTGAATCAGTCAATCAATCAATCGTATTTATTGAGCGCTTACTGTGTGCAGAGCACTGTACTAAGCGCTTGGGAAGTACAAGTTGGCAACATATAGAGACAGTCCCTTCCCAACAGTGGGCTCACAGTCTAAAAGATAAAGGGAATAAATCTTCCCTTCAATAAAGGGAAACAATCCCTTCCCACACCAGGCTTACATATTTATTTAGTGTTTACTGTGCGCAGAGCACTGTACTAAGCGCTTGGAAAGTACAGTTCAGCAGTAAAGGGAAACAATCCCTTCCCACACCAGGCTTACATATTTATTGAATCAATCAATCAATCAATTGTATCTATTGAGCGCTTACTATGTGCAGAGCACTGTACTAAGCGCTTGGGAAGTACAAGTTGGCAACATATAGAGACGGTCCCTACCCAACAGTGGGCTCATAGTCTAGAAGGGGGAAACAGAGAACAAAACCAAACATACTAACAAAATAAAATAAATAGAATAGATATGTACAAGTAAAATAAATAAATAAATAAATAGAGTAATAAATATGTACAAACATATATACATATATACAGGTGACATATATATACAGGTGAATGTTTACTGTATGCAAGGGACTAACAAGACTACAGTATAAAAATGTAACAGATACATCGCCTGCCCACAACAGGCTTACTGTGTGACCTTGGGTAGGTCACTTAACTTCTCTGGGCCTCAGTTACCTCATCTGTAAAATGGGGATGAAGACTGTGAGCCCCCCTGTGGGACAACCTGATCACCTTGTTACCTCCCCAGCGCTTAGTACAGCGCTTTGCACATAGTAAGTGCTTAATAAATGCCATCATCATCATCATTCAGTGTCCTCAGCTGAAAAAGGGGGATTCCATATCCCCAGAGAAGCAGTGTGGCTCAATCAATCAATCAATCGTATTTATTGAGCGCTTACTGTGTGCAGAGCACTGTACTGAGCGCTTGGGAAGTACAGGTTGGCAACATATAGAGACCGTCCCTACCCAACAGTGGGCTCACAGTCTAGAAGGGGGAGACAGAGAACAAAACCAAACATATTAACAAAATAAATAGAATAGATGTGTAGTGGAAAGAGCATGGGCTTGTGAGTTGGAGGTCATGGATTCTAATCCCGACTCCGCCACTGATCAGCTGTGTGACTTTGGGCAAGTCATTTCACTTCTCTGTGCCTCAGTGACCTCATCTGGAAAATGGGGATTAAGACTGAGCCCCACGTGGGACAACGTGATTACCTTATATCTCCTCCAGCGCTTAGAACAGTGCTTGGCACATAGTAAGCGCTTAACAAATACCATTATTATTATTATTATATCTGGTCTCCCTTCTACTTAAGACTGCATTCATTCATTCATTCATTCAGTCATATTTATTGAGCGCTTACTGTGTGCAGAGCACTGGACTAAGCGCTTGGGAAGTACAAGTCGGCAACATATAGAGACGGTCCCTACCCAACAGCGGGCTTACAGTCTAGAAGGGGGAGACAGACAACAAAACAAAACATGGAGACAGACAGGTCCTGTATCCAACCTGATGATCTTGTCTCCACCCCAGCACTTAGTACAGTGCTGAGCACATAGTAAGCACTTAACAAATCCTATCATTATTACTATCATTATGAATAACCACGGGTACAGGTAAAGCACGGCCCGTGAGTCAGAAGGTCGTGGGTTCTAATCCTTACTCTGCCTCTTTCCTGCCGGGTGGCCTTTGGCAAGTCACTTCCCTTCTCTGGGCCTCAGTTCCCTCATCTGTAAAATGGGCGTAGATACTGTGAGCCCCATGTGGGACAGGGACTGTGTCCAACCTGATTTGCTTGTATCTACCCCAGGGCTTAGGACAGTGCTTGGTACATAGTAAGCGCTTATCAAATACCATTATTATTATTATTATTATTATTATTATCATTCAGATTCCCAAGCCTAGGCTCTATCCATTGGGCCACACTATTTAATACTACTAGAAGCAACATGGCTAGACGCAGCGTGGCTTAGAGGAAAGAGCACGGGAAGTCATGGGTTCTAATCCCGACTCTGCCGCTTGTCTGCTGTGTGACCTTGGGCAAGTCACTTCACTTCTCTGGGCCTCGGTTCCCTCATCTGTCAAATGGGGATGAAGACTGTGAGCCCCATGTGGGACAACCTGATTACCTTGTTACCTCCTCAGCGCTTAGAACAGTGCTTTGCACATAGTGAGCCCCTTCCTTCCTCTCCCCCCCCATCCCCCCATCTTACCTCCTTCCCTTCCCCACAGCACCTGTATATATGGATATATGTTTGTACAGATTTATTACTCTATTGATTTATTTATTTTACTTGTACATATCAATCGTATTTATTAAGCGCTTACTGTATGCCGAGCACTATCTATTCTATTCTACAATCTATATCTATATCTATTCTATTTATTTTATTTTGTTAGTATGTTTGGTTTTGTTCCCTGTCTCCCTCTTCTAGACTGTGAGCCCACTGTTGGGTAGGGACCATCTCTATATGTTGCCAACTTGTACTTCCCAAGCGCTTAGTCCAGTGCTCTGCACACAGTAAGCGCTCAATAAATCATCATCATCATCAATCGTATTTATTGAGCGCTTACTGTGTGCAGAGCACTGGACTAAGCGCTTGGGAAGTCCAAGTTGGCAACATATAGAGACGGTCCCTACCCAACAGCGGGCTCACAGTCTAAAAGGGGGAGACGGAGAACAAAACCAAACATACTAACAAAATAAAATAAATAGAATAGATATGTACAAGTAAAATAAATAGAGTAATAAATATGTACAAACATATATACATATATATCAATAAATATGATTGATTAGTAAGCGCTTAATAAATACCATTACTATTATTGTTATTACCTTGTATCTACCCCAGCGCTTGGCACTTAATGAACACCGACATTATTATTATTATTATTATTGCTACACCTACTACTGACAATAGTGGCGATGACTGTGTCTGTAAAAACCCATCACCTTTGAGGTTCAGGTTCAGTCCTTCCCAAACCTGGCACCGAAGAGAAGGCGATGCCCTCTCCATGCCCACCGTAGCTGCCCGCTTTCTCCCACGAGGAGACGGAAAATCCGCCATCCTCAGTCGGTCCCCCTGGGATTCCGGAGAAGGGGCCAACCGTTTCCCCGACAACGGACCCACCGTGTTTGCAAATACGCCGGCTCTCCGAGTGCAAACACTTCTACCGAGGGGCGGAAAATAGCAGATGTCGCGGGAAGCGCGTGGCATCGGAAAGGAGGAGAAAATAGCGGCACCGCGAAGAGCGGCTCCGGAATCCCTTTAGAAATTGGCTAGGCCGCGGCGGGCTGGCTGGTTTGGAGAGCGGATAGGAGGCCAACACATCCCCTCGGCCCCCGGCCTGAAGGAGGATCCAAGACCCTGCGGAAAGTAATAATCATCATCAATCGTATTTATCGAGCGCTTACTGTGTGCAGAGCACTGTACTAAGCGCTTGGGAAGTCCAAGTTGGCAACATATAGAGACGGTCCCTACCCAACAGTGGGCTCACAGTCTAAAAGGGGGAGACAGAGAACAAAACCAAGCATACTAACAAAATAAAATAAATAGAATAGATATGTACAAATAAAATAAATAAATAAATAGAGTAATAAATCTGTACAAACATATGTACATATATACAGGTGCTGTGGGGAAGGGAAAGAGGTAAGATGGGGGGGATGGAGAGGGGGACGAGGGGGAGATAATAATAATAATAATAATAATGGCATATATTAAGCACTTACTATGTGCAAAGCACTGTTCTAAGCGCTGGGGAGGTTACAAGGTGATCAGATTGTCCCACGGAGGGCTCACGGTTTTAATCCCCATTTTACAGATGAGGTAACTGAAGCACAGAGAAGTTAAGTGACTTTCCCAAAATCACCCAGCTGACAATTGGCAGAGCTGGGATTTGAACCCATGACCTCTGGACTCCAAAGCCCGGGCTCTTTCCACTGAGCCACACTGCTTCTCTAAGTAATGGTATTGTGGTATTTGTTAAGCGCTTACTATGTGCCAGGCACTATTCCAAACGCCGGGGGAGATACAAGGTCATCGGGTTGTCCCACGTGGGGCTCCCAGTCTCCATCCCCATTTGACAGATGAGGTCACTGAGGCCCAGAGAAGCGAAGTGATTTGCCCAAGGCCACACAGCAGACGAGGGGCAGAGCCGGGATTAACAGCGGGTTTAGGAGTCAGAGGTCGTGGGTTCTAATTCTGGTTCCGCCACTTGCGCCACTTACTATTGAGCGCTTACTTGTGAAGCAGTGTGGCTCACTGGAAAGAGCCTGGGCTTTGGAGTCAGAGGTCACGGGTTCAAATACCGGCTCCGCCAGTTGTCAGCTGTGTGATTTTGGCCAAGTCACTTCACTTCTCTGTGCCTCAGTTCCCTCATCTGTAAAATGGGGATTAAGACTGTGAGCCCCCCGTGGGACAACCTGATCACCTTGTAACCTCCCCAGCGCTTAGAACAGTGCTTTGCACTTAGTAAGCACTTAATAAATGCCATTATTATTATTATACTGTGTGCAGAGCACTGTACTAAGCGCTTGGGCAGTACAAATCGGCAACCTATAGAGATGGTCCCTACCCAACAATGGGCTCACAGTCTAGAAGTCTACACCATGCTGCTTTGGCCTCTGCCCCTCCCCAACCCAGCACAGATAACCAGATAATAATAATAATAATAACAATGATGATGGTATTTGTTAAGCGCTTACTATTTCATTCATTTGTATTTATTGAGCGCTTACTGTGTGCTTACTATGCGCCAATCACTGTTCTAAGCGCTGGGGTTGCTACAAGGTAATCGGTTTTGACGCAGTCCCTGTCCCAGTTGGGGCTTCCCGTCTCAATCCCCATTTTCCAGATGAGGTCACTGAGGCCCAGAGAAGTGAAGTGAGTTGCCCAAGGTCACCTTCCCCTCCCCACAGCACCTGGATATAAGTTTGTACAGATTTACTACTCTATTTATGTATTTATTTTACACTTACGTATTTATTCTATTTATTTTATTTTGTTAATCATCATCAAGCGTATTTATTGAGCGCTTACTATGTGCAGAGCACTGTACTAAGCGCTTGGGAAGTACAAATTGGCAGCATATAGAGACAGTCCCTACCCAACAGTGGGCTCACAGTCTAAAAAATGTTAATATGTTTTGTTTTGCTGTCTGTCTCTCCCTTCTAGACTGTGAGCCCGCTGTGGGGTAGGGACTGTATATGCTGCCAACTTGTACTTCCCAAGCGCTTAGTACAGTGCTCTGCACACAGTAAGCGCTCAATAAATACGATTGAATGACTGAATGAAAAGTGGCAGAGCCGGGTTTGGAACCCATGACCTTCTGACTCCCAGCTCCGGGTTCTATCCACTGCGCCACGCTGCTTCGGCCCCCCCAGCACAGATGACCAGATAATAATAATCATGGTATTTGTTAAGCGCTTACTATGTGCCAAGCACTGTTCTAAGCACTGAGGTGGATACAAGCAAATGGGGTCGGACACAGTCCCACATTGGAGCAGGAAAGCGGCAGACGATGTACAACATAACAGACACATTCCCTGCTGAATCCCCATTTTCCAGATGAGGTAACTGAGGAACAGAGAAGTGAAGTGAGTTGCCCAAGGTCACACAGCAGGTAAGTGGTAGGGGCAGGACTAGAACCCAGATCCTCTGACTCTCAGTCCCAGTTTTTTCCCACTAGGCCATGGTGCATCCCTGCTGAATCCCCATTTTCCAAATGAGGTAACTGAGGAACAGAGAAGTGAAGTGAGTTGCCCAAGGTCACACAGCAGGTAAGTGGTAGGGGCAGGACTAGAACCCAGATCCTCTATCAGTCCCAGTTCTTTTCCACTAGGCCATGATGCATCCTCGTGAGCAGGGATTGCGTGTATCAACTCTGCTACACTGTCCTCTCCAGAGTGCTTAGTAATAATATTAATAATAATAATGATGGCATTTGTTAAGTGCTTACTATGTGCGAAGCACTGTTCTAAGCGCTGGAGGGGGGGATACAAGGTGATCAGGTTGTCCCACGGGGGGGCTCACAGTCTTCATCCCCATTTGACAGAGGAGGTCACTAAGGCGCAGAAAAGTGAAGTGACTTGCCCAAAGTCACACAGCTGAGAAGTGGCGGAGCCGGGATTCGAACCCATGACCTCTGGCTACCAAGCCCGGGCTCTTTCCACTGAGCCACGCTGCTGTACACAGAAAGCGCTCAGTAAATAGCACTGATTGATGGGTTAGGGGCAGCTGGCCTGGCAAAGCCCTTCCATGATTCCTTTGGCAGCGTGGCTCAGTGGAAAGAGCCTGGGCTTTGGAGTCAGAGGTCATGGGTTCAAATCCCGGCTCCACCACTTAATCAGCTGTGTGACTTTGGGCAAGTCACTTCACTTCTCTGTGCCTCAGTGACCTCATCTGTAAAATGGGGATTAAGACTGTGACCCCCCTATGGGACAACCTGATAACCTTATATCCTCCTCAGCGCTTAGAACAGTGCTTTGCACATAGTAAGCGCTTAACAAATACCATTATTATTATTATTATTATTTGGGCCCCTAGGCCTTCTCCCAACCCTGTGGATCCGGACGGATATTCTTTGGATGAAGCGGCGCGGCTCAGTGGAAAGAGCCCGGGCTTGGGAGTCAGAGGACGTGGGTTCTAATCCCGGCTCCTCCACTTGTCTGCTGTGTGACCTTGGGCAAGCCACTTCACTTCTCTGGGTCTCAGTTCTCCCATCTGTAAAATGGGGATTAAGACTGTGAGCCCCTCGTGGGACAGGGACTGTGTCCAGCCCGATTTGCTTAGATCCCCCCCAGCGCTTAGTACAGTACCTGGCACATAATAAGCAATATAATTAACGAATTAATTAGCCATCTTTCTTGCCCACCGTGAGGTACAGTCTAAAGGATCGATTCCTTCCCCGCTTCCTCTTCATTCATTCAGCCGTACTTATTGAGCGCTCTCTGTGTTCAGAGCACTGTACTAAGCGCTTGGAAGAGTATAACACAACAATAAACAGAAACATTTCCTGTCCATGATGAGCTTACTTCATCATCATCATCAATCGTATTTATTGAGCGCTTACTATGTGCAGAGCACTGTACTAAGCGCTTGGGAAGTACAAATTGGCAACATATAGAGACAGTCCCCTTGCCCCCCACCCCCCATAATAGAACGAGAACTTTTAGGGGGGCTCCCACCCTTTCCACTGTTTCCGTCTCATCCTTGTACTTCCCAAGCGCTTAGTACAGTGCTCTGCACACAGTAAACGCTCAATAAATATGATTGATTGATTGATCCTTTCTCCTCCATCAGCCCATCGGTGCTACTTATTGGGAACCTCCTGGGTGGGAGGACGCTGTACTAAGCACCAGGGAGAGATGACTTGAGTTGGAAGATGTGATCGTCTTAGCTCCTCAAGGGCAGGGATCACGTCGACCAACTCCATTGAATCAGCCTCTCCCGAGGGCGTAGTCCAGTGCTCTGCACAAGGTAAGTGCTCAATAAATACCAACGATTGATGGATTAATTGATCCCTGCCTGTAATCAATCAATGTCGTATTTATTGAGCGCTTACTGTGTGCAGAGCACTGTACTAAACACAACATTCAGTCTCCCCTACAGTGCTACAGTCCACCTCTGTCCCCATTCAGACTGTCTGTCAGTCAATCAGACTGATTGAGCGCTTACCGTGTGCAGAGCACTGTACTAAGCACTTGGGAGAGGACAGTATTCATTCATTCATTCATTCACTCGTATTTATTGAGCGCTCACCGTGTGCAGAGCACTGTACTAAGTGCTTGGGAAGTACAAGTTAATAACAATATAACACAATCCTGAATCTCTGTCCGTTTCATGGAGTTCAGAAGTTCACCTTTCAGAAACCTTTGCTGTTTATCCTCAAGGGAAGGGGTGGTAGGGCTTGGGAGCCAGAGGTCGTGGGTTCGAATCCCGGCACCGCCACTTGTCTGCTGTGTGACTTGGGGCAAGTCACTTCACTTCTCTGGGCCTCAGTTCCCTCATCTGGAAAATGGGGACCAAGACTGTGAGCCCCACGTGACACAACCCGATGACCTTGTATCCCCCCCAGCGCTTAGAATAGTGCTTCACACATGATAAGCGCTTAACAAATGCCATCATTATTATTATTACAGAGTACTGTAATTATTATTATTATTATTACAGAGCACTGTACTAAGCACTGGGAGAGAATATTCCGTTATTAAAGTTTTTCAGTCGTTGGAAAATTCCCTATTCCCACACTGTGTAATCAGATTTAATTAGTGTACACATTTCTGTTGTTCATTCTTGCGCTCGGTCATTTACATAATGCGGATTGAATGTACTTCATTCTTAGACAAATTAGAGCTGCGGCTAATTGCGGATTTGTTATCGTGAGGATCCGGAATCCTTTTGGGAAAAGTATCCTACCACTGCTTCTGCTTTTTTTTTCTTCTTCTTCCTTTTTATGGTATTTGTGAATCACTTACTATATAATAATAATAATAATAATAATGGTATTTGTTAAGCACTTACTAAGTGCAAAGCACTGTTCTAAGTGCTGGGGAGGTTACAAGGTGATCAGGTTGTCCCTGGGGGGCTCACAGTTTTAATCCCCATTTTACAGATGAGGTAACTGAGGCCCAGAGAAGTGAAGTGACTTGCCCAAAGTCACACAGCTGACAGTTGGCAGAGCTGGGCTTTGAACCCATGGCCTCTGACTCCAAAGCCTGGGCTCTTTCCACTGAGCTACACTGCTTCTCCAGGGACTGTAATAATAATGATAATGATGGCATTTATTAAACGCTTACTATGTGCAAAGCACTGTTCTAAGCGCTGGGGAGGTTACAAGGTGATCAGGTTGTCTCGGGGGGGCTCACAGTTTTAATCCCCATTTTCCGGATGAGGTAACTGAGGCCCAGTGAAGTGACTTGCCCAAAGTCACACAGCTGACAATTGGCAGAGCCGGGGTTTGAACCCATGACCTCTGACTCCAAAGCCCGGGCTCTTTCCACTGAACTAGCTGCTTCTCCAGGGGCTGTAATAATAATAATAATAATAATAATAATAATAATGGCATTTATTAAGTGCTTACTATGTGCGAAGCACTGTTCTAAGCGCTGGGGAGGTTACAAAGTGATCAGGTTGTTCCGGGGGGGGGCTCACAGTTTTAATCCCCATTTTACAGATGAGGTAACTGAGGCACAGTGAAGTGACTTGCCCAAAGTCTTCGCCTGTCCTGCCATCGACCCCCGGCCCACGTCCTCCCCCAGGCCCGGAATGCCCCCAATCCCTCTTCCCATCCGCCAAGCTAGCTCTCTTCCTCCCTTCAAGGCCCTACTGAGAGCTCACCTCCTCCAGGAGGCCTTCCCACACTCAGCCCCCTTCTTCCTCTCCCCCTCGTCCCCCTCTCCATCCCCCACATCTTACCTCCTTCCCTTCCCCACAGCACCTGGATATATGGATATATGTTTGTACAGATTTATTACTCTATTTATTTATTTATTTTACTTGTACATATCTATTCTATTTATTTTATTTTATTGGTATGTTTGGCTTTGTTCTCTGTCTCCCCCTTTTAGACTGTGAGCCCACTGTTGGGTAGGGACTGTCTCTACATGTTGCCAATTTGTACTTCCCAAGCGCTTAGTACAGTGCTCTGCACATAGTAAGCGCTCAATAAATACGATTGATGATGATGATGAAGTCACACAGCTGACAATTGGCAGAGTTGGGGTTTGAACCCATGACCTCTGACTCCAAAGCCCATGCTCTTTCCACTGAACTAGCTGCTTCTCCAGGGGCTGTAATAATAATAATAATAATAATAATAATAATAATAATAATGGCATTTATTAAGCACTTACTATGTGCAAAGCACTGTTCTAAGCGCTGGGGAGGTTACAAAGTGATCAGGTTGTCCCGGGGGGGAGCTCACAGTTTTAATCCCCATTTTACAAATGAGGTAACTGAGGCCCAGTGAAGTGACTTGGCCAAAGTCACACAGCTGACAATTGACAGAGCCGGGGTTTGAACCCATGACCTCGACTCCAAAGCCCATGCTCTTTCCACTGAACTAGCTGCTTCTCCAGGAGCTGTAATAATAATAATAATGGCATTTATTAAGCACTTACTATGTGCAAAGCACTGTTCTAAGCACTGAGGAGGTTACAAGGTGATCAGGTTGTCCTGGGGGGGCTCACAGTTTTAATCCCCATTTTACAGATGAGGTAACTGAGGCACAGAGAAGTGAAGTGACCTGCCCAAAGTCACACAGCTGACAATTGGCAGAGCCGGGGTTTGAACCCATGACCTCTGACTCCAAAGCCCATGCTCTTTCCACTGAACTAGCTGCTTCTCCAGGGGCTGTAATAATAATAATAATAATAACAATGGCATTTATTAAACACTTACTATGTGCAAAGCACTGTTCTAAGCACTGGGGAGGTTACAAGATGATCAGGTTTTCCCGGGGGGGCTCGCAGTTTTAATCCCCATTCTACAGATGAGATAACTGAGGCACAGAGAAGAAGTGACTTGCCCAAAGTCACACAGCTGACAATTGGCAGAGCCGGGGTTTGAACCCATGACCTCTGACTCCAAAGCCCGGGCTCTTTCCACTGAATTAGCTGCTTCTCCAGGGGCTGTAATAATAATAATAATAATAATAATAGCATTTATTAAGCGCTTACTATGTGCAAAGCACTGTTCTAAGTGCTGGGGACGTTACAAGATGATCAGGTTTTCCCGGGGGGGCTCGCAGTTTTAACCCCCATTCTACAGATGAGATAACTGAGGCACAGAGAATAATAATAATGATAATAATAATAATAATAATAATGATGGCATTTATTAAGCACTTACTACGTGCAAAACACTGTTCTAAGCGCTGGGGCGGTTACAAGGTGATCAGGTTGTCCCACGTGGGGCTCACAATCTTAATCCCCATTTTGCAGATGAGGTCACTGAGGCACAGAGAAGTGAAGTGACTTGCCCAAAGTCACACAGCTGACAATTGGCAGAGCCGGGGTTTGAACCCATGACCTCGGACTCCAAAGCCCGGGCTCTTTCCACTGAGCCACACTGTACTAAGCACTGGGGTAGATACAAGTGAATGGGAGTGGACGCAGCCCCTGTCCCAAATGGGGCTCACACTCTTCCTCCCCATTTTAAAGATGAGGGAGCAGAGGCCCAGAGAACTGAAGTGACTTGCCCAAGGTCACACAGCAGACAAGTGGCGGAGCCGGGATTTGAACCCAGATCCTTCTGACTCTTAAGCCCAGGCTCTTTCCACTAGGCCGCGTTGCTTCCCCGCCCTTTCTTCCCGTATGGGATGAGGAGCCGGAGATGGGATTGGGGGTGTTATCTCCACTTCGCACTGGGATAGAAAACCGTCATCCTTGAGGTGATAGCGCCTTGGCACGTAGTAAGCGCTTAATAAATGCCATCATAATCATTATTATTAAATAACATTGATTGATTGGAGTCAATCTGTTGAGAGGCAGATAGTGATGCTTCCAACTTCTCTATTCATTTCATTCAGTCGTATTTATTGAGCGCTTACTGTGTGCAGGGCGCTGTACTAAGCGCTTGGGAAGTACAAGTCAGCAACATATAGAGACGGTCCTTACCCAACAGCGGGCTCACTGGACCTCTCCTCGGGCGGCTAGGAATGATGGTGATTGACGTGGCTAGAGAGCAGTGGGGCTCAGTGGAAAGAACCCGGGCTTTGGAGTCAGAGGTCACGGGTTCAAATCCCGGCTCCACCAATTGTCAGCTGTGTGACTCTGGGCAAGTCACTTCACTTCTCTGGGCCTCAGTTCCCTCATTTGTAAAATGGGGATGAAGACTGTGAGCCCCCCGTGGGACAACCTGATCACCTTGTAACCTCTCCAGCGCTTAGAACAGTGCTTTGCACATAGTAAGTGCTTAATAAATGCCATCATTATTATTATTATTGCCAAGGAAGAGTGTTTCTTCAGAAGCGACTCCTGATAAAATTAACTCCATTGGGGAATTCTCTATTAGACCCCTACTGTGCACAGAGCACTGTACTAAACACTAGGGAGACTACCATCCTACCCTCCCATTCATTCATTCAGTCATATTTATTGAGTGCTTACTGTGTGCAGAGCACTGTACTAAGCGCTTGGGAAGTACAAATCGGCAACATATAGAGACTGTCCCTACCCAGCGACGGGCTCACAGTCTACAAGGGGGAGACAGACAACAAAACAAGGAGACAGACAACAAAACAAGTAGACAGGTGTTAATACCACGAGAATAAATAGAATTATAGCTATATCAATCAATCAATCATATTTATTGAGCGCTTACTGTGTACAGAGCACTGTACTAAGCGCTTGGGAAGTACAAGTTGTCAACATATACATATATATACATCATTAATAAAATTGAGTAATAAATCTGCACAAATAGACACAAGTGCTGTGGGGAGGTGAAGGAGGGAGGGCAATGGGAAGGGGAGGAGGAGCAGAGGAAAAGGGGGGTCAGTCTGGGAAGACTTCCCGGAGTTTACACTTCCACAGGGGGACGGACCCAAAATTATCTACAGTTTGGAGAAACTGTTAAGTCTCCGTGCCTCAATACCGATCAATCAATCAGCCGTATTTATTGAGCGCTTATTGCGGGCAGTGCTTGGGAGAGTTCGCTATCAATCAATCAATCAATCGTATTTATTGAGCGCTTACTGTGTGCAGAGCACTGGACTAAGCGCTTGGGAAGTACAAGTTGGCAACATTTAGAGACGGTCCCTACCCAACAGTGGGCTCACAGTCTAGAAGGGGGAGACAGAGAACAAAACCAAACATATTAACAAAATAAAATAAATACAATAGATATGTACAAGTAAAATAAATAAATAAATAGAGTAATAAATACAGTAATAAATACGTACAAACATATACATATATACAGGTGCATATGTATATATACACACATATATATGTATATATATACATATAACAATATGTATTGTTATACGTATATATGTATATATATACGTATAACAATGTGTATTGTTATATAACGCCCCTTCCTTCCTCTCCCCCTCGTCCCCCTCTCCACCCCCCCATCTTACCTCCTTCCCTTCCCCACAGCACCTGTATATATGTACATATGTTTGTACATATTTGTTACTCTATTTATTTATTTTACTTGTACATATCTATTCTATTTATTTTATTTTGTTAGTATGTTTGGTTTTGTTCTCTGTCTCCCCCTTTTAGACTGTGACCCCACTGTTGGGTAGGGACTGTCTCTATATGTTGCCAACTTGTACTTCCCAAGCGCTTAGTACAGTGCTCTGCACACAGTAAGCACTCAATAAATACGATTGATGATGATGAACGCTATAACATATATAATATATAACATATATAATATATAACACTGTAACAATAGAAGAGTTGGTAGACCTGTTCCCTGCCCACTACAAGTATACAGTCTAGAGGGCTGATTGACTGATTGATTCGTGGCCTTGAGGAAAGATCCCGGACGTGGGACGCAGAGGATCTGGGTTCTAATCCCAAATCTGCCGCCTGCCTGTTCTGTGACCGTCACTTCACTCCTCTGGGCCTCACTTCCCTCTTCCGTAAAACGAGGATTCAGCGATTCTTCCCTAGACGATGAGTCTGTAAGACAACCCCTCCCTCTGCCCACCCGCCAAGCTCGCTCTCTTCCTCCCTTCAAGGCCCTGCTGAGAGCTCACCTCCTCCAAGAGGCCTTCCCAGACTGAGCCGCTTCCTTCCTCTCCCCCTCGTCCCCCTCTCCTTCCCCCCCTTCTTACCTCCTTCCCTTCCCCACAGCACCTGTATATATGTATATATGTTTGTACATATTTATTACTCTATTTATTCATTTATTTTATTTGTACGTATCTATTCTATTTATTTTATTTTGTTACTATGTTTGGTTTTGTTCTCTGTCTCCCCCTTTTAGACTGTGAGCCCACTGTTGGGTAGGGACTGTCTCTATATGTTGCCAATTTGTGCTTCCCAAGCACTTAGTACAGTGCTCTGCACATAGTAAGCGCTCAATAAATACGATTGATTGATTGATTGATTGATTATCTTGTAACTACCCCTGCAGTGAGTGCAGTGCTTGGCACATAGTAATAATAATAATAATAATGGTGGTATTTGTTAAGCGCTTACTATGTGCAAAGCACTGTTCTAAGCGCTGGGAAGGTTACAAGGTGATCAGGTTGTCCCACGGGGGGGGGGCTCACAGTCTTAATCCCCATTTTACAGATGAGGTTACTGAGGCCCAGAGAAGTGAAGTGACTTGCCCAAAGTCACACAGCTGACAATTGGCAGAGCCGGGATTTGAACCCATGACCTCTGACTCCAAAGCCCGGGCTCTTTCCTCTGAGCCACACTGCTTAACATATACCATATAACTTAACATATACTGTATATATGTATATATGTGTGTATATATGTATATATGTTTGTACATATTTATTACTCTGTATTTATTTATTTATTTTACTTGTACATATCTATTCTATTTAGTTTATTTTGTTAGTATGTTTTGTTCTCTGTCTCCCCCTTTTAGACTGTGAGCCCACTGTTGGGTAGGGACTGTCCCTATATGTTGCCAATTTGTACTTCCCAAGCGCTTAGTACAGTGCTCTGCACATAGTAAGCGCTCAATAAATACGATTGATGATGATGATACCATAATTATATAACAAATACCACAGTTATTATTATACCATTATTATTGAAAATGAGTGGAAAGAGGAAATCATCAAGGTGTGATCTCCCTAAACTCTCCCCTGCTCCTCTCCAGGATCTCATTCCTCCTGCCCCTCCTTTGATTCTCCCATCTTTCCCAGAAGCATCCCAAGAGGAGATCTCCCTCCTCTTCTCGAAATCCACCCCCTCCACCTGCACCTCTGACTACATCCCTTAGAAGCAGCGTGGCTTAGTGGAAAGAGCACTGTCTTGGGAGTCAGAGGTCATGGGTTCTAATCCTGGCCCTGCCACTAGTCAGCTATGTGACTTTAGGCAAGTCACTTTATTTCTCTGGGCCTCAGTTACCTCATCTGTCAAATGGAGATGAAGACTGTGAGCCCCAGCTGGGACCACGTGATGACCTTGTCTCTACCCCAGCACTTAGAACAGTGCTTGGCACATAGAGAAGCAGCATGGCTTAATGGAAAGAGCACTGGCTTGGGAGTCAGAGGTCATGGTTTCCAATCCCGGCTCCGCCACTTGTCAGCTGTGTGACTTTAGGCAATTCACTTCATTTCCCTGTGCCTCAGTTACCTCATCTGTCAAATGGAGATGAAGACTGTGAGCCCCACGTGGGACAACCTGATTACCTTGTATCTACCCCAGCACTTAGAACAGTGCTTGGCACATAGTAAGCACTTAACAAATACCATAATTATTATTGTAGTAAGCGCTTAACAAATACCGTCATTATTATCCCTTCACACCTTCTCAAAATGCTTATCCTCTCCCTTCTTCCCTCCCTGGCTGCCGTTTTCAACTGTCCATTTCAACCTTCCCACACTGAGCCCCCTTTTTCCTCTCCTCCTCGCCATTTCCCCCGCCTCAGCTCCTTCCCCTTCCCACAGCACCTGTATATATGTTTGTACGGATTTATTACTCTATTTATTTTATTTGCCCATATTTCTTCTATTTATTTTATTTAGTTAATATGTTTTGTTTTGTTGTCTGTCTCCCCCTTCTAGACTGTGAGCCTGCTGTTGGGTAGGGACCGTCTCTAGATGATGCCAACTTGGACTTCCCAAGCACTTAGTACAGTAAGCGCTCAATAAATACGATTGAATGAATGAATGAAGCGCTAAACAAATGCCATTGTTAATATTATGCCCATGTCTCCCCTGTCCTAAAAAAAAAATCCCTCCCTGGACCCCACAGCTCCCTCCAGTTATCATCATCATCATCATCATCATCAATCATATTTATTGAGCGCTTACTATGTGCAGAGCACTGTACTAAGCGCTTGGGAAGTACAAATTGGCAACACAGAGAGACAGTCCCTACCCAACAGTGGGCTCACAGTCTAAAAGGGGGAGACAGAGAACAAAACCAAACATACTAACAAAATAAAATAAATAGAATAGATATGTACAAGTAAAATAAATAAATAAATAGAGTAATAAATATGTACAAACATATATACATATGTACAGATGTTGTGGCGAAGGGAAGGAGGTAAGATGGGGGGGATGGAGAGGGGGACGAGGGGGAGAGGAAGGAAGGGGCTCAGTATCGCCCCAATGCCCTCCTCCCATTCCTCTCCAAACTCCTTGAGCGAGTTGTCTACATGTCTCCCCTCTCCTCAAGAACCATCCACCTCCTCATCAAAGGGAAACTCTTCACCGTTGGCTTTAAAGCCCTCATTCATTCATTCGGTCGGATTTATTGAGCGCCGACTGGGTGCAGAGCGCTGGACTAAGCGCTTGGAAAGTACCATTATTAATCTATTTATTTTACTTGTACGTATTTATTCTATTTATTTTATTTTGTTAATGTTTTGTTGTCCGTCTCCCCCTTCTAGACTGTGAGCCCGCTGTTGGGTAGGGACCATCTCTAGATGTTGCCAACTTGGACTTCCCAAGCGCTTAGTACAGTGCTCTGCACACAGTAAGCGCTCAATAAATACGATTGAATGAATGAATGGATCATCTTGCTCTCTCCTACTCATCTCATTACTCTCCTACTCCACGGTTTGCCCCTCTAATGCCCACCCACTCACCATACCTCCATCTCACCTGTCTCGCTGCTGGGACGCCCTCCCTCCTCAAATCCCACAGACGATGACTCTTCCCTCCCTTCAAAGCCTTGCTGAAGGCCCACCTCCTCCCAGAGGCCTTCCCTGACTGCGCCCTCCTTTCCTCTTCTCCCACTCCCTTCCGCGTCGCCCTGACTCGCTCCCTTCATTCATCCTCCATCCCAGTCCCACACCATTTATGTCCATATCTCTCATTTATTTATTTCTATTCATCTCTAGACTCTAAGCTCGCTGTGGGCAAGGAATATGCCTCTTTACTATTGTATCGAATGCTCCCAAGGGCTTAGTGCAGTGCTCTGCACACAGTAAGCACTCAGTAAATACGATTGAGAAGCAAGTAAATACGATTAAATATGTATTTAAGAAGGGAATCATCATCATAATAATAATACAATAATACTTCCCTTCAAGAAGTAAATACGATTAGAGAAGCAGCGTGGCTCAGTGGAAAGAGCCCGGGCTTTGGAGTCAGAGGTCATGGGTTCAAATCCCGGCTCCACCAACTGTCAGCTGGGTGACTTTGGGCAAGTCACTTCACTTCTCTGTGCCTCAGTTCCCTCATCTGTCAAATGGGGATGAAGACTGTGAGCCCCACGAGGAACAACCTGACCACCTTGTAAACTTCCCAGAAGCAGCGTGGCTCAGTGGAAAGAGCGCGGGCTCTGGAGTCAGAGGTCATGGGTTCAAATCCCGGCTCCGCCACTTGTCAGCTGTGTGACTTTGGGCAAGTCACTTCGCTTCTCCGGGCCTCGGTGACCTCATCTGTAAAATGGGGATGGAGACTGTGAGCCCCCCGTGGGGCAACCTGATCACCTTGTAACCTCCCCAGCGCTTAGAACAGTGCTTTGCACATAGTAAGAACTTAATAAATGCCATTATTATTATTATTATTATTATTATTATTATTATTATTATTAGAACAGTGCTGTGCACATAGTAAGCGCTTAGTAAATGCCATTATATGTAAAAAAAGATTGACTGAGTGACTGTCTTCACCCCCTCCAATCTGGTTTCTCTCCCCTTCACTCCAAGGTCATTCATTCATCCATTCATTCAGTCGCATTTATTGAGCGCTGACTGTGTGCAGAGCACTGTACTAAGCGCTTGGGAAGTCCAAGTTGCCGACATATAGAGACAGTCCCTACCCAACAGTGGGCTCACAGTCTAGAAGGGGGAGACAGAGAACAAAACACATTAACAAAATAAAATAGGACCTCCTATTTAATGATTCTGACGTCTTCTCCATCCAAATCTTCCTTGACCTCTCAGCTGCCCTGGACACTGTGGCCCACCCCCTTCTCCCAGAAATGTTCTCCAACCTTGGCTTCACTGCCCCTGTCCTCTCCTGGTTCTCCTCCTACCTCTCTGCCTGCTCAGGCTCTTTAGTGGACTCCTCCTCTGCCTCCCACCCCCTCACCATGGGGGTCCCTCAGGGCTCCGTTCTGGGACCCCTTCTCTTCTCCATCTCCACCCACTCCCTTGGGGAACTCATTAGCTCCCACGGCTTCAATCAATCAATCAATCGTATTTATTGAGCGCTTACTGTGTGCAGAGCTCGGTACTACTTTTAGACTGGCTCACAGTCTAAAAGACCGCCTCCTCTTTGCGGATGACACCCAAATTTCCCTCTCCAGCCCTAATCTCTCTCCCTCTCACATTTCCTCTTACCTTCAAGACATCTCTACTTGTCTGTCCTCCCGTCACCTCAAACTTGATGATGATGATGGCATTTGTTAAGCGCTTACTATGTGCAAAGCACTGTTCTAAGCGCTGGGGGAGGTTACAAGGTGATCAAGTTGTCCCACAGGGGGCTCACAGTTTTAATCCCCGTTTCACAGATGAGGTAACTGAGGCACAGAGAAGTGAAGTGACTTGCCCAAAGTCACACAGCTGACAGTTGGCAGAGCCGGGATTTGAACGCATGATCTCTGACTCCAAAGCCCGTGCTCTTTCCACTGAGCCACGCTGCTTCTCAAACTTAACACATCCAAAACCGAGCTCTTTATCTTCCCACCCAAACCCTGTCCTCTCCCTGACTTTCCCGTCCCTGTAGACGACACCACCCTCCTTCCCGCCTCACCAGCCCACAACATTGACATTTTCCTCAACTCTTCTCTCTCCTTCAGCCCACATATTAAATCTGTCACCAAATCTTATCAGTTCAACCTTTACCACACTGCTGAATTCTGTCCTTTCCTCTCCATCCACCCTGTTACTACGTTGATCCAAACCTGCACTTATTCATGCATTCATTCATTCAATCAATCAATCAATCATTTATCGAGCGCTTACTGTGTGCAGAGCACTGTACTAGCGTTTGGGAAGTCCAAGTTGGCAACATATAGAGACGGTCCCTACCCAACAGTGGGCTCACAGTCTAGAAGGGGGAGACAGACAACAAAACAAAGCATATTAACAAAATGAAATAAATAGAATAGATATGTACAAGTAAAATAAATAGAGTAATTAATGCGTACAAACATATATACAGGTGTTGTGGGGAAGGGAAGGAGGTAAGGTGGGGGGATGGAGGGGGGGGGGAGGGGGATGAGGAAGGAGGGAGCTCAGTGTGGGAAGGCCTCCTGGAGGAGGTGAGCTCTCAGTAGGGCCTTGAAGGGAGGAAGAGAGCTAGCTTGGCAAAAATATGGAGCGCTTCACGAATTTGCGTGTCATTCATTCCTTCTAGACTGTGAGCCCGTTATTGGTTAGGGATCGTCTCTCTTTGTGGCCGAATTGTACTTTCCAAGTGCTCAGTCCAGTGCTCTGCACACAGTAAGCGCTCAATAAATACGATTGAATGAATTGAAAGAATGCAATCGTATTGACTTCCCTGGCCCGGAATTCCCGCCTTCCGCACATCCGCCAAATTATTTCTCTTCCTTCCTTCAAAGCCCTACTGAGAGCTCACCTCCTCCAGGAGGCCTTCCCACACTGAGCCCCCTTTTTCCTCTCCTCCTCCCCATCCCCCCACCCTACCTCCTTCCCCTCCCCACAGCACTTGTATATATATATTTGTACAGATTTATTACTCTATTTTACTTGTCCATATTTACTATTGTATTTATTTTGTTAATGATGTGCATCTAGCTTTACTTCTATTTGTTCTGACGACTTGACACCTGTCCACATGTTTTGTGGTGTCGTCCGTCTCCCCCTTCTAGACTGTGAGCCCGTTGTTGGGTCGGGACCGTCTCTAGATGTTGCCGACTTGGACTTCCCAAGCGCTTAGTCCGGTGCTGTGCACACAGTAAGCGCTCAATAAATATGATTGAATGAATTGAATGAGTGCAATCGTATTGACTGAGCGCTTACTGTGTGCAGAGCACTGTACTAAGCACTTGGGAAAGTACAATGCGACAATAAACCATGACATTCCCTGCCCACAAGGAGCTTCTGTTATCCCACCTTGATTATTGCATTATCCTCCTCACTGACCTCCCTCTTCTCATCTCTCCTGACCCTAGTCCTCGCTTCACTGTTCTGCCCGGATCATTTTTCTTTTCACCGTTAATTCACGTCTCCCCCCTCCTCAAAACCTCCAGTAGTGGCCCACCCAATCAATCAATCAATCAATCATATTTATTGAGCGCTTACTGTGTGCAGAGCACTGTACTAAGCGCTTGGGAAGTACAAGTTGGCAACATTTACAGTGCCTACCCAACACCCACCTGCGCATCGACCAGAAACTCCTTACCGTCGGCTTTAAAGCAGTCGATCGGTGGTATTTATTGAGCGGTTACTAGGTGCAGAGCACTGTACTAAGCTCTTGGGAGAGTACAATAGTGGCTACAGAAGCAGCGTGGCTCAATGGAAAGAGCCCGGGCTTGGGAGTCAGAGGTCGTGGGTTCCAATCCCGGCTCCGCCGCTTGTCAACTGTGTGACTTTGGGCAGGTCGCTTAGCTTCTCTGTGCCTCAGTTCCCTCATCTGGAAAATGGGGATGAAGACTGTGAGCCTCATGTGGGACAACTTGATTACCTTGTATCCCCCCCCCCCCCCCACAAAGCGCTTAGAACAGTGCTTGGCACATAGGAAGCACTTAACAAATACAATCATCATCATAGAGCCCAGCCCTGGGAGTCAGAGGTGGTGGGTTCTAATCCCGGTTCTGACACTCATCTGCTGTGTGACCGTGGGCAAGTCACTTCACTTCACTGGGCCTCAGTTACTTCATCTGTTACTTCATCTCGTCCCCCTCTCCATCCCCCCCATCTTACCTCCTTCCCTTCCCCACAGCACCTGTATATATGTATATATGTGTGTACATATTTATTACTCTATTTATTTATCTTTCTTGTACATATCTATTCTATTTATTTTATTTTGTTAGTATGTTTGGTTTTGTTCTCTGTCTCCCCCTTCTAGACTGTGAGCCCGCTGTTGGGTAGGGACTGTCTCTATATGTTGCCAACTTGTACTTCCCAAGCGCTTAGTACAGTGCTCTGCACACAGTAAGCGCTCAATAAATACGATTGATTGACTGATTGATTAAAATGGGGTTGAAGACTGTGAGCCCCATGTGGGACAGGGACTGTGTCCAACTCGATTTGCTTGTATCCACCCCAGCCCTTAGTACAGTGCCTGGCACAAAGTGAGCACTTAACAAATACTATTATTATTATTATTATTATTATATAACAGAATTGGCAGCCGTGTTCACTGCCCATAATGAATTTACGGTCTAGAGCAAGAGACAGACGTTGATATGAATGACCACTTCATTTATACTTTGTAATTTAAAGATTTATACATAAATGCTGTGGGGTTGAGGGTGGGCTGACTCTCAGACACTCAATCAGCTGGCCATCTCCTACCTTGCCTCACTGATTTCTTACTCTAAACTAGACCATAGACTCTATTTCTAATAATAATAATAATAATAATGATGATATTTGTTAAGCACTTACTATGTGCCAAGCACTGTTCTAAGCGCTGGCATAGAGAAAAGGTAATCAGGTCATCCCACGTGGGGCTCACAGTTTTCATCCCCATTTTATGATGAGGGAACTGAGGCCCAGAGAATAATAATAATGGTATTCATTAAGCCATTACTATGTGCCAAGCACTGTTCTAAACGCTGGGGGAGATACAAGGTTGCCCCACGTGGGGCTCACAGTCTTCACCCCCATTTTCCAGATGAGGTCACTGAGGCCCAGAGAAGTGAAGTGACTGGCTCAAGTTCACCCAGCAGACGAGCGGCGGAGCCGGGATTAGAAGCCACATCCTCCAACTCCCAAGCCCGGGCTCTTCATCGTCATCATCAATCGTATTTATTGAGCACTTACTGTGTGCAGAGCACTGTACTAAGCGCTGGGGAAGTACAAGTTGGCAACATATAGAGACGGTCCCTACCCAATAGTGGGCTCACAGTCTGAAAGACTCTTTTAGAAGCCACATCCTCCAACTCCCAAGCCCGGGCTCTTCATCATCATCATCATCATCATCATCAATCGTATTTATTGAGCGCTTACTGTGTGCAGAGCACTGTACTAAGCACTTGGGAAGTACAAGTTGGCAACATATAGAGAGAGTCCCTACCCAATAGTTTGCTCACTGTCTAAAAGACTTTTTTAGTGGCTCTTGCCACTAGGCCAAGATGCTTCTGATAAGCAGGCTCCTGGTAGCCCCGTTGTGTTGCTTGCGCCCACCCCAGCGCTTAGTACAGTGCCCGGCACATAGTAAGTGCTTAACAAATGCCATAATTAATTAATACCACCTCTCTGCCGGCACCGCCTTAATGACATCACCCCAAAGGGTGGCTCAGGGGCGGGACTTGAAAGCTGTTCATTTAGCCGTGATGGTTATTACTATTTACGCTTACTCTAGTGTCAAGTGGGTAGAAATCACTGTTTTCCCTTGTTCTTCAGGCGTGTTCAGGGTCTATTCCAACCCTTCACATTTCACACAGGGACACGGAAATGCCTCCCTCCCCTCCACACACAAAAAAACGGTCTGTATTAAGCGCTTACTATGTGTCAAGCGCTGAGGTAAATACAAGAGAATCAGATCAAAATCGTTTCTCCTCCCTCTAGACTGTGAGTCCGTTGTGGGCAGGAATATAGTGCACTCTCCCAAGCACTTAGAACAGTGCTTTGCACACAGTAAGCGCTCAATTAATACAATTGAGTGAATGAATGAATTAATGAAAGATCAGACTGTATTCATTCATTCATTCAGTCATATTTATTGAGCGCTTACTCTTGTGTGCAGAGCACTGTACTAAGCGCTTGGGAAGTGCAAGACTGTACTGTCCCACTCAGTTCTCACAATAAGTCATCAATCGTATTTATTGAGCGCTTACTATGTGCAGAGCACTGTACTAAGCGCTTGGGAAGTACAAATTGGCAACATATAGAGAAAGTCCCTACCCAACAGTGGGCTCACAGTCTAAAAGGGGGAGACAGAGAACAAAACCGAACATACTAACAAAATAAAATAAATAGATTGGATAGATATGTACAATAACTGTACAATAAGTCAGTCATATTTATTGTCATAGTCACAGTTATGAACAGTCATATTCACTTGTATATATCACTTGTATATATTTGTACAGATTTATTACTCCATTTATTTTACTTGTAGATATTTACTATTCTATTTATTTACTATTCTATTTATTTTGTTAATGATGAAGCAGTGTGGCCCAGTGGAAAGAGCCCGGGCTTTGGAGTCAGAGGTCATGAGTTCAAATTCCGGCTCTGTCAATTGTCAGCTGTGTGACTTTGGACGGGTCACTTCACTTCTCTGTGTCTCAGTTCCCTCATCTGTAAAATGAGGATGAAGACTGTGAGCCCCACATGGGACAACCTGATCACCTTGTAACCTCCCCAGCGCTTAGAACAGTGCTTTGCACATAGTAAGCGCTTAATAAATACCATCATTATTATTATTATTGTCAGACTGTACTGTCCCACCCAAGTCTCACAGTAAGTCACTTAGTCATATTTATTGTCATATTCAGTTATGAACAGTTAGTCATATTCACTTGTATATATTTGTACAGATTTATTACTCCTTTTATTTTACTTGTACATATTTACTATTCTATTTATTTTGTTAATAACGTGCATAGAGCTATAATTCTATTTGTTCTGACGATGTTGATACTTGTCTACATGTTTTGTTTTGTCGTCTGTCTCCCCCTTCTAGACTGTGAGCCGGTTGTTGGTTAGGGACCGTCTCTATATATTGCCGACTTGTACTTCCCAAGTGCTTAGTACAGTGCTCTGCCCACAGTAAGCTCTCAATAAATACTATTGATTGATTGATTGGTACTTCCCAAGCGCTTAGTCCAGTGTTCTGCACAAAGTAAGCGCTCAATAAATATGATTGAATGAATTTACTGAGCACTTACAGTGCTCAGAGCACTGTACTAAGTGCCGGGGAGAGGACAATGTAGTAATAAATAGACACATTCCCTGCCCACAATGAGCTGACAGTTTAGAGAGGGAGACAGGCATTAAAAAATAGTAATAATTATGATAATGATGGTACTTGTTCATTCATTCATTCATTCAATCGTATTCATGCATTCATTCAATCGTATTTATTGCGCTCAATAAATACAATACAATAAATACAATAAGCACTCAATAAATACAATTGAGTGAATAAATACAATTGAATGAATTTATTGAGCACTTACTGTGTGCAGAGCACTGTACTAAGCGCTTGGGAAGTCCAAGTTGGCAACATATAGAGACGGTCCCTACCCAACAGCGGGCTCACAGTTAAGCACTTACTGTGTGACATGCACTGTTCTAAGTGCTGGGGTGGATCCAAGCAAACCAGGTTGGACACAGTCCCCGTCCCACGTGGGGCTCACAGTCTGCATCCCCACTTTATAGATGAGGGAACCGAGGCCCAGAGAAGTGAAGTGACTTGCCCGAGGTCACACAGCAGACAAGTGGCAGAGTCGGGATTAGAGCCCAGGTCCTTCTGGTGTCCAGGACTGTGCTAAATAAATGCATAAATGACAGGACTGGACATAAGTGGTGCAGGGCTGGGAAGGGGGAGGAATAAAGGGAGCAAGTCGGGGGGATGCGGAAGGGAGAGGGAGAAGGGGAAAAGTGGGGCTTGGTCAGGGAAGGCCTCTTGGAGGAGGTGGGCTTTCAGTAGGGCTTTGAAGGCGGGGAGAGTCATTGTCTGTGGGATGTGAGGAGGGAGGGCGAGGCCAGAGGCAGGATGGGGGCCAGGGGTCGGCGACGAGATCGACGAGATCAATCAATCAATCAATCAATCGTATTTATTGAGCGCTTACTGTGTGCAGAGCACTGGACTAAGATGGAGGCCCAGGGAGAAGATTGGCATTAAAAAAGCGACCTGCGTGGGCTAAGTTGAAGTAGGAGAGTCTACGAGGGAGGGAGAACAGATATTTTATCTTCAGTTGACAGTTGGGGGAAATTAGGCACAGAGACTTGCCCGTAGTAATACATCATCATCATCATCATCATATTTATTGAGCGCTTACTTTGTGCAGAGCACTGTACTAAGCCCTTGGGAAGTACAAGTTGGCAACATATAGAGATGATCCCTACCCAACAGTGGGCTCACAGTCTAAAAGGGGGAGACAACCAGGCCAGTGGCAGAGCTGGGACTAATAATAATACTACTAATAATTATGGTATTTGTTAAGTGCTTACTATGTGCTAGGCACTCTTCTAAGCGCTGGGGTAATAATAATAATAATGGCATTTATTAAGCGCTTACTATGAGCACTGTTCTAAGCGCTGGGGAGGTTACAAGGTGATCAGGTTGTCCCATGGGGGGCTCACAGTCTTCATCCCCATTTTACAGATGAGGTAACTGTTCTGAGGGCTATGTGCAAAGCACTGTTCTAAGCGCTGCGGGGGTTAGAAGGTGATCAGGTGGTCCCACGGGGGGCTCACAGTCTTCATCCCCATTTTACAGGTGAAGGAACTGAATCAACCAATCAATTAATCGATCGTATTTATTGAGCGCTTACTGTGTGCAGAGCACTGTACTAAGCGCTTGGGAAGTACAAGTTGGCAACATATAGAGACAGTCCCTACCCAACAGTGGGCTCACAGTCTAGAAGCACAGAGAATTTAAGTGACTTGCCCAAAGTCACCCAGCTGACAGTTGGCGGAGCCGGGATTTGAACCCATGACCTCTGACTCCAGAGCCCGGGCTCTTTCCATTGAGCCACGCTGCTCCTAGGTACAAGATAATCGGGTTGGACACAGTCTCTGTCCCACATAGGGGTCACAGTCTCAATCTCCATTGGACATCCCCCGGGCCTGGAATGTCCGGGAAGCAGCGTGGCTCAGTGGAAAGAGCACGGGCTTTGGAGTCAGAGGTCATGGGTTCAAATCCCGGCTCCGCCAACTGTCAGCTGTGTGACATTGGGCAAGTCACTTAAATTCTCTGTGCTTCTAGACTGTGAGCCCACTGTTGGGTAGGGACTGTCTCTATATGTTGCCAATTTGTACTTCCCAAGCGCTTAGTACAGTGCTCTGCACACAGTAAGCACTCAATAAATACGATTGAATGAATGAATGAATAGCTTAACAGCTCCATATCCACCAGAAAACCCCCCTCTCCACCTTCCACCTGAGAAACAGCGTTGCTCAGTGGAAAGAGCCCGGGCTTTGGAGTCAGAGGTCATGGGTTTAAATCCCGGCTCCGCCAATTGTCAGCTGTGTGACTTTGGGCAAGTCACTTAACTTCTCTGTGCCTCAGTTACCTCATCTGTAAAATGGGGATGAAGACTGTAGCCCCCCGTGGGACAACCTGATCACCTTGTATCCTCCCCAGTGCTTAGAACAGTGCTTTGCACATAGTAAGCGCTTAATAAATGCCATAATAATAATAATAATAATGCCCTCCCTCTGCCCATCCGCCAAGCTAGCTCTCTTCCTCCCTTCAAGGCCCTACTGAGAGCCCTTCAAGGCCCTACTGAGAGCTCACCTCCTCCAGGAGGCCTTCCCAGACTGAGCCCCTTCCTTCTTCTCCCCCTCGTCCCCCTCTCCATCCCCCCATCTTACCTCCTTCCCTTCCCAACAGCACATGTATATATGTTTGTACATATTACTGTATTTATTTATTTATTTATTTTACTTGTACCTATCTATTCTATTTATTTTATTTTGTTAGTATGTTTGGTTTTGTTCTCTGTCTCCCCCTTCTAGACTGTGAGCCCACTGTTGGGTAGGGACCGTCTCTATGTGTTGCCAACTTGGACTTCCCAAGCGCTTAGTGCAGTGCTCTGCACACAGTAAGCGCTCAATAAATACGATTGATGATGATGATGACAGAGGGAACTGAGGCACAGAGAAGTGTAGTGACTTGTCCAAGGTCATACAGCAGACAGGCGGCGGAGTCGAGATTAGAACCCAAGTCTCCTGACTCCCAGCGCTGTGCTGTATCCACTAGGGCAGTCTCTCAGATAAAAACCCCGTTATGCATCAGGAATGTGACCCCTAATTCTGTTGTCCTGGAGTCTCCCAAGTGCTTAGTATCATGCTCTGCACGGAAAAAGTGCTCAATAAATACCATCGATTGAGAGGAGTCCAGTAATAGATATTGGGGGCAAAATCAGGCCTTCAGGTTAGACTTCTAAATCTAACCCAGTGAGCTCCCCCTAAACCTTTTTTCTGAGGACGTTCCCCCGGGATTTTTCTAAATTCATCTTGTTGGGAACCGCGGCTTTGCCATGAGGAAGTTCTAAAAACGTTTGTTTCTTCCTCTCATTCATTCATTCATTCAGTCGTATTTATTGAGCGCTTACTGGGTCCAGAGCACTGTACTAAGCGCTTGGAAAGTACAATTTAGCGACAGAGAGAGAGAATCCGCACCCAACAGCTTAGCAGTCATCAAGAAATAGTTCATCGTGGTCCATCTCATTCAGTCAGTCGGTCATGAGAAGCAGCGTGGCTCAGTGGAAAGAGCCCGGGCTTTGGAGTCAGAGGTCATGGGTTCGAATTCCAGCTCTGCCACATGTCTGCTGTGTGACCTTGGGCAAGTCACTTAACTTCTTCTAGACTGTGAGCCCGCTGTTGGGTAGGGACTGTCTCTATGTGTTGCCAACTTGTACTTCCCAAGCGCTTAGTACAGTGCTCTGCACACAATAAGCGCTCAATAAATATGATTGATGGATTGTTTGATTCTCTGAGCCTCAGTTACCTCATCTATAAAATGGGGATGAAGACTGTGAGCCCCACGTGGGACAACTTGATCCCCTTGTACCCCCCCGGTGCTTAGAACAGTGCTCTGCACATAGTAAGTGCTTAACAAATGCCATCATTATTATTATTCAATCCTATTTATTGAGCACTTACTCTGTGCAAGGCACTGTAATAATAATTACTGTAATAATAATAATTATGGCATTTATTAAGCACTTACTATGTGCAAAGCACTGTTGTAAGCGCTGGGGAGGTTACAAGGTGATCAGGTTGTCCCACGGGGGGGCTCACAGTCTTAATCCCCATTTTCCAGATGAGGGAACTGAGGCACAGAGAAGTTAAGTGACTCGCCCAAAGTCACACAGCTGACAATTGGCGGAGCCGGGATTTGAACCCATGACCTCTGACTCCAAAGCCCACGTTCTTTCCACTGAGCCGTGTAAGCACTTGGGAGAGTCCTATAGAACAATAAAACAGACACATTCCCTGACCGTAACGAGCTTACAGGCTTTCGAAGAGCAGGGTGAAAAGCCCTATACTGAGCACTTTATGTCCATATCTGTAATTTACTGATTTGTATTAATATCTGTCTTTCCCTCTAGACTATAATCATTATGGTATTTGGTTGTTAGGTGCTTACTATGAGCGAGGCACTGTATTAGACGCTGGGGTAGATACAAGGAAATTGGGTTGAACACAGTTCCTGTCCCATGGGGGGCTCACAGTCTCCGTCCCCATTTTCCAGATGAGGTCACTGAAGCGCCAAGAAGTGAAGTGACTTGCCCAAATTCACCCAGCCGATAAGTGGCGGAGCCGGGATTCGAACCCACGACCTCTGACTCCAAAGCCCGGGCTCTTTCCACTAAGCCACGCCGGCGAGTCAGCTCATTGTGGGCAGGGAACATGTCTGTTTTTTGTTCAATTGTCCTCTCCCAAGAGCTTAGTGCAGTGCTTTGCACACAGTAAGCGCTCAATAAATAGGATTGAATGAATGAATGAATGAATGAGTCCTACACAATGGAGTAGGTGCAGAGAAGCAGGATAGCCTAGTGGCAAGAGCCCAAGCCTGGGAGTTAAAAGGATGTGGGTTCTAATCCCGGCTCCACCCCTTGTCTTAGAGAAGCAGCGTGGCTCAGTGGAAAGAGCCCAGGATTTGGAGTCAGAAGTCATGGGTTCAAATCCCAGCTCCGCCACTTGTCAGCTGTGTGACTTTGGACAAGTCACTTCACTTCTCTGGGCCTCAGTTCCCCCATCTGGAAAATGGGGATGAAGACTGCGAGCCCCCCGTGGGACAACCTGATCACCTTGTAACCTCCCCAGTGCTTAGAACAGTGCTTTGCACATAGTAAGTGCTTTATAAATGCCAGTAGTATCGTTACTATTATTCACTTCTCTGGGCCTCAGTTCCCTCATCTGTAAAATGGGGATGAAGACTCTGAGCCCCACATGGGACAACCTGATCACCGTGTGCCTCCCCAGCACTTAGAACAGTGCTGGGCACAAAGTAAGTGCTTAATAAATGCTATTATTATTATTATTATTATAAATGCTATTATTATTATTATTATTATTATTATTATTATTACTATTCACTTCTCTGGGCCTCAGTTCCCTCATCTGTAAAATGGGGCTGAAGACTGTGAGCCCCCAGTGGGGCAACCTGATCACCTTGTAACCTCCCCAGCACTTAGAACAGTACTTTGCACATAGTAAGTGCTTAATAAATGCCAGTATCATTATTATTCTTATTATTATTATTCACTTCTCTGGGCCTCAGTTCCCTCATCTGTAAAATAAGGATGAAGCCTGTGAGCCCCCCGTGGGACAACCTCATCACCTTGTAACCTCCCCAGCGCTTAGAACAGTGCTTTGCACATAGTAAGCGCTTAATAAATGCCAGTATTATTATTATTATTATTCACTTCTCTGGGCCTCAGTTCCCTCATCTGTAAAATGGGGATTCATTCATTCATTCAATCATATTTATTGAGCGCTTACTGTGTGCAGAGCACTGTACTAAGCGCTTGGGAAGTCCAAGTTGGCAACATCTAGAGACGGTCCCTACCCAACAGTGGGCTCCCAGTCTAGAAGGGGGATCCTGGCTCTGCCCCTTGCCTTAGAGAAGCAGCGTGGCTCAGTGGAAAGAGCCCGGGCTTTGGAGTCAGAGGTCATGGGTTCAAATCCCAGCTCTGCCACTTGTCAGCTGTGTGACTTTGGGCAAGCCACTTCACTTCTCTGGGCCTCAGTTCCCTCATCTGGAAAATGGGGATGAAGACTGTGAGCCCCCCGTGGGACAACCTGATCACCTTGTAACCTCCCCAGCACTCAGAACAGTGCTTTGCACATAGTAAGTGCTTAATAAATGCTATTATTATTATTATTATTATTATTATTATTATTATTATTATTATCTTCTCTGGGCCTCAGTTCCCTCATCTGTAAAATGGGGATGAAGACTGTGAGCCCCCCGTGGGACAACCTGATCACCTTGTAACCTCCCCAGCACTTAGAACAGTGCTTTGCACATAGTAAGCGCTTAATAAATGCCAGTATTATTATTATTATTATTATTAGTCACTTCTCTGTGCCTCAGTTCCCTCATCTGTAAAATGGGGATTCATTCATTCATTCAACCATATTTATTGAGCGCTTACTGTGTGCAGAGCACTGTACTAAGCGCTTGGGAAGTACAAGTTGGCAACATATAGAGACGGCCCCTATCCAACAATGGGCTCACAGTCTAGAAGGGGGAGACAGAGAACAAAACAAAACATATTAACAAAATGAAATGAATAGATTAGATATGTACAAGTAAAATAAATAGAGTAATAAATCCATACAAACATATATACATATATACAGGTGCTGTGGGGAAGGGAAGGAGGTAAGGCGGGGGGGATGGAAGGGGGAGACAGAGAACAAAACAAATTAACAAAATAAAATAAATAGAATATGTACAAGTAAAATAAATAAATAGAGTAATAAATACGTAGAAACATCAGTTCCCTCATCTGTAAAATGGGGATGAGGAGCCCACGTGATGGGGACTGCATCCAAACTGTTTAACTATGTGACTGGCACACAGTAAGTGCTTAACAAATCCCACAATTATTATTAGTATTATTACTAGGCAGGACCATCTGATCCGATTATCTCGTATTTACCCCCGCGTCGCGTACTTTGCTCAAGTCCATAGTAAGCACTTAATAAACGTTCATATTATTGTGCTCACTTCTCCTCTTTTGACTTCCTCCAGGGCAGGAGGCCGCGAAGGAGGGATTTCTCCGGGTATTTTCAGGGTCTGGCTTCCTTCCCAGGAGCTTCCCCGTTCCAACCAGCCCGTATCGTGCAGACGGCCGGACTCTGGGGGTGGAACCAAGGGAAGAAGAAGGAATGGCTATAATAATAATAACGGTATTTGTTAAGCGCCTACTCTGTGCCAAGCACTGTACTGAGCGCTGGATTGGATCCAAGCAAATCGGTTTGGACACAGTCCCTGTCCCAGGTGGGGCCCACGGTCTCAATCCCCAATTAGGTGAGGTAACTGAGGCCAGAGAATAATAATAATAATGACGATCAATCAATCAATCGTATTTATTGAGCACTTATTGTGGGCAGAGCACTGTACTAAGCGCTTGGGAAGTACACACATAGAGACGGTCCCTACCCAACAGTGGGCTCACAGTCTAGAAGGGGGAGACAGAGAACAAAACGTATTTTGGGAGATCGGAGAGGAGGTTGATACAGTAAGCTGTTAAGCGCTTACTATGTGCCAAGCACTGCTGTAAGCGCCGGGGGAAATATAAGGTCATCAGGTTGTCCCATGTGGGGCTCGCAGTCTTCATCCCCATTTTACAGATCAATCAATCAATCAATCAATCGTATTTATTGAGCGCTTACTGTGTGCAGAGCACTGGACTAAGCGCTTGGGAAGTACAAGTTGGCAACATATAGAGACGGTCCCTACCCAACAGTGGGCTCACAGTCTAGAAGGGGGAGACAGAGAACAAAACCAAATATATTAACAAAATAAAATAAGTAGAATATATATGTACAAGTAAAATAAATAGAGTATTAAATATGTACAAACATATATCCATATATACAGGTGCTGTGGGGAAGGGAAGGAGGTAAGGCGGGGGGAATGGAGAGGGGGAGGAGGAGGAGAGGAAGGAGGGGGTTCAGTCTGGGAAGGCCTCCTGGAGGAGGTGAAGGCCTACAGATGAGGTAACTGAGGCACAGAGAAGTTAATAATAATAATAATAATAATAATAATAATAATAACAACATTTACTAAGTGCTTACTCAAGCAAAAACTCCCCACTCGGCTTCAAGGCTGTCCATCCCCTGGCCCCCTCCTCCCTCCCGTCCCTTCTGTCCTTCTCCAGCCCAGCCCGCACCCTCCGCTCCTCCGCCGCTCATCTCCTCCCCGTACCTCGCTCTCGCCTGTCCCGCCGTCGACCCCCGGCCCACGTCCTCCCCCTGGCCCGGAATGCCCCCAATCCCTCTGCACATCTGCCAAGCTCGCTCTCTTCCTCCCTTCAAATCCCTACTGAGAGCTCACCTCCTCCAGGAGGCCTTCCCAGACTGAGCCCCCTTTTTCCTCTCCTCCTCCCCATCCCCACCACCCTACCTCCTTCCCCTCCCCTCAGCCCCTGTATATATGTTTGTACAGATTTATTACTCTATTTATTTTACTTGTCCATATTTACTATTCTATTTATTTTGTTAATGATGTACATCTAGCTTTATTTGTATTTATTCTGAAGACTTGACACCTGTCCACATGTTTTGTCTTGTCATCTGTCTCCCCCTTCTAGACCGTGAGCCTGTTGTTGGGTAGGGACCGTCTCTAGATATTGCCGACTTGGACTTCCCAAGGGCTTAGTCCAGTGCTGTGCACACAGTAAGCGCTCAGTAAATATGATTGAATGAATGAATGAAGTGACTTGCCCAAGGTCGCAAAGCAGGCAAGTGTCAGAGAAGCGTGGCTCAGTGGAAAGGGCCCGGGCTTTGGAGTCAGAGGTCATGGGTTCAAATTCCAGCTCCGCCAAGTGTCAGCTGTGTGACTTTGGGCAAGTCACTTCACTTCTCTGTGCCTCAGTGACCTCATCTGTCAAATGGGGATAAAGACTGTGAGCCCCCCACGGGACAACCTGATCACCTTATTATTATTATTATTATTACAATGGTATTTATTAAGCACTTACTATGTGCAAAGCACTGTTCTAAGCGCTGTGGAGGTTACAAGGTGATCAGGTTGTCCCACGGGGGGCTCACAGTCTTAAGCCCCATTTTACAGATGAGGTCACTGAGGCCCAGAGAAGTGAAGTGACTTGCCCAAAGTCACACAGCTGACAAGTGGTGGAGCTGGGATTTGAACCCATGACCCCTGACCTTGTAACCTCCCCAGCGCTTAGAACAGTAAGCGCTTAACAAATGCCATTATTATTATTATTTGCACATAGTAAGCGCTTCAATCAATCAATCAACCAATCATATTTATTGAGCACTTACTGTGTGCACAGCACTGTACTAAGCACTTGGGAAGTACAAGTTGGCAACATCTAGAGACAGTCCCTACCCAACAGTGGGCTCACAGTCTAAAAAGGGGGAGACAGAGAACAAAACCCAAACATACTAACCAAATAAAATAAGTAAATAGAAATGCCATTAAAAAAAGCGCAGTGACTGACCCAAGGTCACACAGCAGACATGTGGCGGAGCAAGGATTAGAACCCAAGATCTTCTGAATCCCAGGCCCAGGCTGTAGCCACTACACCATGCTACTTCTGCTATCAGCCCCTCCTCTTAGGGGCGAGGGATTCCCTGCCTGTCTGGGAGCCCGGGAGAAAATTTCCAGCCCCGTTCCGATGTACACTCTGGTTTCTATTTCGGAATTGTGCTGGAGAAGCCTGTAATAAAAGGGCCTTGGGTAAAAAAAATGATAATTAAAGGGTTGGTCCTCCAGCTGGCTGGGGAATATCCAAACTGGCAATTAGATTCGATTCTGGAAAACACGCCGAGAAGCAACGTGGCCTAGGGGAAAGAGCCCGGGCCTGGGAATCAGAGGATCTGGGTTCGAAAGCCAGCTCCACCACCTCTCTGCTGTAATAATGATAACAATAATAATGGTAGTAATAATAATGGCATTTATTAAGCACTTACTATGTGCAAAGCACTGTTCTAAGCGCTGGGGGGGATACAAGGTGATTAGGTTGTCCCATGTGGGGCTCACAGTAGTCATCCCCATTTTACAGGTGAGGTAACTGAGGCTCAGGGAAGTTAAGTGACTTGCCCAAGTTCATACAGCAGACATGTGGCGGAGCCGGGATTCAAACCTATGACCTCTGACTCCAAAGCCCGTGCTCTTTCCACTGAGCCACGCTGCTTAGTAGTACTAATTATGGCATTTTAGACTGTGAGCCCACTGTTGGGTAGGGACTGTCTCTATGTGTTGCCAATTTGTACTTCCCAAGCGCTTAGTACAGTGCTCTGCACATAGTAAGCGCTCAATAAATACGATTGATGATGATGATTTGACTATGTGCCAGGCATTCTGTTAGGCGCTGGAGTGAATACCAGCAAATCGGGTTGGACGCAGTTCCTGTCTCGGGGCTCAGAGTTTTCATCCCCATTTTACAGGCGAGGTCACTGAGGCCCAGAGAAGTAAAGCAACTGACCCAAGGTCACACAGCAGACATGTCCTCATTTGTAAAATGGGAATTAAGACTGTAAGCCCCACGTGGGGCAAACTGGTCACTTTGTATCCCCCCAGCGCTTAGAACAGTGCTTTGCACATGGTAAGCGCTCAACAAATGCCATTATTATTATTACTACTATTATTATTGTTATCATTATTATGTGCCAGAGTCAGGATTAGAACCCGTGACCTTCTGACTCGCAGGCCTGGCTCTATCCATTACATGATGCTGCATCAGCCAACCCACTTTACTTCTCTGGGACTCAGTTCTCTCATCTGTAAAATAATAATAACGGTATTTGTGAGACGCGTCTACATTCCAAGCACTGTTCTAACCACTGGAGCAGATAATAATAATAATAATGATAATAATAATAATAATAATAATGGCACTTGTTAAGCGCTTACTATGTGCGAAGCACTATTCTAAGCACTGGGGGAGGGGGATACAAGGTGATCAGGTTGTCCCACGTGGGGCTCACGGTCTTAATCCCCATTTTCCAGATGAGGTCACTGAGGTACAGAGAAGTTAAAAGTGACTTGCCCAAAGTCACCCAGCTGACAAGTGGCAGAGGCGGGATTAGAACCCATGACCTCTGGCTCCCAAACCCGGGCTCTTTCCACTGAGCCACGCTGCTTCTAAATTGGATACAATCTAATCAGACTGGACCCCGTCTCTGTCCCTCGTGGGGCTCACACTCTTCATCCCCATTTTCCAGATGAGGGCACTGAGGCCCAGAGAAGTGAAGTGACTTGCCCACGGCCACACAGCAGATGTGTGGTGGGGCCAGGATTATTCATTCATTCATTTCACTTAATTTTTTAAAAGTCCATTCTAGAGGTTTACTAATTTAATTCTGATGAAAATGTTGGAGAAATGAAATGCTAAATAAGACTGATCGAAAGGCTGGAGACTCTATATACAAAAAGCCAAGGTATTGGGTCTAAACGAACCCACTTCTAGACTGTGAGCCTGCTGCTGGGTAGGGACCGTCTCTATATGTTGCCAACTTGTACTTCCCAAGCGCTTAGTACAGTGCTCTGCACACAATAAGCGCTCAATAAATACTCTTGAATGAATGAATGAATTAAATTGTATTTATTGAGTGCTTACTGTGTGTAGACTGTGAGCCCGCTGTTGGGTAGGGACCGTCTCTATATGTTACCAACTTGTCCTTCCCAAGCGCTTATTACAGTGCTCTGCACACAGTAAGCGCTCAATAAATACGATTGAATGAATGAATGACTGCAGAGCACTGTACTAAGCGCTTGGGAAGTCCAAGTCGGCAACATATAGAGACGGTCCCTACCCAACACAGATGTATACTCTGTTACTCTATTTATTTTATTTGTGTATATTTATTCTATTTATTTTATTTTGTTAATATGTTTTGTTCTCTGTCTCCCCCTCCTAGACTGTGAGCCCGCTGTTGGGTAGGGACCGTCTCTCTATGTTGCCAACTTGTACTTCCCAAGCGCTTAGTCCAGTGCTCTGCACACAGTAAGCGCTCAATAAATACGATTGAATGAATGAATGAATGAACAACAGGCTCACAGTCTAGAAGGGGGAGACAGACAACAAAGCAAAACATATTAACAAAATAAAATAAATAGAACCCAGGTCCTCGTGAGTCCCAGGCCCGGGCTCTTAGAGCCCCATTAGCAATCAATCAATCGTATTTATTGAGCGCTTACTGTGTGCAGAGCACTGTACTAAGCGCTTGGGAAGTACAAGTTGGCAACGTATAGAGACAGTCCCTACCCAACAGTGGGCTCACAGTCTAAAAGATATGGACATGGACTGTGTCCATCCTCATTAGCTGGTATCTACCCTGGTGCTTAGTACAGTGTCTGGCTCCTATTAGGCACTGGACAAATACCGTAAAAAAAATCACCAAAATCCAAGGATCCGTCAATGGGAAGGGCTTCCTAGAAGCCTATAACTCTCATCCCAAGGTTCCCAGAGAAGGGCTGCAGATTCTGGGAAGGGCCCACATTATTCCTGAAGAGGCTGAAGAGGAACAGTTTTTAATTGAACACTTACTGTGTGCAGAGCACTGTACTAAGCGCTTGGGAGAGGACGATACAACAATAAACAGTGACAATCCCTGCCCACAACGAGCTCACAGTCTGGGGGCGGGGGGATGGGAGACATTCATTCATTCATTCATTCATTCAGTTGTATTTATTGAGCACTTACTGTGTGCAGAGCACTGGACTAAGCGCTTGGGAAGTACAGATCGACAACATATAGAGACGGTCATCATCATCATCATCAATCGTATTTGTTGAGCGCTTACTATGTGCAGAGCACTGTACTAAGCGCTTGGGAAGTACAAATTGGCAACATATAGAGACAGTCCCTGCCCAACAACGGGCTCACAAGTAAATAAAGTTACAGATAGGTACAGAGAGGTAGCATGGCTTAGTGGAAAGAGCCCGGGCTTGGGAGTCAGAGGTCGTGGGTTCTAATTCTGCCCCGCCACTTGTCTGCTGCGTGACCTTGGGCAAGTCACTTCACTTCTCTGGGCCTCAGTGAACTCATCTATAAAATGGGGATAAAGACGGTGAGCCCCATGTGGGGCAACCTGATCACCTTGTATCCTCCCCAACGCTTAGAACAGTGCTTTGCACATAGTAAGCGCTTAACAAATGCCATCATTATTATTATTATTATTGTCAGCCATGTGACTTTGGGCAAGTCCTTTCTCTGGGCCTCTGTTCCCTCATCTGGAAAATGGGCATTGAGACTGTGAGCCCCACATGGGGCAACCTGATGACCTTGAGAGCCTGGGCTTTGGAGTCAGAGGTCATGGGTTCAAATCCCGGCTCCGCCACTTGTCAGCTGTGTGACTTTGGGCAAGTCACTTCACTTCTCTGGGCCTCAGTTCCCTCATCTGTAAAATGGGGGTGAAGACTGTGAGCCCACCGTGGGACAAACTGATCACCTTGTAACCTCCCCAGCGCTTAGAACAGTGCTTTGCACTTAATAAATGCCATTATTATTATTATTATTATTATTATCATTATTATTATTATTATTATTATTATTATTATACCCCGGTGCTTAGAACAGGGCTTGGCACTTGAAGTGCCAAGAAGCAGCATGGCTCAGTGGAAAGAGCGCGGGTTTGGGAGTCAGAGGTCATGGGTTCGAATCCCACCTCCCCCACGTGTCTGCTGTGTGACCTTGGGCAAGTCACTTAACTTCTCTGGGCCTCAGTTCCCTCATCTGTAAAATGGGGATTAAGACTGTGAGTCCCACGTGGGAAAACCTCATCTCCTTGTATTCCCCCCTGTGCTTAGAACAGTGCTTCACACATAGTAAGTGCTTAACAAATACCAACATTATTATTATTATTATTATTATTAACAAATACCATTATTATTATCATTTATGAATTGAAGTCCACTGAAAACCCCCAGCTACTTTGACTCTGGGTCTCAGATGAGGCTTTTGATTTATCATTACCATCGCAAAGAAGCAGTTTAGAACCTTGGTTGAAGGTTTTTGTTTTTTAATGATATTTGTTAAGCACTTACTAGGCGCCAGGGACTGTGCTAAGCGCTGGGGTAGATACAAGATAATCAGGAGAGTCACAATCCATGTCTCCCATGAGGATTTCAGTCTTAATCACCATTTTACCCGTTGTTGGTAGGGATTGTCTCTCTCTGTTCCCGAACTGTACTTTCCAAACGCTTAGTACATTGCTTTGCACACAGTAAGCGCTCAATAAATACGATTGAATGAGTGAATGAATTTTGCATTATACAGCACTTATGCCCACATCTGTAATTCATTTCTTTCTAATAATGCCTTTCTCCCCCTCTAGACTGTACATTGCTTAGTACAAATGCTTGGTACATTGCTTTGCACACAGTAAGCGCTCAGTAAATACGATTGAATGAATTTTACATTATACAGCACTTATGCCCATATCTGTAATTCATTTATTTCTAATAATGCCTTTCTCCCCCTCTAGACTGTGCATTGCTTAGTACAAACGCTTAGTACCTTGCTATGCACACAGTAAGCATTCAGTGAATACGACTGAATGAGTGAATGAATTTTACATTATACAGCACTTATGCCCATATCTGTGATTCATTTATTTCTAATAATGCCTTTCTCCCCCTCTAGACTGTCGTTGTGTGCAGGGAACGTAACTACCAACTCTGTTATATTGGTGTACTGTCATATTATACTCCCCCAAGCACTTAGTAAAGTGCTCTGCACAATGAGCACTCTATAAATATGATTGATTGATTGGATGATCCTAATCCTCCTCGACCTCTCAGCTGCCTTTGACACTGTGGCCCACCCCCTTCTCCTCAACACGCTATCTGACCTTGACTTCACAGACTCCGTCCTGTCCCGGTTCTCCTCTTACCTCTCCGGTCGTTCATTCTCAGTCTCTTTTGCAAGCTCCTCCTCCCCCTCCCATCCCCTTACTGTGGGGGTTCCCCAAGGGTCAGTTCTTGGTCCCCTTCTGTTCTCGATCTACACGCACTCCCTTGGTGACCTCATTCGCTCCCAGGGCTTCAACTATCATCTCTACGCTGATGACACCCAGATCTCCATCTCTGCCCCTGCTCTCTCCCCCTCTCTCCAGGCTCGCATCTCCTCCTGCCTTCAGGACACCTCCATTTGGATGTCTGCCCGCCACCTAAAACTCAACATGTCCAAGACTGAACTCCTTGCCTTCCCTCCCAAACCCTGCCCTCTCCCTGACTTTCCCATCTCTGTTGACGGCACTACCATCCTTCCCGTCTCACAAGCCCGCAACTTTGGTGTCATCCTCGACTCCGCTCTCTCGTTCACCCCTCACATCCAAGCCGTCACCAAAACCGGCCAGTCTCAGCTCCGCGACATCGCCAAGATCCGCCCTTTCCTCTCCATCCAAACCGCTCCCCTGCTTGTTCAAGCTCTCATCCTATCCCATCTGGACTACTGCACCAACCTTCTCTCTGATCTCCCATTCTCGTGTCTCTCTCCACTTCAATCCATACTTCATGCTGCTGCCGGGATTATCTTTGTCCAGAAACGCTCTGGGCATATTACTCCCCTCCTCAAAAATCTCCGGTGGCTACCAATCAATCTGCACATCAGGCAGAAACTCCTCACTCTGGGCTTCCAGGCCGTCCATCCCCTCGCCCCCTCCTACCTCACCTCCCTTCTCTCCTTCTCCAGTCCAGCCCGCACCCTCCATTCCTCCGCCGCTAATCTCCTCACCGTACCTCGCTCTTGCCTGTCCCACCGTCAACCCCCGGCCCACGTCATTCCCCGGGCCTGGAATGCCCTGCTCCCTCTGCCCATCCGCCAAGCTAGCTCTCTTCCTCCCTTCAAGGCCCTACTGAGAGCTCAACTCCTCCAGGAGGCCTTCCCAGATTGATCCCCTTCCTTCCTCTCCCCCTCGTCCCCCCTCCATCCCCCCATCTTACCTCCTTCCCTTCCCCACAGCACCTGTATATATGTATATATGTTTGTACTTATTTGTTACTCTTTTTATTTATTTATTTATTTATTTATTTTACCTGTACATATCTATTCTATTTATTTTATTTTGTTAAGTATGTTTGGTTTTGTTCTCTGTCTCCCCCTTTTAGACTGTGAGCCCACTGTTGGGTAGGGACTGTCTCTATATGTTGCCGACTTGGACTTCCCAAGCACTTAGTCCAGTGCTCTGCACACAGTAAGCACTCAATAAATACGATTGATTGATTGATTGATTGATGAGGTAACTGGGGCACAGGGAAGCGAAATGACTTCATTCATTCTTTCATTCATTCAAAGGTATTTATTGAGCACTTACTGTGTGCAGAGCACTGGACTAATCGCTTGGAAAGTACAATTCAGCAACAAAGAGAGACCATCCCTGCCCACTATGGGCTCACAGTCTAGAAGGGGAGAGACAGGCATCAAAACAAGTAAACAAGCATCAAAAGCATCAGTGTAAATAAATAGAATTAGAGATATATATACACATCAGAACAAATAAAACAGATATTAATATAAATAAATAGAATTAGAGATATTACAAATATACACAAGCGCTGTGGGGCGGGGAGCGGGTAGAGCAAAGAGAGGGAGTCGGAGTGAGGTAGGGGGGAAGGGGAGCTGAGAAAAATGGGGGAGGGAAGAGGGGGTGAGGGGATGGAGAGCCTAGAAGCCGAGAGTGAGGAGTTTTTGCTTGATATGTAGGTTGACTGGTAGCCACTGGCGATTTTTGAGGAGGGGAGTAACATGCTCAGAGCGTTTCTGCACAAAGATGATCCGGGCAGCGGCGTGAAGTATAGACTGAAGTGGGGAGAGGCAGGAGGATGGGAGGTCAGAGAGGAGGCCGATGCAGTCATCCAGTCGGGATAGGATGAGAGATTGAACCAGCAAGGTAGCGGTTTGGATGGAGAGGAAAGGGCGGATCTTGGCGATGTTGCGGAGGTGAGACCGGCGGGTTTTGGTGACGGATCGGATGTGTGGGGTGAACGAGAGAGCGGAGTCGAGGATGACACCGAGGTTGCGGCCTTGGGAGACGGGAAGGATGGCAGTGCCGTCTTCAGTGACGGGAAAGTCAGGGAGAGGACGGGGTTTGGGAGGGAAGATAAGGAGCTCAGTCTTGGACATGTTCAGTTTTAGGTGGTGGGCGGACATCCAGGTGGTGATGTCCTGAAGGCTGGAGGAGATACGAGCCTGGAGGGAGGGAGAGAGAGCAGGGGAGGAGATGGAGATTTGGGTGTCATCCGCATAGAGATGATAGCTGAAGACGTGGGAGCGAATGAGTCACACAGCAGACAAGTATCCACGCTCCTGTCCATACTTCACTCGGCTGCCCGGGTGATTTTTCTACAAAAATGTTCAGGTCGTGTCACCCCCCTCCTCAAAAAACTCCAGTGGTTGCCCATGTAAAGGCTTGGGAGGCAGGAGGACCTGGGTTCTAATCCGGACTCTGCCATTTATCTACGATATGACCTTGGGTGAGTCGCTTACCTGCGCAGTGCAGAGAGAGTGGCAGTAAAATATTTTTTGGAGAAGCTGCGTGGCTCAGTGGAAAGAACACTGTATATGTGTTTGTACATATTTATACTCTATTTATTTTACTTGTACATATTTATTCTATTTATTTGATTTTGTTAATATGTTTTGTTTTGTTGTCTGTGTCCCCCTTCTAGACTGTGAGCCCTCTGTTGGGTAGGGACCGTCTCCATATGTTGCCAACTTGGACTTCCCAAGCGCTTAGTACAGTGCTCTGCACACAGTAAGCGCTCAGTAAATACGATCGAGTGAATGAATGAATGAACACTGGCTTGGGAATCAGAGTCCGTGGGATCTTCTCCCAGCTCTGCCACTTGCCAGCTGTGTGACTTTGGGCAAGTCGCTTCAATCAATCAATCAATCAATCGTATTTATTGAGCGCTTACTGTGTGCAGAGCACTGTACTAAGTGCTTGGGAAGTACAAGTTGGCAACATATAGAGACGGTCCCGACCCAACAGTGGGCTTACAGTCTAGAAGGGGGAGACAGAGGACAAAACCAAACATACTAACAAAATAAAATAAATAGAATAGATATGTACAAGTAAAATAAATAAATAAATAGAGTAATAAATCCATACAAACATATATACATGTATACAGGGGCTGTGGGGAAGGGAAGGAGGTAAGGCGGGGGGGTGGAGAGGGGGAGGAGGGGAAGAGGAAGGAGGGGGCTCAGTCTGGGAAGGCCTCCCGGAGGAGGTGAGCTCTCAGTAGGGCTTTGAAGGGAGGAAGAGAGATCGCTTGGCAGATGTGCGGAGGGAGGGCATTCCAGGCCCGGGGGAGGACGTGGGCCGGGGGTCGATGGCGGGACAGGCGAGAGCGAGGTACAGTGAGGAGATTAGCGGTGGAGGAGCGGAGGGTGCGGGCTGGGCAGTAGAAGGAGAGAAGGGAGGTGAGGTAGGAGGGGGCGAGGTGATGGACAGCCTTGAAGCCCAGGGTGAGGAGTTTCTGCCTGATGCGCAGATTGATTGGTAGCCACTGGAGATTTTTGAGGAGGGGAGTAATATGCCCAGAGCGTTTCTGGACAAAGACAATCCGGGCAGCGGCGTAAAGTATGGATTGAAGTGGGGAGAGACAAGAGGATGGGAGATCAGAGAGAAGGCTGATACAGTAGTCCAGACGGGATAGGATGAGAGCTTGAACGAGCAGGGTAGTGGTGTGGATGGAGAGGAAAGGGCGGAGCTTGGCAATGTTGCGGAGCTTGGGAGACTGGCAGGTTTTGGTGACGGCTTGGATGTGAGGGAACGCTTCACTTCTCTGTGCTTCAGTGACCTCATCTGGAAAATGGGGATCAAGACTATGAGCCCCACATAGGACAAACTGATTAGCTTGTAACCACTCCACTGCTTAGAACAGTGCTTGGCACATAGTAAGCGCTTAACAAATACCATCATCATTATTATTATTATGTCATTCATTCAATCGTATTTATTGAGTGCTTACTGTGTGCAGAGCACTGGACTAAGCGCTTGGGAAGTCCAAGTTGGCAACATATAGAGACGGTCCCTACCCAACAGTGGGCTCACAGTCTAGAAGTCTGGAGTTTATATCAAACATAAACTCCTCACCACTGGCTTTAAAGCCGTCCATCCCCTGGCCCCCTCCTCCCTCCCCTCCCTTCTCTCCTTCTCCATCCCAGCCCGCATCCTCCGCTCCTCTGGTGCCCCTCACTTTCTCCCTGGGCCTCCATCTCGCTCGTCTCACCACCGACCCCCGGCCCCCATCCTGCCTCCGGCCTGGAACGCCCTCCCTCCTCAAATCCCACAGACGACGACTCTCCCCCATTCAAAGCCTTACGGAAGGCCCATCTCCTCCAAGAGGCCTTCCCAGACTAAGCCCCGCTTTTCCTCATCTCCCACTCTCTTCCGGGTCCCCCCCTTTGCTCTGCCCCATTCCCAGCCCCACCCTATTTATGCCCAGATCTTTAACTTTATTTATTTATACTGATGTCTGTCTCATTCATTCATTTAATCGTATTTATTGAGCGCTTACTGTATGCAGAGCACTGTACTAAGTGTTTGGGAAGTACAATCTGGCAACTTATAGAGACGGTCCCTACCCAACAGTGGGCTTGCAGTCTCCTCCACTCTAGACTGAAAGCTCATTGTGGGCAGGAAATCTCACTGTTTATTGCTGTATATATATTTGTACATATTTATTACTCTATTTATTTTACTTGTACATATTTATTCTATTTATTTTATTCTGTTAATATGTTTTGTTTTGTTGTCTGCCTCCCCCTTCTAGACTGTGATCCCGCTGTTGGGTAGGGACCGTCTCTATATGTTGCCAACTTGGACTTCCCAAGCACTTAGTACAGTGCTCTGCACACAGTAAGTGCTCAATAAATACAATTGATGACGATGATGATGATGTCGCCAACTTGGACTTCCCAAGCGTTCAGTACAGTGCTCTGCACACAGTAAGCACTCAATAAATACGATTGAATGAATGAATGAAGCACTTAGTACAGTGCTCGGCACACAGTAAGCGCTCAATAAATATGATTGAATGAATGAATGAAGCGGCGGAGTTGGAATTAGAACCCAGGTCAATTAATCCATCGATCTATCAATCAATCATTCATATTTATTGAGCGCTTACTGTGTGCCGGGCACTATGCTAAGTGCTTGGGAGAGGACAACAGAATAATATAACTGATCCGTTTCCTGCCCACAATCAGCTGACAGTCTAGAAGGGACTTTATCTCCTCCAAGAAGCCTTCCCTGATTGAGTCCCCCTTTTCTCTTCCCTTCTGCATCACTCTAACTCGCTCCCTTTCATCATCATCAATCATATTTACTGAGCGCTTACTGTGTGCAGAGCACTGTACTAAGCGCTTGGGAAGTACAAGTTGGCAACATATAGAGACAGTCCCTACCCAACAGTGGGCTCACAGTCTAACAGGGGGAGACAGAGAACAAAACCAAACATACCAACAAAATAAAATAAATAGAATAGATATGTACAAGTAAAATAAATAAATAGAGCAATAAATATGTACAAACATATTCATGCTCCCTTTATTCATCCGCCCCCACCCCCCAAAGCCCCACACCACTTATGTCCAGATCCATCATTTATTTATTTATTCGTATTAATGTCTATCTGCCCTGCTAAACTGTCAGCTCGTTGCGGGCAGGGACTGTGTCTGTTTATTCTTCTTTTGTCATTCATTCACTCAATCGTATTTATTGAGCTCTTATTGTGTGCGGAGCACGATACTAGGCGCTTGGGAGGGTAGGGTACAACAATAAACAGTCATATTCCCTGCCCTCAACAAGCTGACAATCTAGAGGTGGAGAGACAGACATCGACAAAAATAAATGAAATTACAGATAGGTAAGAATCATCCTCTCGCAAGCACTTAATCGAATGCTCCGCACAAAGTGAGCGCTCAATAAATACGATCGAATGACTGAGGAGTCCTGATCCTTTTTTTTTAATGGCATTTATTAAGCACTTTGGAGTCAGAGGTCATGGGTTCAAACCCCGGCTCTGCCAATTGTCAGCTGTGTGACTTTGGGCAAGTCACTTAACTTCTCTGTGCCTCAGTTACCCTATCTGTAAAATGGGGATTAAGACTGTGAGCCTCACGTGGGACAACCTGATCAACTTGTATCTACCCCAGTGCTAAGAACAGTGCTTTGCACATAGTAAGCGCTTAACAAATACCAACGTTATTATTATTATTATTACTACTACTAATAATGACGGCATTTATTAAGCGCCTACTAAGTGCAAAGCACTGTTCTAGGCACTGGGGAGGTTCCAAGGTGATCGGGTTGTCCCACGGAGGGCTCAGAGTCTTAATCCCCATTTTACAGACGAGGTAACCGAGGCCCAGAGAAGTGACTTGCCCAAAGTCACCCAGCTGACAGTTGGCGGAGCCAGGATTTGAACCCACGACCTCCGACTCCCAAGCCCGGGCTCTTTCCACTGAGCCACGCTACTACACGCGAAGCGCTGTTGTAAGCGCTGGGGAGGTTACAAGGTGATCAAGTTGTCCCACGGCAGGGCTCCCGGTCGTCACAAAATGAGGTCACTGAGGCCCAGAGAAGTGAAGCGACTTGCCCAAAGTCACCCAGCTGACACTTGGCGGTGCCGGGATCTGCACCCACGACCTCTGACTCCAAAGCCCGGGCTCTTTCGACCGAGCCACGCCGCGGAGCTTCCACTCTAACCCGTAATTTTTTTTCCGCCCCCCCCCCCGCCCCGTCACAGATTCCAGAACCTGCTCTGGTCTCGAAAGACTTTCGTGGACAGCGTGAAAGTTTACAACCGCAGCTTCATCTACATGCCGGCCTTCTCCATGAAGAGCGGGACGGAGCCCTCCCTCCGCGTCTACTACACCCTGGCCGACGCGGGGGCCGACCAGGCCGTGATCTTCGCCAACCCCAACTTCCTGCGCGGCATCGGCAAGTTCTGGAAGAGCCGGGGGATCCACGCCAAGCGCCTGTCCACCGGCCTCTTCCTGGTCAGCGCGGCCCTGGGCCTGTGCGAAGAGGTGGCCATCTACGGCTTCTGGCCCTTCTCCGTGGACCTCGGTGGGCGCTTCATCAGCCACCACTACTACGACAACGTGCTGCCCGACTCCGACTTCCACGCCATGCCGGAGGAGTTCCTCCAGCTCTGGTTCCTCCATAAGAGCGGCGTCCTCGAGATGCAGCTGGAACGGTGCCCCGACCCCCCCGGTCCGGCCTAGTCCCCGAAGACCGCCGGGCGGAGGGGGCCGGACCCCGGGGGGTCCATTTCGGAGGCCGCGATGGCCTTCGGTTTCCGGGACCCTCGGGGGCTGAAGGGGAAAGGCCGGACGGCGGGGGGATCTTCCAAAACGCACCTCAAGGCATCGCGGCTGGACGGACGTCGGGAGGGCCGGCTTGCGGGGACGGGGGGTCGTCGGTTTGGGGGGACGAAGAGGGCCGCGGCGTTGGGGCGTGTCGGAGGTGGGAAGTCCGAGCATCGTCCGGCCCCGGGACGGGCGGCCGGATCCTCTTGGGAATACTATTTATTCTCGGCGTCGCTTCCGGAAGGTTATTCTGGGTCGGAAGGAGGATGGGAAAAGTTGGTCGGCGGCCCCTCGAGGACGGGTTTTCGGCCCCGTGCGTTGGTTAGCCATTATTGACGGACTGGGGGACGGCAGGGCGGATCCTGCCTCCGGCTTCCCAGTCCTCCCAGTCGAAGGAGAGGACCGGTCGGGGTCAGAGGGTCGGGGGCCCGGGGCTCGGGGAAGGCCGACAGGGAGAAGTCAGGCTAAATAACCCACTGATCTCTCCTCAATGACGTGGACCGTTCGGGGATCTTGGCCCCGACCGACACCAGCCAAGGATGGCCGGATCCAACGGTCTAGACTTCGACTCGTTAGAGCCAAAACGCCGCCTCTGTGACTAAAGAATTTCCCCCGTGCTATATGTTCAGCGCCATCAATGGCAGGGCCCGCGGCAAGTGACAGAATTCAGCAACCGAGGAGGTGCTGGCTACATCCAGCGCTTAGAACAGCGTTTAGCACACAGTAAGGGCTTAACAAATACCATCATTATTATCATTATTAATTCTCCCTGATTCTTTCAGTCACGATCGGTTAGGGAGCCCAGTGCCCTTCTCCCCCTTTTAGACTGTGAGCCCACTGTTGGGTAGGGACCGTCTCTATATGTTGCCAACTTGTACTTCCCAAGCGCTTAGTGCAGTGCCCTGCACACAGTAAGCGCTCAATAAATACGATTGATTGATTGAGGGACCAGGCCTGGCAATTGGGGTATTTGCGGTCTTTGTTAAGCGCTCACTGTGTGCCAGACACCGTTCTAAGCGTTGGGGTAGAAACAGCTATTTTTTTTAAGTATTTGTTAAGCGCTTACTATGTAATAGTAATGATGGCATTTATTAAGCGCTTACTGTGTGCCAAGCACTGTTCTAAGCACTGGGGAGGTTACAAGGTGATCAGGTTGACCCACAGGGGGCTCACAGTCTTCATCCCCATTTTCCAGATGAGGTAACTGAGGCCCAGAGAAGTGAAGCGACTTGCCCAAAGTCACACAGCTGACAATTGGCGGAGCCGGGATTTGAACCCATGACCTCTGACTCCGAAGCCTGTGCTCTTACTATGTGCCAGACACCGTTCTAAGCGTTGGGGTAGAAACAGCTATTTTTTTTAAGTATTTGTTAAGCGCTTACTATGTGCCACGCACTGTTCTAAGCACTGGGGGGATACAAGGCAATCGAAGTTGCCCCACATGGGGCTCCCAGTCTTAATCCCCATTTGACAGAGGAGGGAACTGAGGCACAGAGAAGTGAAGTGAGTCGCCCAAAGTCACGCAGCCGAGACGTGGCAGCGGCGGGATTAGAACCCGTAACCTCTGACTCCCAAGCCCGGGCTCTTTCCACTGAGCCACTGCGTTGGACCCGGTCCCTGTCCCCTCATGGGGCTTACGGTCCCGTTTTACAGACGAGGGCATTGGGGCTCAGAGAAGTGACTTGCCCAAGGTCACCCAGCAGAGAAGTGGCGGGGCCGGGATTAGAACCCAGGTCCTTCTGACGCCTGGGCCCGGGCTCTACCCACTCAGCCGTGCTGATGGGCTCTGGGGCTCATAGTACACACCGAACAATAATGATAATAATAATGGAGGAGGTGGTGGTGGTGGTATTCGTTAAGCGCTTACTACGTGTCCAGCACTGGACTGAACGCTGGCGGGTCACAGACCCTGGCCCAAAGCCCAGGGCGGGCTGATGGTCTAAGGGGAAAGGAGAACGAGTACAGACTCCCCATTATTATGTGTTGCCGACTTGTACTTCCCAAGCGCTTAGTACGGTGCTCTGCACACAGTAAGCGCTCAATAAATATGATCGATTGACTGATTGATTGATTATTCAGAGGAGGAGACTGAAGCGCAGGAAAGTAAAGTGACTTATCCAAGGTCATCCAGCGGGCTGGGGCAGAGCCCGGATTAGAATCCGGGTTCCCCAACTCCCAGGCCCGTGGTCTTTCCACCAGGATGTGTTTATTCTCCCTAGAACACGCGGGGATTACCGGGAAAATTCTGTGGTTGGTAATTGCCGACAAATTGGTGGCAATCGGGCGGATTAAATTAGGAAGCGTCCAAAGAAAAGTCCACGTTCACCCCTTTGAAAACCCATTTTTTAAAAAAGAAATGGAAACCGACCTTCTCTTTGGCTCCTGTAGTCTGTGAGCACTTCTGGGGGCAGGGGTCGTGGCTATCAACTCCGTCGTCCTCCCCAAAACGCTTAGTACAGTGCTCCGAAGGCAGTAAGCGCTTAATAAATATCATTCATCGATTGATTGATCGATCTGAGGGCGAATCCAGACATTCCGAGCTTAAACCTGGAGACCTTGGTTTAACGTTCAACTCCAAATAACAACCGTGGTATTTGTTATTTGCTAAGCGCTTAATATGTGCTAGGCACTGTACTAAGCTCTGGGGTGGATGCAAGCGAATGTGAGCCCACTGTTGGGTAGGGACCGTCTCTATATGTGGCCAACTTGTACATCCCAAGCGCTTCGTACAGTGCTCCGCACACAGTAAGCGCTCAATAAATACGATTGATTGATTGATTTACTGGTCCAAATATATATAATCCATCCACCGGTCAATCAGTGGTTTTAATTGGTCGCTTACTATGTGCTAAGAACTTGGAAAAGCCCGTAGTTGGGTAGGGACTGTCTCTATCTGTTGCCAAATTGTACTTTCCAAGCGCTTAGCACAGTGCTGTGCGCACAGTGAGCGCTCAATAAATACGATCGAATGAACGAATACAACGGCGTTACCATCTATAAAGTAGTCATTGAAGGACAGGACATCCGTCTCCCCTTCTATACCGTCAGCTCCTTGTGGGTGGGGACCGTGTCTACCACCTCTGTTGTACTGGACTCTCCCGAGCGCTTAGTACAGTGCTCGGCACCCAGCGAGCGCTCGATCAATACCCTTGATTGCGCTTAGTACGGTGCTCGGCACCCAGCGAGCGCTCGATCAACACCATTGATGGACCGACTGAAAAATGTGCTAAAAACGCGCGAGCCCCTAATGCTCCAGAAGTGACGGAAAGATAGATAGGCCCCAAATCCACGTATTTCAAATAATAATAATAATAATGGCATTTATTAAATCACCGACGAACCGTTCCCTAATCCGTACACCGGTGCAGCGTACGCCGAGTACACTGATAAACCTTAATAAAAATATTATTATCATTATCGTCAAGTGCCGTGGAGCCGTTTCCGATTCACAGCGACTCTATGGATCTGTTTTCTCCAGCCCCGTCCCGTGCCGCCATCCGTAACCTTTCCAACTGTTCTGGTCTCTCTCTGTCTAGCAGCCGGTCAGCCTCTTCCACGTTTATCCCTGGATTATTCCTAGCACCGGTGTCTTCTCCGGAGAATCCATCTTCCCGATCACGTGTCCGAAATCTGCAAATTCGAGTCATTTCCTTCATTCAATCGTATTGATTGAGCGCTTACTGCGTGCAGAGCACTGGACTAAGCGCTTGGGAAGTCCAAGTCGGCCACATCTAGAGACGGTCCCGACCCAACGGCGGGCTCGCAGTCGAGAAGGGGGAGACGGAGAACAAAGCAATCAATCAATCAATCAATCAATCGTATTTATTGAGCGCTTACTGCGTGCAGAGCACTGGACTGAGCGCTTGGGAAGTCCAAGTTGGCAACATCTAGAGACGGTCCCTACCCGACAGTGGGCTCACGGTCTAAAAGGGGGAGACAGAGAACAGAACCAAACATACTAACAAAATAAAATAAATAGAATAGATATGTACAGGTAAAATAAATAAATAAATGGAGTAATAAATATGTACAAACATATATACATATATACAGGTGCTGTGGGGAAGATAGAATAGATAGAACAGATAGAATAAATATGTACAAGTAAAATAAATAAATAGAGTAATAAATACGTACAAACTTATATACATACATCCAGGTCATTTGGCCTTCCAAAGACCGCTTTGGCTTAATCTGCTCCAAAATCAATTTGTTTGTTTTTCGGGCAGTCCATGCTATTGATGACGATGATGGTATTTGTTAAGCGCTTACAATGTGTCAAATTGTACTTTCCAAGCGCTTAGCACAGTGCTGTGCACACAGTAAGCGCTCAATAAATACGATCAATCACTGTTCTTATAATAATAATAATAATAATGGCATTTATTAAGCGCTTACTATGTGCCAAGCACTGTTCTAAGCGCTAGGGAGGTTACAAGGTGATCAGGCTGTCCCTCGGTGGGCTCACAGTATCGCTGAGGTAGATACAAGGCCATCAGGTTGTCCCACGTGGGGCTCACGGTCTTAATCCCCATTTTACAGACGAGGTAACTGAGGCCCAGAGAAGCGAAGCGACTTGCCCGAGGTCGCACAGCAGACGAGTGGCGGAGTGGGATTAGAACCCGTGACCTCTGACCCCCAAGCCCGGGCTTCTCATAAAATCCTTCTCCGACACCACATTTCAAACGAATCGATGTTCGTCCTATCCTGTTTCCTCACCATCCCGCTTTGGGATCCGTACATCGTCACCGGAAACACCATGGAGTTGATAATTTGAAATTTTTTGTGGCAATTATTCCATCGGCACGTTTCATGACTTTTTTCCGGGCTCTTCAAAGCAAGTCGTCCTAACATTAATCTTTGGCGTATTTCTTGACTATCAGTTCCTTTACTATGGATTATCGATCCCAGGAGAGAAAAATTGTCAACTATTTCAATCTTCTCTCCATCTACTACAAATGTGTTCAAACCTCCAGTTGTCAGAATAATAATAGTAGTAATAGGGATATTATTTACGCGCTTACTATGTTCCAGGCCCTGAACTAAGCGCCGGGGTGGACGCAAGCAGATCGGGGTGGACACTGTATATATGTATATATATGTTTGTACATATTTTTTTACTCTATTTATTTATTTATTTTATTTGTACATATCTATTCTATTTATTTTATTTTGTTGGTATGTTTGGTTTTGTTCTCTGTCTCCCCCTTTTAGACTGTGAGCCCACTGTTGGGTATGGACTGTCTCTAGATGTTGCCAATTTGTACTTCCCAAGGGCTTAGTACAGTGCTCTGCACATAGTAAGCGCTCAATAAATATGATTGATGATGATGATGATGATGATGACACAGTCCCCGTCCCACGTGGGGCTCACAGTCTGAATCCCCATTTACGGACAAGGTAACTGAGGCCCAGGGAATAATGATAATAATAATAATAATGGTATTTGTTAAACGCTTACTATTCATCCATTCATTCAATCGTATTTATTGAGCGCTTACTGTGTGCAGAGCACTGGACTAGACGCTTGGGAAGTACAGTTGGCAACATATAGAGACGGTCCCTACCCAACAGCGGGCTATGTGCCAGGCACTGTAATAATAAATAATGATGGCATTATTAGAGAAGCAGCGTGGCCCAATGGAAAGAGCCCGGGCTTTGGAGGCAGAGGTCGTGGGTTCGAATCCCACCTCCACCAGAAGCCTGCTGTGTGACCTTGGGCAAGTCACTTACCTTCTCTGAGCCTCAGTTACCCCATCTGTAAAAATGGGGATTAAGACTGAGCCCTACGTGGACAACTTGATCACATTGTATCCCCCCAGCGCTTAGAACAGTGCTTTGCACGTAGTAAGCGCTTAACAAATGCCATGATTATTATTATTATTAATTATTATGGCATTTGGTAAGCGCTTACTATGTGCGAAGCACTGTTCTAAGTGCCGCGGTGGACACAAGCAAATCGGACTGGGCACGGTCCCTGTCCCAAATGGGGGCTCACGGTCTCAATCCCATTTGAGACTGTGAGCAGCGGAGAGGAGCAGCGTGGCTCAGTGGAAAGAGCCCGGGCTTTGGAGTCAGAGGCTGTGGGTTCGAATCCTGACTCCCCCACCTGTCTGCTGTGTGACCTTGGGCAAGTCACTTAACTTCTCTGAGCCTCATTTACCTCATCTGCAAAATGGGGATGAAGACTGTGAGCCCCACGTGGAACAACTTGATCACCTTGTAACCCCCCCAGCGCTTAGAACAGTGCTCTGCACATAGTAAGTGCTTAACAAATGCCATTATTATGAGGCACTGAGAAGTTGTGACTTTATTTATTTATTTATTTTACTTGTACATATCAATTCTATTTATTTTATTTTGTTAGTATGTTTGGTTTTGTTCTCTGTCTCCCCCTTTTAGACTGTGAGCCCACTGGTGGGTAGGGACTGTCTCTAGATGTTGCCAACTTGGACTTCCCAAGCGCTTAGTACAGTGCTCTGCACACAGTAAGCGTTCAATAAATACGACTGATGATGATGATGATGATGATGATGATGATGATGATGATTTGACAGATGAGGTAACTGAGGCCCAGGGAAGTGGCTTGCCCAAGGTCACACAGCAGACGAGTGGCAGAGCCAGGATTAGAACCCATGACCTGCTGACCCCCAGGCTGGGGCTGTAGCTACATCTGATTATATATCAATGAACTCTCCGAACCTCATGAACCTCTTTGTGAGTGCTGTATATTAGATAGGACAGCGCTCTGCACACAGTAAGCGCTCAATAAATACCATTGAATGAATGAATGAATGAATGAATGAATGATTGTATGAACTGTTGGGCGGCCCTTCAGCCTGGCCTTTAATATAACAAAAAAGGGCGCTTAAGTCTCTCCACATTCACTTCATTCATAATCATAATAATAATGATGGCATTTACTAAGCACTTACTATTTGCAAAGCACTGTTCTAAGCGCTGGGGAGGTAACAAGGTGATCAGGTTGTCCCACGGGGGGCTCACAGTCTTCATTCCCATTTTACAGGTGAGGGAACTGAGGCCCAGAGAAGTGAAGGAAGTGACTTGCCCAAAGTCACACAGCTGACCACTGGAGTCAGAGGTCATGGGTTCAAATCCAGGCTCCGCCACTTTCATTCATTCATTCGTTAGATCATATTTATTGAGCGCTTACAGTGTGCAGAGCACTGTACTAAGCGTTTGGGAAGTCCAAGTTGTCAACATATAGAGACGGTATCTACCCAACAGCGGGCTCACAGTCTAGGCTAGTCACACTAGTCACACTTGTCTGCTGTGTGACTTTGAGCAAGCTACTTCACTTCTCTGGGCCTCAGTTCCCTCATCTGTAAAATGGGGATGAAAACGGTGAGTCCCCCCATGGGACAAACTGATCACCTTGTAACTTCCCCAGCGCTTAGCACAGTGCTCTGCACATAGCGCTTAGTAAATGCCATTAAAAAAATTGGCGGAGCTAGGATTTGAACCCATGACCTCGGACTCCAAAGCCCAGGCTCTTTCCACTGAGCCAACGCTGCTTCCCATTTCATTCATTCAATCGTCTTTATTCATTCATTCATTCAATCGTATTTATTGAGCGCTTACTGTGTGCAGAGCACTGGACGAAGCGCTTGGGAAGTTTTATTGAGCGCTTACTGTGCACAGAGCACTGTACTAAGCGCTTGCCTTGCGTGGCTCCTTTTAGCTTGGTTCTTCTGTCAGGAATTCCCAAACCACGGGCCCCTCTGGAGGCCTTCCCAGACTGAGCCCCTTCCTTCCTCTCCCCCTCGTCCCCCTCTCCACCCCCCATCTTACCTCCTTCCCTTCCCCACAGCACCTGTATATATGTATATATGGTTGTACATATTTATTACTCTATTTATTGATTTATTTATTTTACTTGTACATATGTATCCTATTTATTTTATTTTGTTGGTATGTTTGGTTTTGTGCTCTGTCTCCCCCTTTTAGACTGTGAGCCCACTGTTGGGTAGGGACTGTCTCTATGTGTTGCCAATTTGTACTTCCCAAGCGCTTAGTACAGTGCTCTGCACATAGTAAGCACTCAATAAATACGATTGATGATGATGATGATGATCCACACACCAGGAAAACTTGGAAAATGGTTCTTCGGAGTCGGCCGGTCTCCCGCCTCTGACGCTACTGGTTCCTCGTTTTCCACAAGAAGCTGAGGTTCAGAGAAGCATCGCGGCCTAGTGGAAAGAGCCCGGGCCGGAGAGTCCGAGGACCTGGGTTCTAATCCTGCATGGTGATGATGGTATTTGATGAGGATGCGTGGCTCAGTGGAAAGAGCCCGGGCTTTGGAGTCAGAGGTCATGGGTTCAAATCCCGGCTCCGCCACTTGTCAGCTGGGTGACTTTGGGCAAGTCACTTCAATCAATCAGTCAATCAATCGTATTTATTGAGCTCTTACTGTGTGCAGAGCACTGGACTAAGCGCTTGGGAAGTACAAGTCGGCAACACATAGAGACAGTCCCTACCCAACAGCGGGCTCACTTCATTTCTCTGGGCCTCAGTTCCCTCATGTGTAAAATGGGGATTAAGACTATGAGCCCCCGGTGGGCCAACCTGATCACCTTGTAACCTCCCCAGCGCTTAGAACAGTGCTTGGCACATAGTAAGTGATTAATAAATGCCATCATTATCATCTTTTAGACTGTGAGCCCACTGTTGGGTAGGGACTGTCTGTATATGTTGCCAATTTGTACTTCCCAAGCGCTTAGTACAGTGCTCTGCACATAGTAAGCGCTCAATAAATACGATTGATGATGATGATGATCGTTTGTTAAGCCCACTTTTGGGTAGGGACTGCCTCTATATGTTGCCAACTTGTACTTCCCAAGCGTTCCCAAGAACAGTGCTTTGCACGTAGTAAGCGCTTAATAAATACCATTATTAAAATAAATTAAAAAAGTGCTTAGTACAGTGCTCTGCACACAGTAAGTGCTCAATAAATACGATTGACTGACTGATTGATTGATTAAGCACCGTTCTGAGCCCTGGGGGGAGATACAAGGTGATCAGGTTGTCCCACGGGGGGCTCACAGTCTTCATCCCCATTTTCCAGATGAGGGAACTGAGGCCCAGAGAAGTGACTTGCCCAAAGTCAGCCAGCTGACAAGTGGCGGAGCCGGCATTAGAACCCGTGACCTCGGACTCCCCATCCCACGCTCTTTCCACTGAGCAACACTGCTTCTCTGAGAAGCATCCCGGCCTAGTGGAAAGAGCCCGGGCCTGGGAGTTGAGGACCTGAGTTCTAATCCTGGATCTGCCATTTGGCTGCTATGTGATGTGGGGCAAATCTCTTCAATCATTCGTTCATTCATTCCTTCATTCAATCAATCAATCAATCGTATTTATTGAGCGCTTACTGTGTGCAGAGCACTGTACTAAGCGCTTGGGAAGTCCAAGTTGGCAACATATAGAGACGGTCCCTACCCAACAGTGGGCTTACAGTCTAAAAGGGGAGACAGAGAACAAAACCAAACATACTAACAAAATAAAATAAATACAATAGATATGTACAAGTAAAATAAATAAATAGAGTAATACAATCAATCGTATTTATTAAGCGCTTACTGCACTTATCGGGGCCTCGGTTACCTCATCTATAAAATGAGGATTAAGACCGTGAGCCTCATGTGGGACATGGGCCGCGTCTAACGGTGCCTAATAATAATAATAATAATAATGATGGCATTTGTTAAGCGCTTACTATGTGCAAAGCACTGTTCTAAAGTGCTGGGGAGGATACAAGGTGATCAGGTTGTCCCACGGGGGGCTCACGGTCTTCATCCCCATTTTCCAGATGAGGTCACTGAGGCCCAGAGAAGAATAATGATGGCATTTATTTAGCGCTTACTATGTGCCAAGCACTGTTCTAAGCGCTGGGGAGGTTACAAAGTGGTCAGGTTGTTCCAAAGGGGGCTCACAGTCTTCATCCCCATTTTACAGATGAGGTCACTGAGGCACAGAGAAGTTAAGTGACTTGCCCAAAGTCACCCAGCTAAGTGACGGAGCCGAGATTTGAACCCATGACCTCTGACTCCCAAGCCCGGGATCTTTCCACTGAGCCAAGCTGCTTCTCCCACTGGTGCCAAACCTGTATATATGTATATATGTTTGTACATATTTATTACTCTATTTATCTATTTATTTATTTTACTTGTACATATCTATCCTATTTATTTTATTTTGTTAGTATGTTTGGTTTTGTTCTCTGTCTCCCCCTTTTTGACTGTGAGCCCACTGTTGGGTAGGGACCGTCTCTAGATGTTGCCAACTTGGACTTCCCAAACGCTTAGTACAGTGCTCTGCACACAGTAAGCACTCAATAAATACGATTGATGATGATGATGATGATGATGATGGTGCCTAGAATGGTGCCTAGCACATAGTTAGCGCTTAAAAAATACCATTAAAAAAACCCCCCAACATTTTCCTCAGGCCACACAGCAAGCCAGGAGCAGATCCGGAACTAGAACCTGTGTTTCCCGGTTTTCCGGATCCTGAAAGAGCAGACGTTCCCACGGTCGATCGGTCAATTAATCGATCAGATTTGTCGAGGGCTTACTGTGGGTGGAGCACTGTACTAAGCGCTTGGGACGTGGCTCAGTGGAAAGAGCCCGGGCTTTGGAGTCAGAGGTCGTGGGTTCAAATCCCGACCCCGCCAAATGTCAGCTGTGTGACTTCGGGCAAGTCACTTCACTTCTCCGGGCCTCAGTTCCCTCATCTGTAGAATGGGGATGAAGACTGTGAGCCCCCCGTGGGACAACCTGATCCCCTTGTAACCTCCCCAGCGCTTAGAACAGTAGTTTGCACATAGTAAGCGCTTAATAAATGCCATCATTATTATTATTAAGAGAAGAGAAGAGAAGCAGCGTGGCTCAGTGGAAAAGAGCCCGGGCTTTGGAGTCAGAGGTCATGGGTTCAAATCCCAGCTCTGCCACTTGTCAGCTGTGTGACTTTGGGCAAGTCACTTCACTTCTCTGGGCCTCAGTTCCCTCATCTGTAAAATGGGGATGAAGACTGTGAGCCCCATGTGGGACAACCTCATGACCTTGTACCCCCCCAGCGCTTAGAACAGTGCTTTGCACATAGTAAGTGCTTAATACATGCCATTATTATTATTATTATTATTATTATTATTATTATTATTATTATTGGGGAAGTATAGAATTTGTTGACACATTCCCAGACCCTTCTTGACTGATCCCCTGGGGTTTGGCAGTGGGACAAACCAAGCAGATGAGAGAAGACTATTCATTCACTCATTCATTCGATCGTACTTATTGAGCGCTTACTGTGTGCAGAGCACTGTACTGAGCGCTTGGAAAGTACAGTTCCACAACAGATCGAAACCGTTTCAACTGTCTGGGACCAAACCTGTTTGCTTGTAGAGAGGCAGCGTGGCTCAGTGGAAAAAGCATGGGCTTTGGAGTCAGAGGTCATGGGTTCGAATCTCTGCTCCGCCACATGTCTGCTGTGTGACCTTGGGCAAGTCACTTCACTTCTCGGAGCTTCAGTGATCTCATCTGTAAAATGGGGTTTAAGACTGTGAGCCCCACGTGGGACAACCTGATCAATCAATCAATCGTATTTATTGAGTGCTTACTGTGTGCAGAGCACTGTACTAAGCGCTTGGGAAGTACAAGTTGACAACATATAGAGACAGTCCCTGTATCCCCCCCAGTGCTTAGAACAGTGCTCTGCACATAGTAAGCGCTAAACAAATGCCATCATCATCATCACCCCAGCGCTTTGTACAGTGCCTGACACACAGTAATAATAATGATGGTATTTGTTAAGCGCTTACTATGTACTTAGCACTATTGTAAGCGCTGGGGGAGATACAATAATAATAATAATAATGATGGCATTTATTAAGCGCTTACTATGTGCAAAGCACTGTTCTAAGCGCTGGGGAGGTTACAAGGTGAACGGGTTGTCCCACGTGGGGCTCACAGTCTTAATCCCCATTTTACAGATGAGGTAACTGAGGCACAGAGAAGTTAAGTGACTTGCCCAAGGTCACTCAGCAGATAAGTGGGGGAGCTGGGATTAGAACCCATGACCTTCTGAATCCCAAGCTCGGGCTCTATCCACTATACCAGGCTTCTTCCCCAAAAATAATAATGGCATTTATTAAGCGCTTACTATGTGCAAAGCACTGTTCTAAGCGCTGGGGAGGTTACAAGCGATCTTGTGGTCCCAAGGGGGGCTCACAGTCTTCATCCCCATATGACAGATGAGGTCACTGAGGCCCAGAGAAGTGAAGTGACTTGCCCAAAGTCACCCAGCTGACAAGTGGTGGAGCCGGGATTTGAACCCATGACCTCTGACTCTAAAGCCCGGGCTCTTTCCACTAAGCCACGCTGCTTCAAGTGGCTCCAAGATACAAGTTAATCAGGTTGGACGCAATCCCTGTCCCACGTGGGGCTCACAGTCTTCAACCCATTTTTTACAGATGAGGGAACTGAGGCCCAGAGAAGTAAAGTGACTTGTCCAAGGTCACACAACAGACACGCCGGGATTTGAACCCATGACCTACTGACCCCCCCCGAAGCCCCAGCTCTATCCACTATGCTGTGCTTCTTCAGTAAGCGCATAACCATGACCACAACGGTCTGGCCACATTTATCGGTTTATTCTTCCCTACCGGGAAGCAGGAGGAATCCATAGGGAAAGATCCCGAAACAAACCATTGCTGTTTAATATTCCGTGCCAAATTTCCACCACATTTAGATTGGGAAATTTTGAAACAGAGGACCGGGAGTGGAGGTGGATAATAATAATAATAATAATAATAATGACATTTATTAAGCGCTTATATGTGCAAAGCACTGCTGTAAAGCGCTGGGAAGGTTACAAGGTGATCAGGTTGTCCCACGGGGGGCTCACAGTCTTCATCCCCATTTTCCAGATGAGGTAACTGAGGCACAGAGAAGTGACGTGACTTGCCCAAAGTCACACAGCTGACAATTGGCAGAGCCGGGATTTGAACCCATAGTAATAATAATGGCATTTATTAAGCGCTTACTATGTGCAAAGCACTGTTCCAAGCGCTGGGGAGGTTACAAGGTGATCAGGTTGTCCCACGGGGGGCTCACAGTCTTCATCCCCATTTTCCAGATGAGGTTATTGAGGCCCAGAGAAGTGAAATGACTTGCCCAAAGTCACACAGCTGACAATTGGCAGAGCTGGGATTTGAACCCATGACCTCTGACTCCAAAACCCGGGCTCTTTCCACTGAGCCACGCTGCTTCTCCAGATAGATGGACTCCGTCTGCTGCAGAATTGTCGTTTCCAAGCGCTTAGTACAGTGCTCTGCACCCAGTAAGCGCTCCATAAATACGATTGAATGAATGAAGGAATGGATTGTGCTTTGCACATAGTAAGCACTTTAGAAATGCCATCATTATTATGACTACCCATAGACAATCTATCGGTGGTTTTTATTGAGCATGTAGTATGCTCAGAGCACTATACTAAGCGTTTGGGAGAGTACAGTCAGCGCTTAGAACAGTGCTTTGCACATAGTAAGTGCTTAATAAATGCTATTATTATTATTATTATTATTATTATTATTATTATTACAATCCACCAGTCGTTCATTCAATCATTCAATCATATCATGGCTCAGTGGAAAGAGCGAGGGCTTTGGAGTCAGTGGTCATGGGTTCAAATCCCGGCTCTGCCAATTCATTCATTCATTCATTCATTCAATCGTATTTATTGAGTGCTTACTGAGCACTGTACTAAGCGCTTGGGAAGTAAAAGTTGGGGACATATAGAAATGGTCCCTGCCAGCTGTGTGATTTTGGGCAAGTCAATTAACTTCTCTGTGCCTCAGTTACCTCACCTGTAAAATGGGGATTGACTGTGAGCCCCCCGTGGGACAACCTGATCACCTTGTAGCCTCCCCAGCGCTTAGAACAGTGCTTTGCACATAGTAAGCGCTTAAATACCAAAATTATTATTATTATTATTATCCATAAAATGGGGATTGACTGTAAGCCCCCCCATGGGACAACCTGATCACCTTGTAGCCTCCCCAGCGCTTAGAACAGTGCTTTGCACATAGTAAGTGCTTAACAAATACCAAACATTATTATTATTATCTGTAAAATGGGGATTGACTGTGAGCCCCCACAAGGGACAACCTGATCACCTTGTAGCCTCCCCAGCGCTTAGAACAGTGCTTTGCACATAGTAAGCGCTTAACAAATACCAAAATTATTATTATTATTATTATTATTATTACCAAGCACTTACTGCATGGAGAGCACTGTACTAAGCGCTTGGGAGAGTCCAATACAACAGTAAACAGGAGCATTTCCTACCCACAACGGGCTTAAATTTCAGAGGAACAGAGTTGGCAGACACGACCCCTGCCCACGCCGGGCTTACGGTCTAGAGGGGGAGGCAGATATAAAATAGAAATAAATCAGTTATAATATTCGATTTAAAAATAAATCGGGGCATGCCCTGGGGTTGAGGGAGGGGCGAGTATCACATGCCCAAAGGGCAAAGATCGGAAGGAGGGCTAAATCAGGGAAGGCCCCTTGGAGGAGATGAAGCAGCGTGGCTCAGTGGATAGAGCCCAGGCTTGGGACTCAGAGGTCATGGGTTCAAATCCTGGCTCCACCACTTGTCAGCTGGGTGACCTGGGGCAAGCCACTTAACTTCTCTGGGCCTCATCTGTCAAATGGGGGTGAATCAACCAATCAATCAATCGTATTTATTGAGCGCTTACTGTGTGCAGAGCACTGGACTAAGCACTGAAGCAGCGTGGCGCAGTGGAAAGGGCTCGGGCTTTGGAGTCAGAGGTCATGGGTTCAAATCCCGCCTCCGCCAATTGTCAGCTGGGTGACTCTGGGCAAGTCACTTTGCTTCTCTGGGCCTCAGTTACCGCATCTGTAAAATGGGGATTAAGACTGTGAGCCCCCTCCCCCATGGGACAACCTGATCACCTTGTAACCTCCCCAGCGCTTAGTACAGTGCTTTGCACATAGTAAGCGCTTAATAAATGCCATCATTATTATTATTATTAAGACTGTGAGCCCCACGAGGGGCAACCTGATCACCTTGTATCTTCCCCAGCGCTTAGAACAGTGCTTCGCACATAGTAAGCGCTTAAAAAATACCGCCATCATTATTATTAAGACTGTGAGCCCCACGAGGGGCAACCTGATCGCCTTGTATCTTCCCCAGCGCTCGGAACAGTGCTTCACACATAGTAGGCGCTTAACAAACACCGCCATCATTATTATTAAGACTGTGAGCCCTGCGAGGGGCAACCTGATCACCTTGTATCTTCCCCAGCGCTTAGAACAGTGCTTCGCACATAGTAAGTGCTTAACAAATACTGCCATCATCATTATTATTATTAAGACTGTGAGCCCCACGAGGGGCAACCTGATCCCCTTGTATCTTCCCCAGCGCTTAGAACAGTGCTTTGCACATAGTAAGCGCTTAAAAAATACCGCCATCATTATTATTAATGATCTATCTATCTATCTATTTATTTATTTATTTTACTTGTACATATCTGTTCTATTTATTTTATTTTGTTAGTATGTTTGGTTTTGTTCTCTGTCTCCCCATTTTAGACTGTGAGCCCACTGTTGGGTAGGGACTGTCTCTAGATGTTGCCAACTTGTACTTCCCAAGCACTTAGTACAGTGCTCTGCACACAGTAAGCGCTCAATAAATATGATTGATTATTATTAAGACTGTGAGCCCCACGAGGGGCAACCTGATCACCTTGTATCTTCCCCAGCGCTTAGAACAGTGCTTCACACATAGTAAGTGCTTAAAAAATACCGCCATCATTATTATTAATGATCTATCTATCTATCTATCTATCTATCTATCTATCTATATCTATCTATTATTTATTTTACTTGTACATATCTATTCTATTTATTTTATTTTGTTAGTATGTTTGGTTTTGTTCTCTGTCTCCCCCTTTTAGACTGTGAGCCCACTTTTGGGTAGGGACCGTCTCTATATGTTGCCAACTTGTACTTCCCAAGCGCTTAGTCCAGTGTTTTGCACACAGTAAGCGCTCAATAAATACGATTGATTGATTGATTGTGAGCCCACTGTTGGGTAGGGACCGTCTCTATATGTTGCCGACTTGGACTTCCCAAGCGCTTAGTCCAGTGCTCTGCACACAGTAAGCGCTCAATAAATACGATTGATTGATTATTATTAAGACTGTGAGCCCCACGGGGGGCAACCTGATCACCTTGTATCTTCCCCAGCGCTTAGCACAGTGCTTCGCACATAGTAAGCGCTTGAGAAATGCCACCATCATTATTATTATGTGACATTAATAAGGTTTTGAAGAGGGGGAATCATTATTATTATTATTATCTGACATTAATAAGGTTTTGAATCAATCAATCAATCAATCGTATTTATTGAGCGCTTACTGTGTGCAGAGCACTGTACTAAGCGCTTGGGAAGTACAAACTGGCAACATATAGAGACAGTCTCTACCCAACAGTGGGCTCCTAGTCTAAAAGGGGGGGATGAAGAGGGGGATCATTATTATTATTATTATTATGTGACATTAATAAGGTTTTGAAGAGGGGGATCATTATTATTATTATTATGTGACATTAATAAGGTTTTGAATCAATCAATCAATCGTATTTATTGAGCGCTTACTATGTGCAGAGCACTGTACTAAGCGCTTGGGAAGTACAAATTGGCAACATATAGAGACAGTCCCTACCCAACAGTGGGCTCACAGTCTAAAAGGGGGGGGATGAAGAGGGGGATCATTATTATTATTATTATTATTATGTGACATTAATAAGGTTTTGAAGAGGGGGATCATTATTATTATTATTATTATTATGTGACCTTAATAAGGTTTTGAAGAGGGGGATCATTATCATTATTATTATTATTATGTGACATTAATAAGGTTTTGAAGAGGGGGAAGACGGTTTGTCTGGTGGATTTGAGGAGGGAGAGCATCACAGACTGTGAGCCCGTTGTTGGGTAGGGACCGTCTCTATCTGTTGCCGACTTGTGCTTCCCAAGCGCTTAGTACAGTGCTCTGCACAAAGGAAGCGCTCAATAAATACGATTGAATGAATGAATGAATCCCAGGCCAGAGGCAGGATGGGGGAGAGAGTTTGGGAGGCCCAGGGAGATGGATGGCATGGGAGGAGCGAGGTGTCGGGGCTGAATTCGAGGAGGAAAGTGAGGTAGGAGGGGGCGGTGGGATGGACGGCTTTAAAGCCGCTGGCGAGGAGTTTCTGTTGGACGCGGAAGTGGATCAATCAATCAATCAATCGTATTTATTGAGCGCTTACTGTGTGCAGAGCACTGTACTAAGCACTTGGGAAAGTACAATACAGCAATAGAGGGTGACAATCCATGCCCACAGTGACTTCACAGTCTTGGGGGGAGGAAGACATCAATACAAATTAATCAATCAATCAATCAGTCATATTTATTGAGCGCTCACTGTGTGCAGAGCACTGTACTAAGCGCTTGGGAAGTCCAAGTTGGCAACATAGAGAGACGGTCCCTACCCAAAAGTGGGCTCACAGTCTAAAAGGGGGAGACAGAGAACAAAACACGTAGACCGGTGACTCGATCAATCAATCAATCGTATTTATTGAGCGCTTACTGTGTGCAGAGCACTGGACTAAGCGCTTGGGAAGTACAAATTGGCAACATAGAGAGACGGTCCCTACCCAACAGTGGGCTCACAGTCTAGAAGTGGGTGGGCAACCACCGGAGGGTCTTGGGCAAACGCCGTCCGGAGGGAAAGGACGGAGGCTCCCATCTGTCGGGTAGTCCGAGGTCATTACGTTGACAGCTTGTAATAATAATAATAATAATAATAATAATAATGGCATTTATTAAGCGCTTACTATGTGCAAAGCACTGTTCTAAGCGCTGGAGAGGTTACAAGGTGATCAGGTTGTTCCACGGGGGGCTCACAGTCTTAATTCCCATTTTACAGATGAGGGAACTCAGAGAAGTTAAGTGACTTGCCCAAAGTCACACAGCTGACACTTGGCGGAGCCGGGATTTGAACCCATGACCTCTGACTCCAAAGCCCGTGCCCTTTCCACTGAGCCATGCTGCTTCTCACTTCCCAAGCGCTCAGTACAGCGCAGAGGCACCCAGTACGCGCTCAATAAATACGACTGAATGAATGAATGAATGGGTTCGAATCCCAGCTCTGCCACTTGTCAGCTGTATCTTCCCCAGCGCTTAGAACAGTGCTTCGCACATAGTAAGCGCTTAACAAATACCGCCATCATTATTATTATTAAGACTGTGAGCCCCACGAGGGGCAACCTGATCACCTTGTATCTTCCCCAGCGCTTAGAACAGGGCTTCTATTTATTATTTATTTAATCTATTTATTTATTTATTTAATTTATTTGTACACATCTATTCTATTTATTTTATTTTGTTAGTATGTTTGGTTTCGTTCTCTGTCTCCCCCTTTTAGACTGTGAGCCCACTGTTGGGTAGGGACTGTCTCTAGATGTTGCCAATTTGTACTTCCCAAGCGCTTAGTACAGTGCTCTGCACATAGTAAGCGCTCAATAAATACGATTGATGATGATGATGATGATGATGATGATGATGCTTCGCACATAGTAAGCGCTTAAGAAATACCGCCATCATCATTATTATCATTCTTATGTGACATTCATAAGGTTTTGAAGAGGGAGGAGAGCGTTTGTCTGGCGGATTTGAGGCAAGCCACTTCGCTTCTCTGGGCCTCAGTCACCTCATCTGGGAAATGGGGATAAAGACTGTGAGCCCCCCGTGGGACAACCTGATCACCTTGTAGCCCCGCCCAGCGCTTAGAACAGTGCTGTGCGCATAGTAAGCGCTTAATAAATGCCATTATTATTATTATTCTCTGGGCCTCAGTGACCTCATCTGTAAAATGGGGATGGAGACTGGGAGTCCCACGCGGGACAACCTGATCACCTTGTATCCCCCAGCGCTTAGAACAGTGTTTCGCACATAGCGCTTAACAAATACCATTATTATTATTATTAGGCTTTGACTACCTTTATTCGGCAGTACTCATTGATGATGGAGTCTCTCAGTCAGAGGACCTGGGTTCTAATCCCACCCGGCCCTGCCATGTACCTCCTAGTGACCTTATTCATTCATTCATTCAGTTGTATTTATTGAGCGCTTACTGTGTGCAGAGCACTGTACTAAGCGCTTGGGAAGTACAAGTCGGCAACGTGTAGAGACGGTCCCTACCCAACAGCGGGCTCACGGTCTAGAAGACCGTGACCTTAGGCAAGTCACTTCATTCATTCAATCGTATTTATTGAGCGCTTACTGTGTGCAGAGCACTGTACTAAGCGCTTGGGAAGTACAAGTTGGCAAGTCACTTCACTGCTCTGGGCCTCAGTTCTCTCAGCTGCAAAATGGGGATTCAATACCTGTTCCTGCCCAGACTAGGAGACTCATGATCGCTGATCACTTAGTACCTGATCGCTTAGTACATCGCTCTGCACACAGTAAGCGCTCAATAAATACAATTGAATGAATGAATGAATGAATGAGCTTGTATCTACCCCAGGGCTTAGTACAGTGTGTGGCCCATAGTAAGCGCTTAATGACTATCACAATTATTATTAATACAATTATGATTAATTAATAATAATAATACTAATAATGGTATTTGATAAGTGCTTAACTATGTGCCAGACACTGTACTAAGCACTAGGGTGGATACAAGCAGCGTGGCTCAGTGGAAAGAGCCCGGGCCCTGGAGTCAGAGGTCATGGGTTCAAACCCCTGCTCCGCCAAGTGCCAGCCGTGTGACTTTGGGCAAGTCACTTCACTTCTCTGGGCCTCACTTACCTCATCTGTAAAATGGGGATGAAGACTGTGAGCCCCCCGAGGGACAACCTGATCACCTTGTGACCTCCCCAGCGCTTAGAACAGTGCTTTGCACATAGTAAGCGCTTAATAAATGCCATCATCATCATCATCATCATTATTATTACAAGCATGTGGGGCTCACAGTCTCCATCCCCATTTTCCAGATGAGGGAACCGAGCCCCAGAGAAGCGAAGTGACTCGCCCAAGGTCACACAGCCGACAAGGGGCGGAGTCAGGATTAGAACCCAGGTCCTTGGGACTCCCAGGCCCGGGATCTAGCCACTGGACCACACTGCTTCTCTATTGTGGCTGAGCCTCAACCCTGAGTCTTGAAGATGAAGAACCTGCAGGGAAAAGTTGGGTTTTTTTTTTCCCTCACAGTCATTGTTAAGCGCTTACTATGTGCCAGGCACTGTACTAAGCGCTGGGGTAGATACAAGCAAGTCAGGTTGGACACAATCCGCGTCCCACAAGGGGCTCGCAGTCTTAACCCCCGTTTTCCAGATGAGGTCACTGAGGCCTCAGGAGAAGTGACTCGTCCAAGGTCACCCAGCAGACAAGCGGCGGAGTCGGGATTAGAACCCAGGTCCTTGGGACTCCCAGGCCCGGGCTCTAGCCACTAGGCCACACTGCTTCTCAAGTACTAGATAGCCCCTCGCATTCAAGCGCTTAGTCCAGTGCTCTGCACACAGTAAGCGCTCAATAAATACGATTGAATGAGTGAAAGTACTAGATTCTCAGCCACTTTTCATTCATTCATTCAATCGTATTTATTAAGCGCTTACTGTGTGCAGAGTGCTGTACTGAGCTCCTGGGAAGTACAAGTTGGCAACATATAGAGACGGTCCCTACCCAGCAGTGGGCTCACAGTCTAGAAGGGGGAGACAGACAACAAAACAAAACAAAGCCACTTGCATTCAAGCGTTTAGTCCAGTGCTCTGCACACAATAAGCGCTCAATAAATACGACTGAATGAATGAAAGTACTAGACTCTCAACCACTTGCATTCAAGCACTTGGTCCAGTGCTCTGCACACAGTAAGCGCTCAATAAATACGACTGAATGAATGAAAGTACTAGACTCTCAACCACTTGCATTCAAGCACTTAGTACAGTGCTCTGCACACAGTAAGCGCTCAATAAATACGATTAAATGAATAAATGAATTCTGGGGCGCAGCAAGTGGCAAAGTGCCCATTCATGTTTTTCCCTGTGATAGCCTTCTAGACTGTGAGCCCACTGTTGGGTAGGGACCGTTTCTATATGTTGCCAACTTGGACTTCCCAAGCGCTTAGTCCAGTGCTCTGCACACAGTAAGCGCTCAATAAATACGATTGAATGAATGAATGAATTTACTATTCTATTTATTTTATCTTGTTAATATGTTTTGTTTTGTTGCCTGTCTCCCCCTTCTAGACTGAGCTCGCTGTTGGGTCGGAACCGTCTCTAGATGTTGCCAACTTGGACTTCCCGAGCGCTTAGTCCAGTGCTCGGCACACAGTAAGCGCTCAATAAATATGATTGAATGACTGAATGAATGAATGAAGCAGCTTGCCCAAGGTCACACAGTAGACCAGTGGCAGAGTTGGGATTAGAACCTGTGTCCTGTGATTACCAAGCCCAGTCTCTTTCCACTAAGCCACGCTGCTCGACTTGTACTTCCCAAACGCTTAGTACAGTGCTCTGCACACAGTAAGTGCTCAAGAAATACGATTGATTGATTGATTAATAATAATAATAATGGTCTTTGTTAAAGCACTTACTATGTGCAAGGCACTGTATTCATTCATTCATTCATTCATTCAATTGTATTTATTGAGAAGCAGCACGACTTAGTGGAAAGAGCCCAGGCTTGGGAGTCAGAGGTCATGGGTTCTAATCCCGGCTCTGCCACTTATCATCATCATCATCATCATCAACCGTATTTATTCATCATCATCAATCATATTTATTGAGTGCTTACTATGTGCAGAGCACTGTACTAAGCGCTTGGGAAGTACAAATTGGCAACATATAGAGACAGTCCCTACCCAGCAGTGGGCTCACAGTCTAAAAGGGGGAGACAGAGAACAAAACCAAACATACTAACAAAATAAAATAGAATAGACATGTACAAGCAAAATTAATAAATAAATAGAGTAATAAATATGTACAAACATATATACATATGTACAGGTGCTGTGGGGAAGGGAAGGAGGTAAGACGGGGGGGATGGAGAGGGGGACGAGGGGGAGAGGAAGGAAGGGGCTCAGTCTGGGAAGGCCTCCTGGAGGAGGTGAGCTCTCAGCAGGGCCTTGAAGGGAGGAAGAGAGCTAGCTTGGCGGATGGGCAGAGGGATTGGGGGCATTCCAGGCCCGGGGGATGACGTGGGCCGGGGGTCGATGGCGGGACAGGCGAGAGCGAGGTACGGTGAGGAGATTAGTGGTGGAGGAGCGGAGGGTGCGGGCTGGGCAGTAGAAGGAGAGAAGGGAGGTGAGGTAGGAGGGGGCGAGGGAGTGGATGGACAGCCTTGAAGCCCAGGGTGAGGAGTTTCTGCCTGACGCACAGATTGATTGGTAGCCACAGGAGATTTTTGAGGAGGGGAGTAATATGCCCAGAGCGTTTCTGGACAAAGATAATCCGGGCAGCAGCATGAAGTATGGATTGAAGTGGAGAGAGACAAGAGGATGGGAGATCAGAGAGAAGGCTGATGCAGTAGTCCAGACGGGATAGGATGAGAGCTTGAATGAGCAGGGGAGCGGTTGGGATGGAGAGGAAAGGGCAGATCTTGGCAATGTTGCGGAGCTGAGACTGGCAGGTTTTGGTGACGGCTTGGATGGGAGGGGTGAATGAGAGAGCGGAGTCGAGGATGACACCAAGGTTGCGGGCTTGTGAGACGGGAAGGATGGTAGTGCCGTCAACAGAGATGGGAAAGTCAGGGAGAGGACAAGGTTTGGGAGGGAAGACAAGGAGCTCAGTCTTCGACATGTTGAGCTTTAGGTGGCAGGCTGATATCCAGATGGAGATGTCCTGAAGGCAGGAGGAGATGCGAGCCTGGAGAGAGGGGGAGAGAGCAGGGGCACAGATGGAGATCTGGGTGTCATCACCATAGAAATGATAGTTGAAGCCGTGGGAGTGAATGAGGTCACCAAGGGAGTGAGTGTAGATCGAGAACAGAAGGGGACCAAGCACTGAACCTTGGGGAACCCCCACAGTGAGAGAATGGGAGGGGGAGGAGGAGCCTGCAAAAGAGACCGAGAATGAACGACCGGAGAGGTAAGAGGAGAACCAAGAGAGGACAGAGTCTGTGAAGCCAAGGTCAGATAGCACGTTGAGGAGAAGGGGGTGGGCCACAGTGTCGAAGGCAGCTGAGAGGTCGAGGAGGATTAGGACAGAGTAGGAGCCGTTGGATTTGGCAAGCAGGAGGTCATTGGTGACCTTTGAGAGGGCAGTTTCCATGGAATATAGGGGACGGAAGCCAGACTGGAGGGGGTTGAGGAGAGAGTTGTTGTTGAGGAATTCGAGGCAGCGCTGTGTGGCCTTGGGCAAATCATTTCACTTCCCCTGTGCCTCAGTTCCCTCGTCTGGACAATGGGGATTGAGACTGTAAGCCCCAACTGGGACAACCTGATTACCTTGTATCTACCCCAGTGCTGAGAACAGTGCTTGGCACATAGTAAGTACTTAAGAAATACCATTATCATTATTATTTTTATTAATGAGCTCTTACTGTGTGCAGAACACTGTACTAAGCACTTGGGAAAGTACAATACAGCAATAGAGGGTTACAATCCATGCCCACAATGACCTCACAGTCTTGGGGGAAGACATCAATACAAATTAATCAATCAATCAATCATATTTATTGAGCGCTTACTGTGTGCAGAGCACTGTACTAAGCACTTGAGAAGTACAAGTTGGCAACATACAGAGACAGTCCCTACCCAACAGTGGGCTCACAGTCTAAAAGACTTTAAATTAACAGACATCAATATAAATAAATACAATTACACTGTACTAAGCACTGGGGTGGATACCAGCCAATCGAGTTGGGCACAATCCCTGTCCCACGTGGGGCCCACAGTCTCAATCCCCATTTTACAGATGAGGGAACTGAGGCCCAGAGAAGTGAAGTGACTCGCTCAAGGTCACACAGCAGACAAGTGGAGGAGCCGGGATTTGAACCCATGACTTTCTGATTCCCAGGCCCGGGCTCTACCCACATGGGCATACTGCGTCTCCAGAATTAGGAAGAGAGATCAGAGGGCCCGAAAGAGAGAGTGAGGAGAGGGGAGATCTGGACAGCCCAGAATACAGACTGAGGACAAGGAAGAGAAGATGGTCCAGAAGAGATTATCAGGACGAGGGAGAGCAGGCAGCCTAGAAGAGAGAATGAGGAGAGGAGAGATCAGACAGCCCAGAAGAGAGAACGAGGAGAGGGGAGATCAGACTCTCCAGAAGGAAGAATGAGGAGAGGGGAAAGCGGACAGCCCAGAATACAGAGTCAGGAGAAGAGAAATCTTACAGCTTAGAAGAGAGAATGAGGAGAGGAGAGATCAGACAACCCAGAAGAGGACATCAGGTGAGGGGCGATCAGACAGCTCAGAGTGGGGAGATCGGACGGCCCAGAGGAGAGAATGAGGAGAGGGGAGATCAGATGGTCCAGACGAAAGAATGAGGAGAGGGGAGATCAGACAGATTCAGAAGAGAACAGCAGGAGAGGGGAGATCAGACAGCTCAGAGTGGGGAGATCGGACGGCCCAGAAGAGAGAATGAGGAGAGGGGAGATTAGACGGTCCACAAGAAAGAATGAGGAGAGGGGAGATCTGGTCAGACCAGAACAAAGAATGAGGAGAGGGGAGATCTGGTCAGACCAGAAGAGAGAATGAGGAGAGGGAAGATAAGACAGCCTGGGAGACAGAATGAGGAGGGGAGAGATCAGACAACCCAGAAGACAGCATCAGAAAAGGGGAAATCAGACAGCTCAGAGTGGGGAGATAAGACAACCCAGAAGAGAGAATGAGGAGAGGGGAGATCTGGACAGGCCAGAAGAAAGAATGAGGAGAGGGGAGATCTGGACAGACCAGAAGAAAGAATGAGGAGAGGGGAGATCAGACTCTCCAGGACAAAGAATGAGGAGAGGGGAGAGCGGACAGCCCAGAATACAGAATCAGGAGAGGAGAAATCCGACAGCTTAGAAGAGAGAATGAGGAGAGGAGAGATCAGACAACCCAGAAGAGGACATCAGGTGAGGGGCGATCAGACAGCTCAGGGTGGGGAGATTGGACGGCCCAGAGGAGAGAATGAGGAGAGGGGAGATCAGATGGTCCAGAAGAAAGAATGAGGAGAGGGGAGATCTGGACAGACCAGAAGAAAGAATGAGGAGAGGGGAGATCAGACTCTCCAGAAGGAAGAATGAGGAGAGGGGAGAGCGGAGAGCCCAGAATACAGAATCAGGAGAGGAGAAATCTGACAGCTTAGAAGAGAGAATGAGGAGAGGAGAGATCAGACAGCCCAGAAGAGGACATCAGGTGAGGGGCGATCAGACAGCTCAGAGTGGGGAGTTTGGACGGCCCAGAGGAGAGAATGAGGAGAGGAGAGATCAGATGGTCCAGAAGAGAGAATGAGGAGAGGGGAGATCAGACAGATTCAGAAGAGAACAGCGGCAGAGGGGAGATCGGACGGCCCAGAAGACAGAATGAGGAGAGGGGAGATTAGACGGTCCAGAAGAAAGAATGAGGAGAGGGGAGATAAGACAGCCTGGGAGACAGAATGAGGAGGGGAGAGATCAGACAACCCAGAAGACAGCATCAGAAAAGGGGAAATCAGACAGCTCAGAGTGGGGAGATTGGATGGCCCAGGGGAGAGAATGAGGGGAGGGGAGATCTGGACAGACCAGAAGAAAGAATGAGGAGAGGGGAGATCAGACTCTCCAGAAGGAAGAATGAGGAGAGGGGAGAGCGGACAGCCCAGAATACAGAATCAGGAGAGAAGAAATCCGACAGCTTAGAAGAGAGAATGAGGAGAGGAGAGATCAGACAACCCAGAAGAGGACATCAGGGGAGGGGCGATCAGATAGCTCAGGGTGGGGAGATCGGACGGCCCAGAGGAGAGAATGAGGAGAGGGGAGATCAGATGGTCCAGAAGAGAGAATGAGGAGAGGGGAGATCAGACAGACCAGAAGAGAACAGCGGGAGAGGGGAGATCAGACAGCTCAGAGTGGGGAGATCGGACGGCCCAGAAGACAGAATGAGGAGAGGGGCGATTAGATGGTCCAGAAGAAGGAATTAGGAGAGGGGAGATCTGGTCAGACCAGAAGAAAGAATGAGGAGAGGGGAGATCTGGTCAGACCAGAAGAGAGAATGAGGAGAGGGAAGATAAGACAGCCTGGGAGACAGAATGAGGAGGGGAGAGATCAGACAACCCAGAAGACAGCATCAGAAAAGGGGAGATCAGATAGCTCAGAGTGGGGAGATGACAGCCCAGAAGAGAGAATGAGGAGAGGGGAGATCATCGTCATCATCAATCGTATTTATTGAGCGCTTACTGTGTGCAGAGCACTGTACTAAATGCTTGGGAAGTACAAGTTGGCAACATATAGATACGGTCCCTACCCAACAGTGGGCTCGCAGTCTAAAAGGGGGAGACAGAGAACAAAACTAAACATACTAACAAAATAAAATAGAATAGATATGTACCAGTAAAATAAATAGAGTAATAAATATGTACAAACATATATACATATATACAGGTGCTGTGGGGAAGGGAAGGAGGTAAGGGGAGATCTGGACAGACCAGAAGAGAGAATGAGGAGAGGGAAGATAAGACAGCCTGGGAGACAGAATGAGGAGTGGAGAGATCAGACAACCCAGAAGACAGCACCAGAAAAGGGGAGATCAGTCAGCTCTGAGTGGGGAGATAAGACAGCCCAGAAAAGAGAATGAGGAGAGGGGAGATCTGGACAGGCCAGAAGAAAGAATGAGGAGAGGGGAGATCAGACTCTCCAGAAGAAAGAATGAGGAGAGGGGAGATCAGACTCTCCAGGAGAAAGAATGGGGAGGGGGGAGAGCGGACAGCCCAGAATACAGGAGAGGAGAAATCCGACAGCTTAGAAGAGAATGAGGAGAGGAGAGATCAGACAACCCAGAAGAAGACATCAGGTGAGGGGCGATCAGATAGCTCAGAGTGGGGAGATCAGACGGCCCAGAGGAGAGAATGAGGAGAGGGGAGATCAGACGGCCCAGAGGAGAGAATGAGGGGAGGGGAGATCAGATGGTCCAGAAGAGAGAATGAGGAGAGGGGAGATCAGACGGTCCAGAAGAGAGAATTCATTCAATCATATTTATTGAGCGCTTACTGTGTGCAGAGCACTGGACTAAGCGCTTGGGAAGTACGAGTTGGCAATACATAGAGACAGTCCCTACTCAACAACGGGCTCACAGTCTAGAAGGGGGAGACAGACAACAAAACAAAACATGTGGACAGGTGTCAAGTCATCAGAACAAATAGAATTAAAGCTAAATGCACATCATTAACAAAATAAATAGAATAGTATATATGTACAAGTAAAATAGAGTAATGAATCTTTGCAAACATATATACAGGTGCGGAAGGAGGTAGGGTGGGGGCGATGGGGAGGAGAGGAAAAAGGGGACTCAGTCTGGGAAGGCCTCTTGGAGGAGGTGAGCTTTCAGTAGGGCTTTGAAGGGAGGAAGAGAGCTAGCTTGGCGGATGGGCAGAGGGAGGGCATTCCAGGCCAGGGGGAGGACGTGGGTCGGGGGTCGACGGCGGGACAGGTGAGAATGAGGTACAGTGAGGAGATTAGCGGCAGAGGAGTGGAGGGTGCGGGGTGGGCTGTAGAAGGAGAGAAGGGAGGTGAGGTAGGAGGGGGCGAGGTGATGGACAGCCTTGAAGCCGAGAGTGAGGAGTTTTGAGAATGAGAGGGGAGATCAGACGGTCCAGAAGAGAGCATCACGAGAGGGGAGATCGGGTGGCCCAGAAGAGAGAATGAGAGGGGAGAGCAGACAGTCCAGAAGAGAGAATGAGGAGAGGGGAGATCTGGGCAGACGCAGCCCAGAAGAGAGAATGAGGAGAGGGGAGATCACAGCTCAGAATGGAGAATGGGGAGAGGGGAGATCAGACAGCTCAGGAGAGAAAATGAAGAAAGGGGAGAACAGACCGGACAACCCAGAAGAGAACCTCACAAGTGGGGAGATCAGTCAGCTCAGAGTGGGGAGATCGACGGTCCAGAGGAGAGAATAAGAAGAGAGGAGATCAGATGGCCCAGAAGAGAGAATGAGGAGAGGGGAGATCAGACGGTCCAGACGAGAGAATAAGGAGAGGGGAGATCTGGACAGACTTGAAGAGAGAATGAGGAGAGGGAGATCACAGCTTAGAATGGAGGATGAGGAGAGGGGAGATCAGATAGCTCAGAAGAAAGAATGAAGAAAGGGGAGAGTAGACAGCCTGGGAGACAGAATGAGGAGGAGAGAGATCAGACAACCCGGAAGAGAACAGAAGGAGAGGGAAGATCAGACAGCTCAGAGTGGAAAGATTGGATGGTCCAGGGGAGAGAATGAGGAGAGGGGAGATCAGACGGTCCAAAAGAGACAATGAGGAGACTGGAGATCTGGGCAGACCAGAAGAAAGAATGAGGAGAAGGGAGAGCAGACAGTCCAGAATGCAGAATGAGGAGAGGGGAGATCAGACAGCCCAGAAGAGAGAATGAAGAAAGGGGAGAGCAGACAGCCTGGGAGACAGAATGAGGAGGGGAGAGATCAGACAACCCAGAAGAGAACAGCAGGAGAGGGGAGATCAGACAGCTCAGAGTGGGGAGATCGAATGGCCCAGAAGAGAGAATGAGGAGAGGAGAGATCAGATGGTCCACAAGAAAGAATCAGAAGAGGGGAGATCTGGACAGGCCAGAAGAAAGAATGAGGAAAGGGGAGAGCAGACAGCCCAGAATACAGAATTGGAGGAGGAGAGATCCGACAGTCTACAAGAGAGAATGAGCAGAGGGGAGATCATTCAGCCCAGAGGAGAGATTAAAGAGACAGGAGATCAGACTGTCCGGAATAGAGAAGGAGAAGAGGGGAGATCGGACTGCCCAGAACAGAGAAGGAGGAGAAGGAAAAGCAGATAGCAGAACATGCTGGGAGCACAAGAATTCTTCAGCCGCAGTGAGGAAGGCCGCGGGCACGCAGGGAGGCGAGGCTACGGATGGAGGACGTCTCGTTCAAGATTAATGTTCGGAAGACTTGCTATGAAGAGCCTGGGAAAAGTCATGAAATGTGCCGATGTAACTATGGCCACAAAAATACAAATTGTCAACTCTGTGGTGTTTCCGGTGACCAGGTATGGATCCGAAAGCTGGACGGTAAAAAAAACAGGATAGAAAGGACATCGATTCTTTTGAAATGTGGTGTCGGACCAGGCTTTCGTGAATACCGTGGACGGCCCGAAAGGCAAGCGGCGTGGCTCAGTGGAAAGAGCAAGGGCTTTGGAGTCAGAGGTCATGGGTTCGAATTCCCACTCCGCCACATGTCTGCTGTGTGATCTTGGGCAAGTCGCTTCACTTCTCTGGGCCTCAGTTACCTCATCGGTAAAATGGGGATTAAGACCGTGAGCCCCACGTGGGACAACCTGATCACCCTGTATCCTCCCCAGTGCTTAGAACAGTGCTTTGCACATAGTAAGTGCTTAACAAATGCCAATTATTATTATTATCATTATTTTAGAGCAAATTAAACCAAACTGGTCTTTGGAAGGCCAAGTGATTCGACTTAGATAAGCAGATTTTGGGCACCTGATCAGGAGGGAGGATTTAAGCGCTTAGTACAGTGCTCTGCACATAGTAAGTGCTCAATAAATACGATTGATGATGATTCTCTGGAGAAGACACTGATGCTAGGAAAAGTCCGGGGAAACCATGGCCGAGGCAGACTGGAGGCAAGATGGAGAGAGACCACAACCACGATAAAGGAAGGGTCATTAGAAAGGTGGCGGATTACGTCGGAGGACGAACATCCAGGAGAAAATAGATCCACGGAGTCGCAATGAATCAGAAACGACTCGATGGCACTTAATAATAATGATAATAATAATAATATTTGTTAAGCGCTTACTCTTCCGAGCTCTGAAGTAGCTAAAAGATAATCGGGTTGGTCACGGTCCCTCTCCCACACGGGGCTCACAGTCTTGATTGGAGGGAATAGGATTTCCATTTTACAGATGAGGGAACTGAGGCCCAGAGAAGTGAAGTGATTTGCCCAAAGTCACACAACCTACACCTGGCGGCGCAGGGATTAGAACCCAGGTCCTCTGGCTCCCAGGCCCGTGCTCTTTGTGCTAGGCCATGTGTAGTAAAAATGGTAATAATCATAAAAATGATCATTGTAGTAATAACGATGGTATTTGTTAAGTGCTTACTATGTGCTGAGCACTGTTCTAAGCACTGGATATAATAATGATGGCATTTGTTAATCAATCAATCAATCATATTTATCGAGCGCTTACTGTGTGCAGAGCACTGGACTAAGCGCTTGGGAAGTACAAGTTGGCAATGTATAGAGACGGTCCCTACCCAACAGTGGGCACACAGTCTAAGCAGTTAAGTTTAGTTAAGCACAGTTAAGCACTTACTATGTGCCAAGCACTGTTCTAATAATAATAATAATGGTATTTGTTAAGTGCTTAGTATGTGCCAAGCGCTGTTCTAAACGCTGGACATAATAATTAAGGTATTTGTTCAGCACTTATTATGTGCCAAGCACTGTTCTAAGCGCTGGGGTCGATACAAAGTAATTGGGTTGTCCCATGTGGGGCTCACAGTCCTAATCCCCTTTTTCCAGATGAGGTCACTGAGGCACAGAGAAGTGAAGTGACTTGCCCAAGGTAATTCAGCAGACAAGTGGCGGAGCCGGGATTAGAACCCATGTCCTCTGACTCCCAAGCCCGGGCTCTATCCACTGAGCCACGCAGCTGCTGTTAAGCTATTCATTCATTCATTCAATCGTATTTATTGAGCGCTTACTGTGTGCAGAGCACTGTACTAAGCGCTTGGGAAGCACAAGTTGGCAACATATAGAGACGGTCCCTACCCAACAGTGGGCTCACAGTCTAGAAGTACGTTCCGTGCACAGGGCTGGGGTAGATACCAGATGATTAAGTCCCCACGGGGGACTCGCAGACTAAGTAGGAGGGAGACCACTTTGCAGATGAGGTAACTGAGGCACAGAGCAGTTAAGTGACTTGCCCAAGGTCACACGGCAGACAAGTGACGGAGCTGGGATTAGAACCCAGGTCCTTACGATTTCCAGGCCCGGGCTCTAGCCACCAGATCATGCCGTTTTTATCCCCGTTTCCTCCTAACTATAAATCATCTGGCGCCTTTCTCTCCCATTAGAATGGGCTTCTTGACGGCGGAGATTCTGGTTTCCATTTCATTCATTCATTTGTTCGATCGTATTTATCGAGCGCTTACTGTGTGCGGAGCACTGTACTAAGCGCTTGGGAAGTACAAGCTGGCAACACATAGAGACGGTCCCTACCCAACAGTGGGCTCACAGTCTAGAGACTATCGTATCAATCAATCAATCAATCAATCAATCGTATTTATCGTACTCTCCCAAGCGAGACCAGCACCCAGCTAAGCTTTCAAGAAATGCTATTAATTGGCCGAGTTTTTTTAAAAAAGTTATTTGTTAAGCGCTTACTATGTGCCAGGCACCGTTCTAAGCACTGGGGTAGATACCGACTGATCAGGTTGGCGAAAGTCCCATCTCCCGCTCGGGCCTCGCGGTCTTCATCCCCATTTTACAGGTGAGGTCACTGTGGCCCAGAGAAGTGAAGTGACCTGCTCAAGGTCACCCGGCAGACAAGTGGCAGAGTCGGGATTAATAATAACGATGGTATTTGTTAAGTGCTTACCATGTGCCAAGCACTGTTCTAAACGCTAGTAGATACAAGGTGATCAGGTTGTCCCACGTGGGGCTCTCAGTCTTAAACCCCATTTTACAGATGGGGCAACCGAGGCACGGAGAAGTTAACTGACTTGCCCAAGCTGTGTGAGGGATCAGGATTAGAACCCAGGTCCTTCCAACTTCCAGGCCCGGGCTCCGACCACTACGCTTCTCTATCATCCTCACCCTGCCGATGATCTTATCCCAGCTCATCTTTCCTTCGTTCATTGATTCAATCGTATTTATTGGGCACTTACGGTGTGCAGAGCACTGGACTAAGCGCCTTGGAAACATATAGGGACGGTCCCTACCCAACAACGGGCTCACAGTCTAGAAGGGGGGGACCTTACGCTCATTGTGGGCAGGAAATGTGTCCACTTATTGTTCTCTCGTCCCCTCATTCATTCCTTCAATCGTATTTATCGAGCGCTTACTGTGTGCAGAGCGCTGTACTAAGCGCTTGGGAAGTACAAACCGTCTCCATACAGAGACGGTCCCTACCCAACAACGGGCTCACAGTCTAGAAGGGGGGGGGTCCTTACGCTCATTGTGGGCAGGAAATTCTCTCATCCCCTCACTCATTCCTTCAACCGTATTTATTGAGCGCTTACTGTGTGCAGAGCGCTGTACTGAGCGCTTGGGAAGTCCAAGTTGGCAACATCTAGAGACGGTCCCTACCCAACAACGGGCTCACAGTCTAGAAGGGGGGAACCTTACGTTCGTTGTGGGCCGGAAATGTGCCCACTTATTGCTCTCTCTCCCCTCATCCATTCCTTCAATCAAATTTATCGAGCGCTTACTGTGTGCAGAGCGCTGTACTAAGCGCTTGGGAAGTACAAACCGTCACCATACAGAGACGGTCCCTACCCAACAATGGGCTCACAGTCTAGAAGGGGGGACCTTACGCTCGTTGTGGGCAGGAAATTCCCTCGTCCCCTCACTCGTTCCTTCAACCGTATTTATCGAGCACTTACGGTGTGCAGAGCGCTGTACTGAGCGCTTGGGAAGTCCAAGTTGGCAACATCTAGAGACGGTCCCTACCCAACAACGGGCTCACAGTCTAGAAGGGGGGAACCTTACGTTCGCTGTGGGCCGGAAATGTGTCCACTTATTGCTCTCTCTCCCCTCATCCATTCCTTCAATCGTATTTATCGAGCGCTTACTGTGTGCAGAGCGCTGTACTAAGCGCTTGGGAAGTACAAACCGTCTCCATACAGAGACGGTCCCTACCCAACAACGGGCTCACAGTCTAGAAGAGGGGGGCCTTATGCTTGTTGTGGGCAGGAAATTCTCTCGTCCCCTCACTCGTTCCTTCAACCGTATTTATTGAGCGCTTACCGTGTGCAGAACACTGTACTAAGCGCTTGGGAAGTACAAACCGTCACCATACAGAGATGGTCCCTACCCAACAACGGGCTCACAGTCTAGAAGGGGGGGACTTACGCTCGTTGTGGGCAGGAAATGTGTCCACTTATTGTTCTCTCTCCCTTCATCCATTCCTTCAATCGTATTTACCGAGCGCTTACTGTGTGCACAGCGCTGTACTAAGCGCTTGGGAAGTACAAACCGTCACCATACAGAGACGGTCCCTACCCAACAACGGGCTCACAGTCTAGAAGGGGGGACCTTACGCTCGTCGTGGGCAGGAAATTCCCTCGTCACCTCACTCGTTCCTTCAACCGTCTTTACCGAGCGCTTACTGTGTGCAGAGCGCTGTACTGAGCGCTTGGGAAGTCCAAGTTGGCAACATCTAGAGACGGTCCCTACCCAACAACGGGCTCGCAGTGTAGCTCAGTAGGGTGCTCCGCACGCAGTCGGCCCTCGGCACCCTCAACCGAGCGAGCGGACGAACAAACGAGAACGGTCCACGTGGCCGCTCCGGGACGATCTCCCCTTCCCTTTCTGCGGCAGCCTACCATTTGGGCGTCGGGGGCGTCCAGAAAGGAGGCGGGATTGGGGGCAGACGGGCGTGGGATGTGGTTTTATTCGGCCGGAGACGGAGCCCGTCCGGGGGACCTCGCCGCTTCCCGCGTCCGCCCGCTCTCCGGAGGGACGAACTTCGAACACCGTCGACGGGTGGGCAGGGGAAACTGAGGCCCGGGCCTCACTTGCGGGCCGAATTCACCTTCTCCCCGAGCAGGAATATGTGGTCGGCGAACTCCCGGAGGGCTCCCCGGCCGCCGCTGGCCTTGCAGAAGTAGGTCCCGGCCTTCTGGGCGGCCGAGCAGGCGTCCGCGGGCACCCCGCTCATCCCCGCCTTCTTCAGACACTCCTCGTCCGACACTTCGTTCCCTGTCGGGGGGGAAGAAAGAGGGCTCAGCCCGGCCCGACCGGAATCCCCCTATAATTCCACTTATCTATTTATTTTTTCTGATGCTATATGTTAAGCGCTTACTATGTGCCAAGCACTGTTCTAAGCGCTGGATTTCGATGCTCTCGACGCCTGTCGAATTACTTTGTTGTCCGTCTCCCCCTTTCAAGCCCGTTGTTGGGCGGGGGTTGTCTCTGTTGCTAAATTGTCCATTCCGAGCGCTTAGTCCAGTGCTCTGCACACAGTAAGCGCTCAATAAATACGACCGAATGAATGTTTATTCTTCCATTGGGCTCTCCCAAGCGCTCGGCACATGGTAATAATAATAATAATAATAATAATGAGAGTATTTGTTAAGCGCTTACTATGTGCCGAGCACTGTTCTAAGCGCTGGATTTCGATGCTCTCGACACCTGTCGAATTACTTTGTTGTCCGTCTCCCCCTTTCAAGCCCGTGGTTGGGCAGGGGTTGTCTCTGTTGCTAAATTGTCCTTTCCGAGCGCTTAGTCCAGTGCTCTGCACACAGTAAGCGCTCAATAAATACGACCGAATGAATGTTTATTCTTCCATTGGGCTCTCCCAAGCGCTCGGCACATGGTAATAATAATAATAATAATAATAATAATAATAATGAGAGTATTTGTTAAGCGCTTACTATGTGCCGAGCACTGTTCTAAGCGCTGGAGTTCGATGCTCTCGACGCCTGTCGAATTACTTTGTTGTCCGTCTCCCCCTTTCAAGCCTGTTGTTGGGCGGGGGTTGTCTCTGTTGCTAAATTGTCCTTCCCGAGCGCTTAGTACAGTGCTCTGCACACAGTAAGCGCTCAATCAATACGACCGAATGAATGTTTATTCTTCCGTTGGGCTCTCCCAAGCGCTCGGCACATGGTAATAATAATGATAATAATAATAATAATGAGAGTATTTGTTAAGCGCTTACTATGTGCCGAGCACTGTTCTAAGCCCTGGGGGGATACAAGGTGATCAGGTTGTCCCACGTGGGGCTCACAGCCTTAATCCCCATTTGACAGATGAGGGAACTGAGGCCCAGAGAATAATAATAATAATAATGAGAATATTTGTTAAGCGCTTACTATGTGCCAAGCACTGTAGTAGTAGAGAAGCAGCGTGGCTCAGTGGAAAGAGCCCGGGCTTTGGACTTTTAGACTGTGAGCCCACTGTTGGGTAGGGACTGTCTCTAATATGTTGCCAATTTGTACTTCCCAAGCGCTTAGTACAGTGCTCTGCACATAGTAAGCGCTCAATAAATACGATTGATGATGATGATGATGATGGAGTCAGAGGTCGTGGGTTCGAATTCCACCTCCACCACAAGTCTGCTGTGTGACCTTGGGCAAGTCACTTAACTTCTCTGAGCCTCAGTTACCTCATCTGTAAAAATGGGGATTAAGACTGTGAGCCCCACGTGGGACAACTTGATCACACTGTATCCCCCCCCCGCCCAGCGCTTAGAACAGTGCTGTGCACATAGTAAGCGCTTAACAAATGCCATCATTATTATTATTATTATTAGTAATAACATGGGTTAAGTGCTTGATATGGCCCAGCGGAGACTGGGCTTGGGAGTCGGAGGTCACAGGTTCTAATCCCGGCTCCGCCACCTGGCTTGCTGTGTGACCCTGGGCAAGTCACTTTAGTTTCTCAGGGCCTCAGTTCCCTCAGATGGAAAATGGGAATGGAGGGGGTGCCTCTTGTGGGACAAATTGATGACCTTGTATCTCCCCCAATTCTCAGAACGGTGATTAGCACATAGTGAGCGCTTAACAAATACCATCATTATTATTATTATTATTATTTACAGTGCCCTGCAAACGGTCAGCGCTCAATACATGCGACCGAAAGAATTCGACCGTAGGGAAGATCGGATCCAACCCAGCGTGGCTTAGCGGAAAGAGCCTGGGCTTTGGAGTCAGAGGTCACGGGTTCAAATCCCGGTTCCGCCAATTGTCAGCTGTGTGACTTAGGGCAAGTCACTTCACTTCTCTGGGCCTCAGTTCCCTCATCTGGAAAATGGAGATTAAGACTGTGAGCCTCCCGTGGGACAACCTGATCACGTTGTAACTTCCCCAGCGCTTAGAACAGTGCTTTGCACATAGTAAGCGCTTAATAAATGCCATCATTATTATAACCCAGCATCACTGTCACTTGGAAGAGAATGTAATAATAATAATGGTATTTGTTAAGCGCTTACTATGTGCCAAGCACCATTCTAAGCACTGGGGTAGATCCAAGGTGATCAGGTTGTCCCACGTGGGGCTCACAGTCTTCATCCCCATGTTACAGATGAGGTCACTGAGGCCCAGACAAGTGAAGCGACTTGTCCAAAGCCACACAGCTGATAATAGTAATAATAATGATGATGGCATTTATTAAGCGCTTGCCATGTGCAAGGCACTGTTCTAAGCGCTGGGGAGGTTACAAGGTGATCAGGTTGTCCCATGGTGGGCTCACAGTCTTCATCCCCGTGTTACAGATGAGGGAACTGAGGCCCAGACAAGTGAAGCGACTTGCCCAAAGTCACACAGCTGATAATAGCAACAATAATGATGATGGCATTTATTAAGCGCTTACCATGTGCAAGGCACTGTTCTAAGCGCAGGGGAGGTTACAAGGTGATCAGGTTGTCCCACGGGGGGCTCACGGTCTTAATCCCCGTGTTACAGGTGAGGGAACTGAGGCCCAGAGAAGTGAAGCGACTTGCCCAAAGTCACACAGCTGCCAATTGGCGGGGCCGGGATTTGAACCCATGAACTCTGCCTCCAAATAATAATAATAATAATAATAATGATGATGGTATTAGTTAAGCACTTACTATGTGCAAAGCACTGTTCTAAGCACTGGGGGGATACAAGGCGATCAGGTTGTCCCACGTGGGGCTCCCGGTCTTAATCCCCATTTTCCAGATGAGGGAACCGAGGCCCAGAGAAGTGAAGCGACTTGCCCAAAGTCACCCAGCTGCCAATTGGCGGGGCCGGGATTTGAACCCGTGGCCTCCGACTCCGAAGCCCGGGCTCTTTCCCCCGAGACACGCTGCTGCTCGGTAGGGCACCCACCTAGGTAGGCCACTTCCTTCCAGCATAGGCCCATCTCTTTCCTCCACTCGTCCACCACGGCCAGCTTGTCCGCGACGCTGACCTCCATCTTGCAGTCCAGTTTGAGAGCGGAGAGCGTCTGCTTCGAGCAGGCCCTCTGCGACACGAACCGCACCTGGGGGGGACGGAAAGGCGCCGCTCAGACGCCCGAAGCAGGGGGCAAACGGGTCCGAAGAACACACACCATCTAGTCAGAGGCACGCGTCAATCATTATCATCATCATCACGATGATGATGATGATGGCATTTGTTCATTCGTTCAATCGTTCAAGCGAGGCTCGGTGGAAAGAGCCCGGGCTTTGGAGTCAGAGGTCATGGAACGATTATTTATTTATTATTTATAATTGCATTTATTAAGCGCTTACTATGTGCAGAGCACTGTTCTAAGCGCTGGGGAGATTACAAGGTGATCACGTTGTCCCACGGGGGGGGCTCACAGTCTTCATCCCCATTTTACAGATGAGGTAACTGAGGCCCAGAGAAGTTAAGTGACTTGACCAAAGTCACACAGCTGACAATTGGCGGAGTGGGGATTTGAACCCATGACCTCAGACTCCAAAGCCCATGCTCTTCCCACTGAGCCATGCTGCTTCTATTATCTTTTATCTATTATCATCATAGTAATGATGATGAAGATGGATGGAGGTCATGGGTTCAAATCCCAGCTCCACCAATTGTCAGCTGTGTGACTTTGGGCAAGCCAATCAATCAATCAATCAATCAATCAATCAATCAATCAATCGTGTTTATTGAGCACCTACTGTGTGCACAACACTGGACTAAGCACTTGCGAAGTCCAAGTTGGCAACATATAGAGACGGTCCCTACCCAACAGCGGGCTCATAGTCTAGAAGGGGGAGACAGACAACAAAACAAAAGATATTAACAAAATAAAATAAACAGAATAAATATGTACAAGTAAAATAAATGTTCATTCATTCATTCATTCAATCGTATTTATCAATCAATCAATCAATCAATCGTATTTATTGAGCGCTTACTGTGTGCAGAGCACTGTACTTAGCGCTTGGGAAGTACAAGATGGCAACATATAGAGATGGTCCCTACCCAACAGCAGGCTCACAGTCTAGAAGGGGGAGACAGGGAACAAAACATATTAACCAAATAAAATAAATATGTACAAGTAAAATAAATATTAATTAATTAATTCAATCCTATTTATTGAGCGCTTACTGTGTGCAGAGCACTATACTAAGCGCTTGGGAAGTCCAAGTACACACAATCTAGTCAGAGGCGCGCATCAATAATTATCATCATAATAATGATGATGATGATGATGATCATCATCAATCGTATTTATTGATCGCTTACTATGTGCAGAGCACTGTACTAAGCGCTTGGGAAGTACAAATTGGCAACATATAGAGACAGACCCTACCCAACAGTGGGCTCACAGTCTAAAAGGTGGGCTCACAGTCTAATGATGATGGAGGTCATGGGTTCAAATCCCAGCTCCACCAATTGTCAGCTGTGTGACTTTGGGCAAGTCTCTCACCTCCTCCAGGAGGCCTTCCCAGACTGAGCCCCCTTCCTTCCTCTCCCCCTAGTCCCCCTCTCCATCACCCCCATCTTACCTCCTTCCCTTCCCCACAGCACCTGTATATATGTATATATGTTTGTACATATTTATTACTCTATTTATTTATTTATTTTACTTGTACATACCTATTCTATTTATTTTATTTTGTTAGTATGTTTGGTTTTGTTCTCTGTCTCCCCCTTTTAGACTGTGAGCCTACTGTTGGGTAGGGACTGTATCTATATGTTGCCAATTTGTACTTCCCAAGCGCTTAGTACAGTGCTCTGCACATAGTAAGTGCTCAATAAATACGATTGATGATGCTGATGAAGTATGGATTGAAGTGGGGAGAGACACGAGGATGGGAGATCAGAGAGAAGGCTGATGCAGTAGTTCAGACGGGATAGGACGAGAGCTTGAACGAGAAGGGTAGCGGTGTGGATGGAGAGGAAAGGGTGGATCTTGGCAATGTTGCGGAGCTGAGACCGGCAGGTTTTGGTGACGGATTGGATGTGAGGGGTGAACGAGAGAGCGGAGTCGAGGATGACACCGAGGTTGCGGGCTTGTGAGACGGGAAGGATGGTAGTGCCGTCAACAGAGATGGGAAAGTCAGGGAGAGGACAAGGTTTGGGAGGGAAAACAAGGAGTTCAGTCTTGGACATGTTGAGTTTTAGGAGGCGGGCAGACATCCAGGTGGAGATGTCCTGAAGGCAGGAGGAGATGTGAGCCTGGAGGGAGGGGGAGAGAGCAGGGGCACAGATGGAGAGCTGGGTGTCATCAGCGTAGAGGTGATAGTTGAAGCTGTGGGAGCGAATGAGGTCACCAAGGGAGTGCATGTAGATTGAGAACAGAAGGGGACCAAGCACCGAACCTTGGGGAACCCCCACAGTACGAGGATGGGAGGGGGAGGAGGAGCCTGCAAAAGAGACCGAGAAAGAACGACCGGAGAGATAAGAGGAGAACCAGGACAGGACGGAGTCTGTGAAGCCAAGGTCAGATAGCGTGTTGAGGAGAAGGGGGTGGGCCACAGTGTCGAAGGCAGCTGAGAGGTCAAGGAGGATCAGGACAGAGTAGGAGCCGTTGGATTTGGCAAGTAGGAGGTCTTCGGTGACCTTTGAGAGGGCAGTTTCCATGGAATGTATGGGATGGAAGCCGGATCGGAGGGGGTCGAGGAGAGAGTTGGTGTTGTGGAATTCGAGGCAGCGCGTGTAGACAACTCGTTCAAGGAGTTTGGAAAGGAAGGGTAGGAGGGAGATGGGGCGATAACTAGAAGGGGAGGTGGGGTCAAGAGAGGGTTTTTTTAGGATGGGAGAGACATGGGCACGTTTGAAGGCAGAGGGGAAGGAACCAGTGGAGAATGAGCGGTTGAAGATGGAAGTTAAGGAGGGGAGAAGGGATGGAGCGAGAGATTTCATGAGATGAGAGGGAATGGGGTCAGAAGCACAGGTGGCACTTGAGAGGAGGGAGGAGAGCTCCTCTGAGGATACTGCTGGGAAGGATGGGAGAGTAGCAGAGAGTGTTGAGAGCCGGGGGGTTGGAGACGGGGGGGAAGTGACTTAGGGGAGGTAGGACCTGATGGACTTAATTTTGTCAATGAAGTAGGAGGCCAGATCGTTGGGGGTGAGGGAAGGAGGAGGGGGAGGAATCGGGGTCCTGAGAAGGGAGTTGAATGTACGGAAGAGCTGGCGGGGGTGATGGGCATGGGTGTCAATAAGGGAGGAGAAATAGTTTTGTCTGGCAGAGGAGAGGGCTGAGTTAAGGCAGGAAAGGATGAACTTGAAGTGAACGAGGTTGGCATGGGGTTTAGACTTTCGCCAGCAGCGTTCGGCAGCTCGAGCATAAGAGCGAAGGAGGCGGACAGTGGCAGTGATCCAGGGCTGTGGGTTAGTGGTGCGAGAGCGGCGAAGGGAAAGGGGAGAGAGCGAGTCTAGCTGAGTAGAAAGGGTAGAGTTGAGAGCAGTAATCTGATCATCAAGACTGGGTAGAGAGGAGAGGGCGGCGAGGTGGGGTGTGAGGCGCTCCGAAAGATGGATGGGGTCAAGAGAGCGGACATCTCTGTGAGGGAGTAATACGGATTTACAGGGGAAAGGAGTGTGAGTGAGGAGGCAGGTGAGAAGATTATGTTCAGTCATTCAAGCATGGCTCAGTGGAAAGAGCCCAGGCTTTGGAGTCAGAGGTCATGGGTTCAAATTCCGGCTCCACCAATTGTCAGCTGTGTGTCTTTGGGCAAGTCACTTCACTTCACTTCTCTGGGCCTCAGTTCCCTCATCTGTAAAATGGGGATTAAGACTGTGAGCCCCCCCGCGGGACAACCTGATCACCTTGTAACCTCCCCAGTGCTTAGAACAGTGCTTTGCACATAGTAAGCACTTAACAAACACCATCATTATTATTATTATTTGTTCATTCATTCAGTCATTCACGCGTGGCTCAGTGGAAAGAGCCCGGAGCTTTGGAGTCAGAGGTCATGGGTTCAAATCCCGGCTCTGGCAATTGCCAGCTGTGTGACTTTGGGCAAGTCACTTCACTTCTCTGGGCCTCAGTGACCTCATCTGTAAAATGGGGATTAAGACTGTGAGCCCCCTGTGGGAAAACCTGATCACCTTTTAACCTCCCCAGCCCTTAGAACAGTGCTTGGCACATAGAAAGTGCTTAACAAATACCATCATTATTATTATTTGTTCATTCATTCAGTCATTCAAGCGTGGCTCAGTGGAAAGAGCCCGGGCTTTGGAGTCAGAGGTCATGGGTTCAAATTCCGGCTCCACCAATTGTCAGCTGTGTGTCTTTGGGCAAGTCACTTCACTTCTCTGGGCCTCAGTTCCCTCATCTGTAAAATGGGGATTAAGACTGTGAGCACCCTGTGGGACAACCTGATCACCCTGTAACCTCCCCAGCGCTTAGAACAGTGCTTTGCACAAAGTAAGCGCTTAATAAATGCTATCATTATTATTCACTCTCATTTATTGAGCACTTACTGTGTGCACAGCACTGTACTACGCGCTTGGAAAGTACAATTCGGCAACAGATAGAGACAATCCCTACCCATTCATTCATTCATTCATTCATTCACTCGTATTTACTGAGCGCTTACTGTGTGCAGAGCACTGGACTAAGTGCTTGGAAAGGACAAATCGGCAACAGATAGAGACGGTCCCTACCCAACGACGGGCTCACAGTCTAGAAGGGGGGAGACGGACAACAAAACAAAACAAGGAGACAGGTGTCAATACCAGCAAAATCAATCGATTTATAGCTATAGGCACGTCATTAATAAAACAGAGTAATCAATATGTACAATATGTATGTGACTGTCTCTATATGTTGCCAACTTGTACTTCCCAAGCGCTTAGTACAGTGCTCTGCACACAGTAAGCGCTCAATAAATACGACTGATTGATGTACAAATACACACAAGTGCTGTGGGAAGGGGAAGGGGGTGGGGCAGAGGGAGGGAGTGGGGGCGATGGGGAGGGGAGGAGGAGCATTCATTCATTCATTCATTCATTCATTCATTCAATCGTATTTATTGAGCGCTTACTGTGTGCAGAGCACTGGACTGAGGAAAAAGGGGGGCTCAGTGTGGGAAGGCCTCCTGGAGGAGGTGAGCTCTCAGTAGGGCTTTGAAGAGGGGAAGACAGCTAGGCAATGGGGAGGGGAGGAGGAGGAGGAGAGGAAAAGGGGGGCCCAGTCAGTTCGTTAAGCGCTTACTACGTGCCGAGCACTGTTCTAAGCGCTGGGGGGGATCCAAGGTGATCAGGTTTTCCCACGGGGGGCTCACAGTCTTCATCCCCATTTTACAGATGAGGGAACTGAGGCACAGAGAATAATAATAATAATAATAATGAGAGTATTTGTTAAGCGCTTAGAACAGTGCTCGGCACACAGTAAGAGCTGGGGGGGATACAAGGTGATCAGGCTGTCCCACGTGGGGCTCACAGTCTCCATCCCCATTTTACAGATGAGGGAACTGAGGCCCAGAGAATAATAATAATGATAGTATTTGTTAAGCGTTTACTATGTGCCAAGAACTGTTCTAAGAGCTGGGGGGGGATACAAGATCATCAGGTTGTCCCACGTGGGGCTCACAGTCTCCATCCCCATTTTACAGATGAGGGAACTGAGGCCCAGAGAATAATAATAATACTAATGAGAGTATTTGTTAAGCGCTTACTATGTGCCGAGCACTGTTCTAAGAGCTGGGGGGGGATACAGGGTGATCAGGTTGTCCCACGTGGGGCTCACAGTCTCCATCCCCATTTTACAGATGAGGGAACTGAGGCCCAGAGAATAATAATAATAATAATGAGAGTATTTGTTAAGTGCTTACTATGTGCCAAGCACTGTTCTAAGAGCTGGGGGGGATACAAGGTCATCAGGTTGTCCCACGTGGGGCTCACAGTCTTAATCCCCATTTGACAGATGAGGGAACTGAGGCCCAGAGAATAATAATAATAATAATGAGAGTACTTGTTAATAATAATAATAATAATAATAATAATAATAATAATAATAATAATGATAATGGCATTTGTTAGGCGCTTACTACGTGCCGAGCACTGTTCTAAGAGCTGGGGGGGATCCAAGGTGATCAGGTTGTCCCACGGGGGGCTCACAGTCTTCATCCCCATTTTACAGATGAGGGAACTGAGGCCCAGAGAATAATAATAATAATAATAATAATAATGAGAGTATTTGTTAAGCGCTTAGAACAGTGCTCGGCACATAGTATGAGCTGGGGAAGATACAAGGTGATCAGGTTGTCCCACGTGCGGCTCACTGTCTCCATCCCCATTTTACAGATGAGGGAACTGAGGCCCAGAGAATAATAATAATGATAGTATTTGTTAAGCGTTTACTATGCGCCAAGAACTGTTCTAAGAGCTGGGGGGGATACAAGATCATCAGGTTGTCCCACGTGGGGCTCACAGTCTCCATCCCCATTTTACAGATGAGGGAACTGTGGCCCAGAGAATAATAATAATAATAATGAGAGTATTTGTTAAGTGCTTACTACGTGCTGAGCACTGTTCTAAGAGCTGGGGGGGATACAAAGTCATCAGGTTGTCCCACGTGGGGCTCACAGTCTCCATCCCCATTTTACAGATGAGGGAACTGAGGCCCAGAGAATAATAATAATAATAATGAGAGTATTTGTTAAGCGCTTACTATGTGCCGAGCACTGTTCTAAGAGCTGGGGGGGATACAAGGTCATCAGGTTGTCCCACGTGGGGCTCACAGTCTTCATCCCCATTTTACAGATGAGGGAACTGAGGCCCAGAGAACAATAATAATACTAATGAGAGTATTTGTTAAGCGCTTACTATGTGCCAAGCACTGTTCTAAGTGCTGGGGGAGATCCAAGATGATCAAGTTGTCCCCCGTGGGGCTCACAAGTCTTCATCCCCATTTTACAGATGAGGTAGCAGAGGCCCAGAGGAGTGAATATATGTATATATATGTATATACGTATATGCATATATGTATATACATATATGCATATATGCATATGTATATACATATATGCATATATGTATATACATATATGCATATATGTATATATATCACCTGTATATATGTATATATGTTTGTACATATTTATTACTCTATTTATTTATTTATTTTACTTGTACATATCTATTCTATTTATTTTATTTTGTTAGTATGTTTGGTTTTGTTCTCTGTCTCCCCCTTCTAGCCTGTGAGTCCACCGTTGGGTAGGGACCGTCTCTAGATGTTGCCAACTTGTACTTCCCCAGCGCTTAGTCCAGTGCTCCGCACACAGTCAGCGCTCAATAAATACGATTGATCGATTGATTGATTGCAGTGACTTGTCCAAAGTCACACAGCCGATAAGTGGAGGAGCCGGGATTAGAACCCATGCCCTCTGACTCCCCAAGCCCGGGCTGTTGGCACTATACTAAGCGCTGGGGCAGCTACATACCTCCACCCCGCTTTCCCGCAATAAATGGACGCCCACGGAGTCTCTGACGTCGTACGATATCATTTCCTTCTGGTCTCCCGACACGTAAACGTGCCCGTCGGTCAGGCAGCCGTCGATATTGCAGACCAGCAGTTTCACCTCCTTGAGTTTCTCCTTGCCAAAATAGCCGTATCTACGGGGGAAACAAAACCGTGAGCCCATTAATAATAATAATAATAATAATAATAATAATAATAATAATAATAATAACAGTGGCATTTATTAAGCGCTTACTATGTGCAAAGCCCTGTTCTAAGCGTTGGGGAGGTTACACGGTGATCAGGTTGTCCCACGGGGGGCTCACAGTCTTCATCCCCATTTGACAGATGAGGTCACTGAGGCCCAGAGAAGTGAAGCGACTTGCCCAAAGTCACCCAGCTGACAAGAGCTCTGCACATAGTAAGCGCTCAATAGATACGATTGATGAAGTGGCGGAGCCGGGATTTGAACCCAAGGCCTCCGACTCCCAAGCCCGGGCTCTTCCAGCTAGAGAAGCAGCGTGGCTCGGTAGGAAAGAGCCCGGGCTTTGGAGTCGGAGGTCATGGGTTCAAATTCAAATTGTCAGCTGGGTGACTTCGGGCAAGTCGCTTCACTTCTCTGGGCCTCAGTGACCTCATCTGGAAAATGGGGATGAAGACTGTGAGCCCCCCGTGGGACAACCTGATCACCGTGTAACCTCCCCAGCGCTTAGAACAGGGCTTTGCACATAGTAAGCGCTTAATAAATGCCATTATTATTATTATTATTATTATTATTATTATTATTATTATTATTCCAGCTAGCCACACTGCTCTGAAGACTGTGAGCCCCACTGTGGGACAACCTGATTAGCTTCTCTCTCCCCCAGCGCTTACAACAGTGCCTGGCACATAATAAGCGCTTAGCAAACACCATCATTCTTGCTACTACTACTACTACTAGTAATGTTGGTATTTGTTAAGCGCTTACTATGTGCCAGGCACTGTTTTAAGCGCTGGGGGAGATACAAGCTAATCAGGTTGTCCCCCGTGGGGCTCACCATCATTCTTACTACTACTACTACTAATAATGTTGGTATTTGTTAAGCGCTTACTATGTGCCAAGCACTGTTCTAAGCGCTGGGGGAGATACAAGGCGATCGGGTTGTCCCACGTGGGGCTCACAGTCTTCATCCCCCTTTTACAGATGAGGGAACTGAGTCCCAGAGAAGTTGAGCGACTTCCCCAGAGTCACCCAGCTGACAAGTGGCGGGGCAGGATTAGAACCCACGACCCCTGACTTCCAAGCCCGGGCTCTTTCCACTAAGCCACGCTGCTTCTCATTCTTAGTACGGTGCCTGCCCCCTAGTAAGCGCTTAGCAAATACTATTACGGAGAGGCAGCGTGGCTCAGTGGAAAGAGCCCGGGCTTGGGAGTCAGAGGTTGTGGGTTCTAATCCCGGCTCGGCCACTTGTCAGCTGGGTGACTTTGGGCAAGTCACGTCACTTCTCTGTGCTTCAGTTCTCTCATCTGTAAAATGGGGATGAAGACTGTGAGCCCCACGGGGGACAACGTGATCCCCTTGTATCTCCCCCAGCTCTTAGAACAGTGCTTGGCACGTAGTAAGCGCTTAACAAATGCCAACATTATTATTATTATCAGCTGTGTGACTTTGGGCAAGTCACTTCACTTCCCTGGCCTCAGTTACCTCATCTGGAAAATGGGGATGAAGGCTGTGAGCCCCATGTGGGACAACCTGATCACCTTGTATCTCCCCCAGCGATTAGAACAGAGCTTGGCACATAGTAAGCGCTTAACGAATACCATCATCATTATTATTAAAGCTTCGTCACACACGTCCGCTACACCGCCAGAGCTGATCTCTGCAGGTATGGGGCCTCTGTTAATAATGATAATAATGAAATAATAATAATAATTTTGGTATTTGTTACTTGCTTACTATGTGCAAAGCACTATTCTAAGCGCTGGGGAGGATACAAGGTGATCAGGTTGCCCCACGGGGGGCTCACAATCTTCATCCCAGATGAGGGAACTGAGGCCCAGAGAAGTGAAGTGACTCGCCCACCGTCACATAGCTGAGAAGCGGCCGAGCCGGGATTTGAACCCATGACTTTTGACTCCCAAGCCCGGGCTCTTTCCCCCGAGCCACGCTACACGATTTCCACCCAAAACAGAGCCCGCGAAGGCCCCCGCGATGGTCTTCTAGACTGCGAGCCCGCTGTTGGGTAGGGACCGTCTCTGTATGTTGCCGACTTGGACTTCCCAAGCGCTTAGTACAGTGCTCTGCACACAGTAAGCGCTCAATAAATACGATTGATTGATTGATTGGACGCTCCCCTCACCTGAGCACTCTCTGTTCGGCGATGGGCCAGTCGATATCCACGTCGATATCCACGCTGTGCTCAGCCCGCATCTCGAAGTAGGCCATCTTTCCCCCCTAGAGACAACGGAGGCGCCGGGAGCGCATTATAATAATAATAATTATTATTATTATTATAATTATTACAATAATAATTTTGGTACTTGTTAAGTGCTTACTATGTGCGAAGCACTGTTCTAAGCGCTGGGGAGGGATACGAGGTAATCAGGTTGTCCCCCCGTGGGGCTCACGGTCTTCATCCCCATTTTCCATCTTTCCCCCCTAGAGACAACGGAGGCGCCGGGAGGGAGAGGAGAGGCACTCGGCGCTTAGAATAGTGCTTAGCGCATTATAATAATAATAATAATAATTTTGGTATTTGTTAAGCGCTTACTATGTGCGAAGCATCATCATCATCACCAAATCGTATTTATTCATCATCAATCGTATTTATTGAGCGCGTACTATGTGCAGAGCACTGTACTAAGCAATCAATCAATCAATCAATCAATCGTATTTATTGAGCACTTACTATGTGCAGAGCACTGTACTAAGCGCTTGGGAAGTACAAATTGGCAACATCTAGAGACAGTCCCTACCCAGCAGTGGGCTCACAGTCTAAAAGGGGGAGACAGAGAACAAAACCAAACATACTAACAAAATAAAATAAATAGAATAGATAGGTACAAATAAAATAAATAAATAAATAATAGAGTAATAAATCTGTACAAACATATATCCATATATACAGGTGCTGTGGGGAAGGGAAGGAGGTAAGATGGGGGGATGGAGAGGGGGATTATAATAATAATAAGAATAATAATTTTGGTGTTTGTTACGCGCTTACTATGTGCGAAGCATCATCATCATCGCCAATCGTATTTATTGAGCGCTTACTGTGTGCAGAGCACTGTACTAAGCGCTTGGGAAGTCCAAATTGGCAACATACATATCTTTAAATTATACATATCTTTATACGTATCTTTAAATTATGTATTATAAATTACTGATTTATATTAACATCCGCCTCCCCCTATAGACTGTCAGCTCATTATGGGTAGGAAATGTATCTGCTAATTCTGTTATACTCTCCAAAGTGCTTAATATAGTGTTCTGCACATAGTAAATGCTCATTAAAGCACTTGAGAAACAGTAGGGTCTATTTATCATCATCATCATCAATCGTATTTATTGAGCGCTTACTATGTGCAGAGCACTGTACTAAGCGCTTGGGAAGTACAAATTGGCAACATCTAGAGACGGTCCCTACCCAGCAGTGGGCTCACAGTCTAAAAGGGGGAGACAGAGAACAAAACCAAACATACTAACAAAATAAAATAAATTGAATAGATCTGTACAAATAAAATAAATAAATAAATAAATAGAGTAATAAATCTGTACAAACATATATACATATATACAGGTGCTGTGGGGAAGGGAAGGCGGTAAGATGGGGGGGATGGAGAGGGGGATTATAATAATAATAATAATAATTTTGGTATTTGTTACGCGCTTACTACGTGCGAAGCATCGTCATCATCGCCAATCGTATTTATTGGGTGCTTACTGTGTGCAGAGCACTGTACTAAGCGCTTGGGAAGTACAAATTGGCAACATAGAGAGACAGTCCCTACCCAACAGTGGGCTCACAGTCTAAAATTTATATGGTTTATATTTTTAAACCGTATTTGTTAAGTGCTTACTATGCTCCATGCCCTGTACAAAGCACTGTTCTAAGCGCTGGGGAGGGATACGAGGTGATCAGGTTGTCCCCCGTGGGGCTCACAGTCTTCATCCCCATTTTCCAGATGAGGTCACTGAGGCCCAGAGAAGTCAAGGGACTTGTCCAAAGTCCCACAGCTGACAAATGGCAGCGCCGGCATTAGAACCCACCACCCGTGACTCCCAAGCCCGGGAATCTATCCACTGAGCCACGCTGCTTCCCTATAATAATAATGATGGCATCTGCTAATAATAATAATAATAATAATAATGGCATTTATTAAGCGCTTACTATGTGCAAAGCACTGTTCTAAGCGCTGGGAAGGTTACAAGGTGATCAGGTTGTCCCACGAGGGGCTCACAGTCTTCATCCCCATTTTACAGATGTGGGAACTGAGGAACAGAGAAGTTAAGTGACTTGCCCAAAGTCACACAGAGCGCTTACTATGTGCCAAGCACTGTTCTAAGCGCTGGGGAGGATACAAGGTGATGATGATGGCATTTATTAGGCGCTTACTATGTGCCAAGCACTGTTCTAAGCGCTGGGCACTGTTCTAAGCGCTGGAAATAATAATAATAATAATGATGGTATTTGTTAAGCGCTTACTAAGTGCAAAGCACTGTTCTAAGCGCTGGGGAGGTTACAAGGTGATCAGGTTGTCCCACGGGGGGCTCACAGTTTTAATCCCCATTTTACAAATGAGGTCACTGAGGCACAGAGAAGTGAATTGGCTTGCCCAGAGTCACACAGCTGACACTTGGAGGAGGGGGGATTCGAACCCAGGACCTCTGCCTCCGAAGCCCGTGCTCTTTCCTCTGAGCCACGCTGCGACCAGGTTGTCCCCCGTGGGGCTCAGTCTTCATCCCCATTTTCCCGATGATGTGAGCCGTTGTTGAGTAGGGACCGTCTCTATATGTTGCCAACTGGTACTTCCCAAGCGCTTAGTACAGTGCTCTGCACACAGTAAGTGCTCAATAAATACGATTGAATGAATGAATGAATGTCACTGAGGCCCAGAGAAGTGAAGTGACTTGCCCAAAGTCACACAGCTGACAACTGGCGGAGCTGGGATTTGAACCCACGACCTCCGACTCCCAAGCCCGGGCTCTTTCCACTGAGCCACATAGTAAGCGCTTAACAAATATAATAATAATAATAATAATAACAATAATAATAATAATAATAATAAATCCATCTGTTCATATTTACCGAGGGTTTACAGCCCCCTTTTAGACTGTGAGCCCACTATTGGGTAGGGACTGTCTCTATATGTTGCCAACTTGTACTTCCCAAGCGCTTAGTCCAGTGCTCTGCACATAGTAAGCGCTCAATAAATACGATTGATTGATTGATTGATCGCGGGGCGCTGGACTGAACGCTTTGCAGGGGACACGAGGACTGTAATAAAAGACGCCTTCCTGGACCACGACGTCCTTAGAGTCACATTCCAAGACCCCCGGGCCCAGCAGAAGGGGAAAATACGGAACGCCATCGTCGCGGTGCCTTATTTTTTAAAAATAATTTTCACGATATTATTTTGGCGCTTACTATGTGTAGGGCTGGGGTCTTTTATGGTATTTGTTAAAGCGCTTACTATGTTTGGGGAAGCAGCATGGCTCAGTGGAAAGAGCAGGGGCTCTGGAGTCAGAGGTCACGGGTTCAAATCCCACTCCGCCAATTAGCTGTGTGACTTTGGGCACTTCACTTCTCTGGGCCTCAGTTACCTCATCTGGAAAATGGGGATGAAGACTGTGAGCCCCCCGTGGGGCAACCTGGTCACCTTGTAACCTCCCCAGCGCTTAGAACAGTGCTTTGCACATAGTAAGTGCTTAATAAATGCCATCCAAAAAAAAGTCACTTCAATCAATCAATCAATCATATTTATTGAGCGCATACTGTGTGCAGAGCACTGTACTAAGCGCTTGGGAAGTACACTTCTCTGGACCTTAGTTACCTCATCTGTAAAATGGGGATGAAGACTGTGAGCCCCCCGTGGGACAATCTGATTACCTTGTAACCTCCCCAGTGCTTAGAACAGTGCTTGGCATATAGTAAGCGCTTAACAAATGCAGTTATTATTATTAATATGTTCAGGGCTGGGTTCTTTAATGGTATTTGGTAAAGCGCTTACTACGTTCAGGGCTGGATTTTTTGTTTCTTGCAGTATTTGTTAAAGCGCTTACTATGTTCACGGCTCTATTTTTTATGGGATTTGTTAAGCGCTGACTATGTTCTGAGCTATTTTTCATTTTTATGGTATTTGTTGTTTTTATGCTATTGGTTAAGCTCTTATTACGTTCAGGGCTCTTTTTCTTTTATTTTTATGGGCTTTGTTAAGCGCTTACTACATTCCCAGCTCTTTCTTTATTATTATTTCTATGGTACTTAAGTGCTTATGGTATTCAAGCGCTTAGTACAGTGCTCTGCACACAGTAAGCGCTCAATAAGTACGATTGAATGAATTTAAGTGGTATTTAAGTGCTATGGAGACAGAGGTCATGGGTTCAAATCCCGGCTCCGCCAATTGTCAGCTGGGTGACTTTCGGCAAGTCACTTCACTTCTCTGCCTCAGTTCCCTCGTCTGTAAAATGGGGATGAAGACTGGGAGCCCCCCGTGGGACCACCTGATCACCTTGTAACCTCCCCAGCGCTTAGAACAGTGCTTTGCACATAGTAAGCGCTTAATAAATGTTATTATTATTATTATGTTCAGGGCTCTTTTTCTTTTATTTTTACAGTATTAGTTAAACTCTCAATATGTTCCCGAGCTCTTTTTTAAAATTTGTATGGTATTTAAGCACTTATCACGTTCAGGGCTCTTTTTCTTTTATTTATACAGTATTTGCTATGCACTACGTTCCAAGCTCTTTTTTTTTTATTTTTATGATATTGTTTAAGTTTTTATTACGTTCAGGGTTCTTTTTCTTTTATTTTAACGGGCTTTGTTAAGCGCTCACTACGTTCCCAGCCCTTTTTTTCTTGTGGCATTTAAGTGCTTATTATGTTCAGGGCTCTTTTTCTTTCATTTTTACAGTATTTGTTATGCGCTTACTATGTTCCAAGCCTTTCCTTTTTCAATTTTTATGGTATTTGTTAAACTCTTATCATGTCCGGGGATCTTTTCCTTTTATTTTTACGGGCTTTGTTAAGCATTTACTAAATTCTGAGCTCTTTTTTGATATTATTTTTATGGTATTTAAGTGCTTATTGTGCTCAGGACTCTTTTTCTTTTATTTTTACAGTATTTGTTACGCGCTTATTATGTTCCAAGCTCTTTTTTCTTTTCATTTTTATGGTACTGGTATATAGCATGTTCAAGGGTCTTTCTCTTTTATTTTCACGGGTTTTGTTAAGTGCTTACCATGTTCTGAGCTCTTTTCTTATTTTTATGGTATTTAAGTGCTTATTATGTTCAGGGCTCTTTTTCTTTTATTTTTACAGTCTATATACACGCTTACTATGTTCCAAGCTCTTTTTTTTTTTAATTTTTATGGCATTGGTTAAGCTCGTTATATTCAGAGCTCTTTTTCTTTTATTTTTAAGGGCTTTGTTAAGCGCTTACTACGTTCCCAGCTCTTTTTTAAATGGTATTTAAGTGCTTATTATGTTCAGGGCTCTTTAATCTTTTATTTTTACAGCATTCGTTAAACTCTTACTATGTTCAGAGCTCTTTTTTAAAATTTTATGGTACTTAAGCAATTTTATGTTGGAGCTCCTTTTATTTTTATAGTATTTGCTAAGCGCTTGCTTTGTTCTGAGCTCTTTTTTTATTTTTCCGGTATTTGTTTAGCACTTATTACCTTCAGGGCTCTTTTTCTTTCACTTTCAGGGTATCTGTTAAGCGCTTACTATGTTCTGAGCTCTTTTTTAAATTTTTATGGTATGTTGAGTGTTTATTACCTTCGAGGCTCCTTTTCTTTTCTTTTTACAGTATTTTTAAAGCGCTTACTATGTTTCAAGCTCTTGTTTATTTTTATGGTATTTGTTAAGCGCTTAAAACATTCAGGGATCTTTTTCTTTTATTTTTACAGTATTTGTTAAGCGCTTACTATGTCCCGAGCTCTTTTCTTTATTATTATGGTATTTGTTTAGCACTTATTATGTTAACAGGGCTCTTTTTCTTTTATTTTTACGGTACCTCTTAAGCGCTTACTATGTTCCGAGCTCTTTTTTAAATTTTTATGATACCTGTTAAGTGCTTATTACCTTCGGGGCTCCTTTTCTTTTTATAGTATTTTTTAAGCTCTATGTTTCAAGCTCTTTTTTATCTTTATGGTATTTAAGCGCTTATATGTTCAGGGCTCTTTTTCTTTTATTTCTACTGTATTTGTTAAGGGCTTACTATGTTCTGAGCTCTTTTTTTCCCATTTTCAGGGTATCTGTTAAGCGCTTATCACGTTCAGGGCTCTTTTCCTTTTATTTTTATGGTATGTGTTAAGCGCTTACTAGGTTCTGAGCTCTTTTTTTATATTTTCATGGTATTTGTTTATTACCTTCAGGGCTCTCTTTTGATTTTTATTGTTTGTTAAGCGCAAACTATGTTCAGGGCTCCCTCTGCTCTTCCCCACTTCCCAGCCCCACAGCACTTATGTACAGATATGTAATTTTATTTATTTTTATTCATGTCTATTTCCCCACCTCTAGACTGTAAGCTCATTGTGGGAAGGGAATGTCACTGTTTCTTGTTGTATTGTCCTCTCCCAAGTGCTTAGTACAGTGCTCTGCACATAGTAAGAGCTTAATAAATACGATTGAAGGAATGAATGAGCGAATATTAAGCACTAGCCATGTTCAGGACTCTCTTTTTATTTTGAAGGTATTCGTTAAGTGCTTGGCTCTCTATTCTTAGGGTTTTTATTAAACGCTTACTATGCTCAGGCCTCTATTTATTCTTACGGTTTTGCTAAGCGCTTACTACGTTCAGAGAAGCAGCGTGGCCCAGTGGAAAGAGCCCGGGCTTTGGAGTCAGAGGTCATGGGTTCAAATCCCGGCTCCGCCAGTTGTCAGCTGTGTGACTTTGGGCAAGTCACTTCACTTCTCTGGGCCTCAGTTCCCTCATCTGGAAAATGGGGATTAAGACTGTGAGCCCCCCGTGGGACAACCTGATCACCTTGTAACTTCCCCAGCGCTTAGAACAGTGCTTTGCATGTAGTAAGCGCTTAATAAATGCCATTATTATTATTAATAAATGCCATCATTATTATTATTATTATTCAGGGCTCTTTTTTATTCTTATGATATTTAACCTCTTGCTATGTTCAAGACCTTTTTTTATCTTTATGGTATTTGTTAAGCGCTTATTATGTAGAGGGCTTTTATGGTATAAATGCCATACTATGTTAAATGCATACTATGTTCGGGGATCTTTTTCAAAATTTTTATGGTATTTATTAAGCTCCGGGCTCTTTTTTATTTTAATGGGTTTATTAAGGGCTTTCTATGTTCAGGTCTTTTTTTTTAATTTTTGTAGTATCTTTCATTCACTCATTCATTCAATCGTATTTATTGGGCGCCTACTGTGTGCAGAGCACTGTAGTAAGCGCTTGGGAAACTCCAATTCGGCAACAGACAGAGACAATCCCTACCCAACAACGGGCTCCCAGTCTAGAAGGGGGGAGACAGACAGCACACTTTTAGTATCTCAATCAATCAATCAATCGTATTTATTGAGCGCTTACTATGTGCAGAGCACTGTACTAAGCGCTTGGGAAGTACAAATTGGCAACATATAGAGACAGTCCCTACCCAACAGTGGGCTCATAGTCTAAAAGTATCTGTTATCTGTTTAGTATAATAATAATGATGATGGTATTTGTTAAGTGGTTACTATGTGCGAAGCACTGTTCTAAGCGCTGGGGGGGATACAAGGTGATAATAATAATAATAATGGCATTTATTAAGTGCTTACTATGTGCAAAGCACTGAGCACGGGTGATCAGGTTGTCCCCATGTGGGGCTCACAGCCTTCATCCCCATTTTACAGATGAGGTAACTGAGGCCCAGAGAAGTGAAGTGACTTGCCTAAAGTCACACAGCCGACAAGCGGTGGAGTCGGGATTGGAACCCATGACCTCTGACTCCCAAGCCCGGGCTCTTTCCACTGAGCCACGCTGCTTCTGTTTAATATCTGTTTAGTTTAGTTTAGTATCAGTTTATTATCTGTTAAGCACTTACTATGTGTTAAGACCTGTTCTAAGCACTGGGGTAGAAACGAGCAAATTCATTCACTCCTTCATTCAATCGTATTTATTGAGTGCTTACTGTGTGCAATCAATCAATCAATCAATCAATCGTATTTATTGAGCGCTTACTGTGTGCAGGGCACTGTACTAAGCGCTTGGGAAGTACAAGTTGGCAACATATAGAGACGGTCCCTACCCAACAGTGTGCAGAGTACTAAGCGCTTGGGAATCAGATTGCACACAGTCTAAATCGGAGGGGGGAGGATTTAATCCCCATTTTACGGGTGAGGAGACTGAGGCACAGAGAAGTGAAGTGGCTCTGCCAAAGCCATACAGCGGACAAGCAGCGAAGCCAGGATTAGAACACAGGTCTTTTCTTTTCATGGTATTTGTTAAGCGCTTACTATGGGCCAAGCGCTGGGGTAGATACGAGCTAATCCGGCTGGACACAAGAGTCCCTGTTCCACGTGGGGCTCGCGGTCTCAATCCCCATTTTACAGATGCGGTCACTGAGGCCCAGAGAAGTGAAGTGACTTGTCCAAGGTCACACAGAGGACAGTGAGTGGAGTGGGATTAGAACTTGGGTCCTTGTGAATCCCAGGTCGGTGCTCTATCCACTACATCATGCTGCTTCCCATCCATCCATCCATCCATCCATCCATCCATCCATCCATCCATCCATCCACTGATCGATCGATCCATCCATCCATCCATCTATTCATTCCAATCGTATTTATTTATTGAGCGCTTACTGTGTGTCCCAACTTGCCCAGTGGCTGCTACAAGTCAAAACTCCCCCGTGCCGGGCAGCAGCGGCCCGGGACGGAGTCCAGGGCGGAGACTCGAGTTGACCGCGCGGAAGGCGGCCGTGGTCAACCGCTTCCCGATTTTTCCCGAGAAAACTCTATGGATCCACTACCGGAACGATGGCGGATGGAGAGCGGGGCCTTCTGGGAGAGATGCGTCCGCGACGTCGCTATGGGTCGGGGACGACTCGACGGCTTAAGACAAGACCCCAGTGCTTAATACAGTGCTTGGCACATAGTAGGCGCTTAACAAATGCTATTATTATTACAATAATAATAATAATGATGGCATTTATTAAGCATTTACTATGTGCAAAGCACCGTTCTAAGCGCTGGGGAGGTTACAAGGTGATCAGGTTGTGTCACGGGGGGCTCACAGTCTTAATCCCCATTTTACAGATGAGGGAACTGAGGCCCAGAGAAGTGAAGCGACTTGCCCAAAGTCACACAGCTGGCAATTGGTGGAGCCGGGATTTGAACCCGTGACCTCTGACTCCAAAGCCCGGGCTCTTTCCACTGAGCCACGCTGCTTCTCTAACAGACAATATTGGTCAGTGAGGACAAAATGCCAAAAGCTAACACTGAGAAGTAGGGATCCCGTCTGGCTCCTTCTCGGTTGGGGAGTAATAATAATAATAATAATAATAATAATAATAATAATAATAATAATAGTATTTGTTAAGTGCTTACTATATGTGAAGCACTGTTCTAAGCACTGGGGGGGGGGGGGATCAGGTGATCCCATGTGGGGCTCACAGTCTTAATATCCACTTTGCAGATGAGGTAACGGAGGCACAGAGAAGTGAAGTGACTTGTCCAAGGTCACACAGCTGACAAGTGGCAGAGGCAGCATTCGAACCCATGACCTCTGGCTCCCAAGCCTGGGCTCTTTCCCTACCCAACAACGGGCTCACAGTCTAGAAGAGGGGAGACAGACAATGAAACAAAGCAAAACAAGTAGACAGGCATCAGTGGCATATAAATAAATGGAATTATAGATATATATATACATCATTAATCAAATAAATAGAATAATAAATGTGTACATATGTAGACAAGTGCTGAGGGGCGGAGAGGGGGGTAACGATAATGATGGCATTTATTAAGCGCTTACTATGTGCAAAACACTGCTCTAAGCGCTGGGGAGGTTACAAGGTGATCAGGTTGTCCCCCGTGGGGCTCACAGTCTTAATCCCCATTTTCCAGATGAAGTAACTGAGGCACAGAGAAGTGAAGTGGCTTGCCCAAGGTCACACAGCAGACAAGTGGCAGAGCTGGGATTAGAACCCACGTCCTATGGTTCTACCAGCCTGAGGGTGAGGAGAATAACAAGCGTCCAGAGGGGACAGAGCAAACTGTATAGACGACACAAATAAATGTATATATTTGTGCTTCACATCTGAGGGCGATTCCACCGATGAAGATGAAGTTCATCTTTGAGTCACACAGCAGGCATGTGGCACAGCGGAATTCGGCCCCATGACCTCTGACTTGACTTTGGACAAGTCACTTCACTTCTCTGGGCAGCGTGGCTCAGTGGAAAGAGCCCGGGCTTTGGAGTCAGAGGTCATGGGTTCAAATCCCGGCTCCGCCACTTGTCAGCTGTGTGATTTTGGGCGTCACAACTTCTCTGTGCCTCAGTTACCTCATCTGTCAAATGGGGATTAAGACTGTGAACCCCACATGGGACAACCTGATCACCTTGTGACCTCCCCAGTGCTTAGAACAGTGCTTTGCACATAGTAAGCGCTTAAAACATGCCATCATTATTATTATTATTATTATTACGTGTAAAATGGGGATGAAGACTGTGAGCCCGCCGTGGGACAACCTGATCACCTTGTAAACACCCCAGCGCTTAAAACAGTGCTTTGGATGAGAAGCAGCGTGGCTCAGTGGAAAGAGCCCGGGCTTTGGAGTCAGAGGTCGTGGGTTCAAATGCCGGTTCTGTCAGCTGTGTGACTTTGGGCAAGTCATTTAACTTCTCTGTGCCTCAGTTACCTCATCTGTAAAATGGGGATTAAAACTGTGAGCCCCCCGTGGGACAGCCTGATCACCTTGTAAACTCCCCAGTGCTTAGAACAGTGCTTTGCACATAGTAAGAGCTTAGCAAATACCATCATCATTATTATTATTAGTAAGTGCTTAATAAATGCCATTATTATTATTTTTTATTATTATTATTATTATTAACACCAAGTCACACCACAGTAGGGCTTTGAAGGGGGGAAGTGTGCTAGTTTGGTGGATAACAATAATAATATTAATAATAATAACAAGGGAAGCAGCGTGGCTCAGTGGAAAGAGCCCGGGCTTTGGAGACAGAGGTCATGGGTTCAAATCCCGGCTCTGCCAATTGTCAGCTGTGTCACTTTGGGCAAGTCACTTCACTTCTCTGGGCCTCAGTTCCCTCATCCGTAAAATGGGAATTAAGATTGTGATCCCCGCCGTGGGACAACCTGATCACCTTGTAACCTCCCCAGCGCTTACAGCAGTGCTTCGCACATAGTAAGCGCTTAATAAATGCCATTATTATTATTGTTATTATTTGGAGTCAGAGGTCATGAGTTCAAATCCCGGCTCTGCCAGTTGTCAGCTGTGTGACTTTGGGCAACTCACTTCACTTCTCTGGGCCTCAGTTACCTCATCTGTAAAATGGGAATTAAGATTGTGATCCCCCACTGTGGGACAACCTGATCACCTTGTAACCTCCCCAGTGCTTAGAACAGTGCTATGTACATAGTAAGCGCTTAATAAATGCCATTATTATTATTATTATTGTTATTATTTGGAGTCAGAGGTCATGGGTTCAAATCCCAGCTCTGCCAGTTGTCAGCTGTGTGACTTTGGGCAAGTCACTTCCACTTCTCTGGGCCTCCGTTACCTCATCTGTATAATGGGAATTAAGATTGTGATCTCCCCCGTGGGACAACCTGATCACCTTGTAGCCTCCCCAGGGCTTAGAACACTGCTTTGCACGTAGTAAGCGCTTAATAATAATAATGATAATAATAATGATGTTAAGTGCTTACTTAATAAATGCCTTTATTATTATTATTATTATTAATGATGGCATTTGTCTCCCCTTTCTAGACTGTGAGCCCACTGTTGGGTAGGGACCGTCTCTAGATGTTGCCAACTTGGACTTCCCAAGCGCTTAGTCCAGTGCTCTGCACACAGTAAGCGCTCAATAAATACGATTGATTGATTGATTGATTGATTGATTGATTAGGCTGTGAGGACCCACCTGCAGGAAGCCCATGTCGATGAGGTGCCTCTTGGCGAAGTAGAAGGAGCCGTTCTCGTAGAGTTCCCCGTCCCAGTCCTGCCGTCGAGGCCTCTTGGCGGGATTCAAGTTCAACGGCTCCGTCACCTCGTTCCCTGCCGACACACAACCGGGCGTCCAGCACGCTCTGAGATGGAGCCCCCCCCCACCCCCCATCCCCCCCGCCTCACCTCCTTCAATCAATCAATCAATCAATCGTATTTATTGAGCGCTTACTGTGTGCGGATCACTGTACTAAGCGCTTGGGAAGGACAAGTCGGCAACATATAGAGACGGTCCCTACCCAACAGTGGGCTCACAGTCTAAAAGGGGGAGACGGAGAACAAAAGCAAACATACTAACAAAATAAAATAAATAGAATAGATATGTACAAGTAAAATAGAGTAATAAATCTGCACAAACATATATACATATATACAGGTGCAGTGGGGAAGGGAAGGAGGTAAGACGGTGGGGATGGGGAGGGGGACGAGCCTTCCCTTCCCCACAGCACCTGTATATATGTTTGTACAGATTTATTACTCTATTTATTCTACTTGTACATATCTATTCTATTTATTTTATTTTGTTAATGTGTTTGGTTTTGTTGTCTGTCTCCACCTTCTAGACTGTGAGCCCACTGTTGGGTAGGGACCGTCTCTATATGTTGCCAACTGGGACTTCCCAAGTGCTTAGTACAGCGCTCTGCACACAGTAAGCGCTCAATAAATACGACTGATTGATTGATTGACTGATTGATTGATTTCCCTCGGCTCCTCCTCCCCTCCCCATTGCCCCACTCCCCCATTCATTCCATCCCATACTGTGAGCCCGCTGTTGGGTTGGGACCGTCTCTATATGTTGCCAACTTGGACTTCCCAAGCTCTTAGTCCAGTGCTCTGCACACAGTAAGCGCTCAATAAATATGAATGAATGAATGAATGAATTGAGCGCTTACTGTGTACTGTGTACTAAGCGCTTGGGCTATTACTCTATTTGTTTTACTTGTACATATTTATTCTATTTATTTTATTTTGTTAACGTGTTTTGTTTTGTTGTCTGTCTCCCCCTTCTAGACTGCGAGCCCACTGATGGGTAGGGACCGTCTCTAGATGTTGCCAACTTGTACTTCCCAGGCGCTTAGTACAGGGCTCTGCACACAGAAAGCGCTCAATAAATAAGAATGAATGAATGAATGAATTGAGCACTTACTGTGTACTGTGTACTGTGGACTAAGCGCTTGGGCTATTACTCTATTTATTTATTTTACTTGTACATATTTATTCTATTTATTTTAGTTTGTTAATATGTTTTGTTTTGTTCTCTGTCTCCCCGTTCTAGACTGTGAGCCCACTGTTGGGTAGGGACCATCTCTATATATTGCTAACTTGTACTTCCCAAGCGCTTAGTACAGTGCTTTGCACACAGTAAGCGCTCAATAAATATGATTGAATGAGTGAATGAATGAACAATGGGCTCACAGTCTAGAAGGGGGGAGACAGACAACAAAACAAGTAGTTGTCATCTGTGTGACTTTGGGCAAGTCACTTCAGTTCTCTGGGCCTCAGTTCCCTTATCTGTAAAATGGGGATTAAGACTGTGAGCTCCACGTGGGACAACCTGATCGCCTTGTATCCCCCCCAGTGCTTAGAACAGTACTTTGCACATAGTAAGCGCTTAACAAATACCATCGTTATTATTATATGTTGCCGACTTGTTCTTCCCAAGTGCTTGGTCTAGTGCTCTGCACACAGTAAACACTTAATAAATATGATTGAATGAATTTATGAACAAATACCATTATTATAATTATTATTATTCATTCATTCATTCAATCACATTTATTGAGCGCTTACTGTGTGCAGAGCACTGTACTAAGCGCTTGGGAAGTCCAGGTTGGCAACCTATGGAGACGGTCCCTACCCAACAGTGGGCTCACAGTCTAGAAGGGGGAGACAGACAGCAAAACAAAACATGTTAACAAAATAAAATAAATAGAATAAATATGTACAGATAAAATAAATAAATAGGGTAATAAATACGACTGACTGAATGAAAGTACTAGACTCTCAGCCACTTGCATTCAAGCGCTTACTACAGTGTTCTGCACACAGTAAGTGCTCAATAAATACGATTGAATGAATAAATGAATTCTGGGGGCACAGCAAGTGGCAAAGTGCCCATTCATGTTTTTCCCCGTGATAGCCTTCTAGACTGTGAGCCCACTGTTGGGTAGGGACCGTCTCTAGATGTTGCCAACTTGGACTTCCCAAGCGCTTAGTCCAGTGCTCTGCACCCACTAAGCGCTCCATTAATACGATTGATTGATTGATAAAATGGGGATTGACGGTGATCCCCCCGTGGCCAACCAGATCACCCTGTAACCTCCCCAGCGCTTAGAACCGTGCTTTGCACATAGCAAGCGCTTAATAAATGCCACCATTATTATTATTACCATCACGACTATTATGATGATGATGACGACGATTACCTCCTTTCTTAATCTCGCTCCAGCGGAACTGATGGCGTCGCACGACGGAGAAGACGGAGTCGAAGCCGCCGTCCCGGATCATCTCAGCCACTTTCTGCAGGTTGGCCGGGTGGAGGCACGGGGACGTGGCCTGGATGTTCCCCACGATGTCGACCTCTGCGGGGAGCGAGGACGGAGAAGGTGATGGATGGAGTGGACGCCCGGGGGGGACCCCGGACATGGGGAGTCCCGGGAGGGTGGGCTTCTCACCTCCCTTCTCTCCTTCTCCAGCCCACCCCGCACCCTCCGCTCCTCTGCCACTAATCTCCTCACCGTTAGGCCTCATTCTCGCCTGTCCCGCCGTCGACCGCCGGCCCACGTCCTCCACACATCCACCAAACTATCCCTCTTCCTCCCTTCAAAGCCCTCCTGAGAGCTCACCTCCTCCAGGAGGCCTTCCCACACTGAGCCCCCTCCTTCCCCTCCCTCCCCATACCTCCTTCCCCTCCCCACAGCAATTTGTACATATATTTGTACAGCTTTGTCACTCTCTTTCGCTTGTCTATATTTCCTGTTCTATTTATTTTGTTAATGATGGGCATCTAGCTTTAATTCTATTTGGTCTGAGGATTTTGACACCCATCTACTTGCTTTGTTTTAATAATAATAATAATGATGATGGCATTTATTAAGCGCTTACTATGTGCAAAGCACTGTTCTAAGCGCTGGGGAAGTTACAAGGTGATCAGGGTGTCCCACAGGAGGCTCCCAGTCTTAATCCCCGTTTTACAGATGAGGGAACTGAGGCCCAGAGAAGTGAAGTGACTTGCCCAAAGTCACCAAGCTGACAAGTGGCAGAGCCGGGATTTGAACCCCTGACCTCTGACACCAAAGCCCGGGCTCTTTCCACTGAGCCACGCTGCTTTGTTGTCTGTCTCCCCCTTCTAGACTGTAAAGAGCAGAGTACTTTTCATCCACCTTCCCAGCCCCACACCGCTTACGTCCACATCTGTCATTTTATTTGTTTTTACTGATGTCTGTCCCATTCATTCATTAATTCAATCATATTTATTGAGCGCAGACTATGTGCAGAGCACTTTTCATCCACCGTCCCAGCCCCACACCGCTTATGTCCACATCTGTCATTTTATTTATTTTTATTGATGTCTGTCTCATCATTCATTCGATCGTATTTATTGAGCGCTGACTGTGCGCAGAGCACTTTTCATCCACCTTCCCAGCCCCACACCGCTTATGTTCACATCTGTCATTTTATTTATTTTTATTGATGTCTGTCTCATTCATTCACTCATTCAATTGTATTTATTGAGCGCTGACTGTGTGCAGAGCACTTTTCATCCACCTTGCCAGCCCCACACCGCTTATGTCCACATCTGTCATTTTATTTATTTTTATTGATGTCTGTCTCATCATTCATTCATATTTATTGAGCGCTGTGTGCAGAGCACTTTTCATCCACCTTCCCAGCCCCACACCGTTTATGTCCACATCTGTCATTTTATTTGTTAGTACTGATGTCTGTCCCATTCATTCACTAATTCAATCATATTTATTGAGCGCAGACTGTGTGCAGAGCACTTTCCATCCACCGTCCCAGCCCCACACCGCTTATGTCCACATCTGTCATTTTATTTATTTTTATTGATGTCTGTCTCATCATTCATTCGATCGTATTTATTGAGCGCTGACTGTGCGCAGAGCACTTTTCATCCACCTTCCCAGCCCCACACCGCTTATGTTCACATCTGTCATTTTATTTATTTTTATTGATGTCTGTCTCATTCATTCACTCATTCAATTGTATTTATTGAGCGCTGACTGTGTGCAGAGCACTTTTCATCCACTTTGCCAGCCCCACACCGCTTATGTCCACATCTGTCATTTTATTTATTTTTATTGATGTCTGTCTCATCATTCATTCGATCGTATTTATTGAGCGCTGACTGTGCGCAGAGCACTTTTCATCCACCTTCCCAGCCCCACACCGCTTATGTCCACATCTGTCATTTTATTTATTTTTATTGATGTCTGTCTCATTCATTCACTCATTCAATTGTATTTATTGAGCGCTGACTGTGTGCAGAGCACTTTTCATCCACCTTGCCAGCCCCACACCGCTTATGTCCACATCTGTCATTTTATTTATTTTTATTGATGTCTGTCTCATCATTCATTCATATTTATTGAGCGCTGACTGTGTGCAGAGCACTTTCCATCCACCTTCCCAGCCCCACACCGCTTATGTCCACATCTGTCATTTTATTTGTTTTTATTGATGTCTGTCCCATTCATTCATTAATTCAATCATATTTATTGAGCGCAGACTGTGTGCAGAGCACTTTTCATCTACCTTCCCAGCCCCACACCGCTTATGTCCACATCTGTCATTTTATTTATTTTTATTGATGTCTGTCTCATCATTCATTCAATCGTATTTATTGAGCGCTGGCTGTGTGCAGAGCATTTTCATCCACCTTCCCAGCCCCACACCGCTTGTGTCCACACCTGTCATTTTATTTATTTTTATTGATGTCTGTCTCATTCATTCATTCAATCGTATTTACTGAGCGCTGTGTGCAGAGCACTTTTTATCCACCTTCCCAGCCCCACACCGCTTATGTCCACATCTGTCATTTTATTTATTTTTATTGGTCTGTCTCATTCATTCACTCATTCAATCGTATTTATTGAGCGCTGGCTGTGTGCAGAGCATTTTCATCCACCTTCCCAGCCCCACACCGCTTGTGTCCACACCTGTCATTTTATTTATTTTTATTGATGTCTGTCTCATTCATTCATTCAGTCGTATTTACTGAGCGCTGTGTGCAGAGCACTTTTTATCCACCTTCCCAGCCCCACACCGCTTATGTCCACATCTGTCATTTTATTTATTTTTATTGGTCTGTCTCATTCATTCACTCATTCAATCGTATTTATTGAGCGCTGACTGTGTGCAGAGCACTTTTCATCCACCTTCCCAGCCCCTCACCGCTTATGTCCACATCTGTCATTTTATTTATTTTTATTGATGTCTGTCTCATTCATTCACTCATTCAATCGTACTTATTGAGCGCCGACTGTGTGCAGAGCACTTTTCATCCACCTTGCCAGCACCACACCGCTTATGTCCACATCTGTCATTTTATTCATTTTTATTGATGTCTGTTTCATTCATTCACTCAATCGTATTTATTGAGCACTGACTGTGTGCAGAGCACTTTCCATCCACCTTCCCAGCCCCACACCGCTTATGTCCACATCTGTCATTTTATTTATTTTTATTGATGTCTGTCCCATTCATTCACTCATTCAATCGTATTTATTGAGCGCTGACTGTGTGCAGAGCACTTTTCATCCACCTTCCCAACCCCACACCGCTTATGTCCACATCTGTCATTTTATTTATTTTCATTGATGTCTGTCTCATTCATTCACTCAATCGTATTTATTGAGCGCTGACTGTGTGCAGAGCACTTTCCATCCACCTTGCCAGCCCCACACCGCTTATGTCCACATCTGTCATTTTATTTATTTTTATTGATGTCTGTCTCATTCATTCACTCAATCGTATTTATTGAGCGCTGACTGTGTGCAGAGCACTTTTCATCCACCTTCCCAGCCCCACACCTCTTATGTCCACACCTGTCATTTTATTTATTTTTATTGATGTCTGTCCCATTCATTCACTCATTCAATCGTATTTATTGAGCGCTGACTGTGTGCAGAGCACTTTTCATCCACCTTCCCAACCCCACACCGCTTATGTCCACATCTGTCATTTTATTTATTTTCATTGATGTCTGTCTCATTCATTCACTCAATCGTATTTATTGAGCGCTGACTGTGTGCAGAGCACTTTCCATCCACCTTCCCAGCCCCACACCGCTTATGTCCACATCTGTCATTTTATTTATTTTTATAGATGTCTGTCTCATTCATTCACTCATTCAATCGTATTTATTGAGCACTGACTGTGTGCAGAGCACTTTTCATCCACCTTCCCAGCCCCACACCGCTTATGTCCACATCTGTCATTTTATTTATTTTTATTGATGTCTGTCTCATTCATTTATTCATTCAATCATATTTATTGAGTTCTGACTGTGTGCAGAGCACTTTTCATCCACCTTACCAGCCCCTCACTGCTTATGTCCACATCTGTCATTTTATTTATTTTTATTGATGTCTGTCTCATTCATTCACTCATTCATTCAATCGTACTTATTGAGCGCTGTGTGCAGAGCACTTTTCATCCACCTTCCCAGCCCCACACCGCTTATGTCCACATCTGTCATTTTATTTATTTTTATTGATGTCTGTCTCATTCATTCACTCATTCAATCGTTTTTATTGAGTGCTGACTGTGTGCAGAGCACTTTTCATCCACCTTGCCAGCCCCACACCGCTTATGTCCACATCTGTCATTTCATTTATTTTTATAGATGTCTCATTCATTCGTTCATTCAATCGCATTTATTGAGCGCTGACTGTGTGCAGAGCACTTTTCATCCACCTTCCCAGCCCCACACCGCTTATGTCCACATCTGTCATTTTATTTATTTTTATTGATGACTGTCTCATTCATTCACTCATTCAATCGTATTTATTGAGCGCTGACTGTGTGCAGAGCACTTTTCATCCACCTTCCCAGCCCCACACCGCTTATGTCCACATCTGTCATTTTATTTATTTTTATTGATGACTGTCTCATTCATTCACTCATTCAATCATATTTATTGAGCACTGACTGTGCGCAGAGCACTTTTCATCCACCTTCCCAGCCCCACACCGCTTATGTCCACATCTGTCATTTTATTTATTTTTATTGATGTCTGTCATTCATTCGCTCATTCAATCGTATTTATTGAGTGCTGACTGTGTGCAGAGCACTTTCCATCCACCTTCCCAGCCCCACACCGCTTATGTCCACATCTGTCATTTCATTTATTTTTACTGATGTCTGTCTCATTCATTCATTCATTCAATCGTATTTATTGAGCGCTGACTGTGTGCACAGCACTGGACTAAGCGCTTCGGAAGTACAAGTCGGCAACGTATAGAGACGGTCCCTACCCAACAACGGGCTCACAGTCTAGAAGGGGGAGACAGACGACAAAACAAAACACGTGGACAGGTGTCAAAATAGTCAGAACAAATAGAATTAAGCTCGTTACAGGCAGCGAATGTCTCTGTTTATTGTTATGTTGTACTTTCCAAGCGCTTAGTCCAGTGCTCTGCACACAGTAAGCGCTCAATAAATGACTGAATGAATGAAAAATGCAACGGCACAAGGGATGCCTATTTGCCATTAGGGAAGCAGTGTGGCTCAGTGGAAAGAGCCCGGGCTTTGGAGTCAGAGGTCATGGGTTTGAATCCCGGCTCTGCCACATGTCTGCTGTGTAACCTTGGGGAAGTTACTTCACTTCTCTGTGCCTCAGTTCCCTCATCTGTAAACTGGGGATGAAGACTCTGAGCCCCACGAGGGACAACCTGATGACCTTGTATCATCCCCAGCGCTTAGAACAGTGCTTGGCACGATAGTAGGCGCTTAACAAATACCATTATTGTTATTCGATCAGATTCACTGAGCGCTTACTGTGTGCAAAGCGCTGTTCTACCGGGACTGTGGCACTCGCAGAAGATGCATGCAGTGACAAGTGAAGCAGGGGGTGAATAATAATAATAACAGCAATAATAATGATGGTATTGTCTGGTTGTCTGGTATTGTCAGCTTGTCTGCTGTGTGACTTTGGGCAAGTCACTTCACTTCTCTGGGCCTCAGTTCCCTCATCTGTAAAATGGGGATGAAGACTGTGAGCCACCACATGGGACAACCTGATCACCTTGCAACCTCCCCAGCGCTTAGAACAGTGCTTTGCACACAGTAAGCGCTTAACAAATGTCATCATTATTATTATCAATCAATCGTGTTTATTGAGCGTTTACTGTGTGCAGAGCACTGTACTAAGCGCTTGGGAAGTCTAAGTTGGCAACATCTAGAGACGGTCCCTCCCCAACAGTGGGCTCACAGTCTAGAAGGGGGAGACAGAGAACAAAACCAAACATATTAACAAAGTAAAATAAAATATTATTTGTTAAGCGCTATGTGCCAAGCACTGTTCTAAGCGCTGGGGGAGATACAGGGTCTTCAGGTTGTCCCACGTAGGAGAAGCAGTGTGGCTCAGTGGCAGGAGCCCGGATTTGGGAGTCAGAGGTCATGGGTTCTAATCCTGACTCTTCCGCTTGCCTTTGACACTGTGGCCCACCCCCTTCTCCTCAACACGCTATCTGACCTTGGCTTCACAGACTCCGTCCTCTCCTGGTTCTCCTCTTATCTCTCCGGCCGTTCTTTCTCAGTCTCTTTTGCGGGCTCCTCCTCCCCCTCCCATCCCCTTACTGTGGGGGTTCCCCAAGGGTCAGTGCTTGGTCCCCTTCTGTTCTCGATCTACACGCACTCCCTCGGTGACCTCATTCGCTCCCACGGCTTCAACTATCATCTCTACGCTGATGACACCCAGATCTCCATCTCTGCCCCTGCTCTCTCCCCCTCCCTCCAGGCTCGCATCTCCTCCTGCCTTCGGGACATCTCCATCTGGATGTCTGCCCGCCACCTAAAGCTCAACATGTCCAAGACTGAACTCCTTGTCTTCCCTCCCAAGCCCTGCCCTCTCCCTGACTTTCCCATTTCTGTTGACGGCACTACCATCCTTCCCGTTTCACAGGCCCACAACCTTGGTGTCATCCTCGACTCCGCTCTCTCGTTCACCCCTCACATCCAATCCGTCACCAAAACCTGCCGGTCTCAGCTCCGCAACATTGCCAGGATCCGCCCTTTCCTCTCCATCCCAACCGCTCCCCTGCTCATTCAAGCTCTCATCCTATCCCATCTGGATTACTGCACCAGCCTTCCCTCTGATCTCCCATCCTCGTGTCTCTCCCCACTTCGATCCATACTTCATGCTGCTGCCCGGATTATCTTTGTCCAGAAACGCTCTGGGCATATCACTCCCCTCCTCAAAAATCCCCAGTGGCTACCAATCAATCTGCGCATCAGGCAGAAACTCCTCACCCTGGGCTTCCAGGCTGTCCGTTCATCCCCTGGCCCCCTCCTACCTCACCTCCCTTCTCTCCTTCTCCAGCACAGCCCACTCCTCCGCCGCTGATCTCCTCACCGTACCTCGCTCTCACCTGTCCCGCCATGGACCCCCGGCCCACGTCCTCCCCCGGGCCTGGAATGCCCCCAATCCCTCTGCCCATCCGCCGCGCTAGCTCTCTTCCTCCCTTCAAGGCCCTGCTGAGAGCTCACCTCCTCCAGGAGGCCTTCCCAGACTGAGCCCCTTCCTTCCTCTCCCCCTCGTCCCCCTCTCCATCCCCCCATCTTACCTCCTTCCCTTCCCCACAGCACCTGTATATATGTATATATGGTTGTACATATTTATTACTCTATTTATTTATTTATTTATTTTTTTATTTATCTTACTTGTACATTTCTATCCTATTTATTTTATTTTGTTGGTATGTTTGGTTCTGTTCTCTGTCTCCCCCTTTTAGACTGTGAGCCCACTGTTGGGTAGGGACTGTCTCTATGTGTTGCCAATTTGTACTTCCCAAGCGCTTAGTACAGTGCTCTGCACATAGTAAGCGCTCAATAAATATGACTGATTGATTGATTGTCAGCTGTGTGACTTTGGGCAAGTCGCTTCACTTCTCTGGGCCTCAGTGACCTCATCTGGAAACTGGGGATGAAGACTGTGAGTCCCACGTGGGACAACCTGATCACCCTGTATCCCCCTCCGGTGCTTAGAACAGTGCTTGGCACATAGTAAGCGCTTAACAAATACCAACATCATTATGCCCAAGCGCTGTGGGGCGCGGACGGAGGGAGGGAGTCGGGGCGATGGGGAGGGGAAGCAGAGGAAAAGGGGGGATCAACCTGGGAAGGCCTCCCGGAAGAGGTGCTGTTCACAGTACAGTGCTCTGCACACAGTAAGCGCTCAATAAATACGATTATACTATACCGACTCGAGTTCGTTCATTCATTCGGTCATATCTATTGAGCGCTTACTGTGTGCAGAGCACTGTACTAAGCGCTTGGTCCCCCTCTCCATCCCCCCCATCTTACTTCCTTCCCTTCCCCACAGCATCTGTATATATGTATATATGTTTGTACATATTTATTACTCTATTTATTTATTTAACTTGCACATATCTATTCTATTTATTTTATTTTGTTAATATGTTTGGTTTTGTTCTCCATCTCCCCCTTCCAGACCGTGACCCCACTAAGAGCTTGGTTCCCCTCTCCATCCCCCCCGTCTTACCTCCTTCCCTTCCCCACAGCACCTGTATATCTGTATATATGTTTGTACATATTTATTACTCTATTTATTTATTTTACTTGCACATATCTTTTCTATTTATTTTATTTTGTTAATATGTTTGGTTTTGTTCTCTGTCTCCCCCTTCTAGACCGTGAGCCCACTAAGCGCTTGGCCCCCCCTCCATCCCCCCCGTCTTACCTCCTTCCTTTCCCCACAGCACCTGAATATCTGTATATATGTTTGTACAGATTTATTACTCTATTTATTTATTTTACTTGTACATATCTATTCTGTTTATTTTATTTTGTTAATATGTTTGGTTTCGTTCTCTGTCTCTCCCTCCTAGACTGTGAGCCCACTGTTGGGTAGGGACCGTCTCTAGATGTTGCCGACTTGGACTTCCCAAGCGCTTAGTCCAGTGCTCTGCGCACAGTAAGCGCTCAATAAGTACGATTGATTGACAGTTCTCTCACCGTTGTGGTAACTGAGGAACTCCACGATGGCGTCGAGGGAGGTGGAGCTGTCCTTGGCCACCTCGGAGCTGCGGCGGTGGACTTCGGCTCCGAACTGCCGGGCCACTTTCTCGATCTCGTCGTGGTCCGTGGAGACCCACACGCTGCGATGACAGAGGGGAACGCAAACCCGGGGGAAGAGAGTCACCACGAAACAGTGACGGGTGACGGCATGTCTTGAACGCCTATCCGGTGCGGAGCACTGGCCTAAACGCTCGGGAGAAGCAGCGTGGCCCAGCGGAAAGAGTCCAAAGAGTCAGGGGTCGTGGGTTCAAATCCCGGCTCCGCCAACTGTCAGCTGGGTGACTTTGGGCAAGTCACGTCACTTCTCTGGGCCTCAGTTCCCTCATCTGGAAAATGGGGATTGAGACTGGGAGCCCCCCGGGGGGCAACCTGATCTCCTTGTAACCTCTCCAGCGCTTAGAACAGTGCTTTGCACATAGTAAGTGCTTAACAAATGCCATTATCATCATCACCTGTATATATGCATGTACATATTTATTACTCAATTTATTTATTTATTTTGCTTGTACATATCTATTCTATTTATTTTATTTTGTTAGTGTGTTTGGTTTTGTTCTCTGTCTCCCCCTTTTAGACTGTGAGCCCACTGTTGGGTAGGGACTGTCTCTAGATGTTGCCAACTTGTACTTCCCAAGCGCTTAGTACAGTGCTCTGCACATAGTAAGCGCTCAATAAATACGATTGATGATGATGATGATGATTGGTGACTTTGGGCAAGTCACGTCACTTCTCTGGGCCTCAGTTCCCTCATCTGGAAAATGGGGATGAAGACTGTGAGCCCACCATGGGACAACCTGATCTCCTTGTAACCTCCCCAGCGCTTAGAACAGTGCTTTGCACATAGTAAGCGCTTAACAAATGCCATTATCATCATCACCTGTATATATGTATGTACATATTTATTACTCTATTTATTTATCTTACTTGTACATATCTATTCTATTTATTTTATTTTGTTAATATGTTTGGTTTTGTTCTCTCAAGACTGTGAGCCCACTGTCGGGTAGGGACCGTCTCTATATGTTGCCAACTTGGACTTCCCAAGCACTTAGTACGGTGCTCTGCACACAGTAAGCGCTCAATAAATATGATTGATTGATCATCATCATCTCCTTGTAACCTCCCCAGCGCTTAGAACAGTGCTTTGCACATAGTAAGCGCTTACTAAATGCCAGTATTATTACTATTATTACAAAGGGAAGGATACCAAGGGTGACACTGCCGACTGGATAGAGCCCGGGCTTGGGAGTCAGGGGACCTGGGTTCTAATCCCGGCTCTGCCGTTTAATACTAACACTACTAATACCAATAATGACAGTATTTGTTAAGCGCTTATAATGTGCCAAGCACTGCTCTAAGTGCTGGGATAGATACAAGGCTATCAGGTTGTCCCACATGGAGCTCACAGTCTTCATGCCTATTTTGCGGTGGAGGAAACTGAGGCACAGAGAATAATAATGATAATGGTATTTGTTAAGCACTTACTATGTGCCAAGCACTGCTCTAAGCGCTGGGACAGACACAAGGTGATCAGGTTGTCCCACGTGGAGCTCACAGTCTTCACCCCCATTTTGCAGATGAGGGAACTGAGGCGCAGAGAAGTGAAGTGACTTGGCCAAAGTCACACAGCTGACAAGTGGCGGAGCCGGGATTAGAACCCGTGACCACTGACTCCCAAGCCCGGGCTCTTTCCACTGAGCCACGCTGCTTCTCTGCTGTGTGACCTCGGGCAAGTCATTGCACTTCACTGGGCCTCAGTTCCCTCATCTGGAAGACAGAATTAAGACTTGTGAGGGCTTAGAACAGTGACAGGCACGTAGTAAGAGCTTAGCTTGTTGTCATCATCAATCGTATTTATTGAGTGCTTACTGTGTGCAGAGCACTGTACTACGCGCTTGGGAAGTACAAGTTGGCAACATATAGAGACAGTCCCTACCCAGCAGTGGGCTCACAGTCTAAAAGGGCAGGGAATGTCACTGTTTATTCATTCACTCATTCAGTCAAATTTATTGAGCGCTTACTGTGTGCAGAGCACTGTACTAAGCGCTTGGGAAGTACAAAGCGGTAGCATACAGGGACGGTCCCTACCCAACAACGGGCTCACAGTCTAGAACGGGGAGACAGACAACAAAACAAAACAAGTAGACAGGTGTCAATGCCATCAGACTAAATAGAATTATAGCTATATATACATCATGAATAAAATAAATAGAGTAATAAATATGTACAAATGAATAGAGTAATAAATACATACAAATATATACAAGTGCTGTGGGGAGGGGAAGGGGGTAGGGCTTTGGGGGGTGGTGGGGAGAGGAGGAGGAGGAGAGGAAAACGTGGGCTCAATGTGGGAAGGCCTCCTGGAGGAGGTGAGCTCTCAGTAGGGATTTGAAGGGAGGAAGAGGGATAGTTTGGCGGATGGGCAGAGGGAGGGAATTCCGGGCCAGGGGGAGGACGTGGGCTGGGGCTCGATGGCGGGACAGGCGAGAACGAGGTACGGTGAGGAGATTAGTGGCGGAGGAGCGGAGGGTGTGGGCTGGGATGGAGAAGGACAGAAGGGAGGGGAAGGAGGAGAGGGCCAGGGGATGGATGGATGGACAGCCTGGAAGCCCAGCATGAGGAGTTTCTGCCTGATGCGCAGATTGATCGGTAGCCACTGGAGATTTTTGAGGAGGGGAGTGATATGCCCAGAGCGTTTCTGGACAAAGATAATCCGGGCAGCAGCATGAAGTATGGATTGAAGTGGAGAGAGACAGGAGGATGGGAGATCGGAGAGGAGGCTGATGCAGTAATCCAGTCGGGATAGGATGAGAGCTTGAATGAGCAGGGTAGCGGTTGGGATGGAGAGGAAAGGGCGGATCTTGGCAATGTTGCGGAGCTGAGACCGGCAGGTTTTGGTGACGGCTTGGATGGGAGGGGTGAATGAGAGAGCGGAGTCGAGGATGACACCAAGGTTGCGGGCTTGTGAGACAGGAAGGATGGTAGTGCCTTCAACAGAGATGGGAAAGTCAGGGAGAGGGCAAGGTTTGGGAGGGAAGACAAGGAGCTCAGTCTTCGACATGTTGAGTTTTAGGTGGCGGGCAGACATCCAGATAGAGATGTCCTGAAGGCAGGAGGAGATACGAGCTGGAGGGAGGGGGAGAGAGCAGGGGCAGAGATGGAGATCTGGGTGTCATCAGCGTAGAGATGGTAGTTGAAGCCGTGGGAGCGAATGAGGTCACCGAGGGAGTGAGTGTAGATCGAGAACAGAAGGGGACCAAGCACTGAACCTTGGGGAACCCCCACAGTAAGGGGATGGGAGGGGGAGGAGGAGTCTGCAAAAGAGACTGAGAAAGAACGACCGGAGAGATAAGAGGAGAACCAGGAGAGGACGGAGTCTGTGAAGCCAAGGTCAGATAGCGTGTTGAGGAGAAGGGGGTGGGCCACAGTGTCGAAGGCAGCCGAGATGTCGAGGAGGATTAGGACAGAGAAGGAGCCATTGGATTTGGCAATTAGGAGGTCATTGGTGACCTTTAAGAGGGCAGTTTCAGTTGGAAGCGTAGGGGACGGAAGCCGGATTGGAGGGGGTCGAGGAGAGAGTTGGTGTTGAGGAATTCGAGGCAGCGCGTGTAGACAACTCGTTCAAGGAGTTTGGAAAGGAACGGTAGGAGGGAGATGGGGCGATAACTAGAAGGTGAGGTGGGGTCAAGAGAGGGTTTTTTTTTAGGATGGGGGAGACATGGGCATGCTTGAAGGCAGAGGGGAAGGAACCAGGGGAGAGTGAGCGGTTGAAGATGGAAGTTAAGGAGGGGAGAAGGGAAGGGGCCAGAGTTTTCATAAAATGAGAGGGAATGGGGTCCGAAGCACAGGTGGATGGGCTGGCACTTAGTATTGCCGTAATGTACTTTCCCAAGTGCTTAGTACAGTGCTCTGCACACAGTAAGTGCTTAATAAACACGATCGAATGGACAACTACTACAATTATTATTATTTGGGCTAGTGACTGAATTCTCTGTGCCTCAGTTTCCTCATTTGTAAAATGGGGAATTAATCAATGAATGGAATTGACTCAACGCTTTCTGTTTGCACAGGGTTCATTCATTCAATCATATTTATTTTGATATGTGTCTCCCCTTTCTAGACCGTAAGCCTGTGGTGGGTAGGGATTGTCTCTCTTTATTGCTGAATTGTACTTTCCGAGTGCTCAGTAAGCGCTCAGTAAATACGACCCAATGAATGAATTGAGCACTTACTGTGTGCAGAGCACTGTATTAAGTGCTTCGGCAAGTACGAGCAGCGTAGAGAAGGGTAGAAAAGCAGCGTGGCTTTGCGGCCCGAGTGTCAGAAGGACCTGGGTTCTAATCCCGGCTCTGCCACTTGTCTGCTGTGTGACCTTGGGTAAGTCACTTCCCTTCTCTGGGCCTCAGTTACCTCATCTGGAAAATGGGGATGAAGACAGTGAGTCCCTGGTGGGATAACCTGACTACCTTGTTATCTTCTCCAGTGCTTAGAACAGTGCTTGGCACATAGTAAGCACTTAAAAAATAGCATTATTATTATTATTAATATTATTATTATTACTCCAGTACTTAGAACAGTGCTTGGCACATAGTAAGCGCTTAACAAATACCACTATTATTATTATTATTATTATTATTACTCCAGCACTTAGAACAGTGCTTGGCACATAGTAAGCGCTTAACAAATACCACTATTATTATTATCATTATTATTATTATTATTACTCCAGCACCTAGAACAGTGCTTGGCACATAGTAAGCACTTAACAAATACCACTGTTATTATTATTATTATTATTATTATTATTATTACCCCAGTACTTAGAACAGTGCTTGGCACATAGTAAGTGCTTAAGAAATACCACAATAATAATAATAATAATAATAATGATTATTATTACCCCAGCACTTAGAACAGTGCTTGGCACATAGTAAGTGCTTAATAAATATGATAATTATCATTAGTATTATATACCCTATAACTTAATTCCTTTGACATTACAGGAAATGAAAAAGAAAACCCAACAGGCCGGAATTCCGGATTTGGCTGAATTCCAAGAGGAAGGGCGGATTCAAGGTAGCCAACAGCAGGAAAGCCTGGTCACACAGACAGAGCATTCATTCATTCATTCATTCAATCATATTTACTGAGCGCTTACTGTGTGCAGAGCACTGGACTAAGCGCTTGGGAAGTACAATTCAGCAACAGAGACAATCCCTACCCAACAATGGGCTCACAGTCGAAGAATAATAATAATAATACTGGTATTTGTGAATAATAATAATGTTGGTATTTGTTAAGCGCCTGGAAAGTACAATTCAGCAACAGGGACAATCCCTACCCAACAATGGGCTCACAGTCTAATAATAATAATAATACTGGTATTTGTTAATAATAATAATGTTGGTATTTGTTAAGCGCTTACTATGTGCAAGGCACTGTTCTAAGCGCCGGGGGGAATACAAGGAGATGAGGGTGTCCCATGTGGGGCTCACAGTCTTAATCCCCATTTTGCAGATGAGGGAACTGAGGCCCAGAGAAGTGAAGTGACTTGCCCAAGGTCACACAGCAGACATGTGGGGGAGGCGGGATTTGAACCTATGACCTCTGACTCCCAAGCCCGTGCTCTTTCCAAAAGCGCTTACTATAATAATAATAATAATAACAATAATGATGATGATGGTATTTGTTAAGCGCTTACTATGTGCAGAGCACTGTTCTAAGCGCCGGGGGTGGATACAAGGTGATCAAGTTGTCCCACATGGGGCTCACAGTCTTCATCCCCATTTTCCAGATGAGGGAACTGAGGCTCAGAGAAGTGAAGTGACTTGCCCAAGGCCACACAGCAGACGTGTGGCGGAGCCGGGATTCAAACCCATGACCTCTGACTCCCAAGCTTGTGCTCTTTCCAAAAGCGCTTACTATAATAATAATAATAGTAATGATGATGATGATGGCATTTGTTAAGCGCTTACTTTGTGCAGAGCACTGTTCTAAGCGCTGGGGGTGGATACAAGGTGATCAAGTTGTCCCACGTGGGGCTCACAGTCTTAATCCCCATTTTACAGATGAGGTCACTGAGGCTCAGAGAAGTGAAGTGACTAGCCCAAGGCCACACAGCAGACATATGGGGGAGCCGGGATTCGAACCCATGACCTCTGACTCCAAAGCCCGGGCTCTTTTCCACTGAGCCACGCTGCTTCTCTTCCTATGTGCAAAGCCCTCATCATCATCATCAATCGTATTTATTGAGCGCTTACTATGTGCAGAGCACTGTACTAAGCGCTTGGGAAGTACAAATTGGCAACATCTAGGAGCCATGCTCTCTTTCCAGGCCTATCTACTCCGTCAGACAGTCAGTCAATCGTACTTACTGAGCATTTACCACAGTAAGCGCTCAATAAATACGATTGATTGATTTACCATGTGCAGAGCACTGTACTAAGCGCCTACTTCGTGCCACACGCTGTTCTAAGCACTGGGGTCGATATCGGGTTGTCCCACACGAGGCTCCTAGTCTCATGGTATACGTTGCCAACGTGTCCTTCCCAAGCGCTTAGTCCATTGCTCTGCACACAGTAAGTGCTCAATAAATACGATTGCCCACTGTTGGGTGGGGACTGTCTCTATATGTTGCCAATTTGTACTTCCCAAGCGCTTAGTACAGTGCTCTGCACATAGTAAGTGCTCAATAAATACGATTGATGATGATGATCATCATCAATCGTATTTACTGAGCGCTTACTGTGATGATGATGATATGTATATATGGTTGTACATATTTATTACTCTATTTATTTATTCATTTATTTTACTTGTACCTATCTATTCTATTTATTTTATTTTGTTAGTATGTTTGGTTTTGTTCTCTGTCTCCCCCTTTTAGACTGTGAGCCCCTTGTTGGGGAGGGACCGTCTCTATATGTTGTCCCCTTGTACTTCCCAAGCGCTTAGTACAGTGCTCTGCACACAGTAAGTGCTCAATAAATAAAATTGATTGATTGATTGATACTTTTAGACTGTGAGCCCACTGTTGGGTAGGGACTGCCTCTATATGTTGTCACCTTGTACTTCCCAAGCGCTTAGTACAGTGCTCTGCACACAGTAAGCGCTCAATAAATATGATTGATTGATTGATTGATTGATTGATTGAAGAAACAGCGTGGCTCAGTGGAAAGAGCCCGGTCTTGGGAGTCAGAGGCCATGGTCAGCTGTGTGACTGTGGGCAAGTCACTTCTCTGGTCCTCAGTGACCTCATCTGGAAAATGGGGATGAAGACTGTGAGCCCCACGGGGGACAGCCTGATCACCTCGTATCCCCCCAGCGCTTAGAACAGTGCTCGGCACATAGTAAGCGTTTAACAAATGCCATTATCATCATCAATCTGTTTTAAAGTATACTACTCATATTTGTACTTGTATTTTCCCAAGCGCTTGGTAAAGCGCTTGGAGAAGCAGCATGGCTCAGCGGAAAGAGCCCGGGCTTTGGAGTCAGAGGTCATGGGTTCAAATCCCGGCTCCGCCACCTGTCAGCTGTGTGACTTTGGGCAAGTCACGTCACTTCTCTGGGCCTCAGTTCCCTCATCTGTAAAATGGGGATTAAGACTGTGAGCCCCCCGTGGGACAACCTGATCACCTTGTAACCTCCCCAGCGCTTAGAACAGTGCTTTGCACATAGTAAGCGCTTAATAAATGCTATTATTATTATTAAGACTGTGAGCCCCCCGTGGGATGACCTGATTACTTGTATCCCCCAAGCGCTTAGAACAGTGCTTTGCACATAGTAAGCGCTTAACAAATACCGTCATTATTATTATTATTTATTATTATTATTATTAAAGTGTTCTGCATACAAAAAGCACTCAGTAAATACCACCGATTGATTGATTAATTGAGGCTAGTTAAGCTAATGAGAGGATCATAAATACAAGCAAAAGCAAGGACGGAGGCCATCCCTGGAAAGGAAGCAGATCTCCTGGGGCTTAGTAATAATAATAATAATAATAATGATGGTATTTGTTAAGCGCTTACTATGTGCCAAGCACTCTTCTAAGCGCCGGGGTAAATACAAGGTCATCGGGTTGTCCCACATGGGGCTCACAGTCTCCATCCCCATTTGACAGATGAGGTCACTGAGGTCCAGAGAAGTGAAATAATAATAATAATAATAATAATAATAATAATAATAATCAAGATGGCATTTGTTAAGCGCTTACTATGTGCCAAGTGCTGTTCTGAGCGCTGGAGGAGATACAAGGTGATCAGGTTGTCCCACTTGGGGCTCACCGTCTCCATCCCCATTTGACAGATGAGGTCACTGAGGCAAAGAAAAGCAGCATGGTGGCTGGAGCCCGGGCACGGGGTTCTAATCCCGGCTCCGCCACTTGCCTGCTGTGTGACCTTGGGCAAGTCACTTCACTCCTCTGGGCCTCAGTTCCCTCATCTGGAAAATGGGGATGAAGACGGTGAGCCCCTGGTGGGACAACCTGATCACCTTTATTACTCTAGTTATTTATTTATTTTATTTGTACACATTTATTCTATTTATTTTGTTAATATGTTTTGTCGTCCGCCTCCCCCTTCTAGACTGTGAGCCCGCCGTTGGGTAGGGACCGGCTCTAGATGTTGCCAACTTGGACTTCCCAAGCGCTTAGTCCAGTGCTCTGCACACAGTGAGCGCTCAATAAATACGATTGAATGAATGAATGAATGAAACGGAGGCCCAAAGAAGGGAAGTGACTTGCCCAGGGTCACATGGCGGGGCTGGGCAAATAGGGCTATTAAAATCCACTGTGATAAAACACCTGGCTCTTTGGACTCCTGTACATCTTCTGCCCTTCCGGGAAGCAGTGTGGCCTAGTGGGTAGAGCCCTGGCCTGGCAGTACGAAGGTCATGGGTTCTAATCCCGCCTCTGCCACTTGTCTGCTGGGTGTGACCTTGGGCGAGCCCATTCACTTCTCCAGGCCTCAGTTCCCTCATCTGGAAAATGAGGATGGAGACTGTGAGCCCCACATGGGACAGGGACTGTGTCCAACCCGATCTGCTTGTATCCACCGCAGCGCTTAGCACAGTGCCTGACACATAGTGAGAGCTTAACAAATACCAACATTATAATAATAATAATAACGATAGTATTTATTAAGCACTTACTGTGTGCAAAGCACTGTTCTAAGCGCTGGGGAGGTCACAAGGTGATCAGGTTGTCCCACGGGGGGATCACAGTCTTCATCTCCACATTATTATTAATAATAATAATAATGATAATAGTAATGGCATTTGTGAAGTGCTTACTATGTTCCAAGCACTGGTCTAAGCACCAGGGGGATGCAAGGTGATCAAGTTGTCCCATGTGGGGCTCACAGTCTAAATCCCCATTTTAATAATAATATTAATAATAATAATAATAATGGGATTTGTGAAGTGCTGGGGGAGACACAAGATAATCAGATGGTCCCACATGGGGCTCACAGTCTTCATCCCCATTTTCCAGATGAGGGAACTGAGGCCCAGGGAAGTGAAGTGACTGGCCCAAAGTCACACAGCTGACAAGTGGCGGAGTCAGGATTTGAACCCACGACCTCTGACTCCAAAGCCCGGGCTCTCTTCACTGAGCCACGCTGCTTCTCTATGAAAATGGGGATGAAGACTGTCAACCTCATGTGGAACAACCTGATGACTCTGTCTTTACCCCAGCGCTTAGCACAGTGCCTGTCACCTAGTAAGTGCTTAATGAATTAAGCGCTTAGTACAGTGCTCTGCACATAGTAAGCGCTCAATAAATACGATTGAGGATGATGATGAATACCACCGTTATTATTAGAGAAGCGGCACGGCTCAGTGGAAAGAGCCCGGGCTTTGGAGTCAGAGGTCATGGGTTCAAATCCCAGCTCCGCCACTTGTCAGCTGGGTGACTTTGGGCAAGTCACTTCACTTCTCTGGGCCTCAGTTCCCTCCTCTGGAAAATGGGGATGAAGACTGTGAGTCCCCCGTGGGACAACCTGATCACCTTGTAACCTCCCCAGCATGTAGAACAGTGCTTTACACATAGTAAGCGCTTAATAAATACCATCATTATTATTATTACTGTGGGCAGGGATTGTCTCTCTTTACTGTTGTTTTGTCCTCTCCCAAGTGCTTAGTCCAGTGCTTGGGTTCGAATCCCGGCTCCGCCACTTAGCTGTGTGACTTTGGGCAAGTCGCTTCACTTCTCTGGGCCTCAGTTCCCTCATCTGTAAAACGGGGATGAAGATTGTGAGCCCCACGTGGGACAACCTCATCACCTTGTATCCTCCCAGCGCTTAGAACAGTGCTTTGCACATAGTAAGCGCTTAATAAATGCCATCATCATTATTATTATTATTAAGCGCTCAATAAAAGCGAATGAACAAATAAATGATGATTATCATTATCATCCCCAGGCTTGGGAGTTGGAAGGTCTTGGGTTCTAATCCCGGCTCTGCCACTTGTCCGCTGTGTGACCTTTTACTTGCACATATCTATTCTATTTATTTTATTTTGTTAGTATGTTCGGTTTTGTTGTCTGTCTCCCCCTCTTAGACCGTGAGCCCACTGCTGGATAGGGACCGTCTCTATATGTTGCCAACTTGTACTTCCCAAGCGCTTAGTATAGTGCTCTGCACACAGTAAGCGCTCAATAAATACGATTGATTGCTTGGTTGACCTTGGGCAAGTCACTTCACTTCTCTTGGCCTCAGTTACCTCATCTGTAAAATGGGGATGAAGACGGTGAGCCTCACAGGGGGACTTTGTTTTTGATTACTTTGTATCTCCTTCAGTGCTTAGAACAGTGCTTGGCACATAGTAAGTGCTTCACAAATATCACCATCATCTTCTAGACCGTGAGCCTGTTGTTGGGTAGGGACCGTCTCTATACGTTGCCGACTTGGACTTCCCAAGCGCTTAGTCCAGTGCTCTGCACACAGTAAGTGCTCAATAAATACAATTGAATGAATGAATGATTAAGCAGCGTAGCTCAGTGGGAAGAGCCCGGGCTTGGGACTCAGAGGTCTTGGGTTCTAATCCCGGCTCCGCCACTTGTCAGCTGTGTGACCTTGGGCAAGTCACTTCACTTCTCTGGGCCTCAGTGACCTCATTTGGAAAATGGGGATGAGGACTGTGAGCCCCACGTGGGACAATCTGATTATCTTGTAACCTCCCCAGTGCTTAGAACAGCGCTTGGCACATAGTAAGCGCTTAATAAATGCCATTATTATTATTATTATTATTCAAGCCCCGGCTCCGCCAATTGCCAGCTGTGTGACTTTGGGCAAGTCACTTAACTTCTCTGTGCCTCAGTGACTTCATCTGTAAAACGGGGATGAAGACTGTGAGCCCCATGTGGGACAACCTGATGACGTTGTATCTCCCTCAGCACTTAGAACAGTGCTTGGCACATAGTAAGCGCTTCCCAAATACCACCATCATGATTGAGGCCTGTTTCCTCGTTTTGCTGTCTGTCTCCCCCCTTCTAGACTGTGAGCCCGTTGTGGGCAGGGACTGTCTCTCTTTATTGCTGAAGTGTACTTCCCAAGCGCTTAGCACAGTGCTCTGCACACAGTAAGTGCTCAATAGATACGAATGAATGAATGAAGGCCCTACTGAGAGCTCACCTCCTCCAGGAGGTCTTCCCAGGCTGAGCCCCTTCCTTCCCCTCCCCCTCTCCATCCCCTCCCCACAGCACCTGTATATATGTATATATGTTTGTACATATTTATTACTCTATTTATTTACTTATCTTACTTGTACATATCTATTCTATTTATTTTATTTTCCTAGTATGTTTTGGTTTTGTTCTCTGTCTCCCCCTTTTTAGACTGTGAGCCCACTGTTGGGTAGGGACTGTCTCTACATGTTGCCAACTTGCACTTCCCAAGCGCTTAGTACAGTGCTCTGCACACAGCAAGTGCTCAATAAATACGATTGATTGATTGATTGATTGATTGAATGAATGACTAACTGAAACTCCCCTCAAGCGCCGCAGATGACTCAGGGGCAATGATTGACAGCCGGAGCCGCACCTCTTCCGCGCAGGCGCCGTCGCGTCCCCCAGCGCTTGTTCGGACCACCTTTTGCGCAGGCGCAGATGGACCCCTTTGGCTCCCCGCTCCTCAGGGGCCTTTCTGCGCAGGCGCAGTAGGAACCCTCTGGCTGCCCCGCTCCTCGGAAGGCCTCTCTGCGCAGGCGCACAAGAAACCTTCTGGTTCACCTACCTCCGGAGGGCCTTTCTGCGCAGGCGCAAAAGGACCCCCCCGCTCCCCTCCTAAGAGGGCCTTTCTGCGCAGGCGCAAAAGGACCCCTCTGGCTCCCCTCCTAAGAGGGCCTTTCTGCGCAGGCGCAAAAGGACGCCTCTAGCTCCCCTCTCCTGGGAGGGTCTTTCTGCGCAGGCGCAAAAGGACGCCTCTAGCTCCCCTCTCCTTGGAGGGCCTTTCTGCGCAGGCGCAAAAGAACGCCTCTAGCGCCCCTCTCCTTGGAGGGGCTTTCTGCGCAGGCGCAAAGGGACCATTCTGGCTCCCCTCCCTTGCATTTTGCTTTAATTCTATTTGTTCTGACGACTTGACACCTGTCCACATGTTTTGTTTCGTTGTCTGTCTCCTCCTTCTAGACTGTGAGCCCACTGTTGGGTAGGGACCGTCTCCAGATGTTGCCAACTTGGACTTCCCAAGCGCTTAGTCCAGTGCTCTGCACACAGTAAGCGCTCAATAAATACGATGGATTGACCCCTTTGGCTCCCCGCTCAGAGGGCCTTTCTGCGCAGGCGTAAAAGGACCCCTCTGGCTCCCCTCAGAGGGCCTTTCTGCGCAGGCGCAAAGGGACCGTTCTGGCTCCCCTCTCCGCGGAGGGCCTTTCTGCGCAGGCGCAGAAGGACCCCTTTGGCTCCCCTCCTCAAAGGGCCTTTCTGCGCAGGAGCAAAGTGATCGCTCTGGCTCCCCTCTCCTCGGAGGGCCTTTCTGCGCAGGCGCAAAGGGACCCCCTCTAGCTCCCCTCCCCTCGGAGGGCCTTTCTGCGCAGGCGCCAAAGGAACCCTCTGGCACCCCTCTCCTCTGAGGGCCTGCGCAGAGTGACTTTTAGACTGTGAGCCCACTGTTGGGTAGGGACTGTCTCTATATGTTGCCAACTTGTACTTCCCAAGCGCTTAGTACAGTGCTCTGCACACAGTAAACGCTCAATAAATACGATTGATGATGATGATGACCCCTCTGGCTCCCCTCTCCTCGGAGGGCCTTGCCGCGCAGGCGCAAAGGGACCCCTCTGGCTCCCCTCCTCAGAGGGCCTTTCTGCGCAGGCGCAAAGGGACCCCTCTGGCTCCCCTCCCCTCAGAGGGCCTTTCTGCGCAGGCGTAAGGGACCCCTCTGGCTCCCCTCCCCTCGGAGGGTCTCTGTGCGCAGGCGCAAAGGGACCCCCGGCTCCCCTCCCGTCGGAGGGCCTCCCGCGCGCATGCGCACCTCTGGAAGACCCCGGCGTCCAGCGCCGCCCTGAGGACCCAGCCGATGAGCGGGACGCCGGCCAGGGGCTTGATGTTCTTCAGGGGGATGCCCTTGCTGCCGCCCCTGGCCAGGACCAGCGCCGCCAGGTGCGGCGGCTTCTCGCCGGCCTTGCCGCGGCCGGGGCGCTGCAGCTTGGGCGGCCGCCCGCGGAGCTGACGGCCCCGAGGGGACGGGGACGACGTCTCCCCCTTGGCCGGGGACTCCATCCTTCCCCGAACGTCGCCAACGACACCTCAGCGCCCGGACACGCCCCCCCCCGGCCGCCTCGCGGGGGACGCTGGGAGTCGTAGTTCCCGCTCCTCCGCCTCGCGGGGGACGCTGGGAGTCGTAGTTCCCGCGCCTCCGCCTCGCGGGGGACGCTGGGAGTCGTATTTTCCGAGCCTACGCTTCGCGGGGGACCATGGGAGATGTAGCTTTCAGGCCGACGCCTCGCAAAGGACGCTGGGAGTCGTAGTTCCCGCGCCTCCGCCTCGCGGGGGACGCTGGGAGTGGTGGTTCTCGCGCCTCCGCCTCGCGGGGGACGCTGGGAGTCGTATTTTCCGATCCTACGCTTCGCGGGGGACCATGGGAGTCGTAGTTTTCAGGCCGACGCCTCGCGAAGGTCGCTGGGAGTCGTAGTTCTCGCGCCTCTGACTCGCGGGGGACGCTGGGAGTCAAGGCCCTACTGAGAGCTCACCTCCTCCAGGAGGCCTTCCCACACTGAGCCCCTTCCTTCCTCTCCCCCTCATCCCCCTCTCCATCCTCCCCGTCTTACCTCCTTCCCTTCCCCATAGCACCCGTATATATGTTTGTACAGATTTATTACTCTATTTTACTAGTACATATCTATTCTATTTATTTTATTTTGTTAGTATGTGTGGTCTTCTTCTCTGTCTCCCCCTTTCAGACTGTGAGACCGCTGTTGGGTAGGGACTGTATATGTTGCCAACTTGTACTTCCCAAGCGCTTAGTACACTGCTCTGCACACAGTAAGCGCTCAATAAATACGATTGATTGATTGATTGATAGTACTCTCTCCTCCGCCCCGCGACGGACGCTGGGAGTCGTAGTTCTCGGGCCTCCGCCTCGCGGGGGACGCTGGGAGTCGTAGGTCTAGGGTCTCCGCCTCGCGGGGGGCGCTGGGAGTCGGAGTCAGAGGTCGTGGGTTTAAATATCGGCTCCGCCACTTGTCAGCTGTGTGACTTTGGGCAAGTCACTTCACTTCTCTGGGCCTCAGTTCCCTCATGTGGAAAATGGAGATGAAGACTGTGAGCCCCTCGTGGGATAACCTGATTACCTTGTATCTACCCCAGCGCTTAGAACAGTGCTTTGCACATAGTAAGCGCTTAACAAATACCAATTTTATTATTATTATTATTACTATTACGCCTCGCGGGGGACGCTGGGAGTCGCAGTTCCCCAACCCTACGCCTCGCAAGGGGCGCCGGGAGTCGTAGTTCTCAGCTCCCCGCCTCGCTGGGGACACTGGAAGTCGTAGTTCCCGGCCCTCCCCTCGTTGAACGCCGGGAGTCGTAGTTCTCAGGCCTCCGCCTCGTGGTGGATGCTGGGAGTCGTAGTTCCCTACCCTACGCCTCGCGGCGGAGGGTGGGAGTCGTAGTTCTGAGGCCTCCGCCTCGCGGGGGATGCCGGGAGTCGTAGTTCTCAGGCCTCCGCCTCGTGGTGGATGCTGGGAGTCGTAGTTCCCGGGCCTCCGCCTCGCGGGTGACGCTGGGAGTCGTAGTTCTCAGAACTCCGCCCTGCAGGGGACGCCGGGAGTCGTAGTCCTTGGCACGCCTCATTCTCGCGGGGGACGATGGGAGTCGTAGTTCCCTGACCTTCTGCCTCGCGGGGGATGCCGGGAGTCGTAGTTCTCAGGCCTCCGCCTCGCGGGGGACGCTGGGAGTCGTAGTACAGGGCCACGCCTCCCCACTCTCCTGGCGGGAGAGGCGGGCCGTTCTAGATTACTATTATTATTATTATTATTGTTATTATTATTGTTATTATTATTATATCACAATTATATTATTATTATAATATGAACAATAATTCATTCGGTTTTTTTTGGGCGCTTCCTGTGTGCAGAGCACTGTACTAAGTGCTTGCAAAGTACAATTCAGCAACAGAGACAACCCTAATCATCATCATCATCATCATCATCATCATCATCATCATCATCATAATGGCATTTATTTATTATTTTAGACTGCGAGCCCACTGTTGGGTAGGGACTGTCTGTATATGTTGCCAACTTGTACTTCCCAAGCACTTAATAAAGTGCTCCGCACACAGTAAGCGCTCAATAAATACGATTGATTGATTGATTGATTTATTAGGCACTTACTACGTGCATATACTGTTCTAAGCGCTGGAATGATAATGATGGCATTTTTTAAGCGCAAACTCTGTGGCAAGCACTGTTCGAAGCGCTGGGGGAGAAACAAGGTCATCGGGTTGTCCCTCATGCCACTCACAGCAACGTGGCTTAGTGAAAAGAGCCTGAGCTTGGGAGTCAGAGGTTTTGGGCTCTAATCAATCAATCAATCAATCAATCATTCAATTGTATTTATTGAGCGCTTACTGTGTGCAGAGCACTGTACTAAGCGCTTGGGAAGTCCAAGTTGGCAACATCGAGAGACGGTCCCTACCCAACAGCGGGCTCACAGTCTAGAAGGGGGAGATGGACAACAAAACCAAACATATTAACAAAATAAAATAAATGGAATAGATACGTCAGAAAAGCAGCGTGGCTCAGTGGAAAGAGCCCGGGCTTTGGAGTCAGAGCTCATGGGTTCGAATCCTGGCTCCGCCACATGTCTGCGGTGTGACCTTGGGTAAGTCACTTCACTTCTCTGAGCATCAGTGACCTCATCTGTAAAATGGGGATGAAGACTGTGAGCCCCACGTGGGGCAACCTGATCATCTTGTATCCCCCCAGCGCTTAGAGCAGTGCTTTGCATATAGTAAGTGCCTAACAAATGCTATCATTATTATTATTATTATTATTATCTGTAAAACGGAGATTAAGACTGTGAGCCCCATGTGGGACAAACATCACCCTGTATCCCCTCCCCAGTGCTTAGAGCAGTGCTTTGCACATAGTAAGCGCTTAACAAATGCCATTATTATTCTTATTATTCTTATTCTTATTCTTATTATTATTATTATTATCCCACTCCGCCACTGGTCAGCTGTGTGACTTTGGGCAAGTTGGTTAACTCCTTTGTGCCTCAGTTCCCTCCTCTGTAAAATGGGGATGAAGACTGTGAGCCCCCCGTGGGACAACCTGATCACCTTGGAACCTCCCCAGCGCTTAGAACAGTGCTTCGCACATAGTAAGTGCTTACCAAATGCCGTTATAATTATTATTATTATATGCAGCCCGCTGTTGGGTAGGGAACATCTCTGTATGTTGCCAACTTGGACTTCCCAAGCGCTTAGCACAGTGCTCTGCACACAGTAAGCGCTCAATAAATACGATTGAATGAATGAATGTAGGCAAAACCTCTGTTCCTGCTTGCCTCTTACTGCCCTTAGGATGGTCCAAGGGAAGAGAGAACAGTTGTATATATGTTTGTACGTATTTATTACTCTGTTTATTTTATTTGTGCATATTTATTCTATTTATTTTATTTTGTTAATTTGTTTTGTTGTCTGTCTCCCCCTTCTAGACCGTGAGCCCGCCGTTGGGTAGGGACCGTCTCTAGATGTTGCCGACTTGGACTTCCCAAGCGCTTAGTCCAGTGCTCTGCACACAGTAAGCGCTCAATAAATATGATTGAATGAATGAATGAATGACCGTCTCTAGATGTGGCCGACTTGGACTTCCCAAGCGCTTAGTCCAGTGCTCTGCACACAGTAAGCGCTCAATAAATATGATTGAATGAATGAATGAATGACCGTCTCTAGATGTGGCCGACTTGGACTTCCCAAGCGCTTAGTCCAGTGCTCTGCACACAGTAAGCGCTCAATAAATATGATTGAATGAATGAATGAATGACCGTCTCTAGATGTGGCCGACTTGGACTTCCCAAGCGCTTAGTCCAGTGCTCTGCACACAGTAAGCGCTCAATAAATATGATTGAATGAATGAATGAATGAATGACCGTCTCTAGATGTTGTCGCCTTGTACTTCCCAAGCGCTTAGTAGTCCAGTGCTCTGCACACAGTAAGCGCTCAATAAATACAATCGAATGAATGAACAGGAGGAGTTACTTTAAAGAATCAAACCAAATGCCATCTCCGATTAGCCCATGTTGCAGGCAATAGCGGCCTCCGCTCCCATGTCAGGATGTCTACAGTTCTAGACAATTCTGTCCTAAAAAATGTTGATTGGGAAATGGCTGGGTGACTTTGGGCAAGTCACTTCACTTCTCTGGGCCTCAGTGACCTCATCTGTAAATTGGGGATTAAGACTGGGAGCCCCCCGTGGGACAACCTGATCACCTTGTAACCTCCCCAGTGTTTAGAACAGTGCTTTGCACATATTAAGTGCTTAATAAATGCCATTATTATTACCTGTATATATTATTATTATTACCTGTATATATATATATATATATGTTTGTACATATTTATTACTCTATTTATTTATTTATTTTACTTGTACATAGCTATTCTATTTATTTTCTTTTGTTAATACGTTTTGTTTTGTTGTCTGTCTCCCCCTTCCAGACTGCGAGCCCGCTGTTGGGTCGGGACCGTCTCTCTATGTTGCCAACTTGGACTTCCCAAGCGCTTAGTCCAGCGCTCTGCACACAGTAAGCGCTCAATAAATAGGATTGAATGAATGAATGAAGGAAGGAATGAACGATCGTCTCTCTATGTTGCCAACTCGTACTTCCCGAGCGCTTAGCACAGTGCTCTGCACACAGTAAGCGCTCAATAAATAGGATTGAACGAATGAATGAATGAATGACCATCTCTCTATGTTGCCAACTCGTACTTCCCAAGCGCTTAGCACAGTGCTCTGCACACAGTAAGCGCTCAATAAATACGATTGAACGAATGAATGAATGAATGACCATCTCTCTATGTTGCCAACTCGTACTTCCCAAGCGCTTAGGCACAGTGCTCTGCACACAGTAAGCACTCAATAAATACGATTGAAACGAATGAATGAATGAATGACCATCTCTCTATGTTGCCAACTCGTACTTCCCAAGCGCTTAGCACAGTGCTCTGCACACAGTAAGCGCTCAATAAATACGATTGAACGAATGAATGAATGAATGACCATCTCTCTATGTTGCCAACTCGTACTTCCCAAGCGCTTAGCACAGTGCTCTGCACACAGTAAGCACTCAATAAATACGATTGAACGAATGAATGAATGAATGACCATCTCTCTATGTTGCCAACTCGTACTTCCCAAGCGCTTAGCACAGTGCTCTGCACACAGTAAGCGCTCAATAAATACGATTGAACGAATGAATGAATGAATGACCATCTCTCTATGTTGCCAACTCGTACTTCCCAAGCGCTTAGCACAGTGCTCTGCACACAGTAAGCGCTCAATAAATACGATTGAACGAATGAATGAATGAATGACCATCTCTCTATGTTGCCAACTCGTACTTCCCAAGCGCTTAGTCCAGTGCTCTGCACACAGTAAGCGCTCAATAAATACGATTGAATGAATGAATAAATGCAGGCAAAACCTCGGTTCCTGCTCCCCTCTCATTATCCTTAGGATGGTCCAAGGAAAGAGATAACAGTTGTATATGTGTTTGCACGTATTTATCACTCTATTTATTGATTGATTTTATTTGTACATATTTATTCTATTTATTTTATTTTGTTAATATGTTGTGTTTTGTTGTCTGTCTCCCCCTTCTAGCCTGTGAGCCCGCTGTCGGGTAGGGACCGTCTCTCTATGTTGCCAACTTGGACTTCCCCAAGCGCTTAGTCCAGTGCTCTGCACACCGTAAGCGCTTAGAGAAGCAGCGTGGCTCAGTGGAAAGAGCCCGGGCTTTGGAGTCCGAGGTCACGGGTTCCAATCCCGGCTCCGCCACTTGTCAGCTGGGTGACTTTGGGCAAGTCACTTCGCTTCTCTGGGCCTCAGTCATCTCATCTGTCAAATGGGGATGAAGACTGGGAGCCCCCCGTGGGACCACCTGATCACCTTGGAACCTCCCCAGCGCTTAGAACAGCGCTTGGCACATAGTAAGCGCTTAATAATAATAATAATGATAATAAATACGATTGAATGAATGAATAAACGCCGGCGAAACCTCTGTTCCTGCTCCCCCCTCATTATCCTTAGGATAATAATAATGGCATTTATTGAGCGCTTACTATGTGCCAAGCACTTAGGATGGTCCAAGGGAAGAGAGAACAGGAGGAGTTACTTTTAAAAATCAAACCAAATGCCACCTTCGATTAGCCCCCGTTGCAAGCAATAGCGGCCTCCGCTCCCATGTCAGGATGTCTGCAGTTCTAGACAATTCTTTCCTAAAATATAGTTATTGGGAAGTGTCACTTCCCAATATTGGGAAGTGCCTCTCGCCATCCCTCTGTGGTTAAAACTGATGAACAGAACCGCTCGTTATTTTTTTTTTTTCAGTACTTTTTCAAGGCCACTTCCCCAGGGTCTTTGGGGAAACAATCAATCAATCAATCAATCGTATTTATTGAGCGCTTACTGTGTGCAGAGCACTGGACTAAGCGTTTGGGGAGGTCACAAGGTGATCAGGTTGTCCCACGGGGGGCTCCCGGTCTTCATCCCCGTTTTCCAGATGTGGTCACTGAGGCCCAGAGAAGTGAAGTGACTTGCCCGGAGTCACCCAGCTGACAAGTGGCAGAGCCAGGATTTGAACCCAGGACCTCTGACTCCCAAGCCTGGGCTCTTTCCACTGAGCCACGCTGCTTCTCTAAGACTCTGAGCTTTGGCGGGCAGGGAATGTCACCGTTTATTGTTCTACTGGACTTTCCCAAGTGCTTAGTACAGTGCTGTGCACACAGTAAGCGCTCAATAAGAAGCAGCGTGGCTCAGTGGAAAGAGCCCGGGCTTGGGAGTCAGAGGACACGGGTTCTAATCCCGCTCCGCCGCCTGTCTGCTGTGTGACTTTGGGAAAGCCACTTAATTTCTCTGTGCCTCAGTTACCTCATCTGGAAAATGGGGATGGAGATTGTGAGCCCCCCGTGGGACAACCTCATCACCTTGTAACGTCCCCAGGGCTTAGAACAGGGCCTTGCACATAGTAAGCGCGTAATACTTCCCAAGCGCTTAGTCCAGTGCTCTGCACACAGTAAGCGCTCAATAAATACGATTGAATGGATGAATGAATAAATGCCATTATTATTATTAGTACTATTATCAGGTTGCCCCACGTGGGGCTCACAGTCTTCATCCCCATTTTCCAGATGAGGTCACTGAGGCCCAGAGAAGTGAAGTGGCTTGCCCAAAGTCACCCAGCTGACAAGTGGCAGAGGCGGGATTAGAACCCAGGACCTCTGACTCCCAAGCCCGGGCTCTTTCCACTGAGCCACGCTACCCCAATGATTAGAACGGTGCTTGGCACACAGTAAGCGCTTAACAAATGCCATCATCATTATTATTGCTACTGCATTATTATTGCTATTATTATTGTTATTATTATTATTATTATTATTATTATTATCCATTCATTCAATCGTATTTATTGAGCGCTTACTGTGTGCAGAGCACTGTACTAAGCGCTTGGGAAGTCCAAGTTGGCAACATATAGAGACGGTCCCTACCCAACAGCGGGCTCACAGTCTAGGAGGTGGGCTTACAGTCTAGAAGACTATTGTTATTATTATTATTATTATTGTTATTATTATTATTATTATTATCCATTCATTCAATCGTATTTATTGAGCGCTTACTGTGTGCAGAGCACTGTCCTAAGCGCTTGGGAAGTCCAAGTTGGCAACATATAGAGACGGTCCCTACCCAACAGCGGGCTCACAGTCTAGAAGGTGGGCTCACAGTCTAGAAGACTATTGTTGTTGTTGTTGTTGTTATCATCATTATTATTATTATTATTATTATTATTATTATTTTATTAATCCTTTCTGCTCCCCCGTCAGCACTTCGTGCATGTGGCCACCAGGGGGCCCCAGAGACTGACACATGAAGCAGCTGCCTGGACGCCTCTGATTCATTCATTCATTAAGCGCTTAGTCCAGTGCTCTGCACCAAGTAAGCGCTCAATAAATACGATTGATTGATTGATTCATTCATTCAGTCGGCAGTCGTATTTATTGAGCGCTTACTGTGTGCAGAGCACTGGACTAAGCGCTTGGGAAGTCCAAGTTGGCAACATATAGAGACGGTCCCTACCCAACAACGGGCTCCCCAGATCGTTTTTTATTCATTCATTCAATCGTATTTATTGAGCACTTACTGTGTGCCAAGCACTGTACTACTACTACTACTACTACTACTACTACTACTACTACTACTAATGATGGCATTTATTAAGTGCTTACTATGTGCAAAGCACTGTTCTATGCATTGGGGAGGTTACAAGGTGATCAGGTTGTCCCACTGGGGGGCTCACAGTCTTCATCCCCATTTTCCAGATGAGGGAACTGAGGCCCAGAGAAGTGAAGTGACTTGCCCAAAGTCACCCAGCTGACAAGTGGCGGACCTGGGATTTGAACCCATGACCTCTGACTCCAAAGCCCGGGCTCTTTCCACTCAGCCATGCTGCAATAATCAATCAATCAATCAATCAATCAATCAATCGTATTTATTGAGCACTTACTGTGTGCAGAGCCCTGGACTAAGCGCTTGGGAAGTACAAGTTGGCAACATATGGATACGGTCCCTACCCAACAAGGGGCTCCCCAGATTGTTTTTTATTCATTCATTCACTCGTATTTATTGAGCACTTACTGTGTGCCAAGCACTGTACTACTACTACTACTACTACTACTACTACTACTACTACTACTACTACTACTACTACTACTACTACTACTAATGAAGGCATTTATTAAGCGCTTACTATGTGCAAAGCACTGTTCTAAGCATTGGGGAGGTTACAGGGTGATCAGGTTGTCCCACGGGGGGCTCCCAGTCTTCATCCCCATTTTCCAGATGAGGGAACTGAGGCCCAGAGAAGTGAAGTGACTTGCCCAAAGTCACCCAGCTGACAACTGGTGGAGCCGGGATTTGAACCCACGACCTCTGACTCCAAAGCCCGGGCTCTTTCCACTGAGCCATGCTGCAATAATCAATCCGTCAATCAATCGTATTTATTGAGCGCTCACTGTGTGCAGAGCACTGGACTAAGCGCTTGGGAAGTCCAAGTTGGCAACATATAGAGACAGTCCCTACCCAGCAGTGGGCTCGCAGTCTAGAATAACCAATACCATTATTATTCTTATTGCTCTTTAAGGGCAAGGATTGTGTCTGCTAACTCTGTCGTGGTCTTCCAGCACTTAGGAGAAGCAGCGTGGCTCAGTGGAAAGAGCCCGGGCTTTGGAGTCAGAGGTCATGGGTTCAAATCCCGGCTCTGCCAACTGTCAGCTGGGTGACTTTGGGCAAGTCACCTAACTTCTCTGTGCCTCAGTTACCTCCTCTGTAAAATGAGGATTAAAACCGTGAGCCCCCGGTGGGACAACCTGATCACCTTGCAACCTCCACAGCACTTAGAACAGTGCTTTGCACATCCATCAATCAATCAATCGTATTTATTGAGTGCTCACTGTGTGCAGAGCACTGTAGTAAGCGCTTGGGAAGTCCAAGCTGGCAACCTATATATAGAGACGGTCCCTACCCAACAGTGGGCTCACAGTCTTAGAGAAGCAGCGTGGCTCAGTGGGAAGAGCCCGGGCTTTGGAGTCAGAGGTCGTGGGTTCAAATCCCGGCTCCGCCAACCGTTAGCTGTGTGACTTTGGGCAAGTCACTTCACTTCTCTGTGCCTCAGTTCCCTCCTCTGTAAAATGGGGATGAAGACTGTGAGCCCCCCGTGGGACAACCTGATCACCTTGGAACCTCCCCAGCGTTTAGAACGGTGCTTTGCACATAGTAAGCGCTTAATAAACGCCATTATTATCATCATCATCATCATCAATCGTATTTATTGAGCGCTTACTATGTGCAGAGCACTGTACTAAGCGCTTGGGAAGTACAAATTGGCATCATCTAGAGACAGTCCCTACCCAACAGTGGGCTCACAGTCTAAAAGGGGGAGACAGAGAACAAAACCAAACATACTAACAAAATAAAATAAATAGGATAGATATGTACCAGTAAAATGGGAAGCGCTTAACAAATACCATCATTATCATTATTATCTGTACACCCAGGAGACTGTAAGTCCCTTGGGGACAGGGATTTTGTCTACTATTTTCCTCTTCTAGGCGCTCAGAACACACAAAAGATTGTGTGCTCCTTGGGGACAGGGATCTTGCCTTCTTCCTCTATTTTAATTTCCCCAAATGGACCGAACTTCAAAGATGTCGGGACAATTTCTCCAATTCCGAATATCGTGGGAATCTATTTTTTAATTGAGCTTTTACCGTGTGTTTCAAAGCATTATTATTATTATTATTATTATTATTGTTATTATTATTATTTTATTATTATAGGCAGCGTTGCCTAGTGGGTAGAGCCCGGGCCTGGAAGCTAGAAGGACCTGCGTTCGAATCCCGGCTCCACCACTTGTCTGCTGTGTGACCTCGGGCAAGTCACTTTGCTTCCCTTTGCCTCGGTTCCTTTATCCATAAAATCAATCAATCGTATTTATTGAGCGCTTACTGTGTGCAGAGCACTGTACTAAGCGCTTGGGAAGTACAAGTTGGCAACATATAGAGACAATCAGTCAATCAATCGTATTTATTGAGCGCTTACTGTGTGCCAAGCACCGTACTAAGTGCTTGGGAAGTACAAGTTGGCAACATATAAAGTCAATCAATCAATCGTATTTACTGAGCGCTTACTGTGTGCAGAGCACTGTACTAAGCGCTTGGGAAGTACAAGTTGGCAACATATAAAGTCAATCAATCAATCGTATTTATTGAGCGCTTACTGTGTGCAGAGCACTGTACTAAGCGCTTGGGAAGTACAAGTTGGCAACATATAGAGAAAGTCAATCAATCAATTGTATTTATTGAGCGCTTACTGTGTGCAGAGCACTGTACTAAGCGCTTGGGAAGTACAAGTTGGCAACATATAGAGAAAGTCAATCAATCAATCGTATTTACTGAGCGCTTACTGTGTGCAGAGCACTGTACTAAGCGCTTGGGAAGTACAAGTTGGCAACATATAAAGTCAATCAATCAATCGTATTTACTGAGCGCTTACTGTGTGCAGAGCACCGTACTAAGCGCTTGGGAAGTACAAGTTGGCAACATATAGAGAAAGTCAATCAATCAATCGTATTTACTGAGCGCTTACTGTGTGCAGAGCACTGTACTAAGCGCTTGGGAAGTACAAGTTGGCAACATATAGAGAAAGTCAATCAATCAATTGTATTTATTGAGCGCTTACTGTGTGCAGAGCACTGTACTAAGCGCTTGGGAAGTACAAGTTGGCAACATATAGAGACAGTCCCTACCCAACAGTGGGCTCGTAAAATGGTGATTGAGGCTGTGAGAAGCAGCGTGGCTCAGTGGAAAAAGCCCGGGTTTGGGAGCCAGAGGTCATGGGTTCGAATCCCGGCTCCACCACTTAGCTGCGACCGCGGGCAAGCCACTTAACATCTCTGTGCCTCAGTTCCCTCATCTGGAAAATGGGGATGAAGACTGTGAACCCCATGAAGGGACAACCTGATCACCTTCATCATCATCATCAATCGTATTTATTGAGCGCTTACTGTGTGCAGAGCACTGTACTAAGCGCTTGGGAAGGACAAGTTGGCGCTGTGGGGACTCTAGCCCGGCACTTTAGAACAGTGCTTGACAAACAGTAAGTACTTAACAAAAACCATAATCAATTTTTTTTAAAAAAATTCACGGTCTTTAACGGAGGCCGTTACAAAAGACATTTGAAGTACATTTCATAAAACCGGGTACATTTCTTCCCATTGTAGATACATGCTTAGAAGAGAGCAAAACCATTTTTAAATTTAGCCCCACTAAATTAGCATTAGGATTAGCAGAAGTGAGTGAAGTTTTACAGAAGGTGCCACCAAACCCCAACGTCTGGCAATAGATGTGATGGTTTCATTGTTAATGAACAGAGAATGTAGACTCTGCCTTTACAAAGAATCAACTTATAATAATAATAATAATAATAATAATAATAATAATGGCATTTGTTAAGCGCTTACTATATGCACAGCACTGTTCTAAGCGCTGGAGGGGGGGGACACAAGGTGATTAAGTTGTCCCATGTGGGCCTCCCAGCCTTAATCCCCATTTTACAGAGGAGGTAACTGAGGCTCAGAGAAGTGAAGTGACTTTCCCAGGGTCACACAGCAGCCATGTGGTGGAGTTGGGATGAATGTAACAGTGTAGCTTTGTAACCTCCCCAGTGCTTAGAACGGTGCTTTGCACATAGTAAGCGCTTCACAAATATCATCCTTATTATAATTACGCGGGATGTGGACTGGGTCCCACCTGATTCCCTTGCGTCTACCCCAATCAATCAATCAATCGTATTTATTGAGCGCTTACTATGTGCAGAGCACTGTACTAAGCACTTCGTATAGTGCTTAGCATACAGTAAGTGCTTAATACGTTCCACAATCATTAGCATTATTATTATTACATAATAAGCATTAACTAATAGCATACAAAAGAAAGAATGGAATTATTATTATCATTATTAATAATACCATTATAGCATACAAAGCACCATTACGATAATAATAATGGTATTTGTGAAGCGTTTACTATGCGCTAGGCACTGTACTAAGCACTGGGGTGGATTCAAGCTAATCAATTAGACCCGGTCCCCGTCCCGCGTGGGGCTCGCAGTCTCAATCCCCGTTTTCCAGTTGAGGTAACAGAGGTCCAGAGAAGTGAAGTGACTTGTCCAAGGTCCCACAGCAGACAGGTGGCCCGGATTAGATGCAGCGTGGCTCAGTGGAAAGAGCCCGGGCTTTGGAGTCGGAGGTCGTGGGTTCAAATCCCGGCTCCGCCAACGGTCAGCTGGGTGACTTTGGGCGAGTCGCTTCACTTGGAGAAGCAGCGTGGCTCAGTGGAAAGAGCCCGGGGTTTTGGAGTCGGAGGTCATGGGTTCAAGTCCCGGCTCCGCCAATTGTCAGCTGGGTGACTTTGGGCAAGTCACTTCACTTCTCTGGGCCTCAGTGACCTCATCTGTAAAGTGGGGATGAAGACTGTGATCCCGGCGTGGGACAACCTGATCACCTTGTGACTTCCCCAGCTCTTAGAACGGTGCTTTGCACATAGTAAGCACTTAATAAATGCCATTATTATTATTATTATTATTATTCTCTGGACCTCTGTTCCCTCATCTGTAAAATGAGGATTAAGACTGTGAGACCCCCGGCGGACAACCTCATCACCTTGTAACCTCCCCAGTGCTTAGAACAGTGCTTTGCACATAGTAAGCGCTTAATAAATGCCATTATTATTATTATTATTATTATTATTCTCTGGGCCTCAGTGACCTCATCTGTAAAATGAGGATTAAGACTGTGAGCCCCCCGGGGGACAACCTGATCACCTTGTAACTTCCCCAGTGCTTAGAACAGTGATTTGCACATAGTAAGCGCTTAATAGATGCCATTATTACTATTATTATTATTATTATTGTTATTATTATTCTCTGGGCCTCAGTGACCTCATCTGTAAAATGAGGATTAAGACTGTGAGCCCCCCGGGGGACAACCTGATCACCTTGTAACTTCCCCAGTGCTTAGAACAGTGCTTTGCACATAGTAAGTGCTTAATAAATGCCATTATTACTATTATTATTATTATTCTCTGGGCCTCAGTGACCTCATCTGTAAAATGAGGATTAAGACTGTGAGCCCCCCGGGGGACAACTTGATCACCTTGTAACTTCCCCAGCGCTTAGAACAGTGCTTTGCACATAGTAAGTGCTTAATAAATGCCATCATTATTATTATTATCATTCTCTGGGCCTCAGTTCCCTCATCTGTCAAATGGGGATGAAGACTGTGAGCCCCCCGTGGGACGATCTGATCACCCTGTAACCGCCCCAGGGCTTAGAACAGTGCGTTAGCATGTAGTAAGCGCTTAAATACCATAATTATATTTACATATTTATTATGTATTATTTATTATGTACATATTTATTACTCTTACTTGTACATATCTATTCTATTTATTTTATTTTGTTAACATGTTTGGTTTTGTTCTCTGTCTCCCCCTTCTAGACTGTGAGCCCACTGTTGGGTAGGGACCGTGTCTAGATGTTGCCAACTTGGACTTCCCAAGCGCTTAGTCCAGTGCTCTGCACACAGTAAGTGCTCAATAAATACGATTGATTGATTGATCATTATTATTATTATTATTATTATTATTATTATTATTAGAACCTACAACTCGTGACTCTCAGGCCTGCGCCCTATCTCCTAAGGCAATCGACCCCCTGAATACGTGATTTTTCTCCAACTTTCACCCTCCGGACAGTCTTGAGGGACGGACTTCTCCGCATTTGGGAATTGAAATCTCGTTCCCCTCTTTTAAGTCAATCTGACCAACCGCGACTACGCTCAGTCCACTGCTCCACACCAACTGGGCGCTAAATAAATATTTTACTGCCCGTTCGAAGGAACACGTCTCGCCCCCAAAGAACATTCGCAGGGTTTTATCATTTAACTGTAAATCCCAGAGAAGAAAGTGTCCTATTCCTTTTTCCAAGAAGACCCGGGTCTATCTTGGTCAGTCGAAGGCCACTCTTCGAATCATCAATCAATCAATCGTATTTATTGAGCGCTTACTGTGTGCAGAGCACTGTACTAAGCGCTTGGGAAGTAGAAGTTGGCAACATATAGAGACGGTCCCTACGTGTGCTGGCCGCCTTGGCCGGCTTGGGACTGAACGATTTGGCCACCGTTGGGGCTGCCAATGTCGCTTCTCCTTGGGTCATCTCCACCACATGTACGCTGTGTGACCTTGGGGAAGTCACTGCACTTCTCTGAGCCTCAGTTCCCTCATCTGTAAAATGGGGATTAAGACTGTGAGCCCCACGTGGGACAACCTGATCACCTTGTATCTCCCCAGCGCTTAGAACAGTGCTTTGCACGTAGTAAGCGCTAAACATATCCCATCATCATCATCATCTGCTCCTCAACGTCCGTGTTTATCATCTGTGGTCTAGATTACTCCCGGGGCTGCTAATCTGTGCATATAGATTAGATAGATTAGATAGATGTTCATAAAGTTAGTCTATTTATTTTATTTTGTTATTATGTTTGGTTTTGTTGTCTGTCTCCCCATTCTAGACTGTGAGCCCACTGTTGGGTAAGGACCATCTCTAGATGTTGCCAACTTGGACTGCCCAAGCGTTTAGTACAGTGCTCTGCACACAGTAAGCGCTCAATAAATGCGATTGAATGAATGAATGAATATAGCTGCGCTCAATAAATACGACTGACTGACTGAATGAACGACTATAGCTATAATTCTATTTATTCTGACGGTTTTGACACCTGTCCACAAGTTTTGTTTTGTTGTGTGGCTCCCCCTTCTAGACTGTGAGCCCGTTGTTGGGTAGGGACCGTCTCTATATGTTGCCAACTTGTATTTCCCAAGTGTTTAGTACAGTGCTCTGCACACAGTAAGCGCTCAATAAATACGATTGAATGAATGAATGAATGACCATAGCTATAATTCTATTTATTCTGACGGTTTTGACACCTGTCCACAAGTTTTGTTTTGTTGTCTGGCTCCCCCTTCTAGACCGTGAGCCCACTGTTGGGTAGGGACCGTGTCTAAATGTTGCCAACTTGTGCTTCCCAAGAGTTTGGTACAGTGCTCTGCACACAGTAAGCGCTCAATAAATACGATTGAATGAATGAATGAATGAATATAGCTATAATTCTATTTATTCTGACGGTTTTGAAACCTGTCCACATGTTTTGTTTTGTTGTCTGGCTCCCCCTTCTAGACCGTGAGCCCACTGTTGGGGTAGGGGACCGTCTCTCTATTGTTGCCAACTTGTACTTCCCAAGCGTTTAGTACAGTGCTCTGCACACAGTAAGCGCTCAATAAATACGATTGAATGAATGAATGAATGAATGAATATAGCTATAATTCTATTTATTCTGATTGTTTTGACACCTGTCCACATGTTTTGTTTTGTTGTCTGGCTCCCCCTTCTAGACTGTGAGCCCGTTGTTGGGTAGGGACTGTCTCTATATGTTGCTGACTTTCCCAAGCGCTTAGTACAGTGCTCTGCACACAGTAAGGGCTCAATAAATACAATTGAATGAATGAATAGATTATATTAGATAGATGGTCATATAGCTATAATTCTATTTATTCTGGTGGTTATGACACCTGTCTACATGTTTTATTTTGTTGTCTGTCTCCCCCTTCTAGACCGTGAGCCCATTGTTGGGTAGGGACCGTCTCTAGATGTTGCCAACTTGGACTTCCCAAGCGCTTCGTACAGTGCTCTGCACACAGTAAGCACTCAATAAATACGATTGAATGAATGAATGAATGGGCCTCAGTGACCTTATCTGTAAAATGGGGATTGAGACTGTGAGCCCCACGTGGAACAGGGACTGTGTCCATATCCCCCGCACTGCTGAGTACAGTGTCTGGCACACAGTAAGCGCTTAACAAATACCATGATACTTGTCAGCTGTGTGACTCTGGGCAAGTCGCTTCACTTCGCTGTGCCTCAGTTGCCTCATCTGGAAAATGGGGATGAAGACTGTGAGCCCCACGGGGGACAACCTGATGATCCCGGCTCCACCAGTTATCAGCTGTGTGACTTTGGGCAAGTCACTTCGCTTCTCTGGGCCTCAGTTCCCTCATCTGTAAAATGGGGATGAAGACTGTGAGCCCCCCGTGGGACAACCTGATCACCTTGTAACCTCCCCAGTGTTTAGAACAGTGCTTTGCACATAGTAAGTGCTTACTAAATGCCATTATTATTATTATTATTATAATATGCAGCCCGCTGTTGGGTAGGGACCGTCTCTATATGTTGCCAACTTGTACTTCCCAAGCGCTTAGTCCAGTGCTCGGCACACAGTAAGTGCTCAGTAAATACAATTGAATGAATGCAGGCAAAACCTCTGTTCCTGCTCCCCTCTCATTATCCTTAGGATGGTCCAGGGGAAGAGAGAACAGTTGTATATATGTTTGTACGTATTTATTACTCTATTTTATTTGTACATATTTATTCTATTTATTTTATTTTGTTAATGTGTTTTGTTTTGTTCTCTGTCTCCCCCTTCTAGACTGTGAGCCTGCTTTTGGGTAGGGACCGTCTCTAGATGTTGCCAACTTAAACTTCCCAAGCGCTTAGTACAGTGCTCTGCACACAGTAAGCGCTCAATAAATGTGATTGAATGAATGAATGAATGACCTTGTATTCTCCCCAGTACTCAGAACAGTGCTTGGCACATAGTAAGCACTTAACAAATACCGACATTATTATTCTTCATCTTATTATTATTGTGGAGAAGAATGGGTGGATTTTAGCGATGTTATGAAGGTGGAACTGACAGGGTTTGGCGACAGATTGGAAATGTGGTTTTAAGAAATGAAGATCAATGACTTCACCAAACCAGCTTTCATAGAAAACAGTCGAAGAGCTGGACCTCTTCATTCTACAACTGGGAACACCAGGCCTCTCCTTGATCTTCTTCTTCTTCTATAATACAACAATAAAATCAATATCTAATAATATTAATAATTCATCCATTCATCTAATCGTATTTATTGAGCGCTTACTGCGTGCAGAGCACCGGGCTAAGCGCTTGGGAAGTCCAAGTTGGCAACGTATAGAGACGGTCCCTACCCAACAGCGGGCTCACAGTCTAGAAGGGGGAGACAGAGAACGAAACAAAACATATTAACAAAATAAAATGAATAGAATGAATATGTACAAATAAAGTAGAGAAATAAATATGTACAAACATATATACAATAATAATAACAATGGGTTTTATTTTGTTAATATGTTTGGTTTTGTTCTCTGTCTCCCCCTTCTAGACTGTGAGCCCACTGTTGGGTAGGGACCGTCTCTGTATGTTGCCAACTTGGACTTCCCAAGCGCTTAGTACAGTGCTCTGCACACAGTAAGCGCTTAATAAATACGATTGATTGATTGATTACTATGTGCCAGGCATTGTACTAAGCACTGGGGCGGATACAAGCTAATCAGGTTGGACAAAGTCCCTGTCCCATATGGGCCTCAGAGTCTTAATCCCCATTTTACAGATGAGGGAACTGAGGTGCGGGGAAGTGAAGTAGTAATAATAATGATGGTATTTGTTAAACGCTTGCTATGTGCCAAGCACTGTACTAAGTGCTGGGGGAGATATAAGGTCATCAGGTTGTCCCACGTGGGGCTCACAGTCTTCACTGCTTAGAGAAGCAGCATGGCTCAGTGGAAAGAGCCCGGGCTTTGGAGTCAGAGGTCATGGGTTCAAATCCCGGCTCCGCCACCTGTCAGCTGTGTGACTTTGGGCAAGTCACTTCACTTCTCTGCGCCTCAGTTCCCTCATCTGGAAAATGGGGATGAAGACTGTGAGCCCCCCGTGGGACATCCTGATCACCTTGTAATCTCCCCAGCGCTTAGACCAGTGCTTTGCACATAGTAAGCGCTTAATAAATGCCATCATTATTATTATCATCCCCATTTTAAGCAATGTGGCTCAGTGGAAAGAGCCCGAGCTTTGGAGTCAGAGGTCACGGGTTCAAATCTCGGCTCTGCCAATTGTCAGCTGTGTGACTTTGGGCAAGTCGCTTCACTTCTCACTCCCCATCTTACCTCCTTCCCTTCCCCACAGCACCTGTATATATGTATATATGGTTGTACATATTTATTACTCTATTTATTTATTTATTTATTTATTTACTTGTACATATCTATCCTATTTATTTTATTTTGTTAGTATGTTTGGTTTTGTTCTCTGTCTCCCCCTTTTAGACTGTGAGCCCACTGTTGGGTAGGGACTGTCTCTATATGTTGCCAATTTGTACTTCCCAAGCGCTTAGTACAGTGCTCTGCACATAGTAAGCGCTCAATAAATACGATTGATTGATTGATTGATTGATTCTCTGTGCCTCAATTCCCTCATCTGGAAAATGGGGATTAAGACCGTGAGTCCCGCATGGGACAACCTGATCACCTTGTATTCTCCCCAGCGCTTAGAACAGTACTTTGCACATAGTAAGCGCTTAACAAATGCCATTATTATCCCTTCTAGACTGTGAGCCCACTGTTGGGTAGGGACTGTCTCTATATGTTGCCAACTTGGACTTCCCAAGCACTTAGTACAGTGCTCTGCACACAGTAAGTGCTCAATAAATATGATTGATTGATTAATTGATTGATTTTACAGATGAGGGAGCTGAGGTACGGGGAAGTGGAGTGACTTGTCCAAGGTCACACAGCAGACAAGTGGCGGAGCAGGGATTGGAAACAAGGTATTTCCGATTCCCGATCCGGCGCTCTATCCACTGGGCCAGGCTGCTTCCGCAGCACTGATCAACATCATCATCATCATCATCATCATCAATCGTATTTATTGAGCGCTTACTGTGTGCAGAGCACTGTACTAAGCGCTTGGGAAGTCCAAGTTGGCAACATATAGATACGGTCCCTACCCAACAGTGGGCTCACAGTCTAAAAGGGGGAGACAGAGAACAAAACCAAACATACTAACAAAATAAAATAAATAGATGACGGTATTAATAAAAGTGCTAAATAAAGCTCATTGCTCCAAGGAATGAGTTTAATGGGCAACTCACTTCCTTTTTCCGGTCTCCAAGATCCTGGTTCCCCGGATACCATTTAACTCTCCTCTGCCAAGTAAAACTAGTCATCTATTAACATTTTATGGGATGCGGCCTAAAAAGTAAATTGAGTTAAATCAACCATCCTTGGGGAAATATAAACAGATACAGATGTGAAGAAAACAGAACTTCCACCCCAGGATCTAATGACCAATTTGAGTTTTCTCATGCTCTCAGCCAAAGCAGCTGCAGTGTCCTTTATTTGACTCCCAGGGACAAATGAAAGACGGATTAGGAAGTACAGCAGCTCAAAGTGCCAGCGCGTTATTCATTCCGCCGTATTTATTGGGCGCTTACTGTGTGCGGAGCACTGGACTCATCAATCAATCAATCAATCGGATTTATTGAGCGCTTACTGTGTGCAGAGCACTGGACTAATCAATCAATCAATTGTATTCATTGGGCACTTACTGTGTGCAGAGCACTGGACTAAGCACTTGGGAAGTACAAGTTAGCGCTTGGAAAGTCCAATTCGGCAACAGATAGAGACAATCCCTATGCAACAGCGGGCTTGCAGCCTAGAATCAATCAATCAATCAATCAATCGTATTTATTGAGCACTTACTGTGTGCAGAGCACTGGACTAAGCGCTTGGGAAGTACAAGTTAGCGCTTGGAAAGTCCAATTCGGCAACAGATAGAGACAATCCCTACGCAACAGCGGGCTTGCAGCCTAGAATCAATCAATCAATCAATCAATCGTATTTATTGAGCGCTTACTGTGTGCAGAGCACTGTAGTAAGCGCTTGGGAAGTCCAAGTTGGCAACATATAGAGACGGTCCCTACCCAACAGTGGGCTCACAGTCTAAAAGGGGGGGACAGATGACAAAACAAAGCAAAACAATAATAATAATGGCATTTATTAAGCGCTTACTATGTGCAAAGCACTGTTCTAAGCACTGGGGCAGTTACAAGGTGATCAGGTTGTCCCAGGGTGGGCTCACAGTCCATCCCCATTTTACAGATGAGGCAGCTGAGGCACAGAGAAGTCAAGTGACTTGCCCCAAGTCTCACTGCTGACAAGTGGCAGAGCCGGGATTAGAACCCACGACCTCTGACTCCAAAGTCCTCTCTCTTTTCCACTGAGCCACACTGCTTCTCAAAATCCCCATTTATTTGTAAGATGGGGATAATAATAATAATGATGGCATTTATTAAGCGCTTACTATGGGCAAAGCACTGTTCTAAGCACTGGAGAGGTTACAAGGTGATCCGGTTGTCCCACGGGGGGTTCACAGTCTTAATCCCCATTTTACAGATGAGGTAGCTGAGGCCCGGAGAAGTTAAGTGACTTGCCCAAAGTCACACAGCTGACAAGTGGCGGAGCCGGGATTCGAACCCATGACCTCTGACTCCAAAGCCTGGGCTCTTTCCACCGAGCCACTCTGGGGATTAAGACTGTAAGCCATCTGTGGGGTCCAATACCTGTCCTACTTAAACGAAGAGTCTTTTGAGGGGCAGGAGACAGTGTCCGAACTGAAGAGCTGCTATCTATGCCAGGGCACGGGCCACTGCTTGGCACTTAGTAAATGCTTAACAATTTTACAGTTTTATTGTTATCATTATTATCAATCAATCAATCAATCATATTTATTGAGCGCCTACTGGGTGCAGAGCACTGGACTAAGTGCTTGGAAAGTCCAAGTTGGCAACATATAGAGACAGTCCCTACCCAACAGAGGGCTCACGGTCTAGAAGGGGGAGACAGAGAACAAAACCAAACATATTAACAAAATAAAATAAATAGAATAGATATGTACAAGTAAAATAAATAAATAAATAGAGTAATAAATCTGTACAAACATATATCCATATATACAGGTGCTGTGGCGAAGAGAAGGAGGTAAGATGGGGGGGTGGAGAGGGGGACGAGGGGGAGAGTGCTACTATTACCACAGTATATTATATATTATATTATATAATAATATATAATAAATATATCACAATATATTAGCAATAATATAATAAACATTATATTATTTTATTACATTATTATTATATTATTATATACTATATTATATTATTATATTATATTGTTATATTATATTATATTGTTATATTATATATTATATTATATTATATTATATTGTATTTTTTATATTATATTATATATTATATATTATACTACTACTATTATTAGTAGTAGCACACAGGTTATGAAGTAGCCCTGCTTCCCCCTGCTAGACTGTGAGCCCATTTTTGGGTAGGACCCGTCTCTGTATGTTGCCGACTTGTACTTCCCAAGCGCTTAGGACAGTGCTCTGCACACAGTACGTGCTCAATAAATACGATTATTATTTATTGAGTACTAATATTATCATTATTATTAAAACAAGTAAACAGGCATCGATATCACCGATATAAAGAAATAGAATTATACATTACGTTGGGCAAGATATATACATCTTCTAGACTGTGAGCCCGCTGTTGGGTAGGGACCGTCTCTAGATGTTGCCAACTTGGACTTCCCAAGCGCTTAGTCCAGTGCTCTGCACACAGTAAGCGCTCAATAAATACGATTGATTGATTGATTGATTGGGCCTCCTTTTGCCTTGTCCCCTGGCCCCCATCCTGCCTCTGGCCTTGCCCTCCCTCCTCACATCACCCAGACAATTCCTCTCCCCTTCTTCAAAGCCTTACTGAAGTCCCACCTCCTCCCAGAAGCCTTCCCTGACTAAGCCCCCCCTTGCTCTTCTCCCACTCCCTCCTGCGTCCCCCAACTTGCTCCCTTTATTCATCTCTACAGTACCTGTATATATGTATATATGTGTGTACGTATTTATTACTCTATTTCATTTGTACATATTTATTCTATTTATTTTATTTTGTTAATGTTTTGTTTTGTTCTCTGTCTCCCCCTTCTCCCCCTCACGCCCAGGCCTGGGAGGAAGAAGGGCATGGGTTCTAATCCCGGCTCCGCCACTTGTCTGCTGTGTGACTTTGGGCAAGTCACTTCATTTCCCTCCTTCCTCTCCCCCCTTCCCCCTTCTTATCCCCCGGCCTTACCTCCTTCCCCTCCCCACAGCACCTGTACATATGTATATATGTTTGTACATATTTATTACTCTATTTATTTTATTTGTACATATTTATTCTTTTTATTTTCTTTTGTTAATATGTTTGGTTTTGTTCTCCATCTCCCCCTTCTAGACTGTGAGCCCACTGTTGGGTAGGGACCGTCTCTAGATGTTGCCAACTTGTACTTCCCAAGTGCTTAGTCCAGTGCTCTGCACACAGTAAGCGCTCAATAAATACGATTGATTGATTGCACATATTACTCTATTTTACTTGTACATGTTTATTTTATTTTGTTAATATGTTTCGTTTTGTTCTCTGTCTCCCCCTTCTAGACTGTGAGCCCGCTGTTGGGTAGGGACCATCCCTATATGTTGCCAACTTGGACTTCCCAAGCGCTTAGTCCAGTGCTCTGCACACAGTAAGCACTCAATAAATACGATTGATTGCACATATTACTCTATTTTACTTGTACATATTTATTTTATTTCGTTAATATGTTTTGTTTTGTTCTCTGTCTCCCCCTTCTAGACTGTGAGCCCGCTGTTGGGTGGGGACCGTCTCTCTATGTTGCCAACTTGGACTTCCCAAGCGCTTAGTCCAGTGCTCTGCACACAGTAAGCGCCAAATAAATACGATTGAATGAATGAATGAAATCCCCCCTCCCAGCTTCACAGCACTTTTGTCCAGATCTGTCATTTTATTTATTTGTACTGACGTCTGTCTCCCCACCTCTAGACTGTGAGCTCCTCGAGGGCAGGGACTGTCACTGTTTATTCTTGTATTGTTAATAATAGGAGGCCTTCCCAGACTGAGCCCCCTCCTTCCTCTCCCCCTCCTCCCCCTCTCCATCCCTCCCGCCTTACCTCCTTCCCTTCCCCACAGCACCTGTATAGATGGATATATGTTTGTACGGATTTATTACTCTATTTATTGATTTATTTTACTTCTACGTGTTTATTCTATTTATTTTATTCTGTTAATATGTTTTGTTCTGTTCTCTGTCTCCCCCTTCTAGACTGTGAGCCCGCTGTTGGGTAGGGACCGTCTCTAGATGTTGCCAACTTGTCCTTCCCAAGCGTTTAGTCCAGTGCTCTGCACACAGTAAGTGCTCAATCAATACGATTGATTGATTGATTGATTGAGGCGCCGTGCAGCCTTCCCATCGGGCCTTCCCGTCGGGCCCTCGAAGCCGGCATCCGAGCCGTCCCCTTCCCCCTTTCCCGGCCAGGGAAAGGATCCGGGCCCTGGTTCCCACAGCCGGCCACGGGTCGGGCCGGATGAGGCCGGGAGGGAGAGGGGCTCTCTGGGGCCACTGGGCCCCGGGCCAAGCCAAGAGAGGGACACTGGCCTCGACTCCCATCATGGAGGACACTTGAGGGATAAGGAAGAGGAGGAGGCGGCAAGTTGACGCTGACCCTTCTCCCCTCTCCCCCCGGCCACCCGCCCCGGCCTTTCCCACGAGCGACGCTCTGTTTCCCGCTCGGCTTCCTGCCTTCATTCATTCTAGACTGTGAGCCCACTGTTGGGTAGGGACCGTCTCTATATGTTGCCGACTTGTACTTCCCAAGCGCTTAGTACAGTGCTCTGCACACAGTAAGAGCTCAATAAATACGATTGATTGATTGATTCATTCATTCAATCATATTTATTGAGCGCTTACTGTGTGCAGAGCACTGGACTAAGCGCTTGGGAAGGACAAGTCGGCAACATATAGAGACAGTCCCTACCCAACAGTGGGCTCACAGTCTAGAAGGGGGAGCCAGACAACAAAACAAAACACGTGGACAGGTGTCAAAACTGTCAGAATAAATAGAATTATAGCTATATTCATTCATTCATTCAATCGTATTTCTTGAGCGCTTACCGTGTGCACAGCACTGTACTAAGCGCTTGGGAAGTCCAAGTCGGCAACATATAGAGACGGTCCCTACCCAACAGTGGGCTCACAGTCTAGAAGGGGGAGCCAGACAACAAAACAAAACATATTAACAAAATAAAATAAATAGAATGAATATGTACAAGTAAAATAAATAAGTATAGAGTAATAAATCTGTACAAACATATGTACATCTATACAGGTGCTGTGGGGAAGGGAAGGAGGTAAGGCAGGGAGGATGGAGAGGGGGAGGAGGGGGAGAGGAAGGAGGGGGCTCAGTCTGGGAAGGCCTCCTGGAGGAGGTGAGCTCTCTGGCTCTGGAGTTTGGGGAGGCGGAGGCCTCCCTGGAACCCGAGACAGTCCCTCGTCTGGAAAACCGTAGCATTTGTTCAGTGCTAACTATGTGCCAGGCACTGTACTGAGCACTGGGGTGGATGCACGCCAATCAGGTCGGACACAGTCCCTGTCCTATGTGAGGCTCATGGTCTCATCATCATCAATCGTATTTATTGAGCGCTTACTATGTGCAGAGCACTGTACTAAGCGCTTGGAAGTACAAATTGACAACATATAGAGACAGTCCCTACTCAACAGTCTCAATTCCCATGAAGCAGCGTGGCTCAGTGGAAAGAACACGGGCTTTGGAGTCAGAGGTCATGGGTTCAAATCCCAGCTCCGCCAAGTGTCAGCTGTGTGACTTTGGGCAAGTCACTTCACTTCTCTGTGCCTCAGTTACCTCATCTGTAAAATGGGGATTGACTGTTCATTCATTCATTCATTCAATCGTATTTATTGAGCGCTTGCTGTGTGCAGAGCACTGGACTAAGCTCTTGGGAAGTACAGGGGGAGGTTACAAGGTGATCAGGTTGTCCCACGGGGGCCTCACAGTCTTCATCCCCATTTTACAGATGAGGGATCCGAGGCCCAGAGAAGTGAAGTGACTTGCCCAAAGTCACACAGTCGACAATTGGTGGAGGTGGGATTTGAACCCATGACCTCTGACTCCAAAGCCCCGGCTCTTTCCACTGAGCCACGCTGCTTCTCGTATTGACAGTGGTTGGTGAGGAGGAGGGGAAGGGGAAGCCTGGGAAGATCTTCCCATATTAGCTAGTGGGGTGAGTCTGGGGAAGAACATCTTTTAATAATAATAATGATGGTATTTATTAAGCGCTTACTATGTGCCAGGCACTGTACTAAGCGCTGAGGTGGATACACGCAAATCGGGTTGGATACAGGTCTTTGTCCCCCGTGGGGCTCACAGTCTCCATCCCCATTTTACAGATGAGGTAACTGAGGCCCAGAGCTGTGAAGGGACTTGCCCAAGGTCACACAGCTGAGGAATGGTGGAGCGGGATTAGAACCCATGACCTTCTGACTCCCGCGCCCGTATTTTCACCACTACGCCAAGCTGCTAAGCTCGGAGTCCAGTGGTCTGCACACAGCAAACTGTAAGTTCCTTGCGGGCAGGGATTACGTCTACTAACTCTATTATACTCTCCCAAGCGCCCAATACAGTGCTTGACCCAAAGTAAGCGCTTACTAAATACTATTTAACGATTGATTAACTTGAGAAGCATCATGGCCTAGTGGCAAGAGCCGGGCTTGGGAGTCAGAGGTTGTGGGTTCTAATCCCACTCCACCACTTAATAATAATGATAATAATGGCATTTATTAAGCGCTTACTATGTGCAAAGCACTGTTCTAAGCACTGGGGAGGTTACAAGGTGATCAGGTTGTCCCACGGGGGCGCTCACAGTCTTCATCCCCATTTTACAGATGAGGGAACTGAGGCACGGAGAAGTGAAGTGACTTGCCCAAAGTCACACAGCTGACAGTTGGCGGAGCCGGGACTTGAACCCATGACCTCTGACTCCAAAGCCCATCCCAGCCCCATGGTAATTATGTCCGTATCCCTAATTCATTTATTTCTATTCATGTCCATATCTCTAATTCATTTATTTCTATTCATGTCCATCTCCCCTTCTAAACTGTAAGCTCACAGTGGGCAGGGAATGTCTCTGATACATTGCTCTATTCTACTCTCCCAAGCGCTTAGTCCAGTGCTCTGCACACAGTAAACACTCAGAAAATGCGACTGACTACTCCACTGACTATCAACCAATTGTATTTACTGAGCACACGGTGTGTACACTCTGCGTGAAGTATTTGGGGGAGTACAGAGTGACAGAGAAATAGTGTGGCCTAGTGGAAATTAATTAATAATGGCATTTGTTAATAATAATAATGATGATGATGGCATTTATTAAGTGCTTATTACAGGCAAAGCACTGTTCTAAGCATTGCGGAGGTTACAAGGTGATCAGGTTGTCCCACAGGGGACTCACAGTCTTCATCCCCATTTTACAGATGAGGGAACTGAGGCATAAAGAAGTGAAGTGGCTTGCCCAAAGTCACACAGCTGACAATTGGCGGAGCCGGGACTTGAACCCATGACCTCTGACTCCAAAGCCCATCCCAGCCCCATGGTAATTATGTCTATATCTCTAATTCAGTTTATTTCTATTCATGTCCATCTCCCCTTCTAGACTGTAAGCTCACAGTGGGCAGGGAATGTCTCTGATACATTGCTCTATTCTACTCTCCCAAGCGCTTAGTCCAGTGCTCTGCACACAGTAAACGCTCAGAAAATGCGATTGACTACTCCACTGACTATCAACCAATTGTATTTACTGAGCACACGGTGTGTACACTTTGCGTGAACCGTTTAGTACAGTGCTCTGCACACAGTAAGCGCTCAATAAATACAATTGATTGATTGGGGGAGTACAGAGTGACAGAGAAACAGTGTGGCCTAGTGGAAATTAATTGATTAATAATGGCATTTGTTAATAATAATAATGATGATGATGGCATTTTTTAAGCACTTATGTACAAAGCACTGTTCTAAGCACTGGGGAGGTTACAAGGTGATCAGGTTGTCCCACGGGGGGCTCACAGTCTTCATCCCCATTTTACAGATGAGGGAACTGAGGCCCAGAGATGTTAAGTGACTTGCCCAAAGTCACCCAGCTGACAATTGGCGGAGTCGGGACTTGAACCCATGACCTCTGACTCCAAAGCCCGGGCTCTTTCCACTGAGCCACGCTGCTTCTCATGCCACTTGTCTGCTGTGTGACCTTGGGCAAGCCACTTCACTTCTCTGGGCCTCAGTTCCCTCATCTGGAAAATGGGGTTGGGACTGCGAGCCCCACGTGGGACAACCTGATCACCTTGTATCTACCCCAGCACTTAGAACAGTGCTTGGCACCCAGTAAGCACTTAACAAATACTATTATTATTATTATTATTATTATTATTATTATTATTACATTTTCTGAGGTAGGGCCATTGACTTTGCAATCAGCTCTCACTGAAAGACAGGGAGGCCTGAGTTCGGGACACCAAGGTGTAGTTTACCTTGGCTTAAATCCTTCCCGCAATCCCACAGAGAAGCAGCGTGGCTCAGTGGAAAGAGCCCGGGCTTTGGAGTCAGAGGTCGTGGGTTCAAATCCCAGCTCTGCCAATAGCCAGCTGTGTGACTCTGGGCAAGTCACTTCACTTCTCTGGGCCTCAGTTATCTCATCTGTAAAATGGGGATTAAGACTGTGAGCCCCTCGTGGGACAACCTGATCACCTTGTAACCTGAACAGTGCTTTGCACATAGTAAGCGCTTAATAAATGCTATCATTATTAGTATTATTACTATCATCTACGCAGATGATTCCCAAATCTCCCTCTCCAGCCCTGACCTCTCTCCTTCCCTGCAATCTCTCATCTCCTCCTGCCTTCAGGACATCCATTCATTCACTCCATCGTATTTATTGAGCGCTTACTGTGCGCAGAGCACTCTCCTCACCCTCCCCCCCACCTTACCTCCTTCCCCTCCCCACAGCAACTGTATATATGTTTTTACGTTTTTATTACTCTATTTATTTTATATGTACATATTTATATTCTATTTATTTTATTTTGTTAATGTGTTTGGTTTTATTGTGTGTCTCCCCCTTCCAGACTGTGAGCCCGCTGTTGGGTAGGGACCGTCTCTAGATGTTGCCGACTTGTACTTCCCAAGCGCTTAGTCCAGTGCTCTGCACACAGTAAGCGCTCAATAAATACGATTGAATGAATGAATGAATGACTAAGCGTTTGGAAAGTCCAAGTGGGCAACATCTAGAGACGGTCCCTACACAACAACGGGCTCACAGTCTAGAAGGGGGAGACAGGCGACAAAACAAAACAAGTCCTGCCTTCACCTCAAATTAAACACCCACCCAACTGAGCTCCTTATCTTCCCACACAAATCCTGTCTTTCCCATCACTGTAGACAACACCACTACCCTCCCTACCTCACAAGCCGAAACCTTGGCATTGTCCTTGACTCGTCATTCATTCAATTGTATTTATTGAGCGCTTCCTGTGTGCAGAGCACTGTACTAAGCGCTTCGGAAGTACAAGCTGACAACATCTAGAGACGGTCCCTACCCAACAGTGGGCTCACAGTCTAGAAGGGGGAGGCAGACAACGAAACAAAACATATTAACAAAATAAAGTAAATAGAATAAATATGTACAAATAAATAGAGTAATAAATAAATACAAACATATATACATATATACAGGTGCTGTGGGGAGGGGAAAGAGGTAAGGCGGGGGGGATGGGGAGGGGGAGGAGGGGGCTCATCTCTCCTCTCTCACTCCACCACATAATAATTATAATGATGGCATTTATTAAGCGCTTACTATGTGCAAAGCACTGCTTTAAGTGCTGGGGAGGTTACAAAGTGATCAGGTTGTCCCACGGGGGGCTCACAGTCTTATTCCCCATTTTCCAGATGAGGTCACTGAGGCCCAGAGAAGTGAAGTGACTTGCCCAAAGTCACACAGCTGACAGTTGGTGGAGCCTGGATTTGAACCCATGACCTCTGACTCCAAAGCCCATGCTCTTTCCACTGAGCCATGATGCTTCTCGTTCATTCATTCATTAGTATTTATTGATCTCTTACTGTGCGCAGAGCACTGTACTAAGCGCTTGGGAGAGGACAATATAACAACAAACAGGCACATTTCTGCCCACAATGAGCTCACGGTCTAGAGGGGGAGACAGGCATTATGTTGCCAACTTGTACTTCCCAAGCGCTTAGTACAGTGCTCTGCACACATTAAGCGCTCAATAAATACAACTGATTGATTGATTAATAGAAACAAATGTATTCTCATTCAACCTGTCACTAAATCCTGTTCCACCTTCTAAGACTGTGAGCCCGTTGTTGGGTAGGGGACCATCTCTATATGTTGCCAACTTGTACTTCCTAAGTGCTTAGTCCAGTGCTCAGTAGGCGCTCAATAAATACGATCGAATGAATGAATGAATGAATAAATCTGTCTTCCCTCCATCTATAGCATAGAGAAACAGCGTGACTCAGTGGGAAGAGGGGGGGGCTTTGGAGTCAGAGGTCATGGGTTCAAATCCCGGCTCTGCCACTTGTCAGCTGTGTGACTTTGGGCAAGTCCCTTCACTTCTCTGGGCCTCAGTGACCTCGTCTGGAAAATGAGGATGAAGACTGTGAGCCCCCCGTGGGACAACCTCATCACTTTGTAACCTCTCCAGCGCTTAGAACAGCTTACTTTGCACATAGTAAGCGCTTAATAAATGCCATCATCGTTGTTATTATTATTATCTGAACTTCTACCATCCTGATCCAAGCATTTCTCCCATCTCACTCTGATGACTTTTAGACTGTGAGCCCACTGTTGGGTAGGGACTGTCTCTATATGTTGCCAATTTGGGCTTCCCAAGCGCTTAATACAGTGCTCTGCACATAGTAAGCGCTCAATAAATACGATTGATGATGATGACTGCCTCAGCCTCCTCGCTGACCTCCCTGCCTCCCGTCTCTCCCCACTCCAGTCCGTATTTCACGCCGCTGCCCGGATCATTGGGCTACAAAAACGTTCAGGACGCATCACCCTTCTCCTCAGGAACCTCCAGCGGTTGCCCATCCACCTCCCCATCAAACGGAAACGGGGCACCACTGGCTTTAAAGCGTGGCTCAGTGGAAAGAGCCCGGGCTTTGGAGTCAGAGGTCATGGGTTCAAATCCCGGCTCCGCCAATTGTCAGCTGTGTGACTCTGGGCAAGTCACTTCACTTCTCTGGGCCTCAGTTACCTCATCTTTAAAATGGGTATTAAGACTGTGAACCCCCTGTGGGACAACTTGATCACCTTGTAACCTGAACAGTGCTTTGCACATAGTAAGCGCTTAATAAATATTATCATTATTTTTATTATTTAAAGCCGTCCATCCCCTCGCCCCCTCCTACCTCACCTCCCTTCTCTCCTTCTCCAGCCCAGCCCGCACCCTCCGCTCCTCTAATGCCAGTTTCCTCACTGTACCCCAATCTCATCTATCTCCCCGCCAACCCCTTTCCCACACCCTGCCTGCAACGCCGACCCCCTCCATATCCACCAGAAAACCTCCCTCTCCACCTTCCACCTGAGAAGCAGCGTGGCTCAGTGGAAAGAGCCCGGGCTTTGGGGTCAGAGGTCTTGGGTTCAAATCCCGGCACTGCCACTTGTCAGCTGGGTGACTCTGGACAAGTCACTTCACTTCTCTGGGCCTCAGTTACCTCATCTGTAAAAGGGGGATTAAGACTGTGAGCCCCCCACGGGACAACATGATCACCTTGTATCCTCCCGGGCACTTAGAGCAGTGCTTCCCACATAGTAAGTGCTTAGTAAATGTCATTATTATTATTATTACTATTCAAGACTGTGAGCCCACTGTTGGGTAGGGACCATCTCTATATGTTGCCAACTTGTACTTCCCAAGCACTTAGTACAGTGCTCTGCACACAGTAAGTGCTCAATAAATACGATTGATTGATTGATTGATTCAAAGCCTTATTAAGGTCACATCTCCTCCAAGATGAAGCCTTCTTTCCCCTGGCTCATTCTCATTCATTCAATTGTATTTATTGAGCACTGACTGCGTGCAGAGCACTGTACTAAGCACTCGGGAGCATACAATACACCAATAAGTGGACGCATTCCCTTTCCTTCTGTGCTGTTAATGCACTTGGATCTGTGAGCTTTGGACATTTGATAACCGCCCCATTCCTCCATGAGAAGCAGCCCAGCGTGGCTCAGTGGAAAGAGCCCAGGCTTTGGAATCAGAGGTCATGGGTTCAAATTCCGGCCCTGCCAACTGTCATCTTTGTGACTTTGGGCAAGTCCCTTAACTTCTCTGTGCCTCAGTTACCTCATCCGTAAAATGGGGATTAAGACTGTGAGCCCCCCGTGGCAACATACCCCAGTGTTTAGGCCAGTGCTTGGCACATAGTAAACACTTAACAAACACCATAACTATTATTATTATAATAATATATTATTATTATTAATAAAGATAAATTATTACCTTTATTATCATTATCACTTTGGCTCTGGGGAAGCCAAGGATGCAAATTACATGATCTTCCGGAGGGAACTAACTCTGTTTAGTGCTCTTTTGGGGAGCACCCTATTTTCGGTGAACAAATTATGACCCCCTAACTGGGGTAGAGCACAAGGGCCTTTGCTTTGAGTGAGAAAAAAGGCAAATTTTATGGAGATTTTTTCCCAGGGATCAAACCACCTCCCATATATTGTTTAAATCAACACTAGATGGAGGAAGTGTCATGGCCCTAGAAAATCTGTGGCTGTAGAGCGGGAATTTTCTGGCTGCCACAGAATATTTTTATTCTGTACATCGTTCGTAGCCAAAGAAAACTCCCGGGTCATTGAGGTTATAACAGATAATCTGCTTGGCCTCCTTGCTCCCTTTTTTCATCCCGTCTCCCAAACCCCACAGCACTTATGTCCCAATCTGTCATTTATTTTTTTCTTTTAATATCAGTTCTCCCCCTCTATAATAATAATAATTATGGTATTTGTTACTTAAAACAGTGATTTGCACATAGTAAGCGCTTAATAAATGCCATTATTATTATTATTAGTAGTAGTATTTGTTAAGCACTTACTTAAAACAGAGATTTGCACATAGTAAGCGCTTAATAAATGCCATTATTTTTATTATTATTATTTGCAAATACCTTGCATTTGTGACCCACAAGAGTTTAGCTTCTGGACATTTTCATTCATTCATTCAATCGTATTTTTTGAGCGCTTACGGTGTGCAGAGCACTGTACTAAGCGCTTGGGAAGTATAAGATGGCAACATATAGAGACGGTCCCTACCCAACAGTGGGCTCACAGTCTAGAGATTTTCATCTCAGATCTTACAAACTCTCCAGTTTCCATTTGTTCCTCCCTTCATTAGGGTACTTTGTAGATGCTGCTATCAATTGTCAATCCATCAGTCGTATTTACTGAGCGCTTACTACAGGCTGGGAACTGTACTAAGCGCTTGGGAAAGTACAATACAACAGAATTAGCATATAACGATCTTATAGTCTAGAGGGGGAGTCAGAGATTATGATCAAAACATTCATTCAAGCATTCAATCGTATTTATTGAGTGCTTACTGTGTGCAGAGCAGTGTACTAAGCGCTTGGGAAGTACAAGTTGGCAACCCAACAGCGGGCTCACAGTCTAGAAGGGGGAGGCAGACCACAAAACAAAACATGTTAACAAAATAAAATAGAATAGTAAATATGTACAAGTAAAATAAATAGAGTAATAAATCTGTACAAACATATACAGGTGCTGTGGGGAGGGGAAGGAGGTAACGCGGGGGGATGGGGAGGGAAAACATCATGCTTTGCACATAGTAAGTGCTCAATAAATGCCATTATTATTATTATTATTATTATTATTATGTGTCAAGCACTGTTCTAAGCGCTGGGGTAGATACAAGGTCATCAGGTTGTCCCACGCGGAGCTCACAGTCTTCATCCCCATTTTACAGATGAGGTCACTGAGGCACAGGGAAGTTAAGTGGTTTGCCCAAGGTCACACAGCAGATGAGTGGCGGAGCCGGGATTAGAACCAATGACCTCTGACTCCCAAGCCCGGGCTCTTTCCACTGAGCCACGCTGCTTCTCTAGACTGGAAGCACCTTGCGGGCAGGAAATGTGTCCATTTATTATTCTGTTGTCCTCTCCCAAGCACTTAGTACAGTGTTTTGCACACAGTAAATGCTCAATAAATAAGAGATCTGCTCTACTTCCCTCATCACCCCACAGCACCTGCATATATAATACTACTATATTGCTCTATTTATTTATTCATTTATTTATTTTACTTGTACATTTCTATCCTACTTATTTTATTTTGTTGGTATGTTTGGTTCTGTTCTCTGTCTCCCCCTTTTAGACTGTGAGCCCACTGTTGGGTAGGGACTGTCTCTATGTGATGCCAATTTTTACTTCCCAAGCGCTTAGTACAGTGCTCTGCACATAGTAAGTGCTCAATAAATATGATTGATTGATTGATTGATTACTACTACTAATCAATCAATCAATTGTATTTATTGAGCACTTACTGTGTGCAGAGCACTGTACTAAGCACTTGGGAAGTACAAGTTGGCAACATATAGAGACTATATAATAATATAGAGACTATACTAATAATAATGATGGTATTTGTTAAGCACTTAGTATATGCCAAGCACTGTTCTATGCACTGGGGGAGATCCAAGGTCATCAAGGTTGTCCCACGTGGGGCTCACAGTCTTCACCCCCATTTTCCAGATGAGATCACTGAGGCCCAGAGAAGTGAAGTGACTCGCCCAAAGTCACACAGCTGATAAGCGGCGGAGCCGGGATTAGATCCCATAACCTCTGACTCCCAAGCCCGGGCTCTTTCCACTGAGCCCCGCTGCTTCTCATCTATGTACATATTTGTTATTCTATTTATTTTATTAATGCAGTGTATATGTCTCTAATTCTATTTATTTCTATTGATGCTATTGATGCCTGTTTAATTGTTTTGATGCCTGTCTCCCCACCCTCCACCCCCGCAGACTGGGAGCCCACTGTGGGCAAAGATTGTCTCTAATTGTTTCTGAGTTGTACTTTCCAAGCGCTTAGTACAGTGCTGTGCACACAGTAAGCGCTCAATAAATACGATTGAATGAATGAGTGAATGAACGGTGGTTAGAGCACGGGACGGAGAGTCAGAAGGACCCGTGTTTTAATCCCGGCTCTGCCGCACGTCAGCTGTGTGGCTTTGGGCAAGTCACTTCACAACTCTGTGCCTCAGTTCCCTCATCTGTAAAATGGGGATTAAGACTGGGAACCCTACTTGGAACATAGACTGTATCCAACCAGATTAGCTTATATCTACCCCAGCGCTTAGTACAGTGACTGGCACGTAGTAAGCACTTAACAAATGCCATCATTCCTCTCCCCCTCCTCCCCCTCCCCAGCCCCCCTGCCTTACCTCCTTCCCCTCCCCACAGCACCTGTATATATGGATATATGTTTGTAGGGATTTATTACTCTATTTATATATTTCATTTGTACATATTTATTCTATTTATTTTATTTGGTTAATATGTTTTGTTTTGTTGTCTGTCTCCCCCTTCTAGACTGAGTCCACTGTTGGGTAGGGACCGTCTCTATATGTTGCCAACTTGGACTTTGCAAGCGCTTAGTACAGTGCTCTGCACACAGTAAGCGCTCAATAAATACGATTGAATGAATGAATAGGGACTGTCTCTATATGTTGCCAACTTATACTTCCCAAGCGCTTAGTACAGTGCTCTGCACACAGTAAGCACTCAATAAATAGTGAGCTAGAGAAGCAGCGTGGCCAAGTGGAAAGAGCCCGGGCTTTGGAGTCAGAGGTCATGGGTTCAAATCCCGGCTCCGCCAACTGTCAGCTGTGTGACTTTGGGCAAGTCACTTAACTTCTCTGTGCCTCAGTTACCCCATCTGTAAAATGGGGATGAAGACTGTGAGCCCCCCCGTGGGACAACCTGATCACCTTGTATCCTCCCCAGCACTTAGAACAGTGCTTTGCACATAGTAAGCACTTAATAAATGCCATTATTATTATTATTATTATTATTCTTAAATATGATTGAATGAATGAATGAATGAATCATTATTATTGACAAATACCATAAAAAAAGGCCAATGCAAGGCCCAAAGAACTGGCCACATTGGTACACAAAAAGGTTGTCCCTTGTTGCGTTGTCGTGTTACACGTTTGCGGCTCCGGGAAACGTTTTCTGCTGGGACTCTCATTTCTTGTGGCGTTTTTGCTTGTGTGGATTGTCTTTCTGGCCAGAAGGCGATGACCCTCAAAGTGAAGTCCAACTTTGGCTACGTGAGTTTTGTTTTGTTGTCTGTCTCCCCCTTCTAGACTGCGAGCCCGTTGTTGGGCAGGCACCGTCTCTATATGTTCCTGATTTGTACTTCCTGAGCGCTTAGTCCAGCGCTCTGCACACAGTAAGCGCTCAATAAATATGATTGAATGAATGAATGAATGAACCTTGTAGCTCAAATTGGCCCAGGTTTGACTCGGTCTTGTCTCTTCGGGACTTTAGGATCCGTGATTTCTTTCTGAGAATTTAATGTGTTTGTTTGGGCAGGAAATGTGTGGGAACTCTGCGTTATTGTAATCTCCCAAGTGGTTAGTAAAATCAAATAAATAAATGATGGTCATCAGGTTGTCCCACGGGGGGCTCACAGTCTTCACCCCCATTTTCCAGATGAGGTCACTGAGGCCCAGAGAAGTGAAGTGACTCACCCAAAGTCACACAGCTGATAAGCGGGGGAGCCGGGATTAGATCCCACAACCTCTGACTCCCAAGCCCGGGCTCTTTCCACTGAGCCACGCTGATTCTCATCAATGTACATATTTGTTTTTGCGCTTACTATGTGTCAAGCACTGTTCTAGTACTGTGTTCTGCACACAGTAAGCAGTTAATAAATTAATCAATCGTATTTATTGAGCACTTACTGTGTGCAGAGCACTGTACTAAGTGCGTAAATGTCATTGATAAATAATAAATAAAGAATAAATGTCATTGATGGATTGCACCCCCTTTCCCTCTGCCTCCCCATCGCCCCAACTCCCTCCCTTTGTTTTACCCCCCTTCCCACCCCACAGCACACGTGAATATATGTACATATCTATTATTCTATTTATTTTATTAATGCTGTGTGTATATCTATAATTCTATTTATTTATAATGATGCTACTGATGCCTGTTTCCTTGTTTTGATGTCTGTCTCCCCCCTTCTAGACTGTGAGCCCGTTGGGGGCCGGGATCGTCTCTACTTGTCGCTGAATTGTACTTCCCAAGCGCTTAGTACAGTGCTCTGCACACAGTAAGCGCTCAATTCATAATGATAAGAATGGCATTTATTAAGCGCTTCCTATGTGCCAAGCACTGTTCTAAGCTCAACTGCTATGATTGAATGAACAATCGATCGATTGATGGAGGGGCAAAAGGATACCAAGATGAGAAGAGGGAATGCTCAGTTTTTGTCCCAGGATTCTCCCAGATTTGGAACTGCCGGTCTACAAGGTGGAAGAGGCGGTCATTTGGGGGAGGCTGAAGGATTGGGGGTGAGTTGGGGGATGCTGAGGGATTGGGGGTGAGTTGGGGAGGCTGAGGGATTGGGGGTGAGTTTGGGGAGGCTGAGGCATCTTGTATGAGTTGGGGAGGCTGAAGGATTGGGGGTGAGTTTGGGGAGGCTGAGGAATCTCAGGTGAGTTGGGAGAGGCTGAGGGATCTTGGGTAAGTTGAGGGAGGCTGAAGGATTGTGAGTGAGTTAGGGGAGGCCGAGGGATCTTGGGTAAATTGAGGGAGGCTAAAGGATCTGGAGTGAGTTGGGGGAGGCTGAGGGATTGGGGGTGGGTTGGGGGAGGCTGGAGGATCTGGGGTGAGTTGGGGGAGGCTGAAGGATTGGGGGTGAGTTGGGGAAGGCTGAGGGATCTTGTATGAGTTGGGGAGGCTGAAGGATTGGGGGTGAGTTGGAAGAGGCTGAGGGATCTTGGGTAAATTGAGGGAGGCTGAAGGATCTGGGGTGAGTTGGGGGAGGCTGAGGGATTTGGGATAAATTGGGGGAGGCTGAAGGATCTGGGGTGAGTTGGGGAGGCTGAAGGATTGGGGGTGAGTTGGGGAGGCTGAAGGATTGGGGGTGAGTTGGGGGAGGCTGAGGGATCTTGGGTAAGTTGGGGGAGGCTGAAGGATCTGGGGTGAGTTGGGGGAGGCTGAGGGATCTTGTATGAGTTGGGGAGGCCGAAGGATTGTGGCTGAGTTGGAAGAGGTTGAGGGATCTTGGGTAAATTGAGGGAGGCTGAAGGATTGTGGGTGAGATGGGAGAGACTGAGGGATTGGGGGTGAGTTGGGGGAGGCTGAAAGATTGGGGGTGAGCTAGGGAGGCTGAAGGATTGGGGGTGAGTTGGGGGAGGCTGAGGATCTGGGGTAAGGTGACGGATGCTGAAGGATCTGGGGTGAGTTGGGGGAGGCTGAGGGATTGAGGGTGAGTTGGGGGAGGCTGAAGTATCTGGGGTGAGTTGGGGAGGCTGAGGGATCTTGTGTGTGTTGGAGAGGCTGAGGGATCTGGGGTAAGGTGAGGGAGGCTGACGGATCTGGGGTGAGTTGGGGGAGGCTGAGGGATTGAGGGTGAGTTGGGGGAGGCTGAAGGATCTAGGGTGAGTTGGGGGAGGCTGAGGGATCTTGTGTGTGTTGGAGAGGCTGAAGGATTGGGGGTGAGTTTGGAGAGGCTGAGGGATCTTGTGTGAGTTGGGGAGGCTGAAGGATGGGGGTGAGTTTGGGGAGGCTGAGGGATCTTGGGTAAGTTGAGGGAGGCTGAAGGATTGTGGGTGAGATGGAAGAGGCTGAGGGATCTTGGGTGAGTTGAAGGAGGCTGAAGGATCTGGGGTGAGTTGGGGAGGCTGAAGGATTGGGGGTGAGTTGGGGGAGGCTGAGGGATCTTGTATGAGTTGGGGAGGCTGAAGGATTGGGGGTGAGTTGGAAGAGGCTGAGGGATCTTGGGTAAGTTGAGGGAGGCTGAAGGATCTGGGGTGAGTTGGGGGAAACTGAGGGATTGTGGGTGAGTTGGGGAGGCTGAAGTTTCTGGGGTGAGTTGGGGAGGCTGAAGGATTGGGGGTGAGTTGGGGGAGGCTGAAGGATTGGGGGTGAGTTGGGGGAGGCTGAAGGATTGGGGGTGAGTTAGGGGAGGCTGAGGGATCTTGGGTAAGTTGGGGGAGGCTGAAGGATCTGGGGTGAGTTGGGGGAGGCTGAGGGATCTTGTATGAGTTGGGGAGGCCGAAGGATTGTGGCTGAGTTGGAAGAGGTTGAGGGATCTTGGGTAAATTGAGGGAGGCTGAAGGATTGTGGGTGAGATGGGAGAGACTGAGGGATTGGGGGTGAGTTGGGGGAGGCTGAAAGATTGGGGGTGAGTTAGGGAGGCTGAAGGATTGGGGGTGAGTTGGGGGAGGCTGGGGATCTGGGGTAAGGTGAGGGAGGCTGATGGATCTGGGGTGAGTTGGGGGAGGCTGAGGGATTGAGGGTGAGTTGGGGGAGGCTGAAGGATCTGGGGTGAATTGGGGGAGGCTGAGGGATCTTGTGTGAGTTGAAGGAGGCTGAAGGATCTGGGGTGAGTTGGGGAGGCTGAAGGATTGGGGGTGAGTTGGGGGAGGCTGAGGGATCTTGTGTGAGTTGGAGAGGCTGAAGGATTGGGGGTGAGTTTGGGGAGGCTGAGGGATCTTGTGTGAGTTTTGTTTTGTTTTGTTTTGTTGTCTGTCTCCCTCTTCTAGCCTGGGAGCCTGTTGTTGGGTAGGGACCATCTCTATCTGTTGCAGACTTGTGCTTCCCAAGCGCTTAGTACAGTGATCTGCACACAGTAAGCGCTCAATCCCCCCACCCTACCTCCTTCCCCTCCCCATAGCATCTGTATATATATTTGTACAGATTTATCCAGCGCTTAGAACAGTGCTTTGCACATAGTAAGCACTTAACAAATACCATTATCATTATTATTACCCGATCATCATCATCATTATCATCAATCGTATTTATTGAGCGCTTACTGTGTGCAGAGCACTGTACTAAGCGCTTGGGAAGTACAAATTGGCAACATATAGAGACAGTCCCTACCCAACAGTGGGCTCACAGTCTAAAAGGGGGAGACAGGGAACAAAACCAAACATACTAACAAAATAAAATAGAATAGATATGTACAAGTAAAATAAATAAATAAATAAATAGAGTAATAAATATGTACAAACATATGTACATATATACAATGAAATGAACCTGGGCACCATATCTTGGAACCTCTACCATTCAATGTAGATGCCGTAACGTTGTGAAGCCAATTCAATTGTGTACTCGCTTGTTGGTCAGTAATATCAATTTACCAAATGCATATTGCTAACTTTGTACTTCCCAAGCGCTTAGTCCAGTGCTCTGCACACAGTAAGCGCTCAATAAATACGATTGAATGGAATGAATTGAATGGAATGGAGTTGGGGAGGCTGAAAGATTGTGGGTGAGTTAGGGGAGGCTGAGGGATCTTGGGTAAGTTGAGGAAGGCTGAAGAATCGGGGGTGAGTTGGGGGAGGCTGAGGGATTGGGGGTGAGTTGGGGGAGGCTGAGGGATCTTGTATGAGTTGGGGAGGCTGAAGGATTGGGGATGAGGAGTTTGTCTCTGTCTCCCCCTTTTAGACTGTGAGCCCACTGTTGGGTAGGAACTGTCTCTATATGTTGCCAACTTGTACTTCCCAAGCACTTAGTACAGTGCTCTGCACACAGTAAGCGCTCAATAAATACAATTTGATTGATTGTAGAGGCTGAGAAATCTCAGGTGAGTTGGGAGAGGCTGAGAGAGCTGGAGTGAGTTGAAGAGGCTGAGGAATCTGAGGTGAGTTGGAGGAGGCTGAAGGTTAGTGGGTGAGTTGGGAGAGACTGAGGGATTGTCGGTGAATTGGGGGAGGCTGAAGGATTTGGGGTGAGTTGAGGGAGGCTGAATGATCGGGGGTGAGTTGGGAGAGGCTGAAGGATCTGCGGGTGAGTTTGTAGAGGCTGAGGAATCTCAGGTGAGTTGGGGGAGGCTAGAGATCTGGTGTAAGTTGAAGAGGCTGAGGAATCTGAGGTGAGTTGGAAGAGGCTGAGGGATTTGGGACAAGTTGGGAGAGGCTGAGGGATCTCACTCATTCATTCATTCATTCCTTCAATCGTATTTATTAATAATAATATAATAATAATGGCATTTGTTAAGCGCTTACTATGTGCAAAGCACTGTTCTAAGCGCTGGGGGTGGGGATACAAGGTGATCAGTTTGTCCCACGTGGGGCTCACATTCTTAATCCCCATTTTACAGAGGAGGTAACTGAGGCTCAGAGAGGTTAAGTGACTTGCCCAAGGTCACACAGCAGATGTGGGGGAGCCGGGATTCGAACCCATGACCTCTGACTCCAAAGCCCGGGCTCTTTCCACTGAGCCACGCTGCTTCTCTATCAGTCACTCATTCAACTGTATTTATTGAGTGCTTACTGAGTGCGGAGTGCTGTGCTAAGCACCTGTATATATATATATATATATATATACTTTTGTACATATTTATTACTCTATTTATTTATTTATTTATCTTACTTGTACATATCTATTCTATTTATTTTATTTTGTTAATATGTTTGGTTCTGTTCTCTGTCTCCCCCCTTCTAGACTGTGAGCCCACTGTTGGGTAGGGACTGTCTCTATATGTTGCCAACTTGGACTTCCCAAGCGTTTAGTACAGTGCTCTGCACACAGTAAGCATTCAATAAATACGATTGAATGAATGCATGAATTTATTCTATTTATTTTATTTTGTTAATATGTTTTGTTTTGTTGTCTGTCTCCCCCTTCTAGACTGTGAGCCCGCTGTTGGGTAGGGACCGTCTCTATATGTTACCAACTTGGACTTCCCAAGTGCTTAGTCCAGTGCTCTGCACACAGTAAGCGCTTCATAAATACGATTGATGATGATGACTGTCTCTATATGTTGCCAACTTGTACTTCCCAAGCGCTTAGTCCAGTGCTCTGCACACAATAAGCACTCCATAAATACGATTGATGATGATGACTGTCTCTAAATGTTGCCAACTTATACTTCCCAAGCTCTTAGTCCAGTGCTCTGCACACAGTAAGCGCTCCATAAATACGATTGATGATGATGACTGTCTCTAAATGTTGCCAACTTGTACTTCCCAAGCGCTTAGTCCAGTGCTCTTCAATCAATCAATCAATCAATCAATCAATCATATTTATTGAGCACTTACTATGTGCAGAGCACTTTACTAAGCGCTTGGGAAGTACAAATTGGCAACACATAGAGACAGTCCCTACCCAACAGTGGGCCCACAGTCTAAAAGGGGGAGACAGAGAACAAAACCAAACATACCAACAAAATAAAATAAATAGGATAGAAATGTACAAGTAAAATAAATAAATAAATAAATAAATAGAGTAATAAATATGTACAACCGTATATACATATATACAGGTGCTGTGGGGAAGGGAAGGAGGTAAGATGGGGGGATGGAGAGGGGGACGAGGGGGAGAGGAAGGAAGGGGCTAAGTCTGGGAAGGCCTCCTGGAGGAGGTGAGCTCTCAGCAGGGCCTTCACACAGTAAGCGCTCAATAAATGCCTCCTTCCCTTCCCCACAGCACCTGTATATATGTATATATGTTTGTACATATTTATTACTCTATTTATTTATTTATTTTACTTGTACCTATCTATTCTATTTTATTTTGTTAGTATGTTTGGTTTTGTCTCCCCCTTTTAGACTGTGAGCCCACTGTTGGGTAGGGACTGTCTCTATATGTTGCCAATTTGTACTTCCCAAGCGCTTAGTACAGTGCTCTGCACACAGTAAGCGCTCAATAAATACGATTGATGATAATGATGATGATGATGATTTTATTTTGTTAGTATGTTTGGTTTTGTTCTCTGTCTCCCCCTTCTAGACTGTGAGCCCACTGTTGGGTAGGGACTGTCTCTATATGTTGCCAGCTTGTACTTCCCAAGCGCTTAGTACAGTGCTCTGCACACAGTAAGTGCTCAATAAATATGATTGATTGATTGATTAAGAGGACAACGCAACAATGAACAGACACGTTCCCTGCCCACAGCGAGCTGACAGTCTAGAGGGGGAGACAGGCAGGAATAGAAAGAAATACATGAGGGACAGGGACAGACATGGTGTGGGGCTGGGAGGGGGGAATGAAGAAAGGGAGCGTGTCAGGGCGACGCAGAAGGGAGCAGGAGAAGAGGAAAAGGGGGGCTTAGTCAGGGAAGGCTTCTTGGAGGAGGTGGGCCTTCAGTAAGGCTTTGAAGAAGGGGAGAGGAATTGTCTGGGGGATGTGAGGAGGGAAAGCATTCCAGGCCGGAGGCAGGACAGCCCACTGTTGGGTAGGGACTGTCTCTGTATGTTGCCAGCTTGTACTTCCCAAGTGCTTAGTACAGTGCTCTGCACACAGTAAGCGCTCAATAAATACGATTGATTGATTGATTGACAGGGGTCAGGGGTTGGCGGTGAGACGGGCGAGATGGAGGCCCAGGGAGAAGGTTAGCCGTCCCAGAGGAGCAGAGGGTGCGGGCTGGGATGGAGAAGGACAGAAGGGAGGGGAGGGAGGAGGGGGCCAGGGGCTTTATAGCCAACGGTGAGGAGTTTTCTATTTCATTCACTCGTATTTATCGAGCGCTTACTGTGTGCAGAGCACTGGACTAAGTGCTTGGGAAGTACAAAGCCCTACTGAGAGCTCACCTCCTCCAGGAGGCCTTCCCAGATGAGTCCCTTCCTTCCCCTCCCCTTTCTCCCCCTCCCCCCCTGCCTTACCTCCTTCCCCTCCCCACAGCACCTGCATTTATTTATTTTATTTGTACATATTTATTCTATTTATTTTATTTTGTTAATATGTTTTGTTGTCTGTCTCCCCCTTCTAGACTGTGAGCCTGCTGTTGGGTAGGGACCGTCTCTATATGTTACCAACTTGGGCTTCCCAAGTGCTTAGTACAGTGCTCTGCACACAGTAAGCGCTCAATAAATACAATTGAATGAATGAATGACCTGTATATATGTATATATGTTTGTATGTATTTATTACTCTATTTATTTATTTTATTTGTACCTGTTTATTCTATTTATTTTATTTTGTTAATATGTTTTGTTTTGTTGTCTGTCTCCCCCTTCTAGACTGTGACCCCGCTGTTGGGTGGGGATCATCTCTATATGTTGCCAACTTGGACTTCCCAAGCGTTTAGTACAGTGCTCTGCACACAGTAAGCACTCAATAAATACGATTGAATGAATGAATGAATTTATTCTAGTTATTTTATTTTGTTAATATGTTTTATTTTGTTGTCTGTCTCCCCCTTCTAGACTGTGAGCCCGCTGTTGGGTAGGAACCGTCGCTTTATGTTGCCAACTTGTACTTCCCCAGGGCTTAGTTCAGTGCTCTGCACACAGTAAGTGCTCAATAAATACGATTGAGTGAATGAATGAATGAATTTATTCTATTTATTGTATTTTGTTAATTTGTTTTGTTGCCTGTCTTCCCATTCTAGACTGTGAGCCCGCTGTTGGGTAGGGACCGTATCTAGATGTTGCCCACTTGTACTTCTCAAGCGCTTAGTCCAGTGCTCTGCACACAGTAAGTGCTCAATAAATACGATTGAATGAATGAATGAATGAATACAAGTCGGCAACATATAGAGACGGTCCCTACCCAACAATGGGCTCACAGTCTAGAAGTGGGGAGACAGACAACAAAACAAAACATGTGGACTGGTGTCAAAATCGTCAGAACTAATAGAATTATAGCTACAGGCACATCAATATCAGCTACATGTTTGATGCAGAGGTGATGGGCAACCCCTGGAGGGTCTTGAAGAGCGGGGAGACATGGACTGAACGTTTCTGTAGAAAGATGATCCGGGCAGCTGAGGGAAGTAATAATAATAATAATAATAATATAATAATAATAATAGCATTTATTAAGTGCTTACTATGTGCCAAGCACCATTCTAAGCACTGGGGGGGATACAAGGTAATAAGGTTGTCCCACGTGGGGCTCACAGTCTTAATCCCCATTTTACAGATGAGGGAACTGAGGCCCAGAGAAGTGAAGTGACTTGCCCACAGTCACACAGCTGACAAGTGGCAGAGGCGGGATTTGAACCCATGGCCTCTGACTCCATAGCCCGGGCTCTTTCCACTGAGCCATGCTGCTTCTCGAGTAGGGCCCGGAGTGGGGAAAGGCAGGAGGGAGGGAGGTCAGCGAGGAGGCTGATGCAGTCATCGAGGCGGGAGAGAAGCAGCGTGACTCAGTGGAAAGAGCCCGGGCTTTGGAGTCAGAGGTCATGGGTTCAAATCCCACCAATGGTGAGCTGCGTGACTTTGGGCAGTCACTTAACTTCTCTGGGCCTCAGTTACCTCACCTGTCGAATGGGGATGAAGACTGTGAGCCCCACGTGGGACAACCCGATCACCTTGTTTCCCCCCAGTGCTTAGAACAGTGCTTGGCACATAAGAAGCACTTAACAAATACCTTCATTATTATTATTATTATTATTATTAACGTGGTGGGCATTTGGATGGAGAGGTAGAAGCATTTTCTGCCCACAAGGATTTTACAGTCTAAACTAAAGTCTAGAGAAGCAGCATGGCTCAGTGGAAAAGAGCTCAGGCTTTGGAGTCAGAGGTCCTGGGTTCAAATCCCAGCTCTGCCAGTTGTCAGCTGTGTGACTTTGGGCAAGTCACTTAACTTCTCTGGGCCTCAGTGACCTCATCTGGAAAATGGAGATGAAGACTGTGAGCCCCACGTGGGACAACCTGATCACCTTGTACCCTCCCCAGTGCTTAGAACAGTGCTTTGCACGTAGTAAGCACTTAATAAATGCCATCATCATTATTATTAAGCATTAATCGATCCATGGACCATATTAATTTATTTATTTTTAATGGTACTGTTAAGCGCTGACTGTGTGCCTGGAACTGCACAAAGTGCTGTGTTTGATACAAGATAATCATTTCGGATGTTCCTAACATTTCATGATTTCAGTTTGGACACTCACGGGGCTCACTGTCCTAATCCTCATTTTACAGTTGAGCTAGCTGCGGCCCGGAAAAGTTCAATGACCTCTCCAAGGTCACACAGAAAACAAGTGACGGGAGTGGGAATTAGAACCCAGATCTTCTGTCTCCCAGGACTGTGCTCTTTCCATTAGGCCACAGTGATAAAAATAATGGCATCTATTAAGCGCTTACTATGTGCACAGCACTGTTCTAAGCACTGGGGAGGTTACAAGGTGATCTATATGTTGCCAACTTGTACTTCCCAAGCGCTTAGTACAGTGCTCTGCACACAGTAAGCGCTCAATAAATAATACAATTGATTGATTGATTGATCAGGTTGTCCCACAGAGGGCTCATACCCTTAATCCCCATTCTACAGATGAGGAAACTGAGACCCAGAGAAGTGAAGTGACTTGCTCGAAGTCACACAGCTGACAATTGGCAGAGCCAGGATTTGAACCCATGACCTCTGACTCCAAAGCCCAGGCTCTTTCCACTGAGCCACGTTGCTTCGCTGCATTTACACAAGCATTTACTTGTGTGCATTCATTCATCCATCCATCCATCCATCCATCCATCCATCCATCCATTCATTCAATCGTATTTATTGAGCGCTTACTGTGTGCAGAGCACTGTACTAAGCGCTTGGGAAATACAAGTTGGCAACATCTAGAGACGGTCCCTACCCAACAACGGGCTCACAGTCTAGAAGGGGGAGACAGACAGAGCGCTGTACTAAGCGCTTCAGAAAGTACAACATGACAGAGTTGGTAGACACATTCCCTGCCCACAAGAATTGTTTAATAATAATAATAATAATAATAATAATGATAATAAAAATGATAGCATTTATTAAGCACTTACTATGTTCAATGCACTGCTCTAAGCACTGGATGTGTACATTCGTATGAGTGTATAATTCATGAATATGTACATATGTGCTGTGAGCGCTTAGAACAGTGCTTGGCACATAGTAAGCGCTCGAACAAATACCGTCATTATTATTTGCCTGATCGGAGACATAGAGAGACAGGGAGAGGAGGAAAGAGAGAGAAAGAGGTGAAGAAATCGGGAAGGAGGGAGAGAAATTGAAAAAGGGACAGCGATACATCCTATTTGAGTCACATTACTTTCAAATAACTTTTCCAGGCATCTGTATGTTCAATTCCGACAGATTATTTTTTTTAAAAGAATATCAATCAATGACCAGTATTTATTGAGCGCTTACTGTGCTCAGAGCATTGTACTAGACACTTGGAAGAGTACAATACAGGATGACTTAGTGAATAGAGCAAGGGCCTAGGAGCTTGTAATATCATCAATCGTATTTATTGAGCGCTTACTATGTGCAGAGCACTGTACTGAGCGCTTGGGAAGTACAAATTGGCAACATATAGAGACAGTCCCTACCCAACAGTGGGCTCACAGTCTAAAAGATAGTGATAATGGCCTGTGTTAAGCGCTTACTCTGTGCCAAGCACTGTTCTAAGCACTGGGGAGGTTACAAGGTGATCAGGTTGTCCCACATGGGGCTCACAGTCTTCATCCCCATTTTCCAGATGAGGGAACTGAGGTCCAGAGAAGTGAAATGACTTGCCCAAAGTCACACGGCTGACAAGTGGCAGAGTCAGGATTAGAACCCATGACCTCTGACTCCCAAGCCCAGGCTCTTTCCACTGAGCCATGGCTCCAGCGCTTAGTAAACTGGTATAGTGGGAGGCAAAATTAGAGAAGCAGCGTGGCTCAGTGGAAAGAGCCCGGGCTTTGGAGTCAGAGGTCATGGGTTCAAATGCCGGCTTCTCTAATTGTCAGCTGTGTGACTTTGGGCAAGTCACCTCACTTCTCTGGGCCTCAGTTCCCTCATCTGTAAAATGGGGATTAAGACTGTGAGCCCCCCGTGGGACAACCTGATCACCTTGTAACCTCCCCAGTGCTTAGAATAGTTCTTTGCACACAGTAAGCGCTTGATAGATACCAACATTATTATTATTAAATACCATAAGAAATACAGTAGAGTTGATAGGCAAGATCCTTGTACTCAGGAAGCTTGCAGTCATCTCATTCATTCATTCAATCGTATTTATTGAGCGCTTACTGTGTGCAGAGCACTCTACTAAGCTCTTGGGAAGTACAAGTTGGCAACATATAGAGACAGTCCCCACCCAACATTGGGCTCACAGTCTAGAAGGGGGAGAGAGACAACAAAACAAAACATTAACAGAATAAAATAAATGGAATAAATATGTACAAATAAAATAAATAAATGAACAGAGTAATAAATATGTACAAACATATACCCATATATGCAGGTACTGTGGGGAGAGGAAGGAGGGGACTCAATCACATTAAACTACCTCAAAATTAATCTATTGTCCCCTAAAACATCTATTCCTCGCAGAGAGGGGCAATAGCTTCACTTTGTTTCTCAGTTTTTTCATCTGTAAAATGGGAATCCCATATCTTTTTCTTTTTTTATATTTGTTAAGCACTTAGTATATGCCAAGCGCTGTACTAAGCGCTGGGGTAGATATAGCATAATAATAATGATGGCATTTGTTAAGTGCTTACTATGTGCAAAGCACTGTTCTAAGCACTGGGGAGGATACAAGGTGATCAGGTTGTCCCACGCATCCCCATTTTACAGGTAATGTAACCGAGGCACAGCAAAGTGACTTACCCAAAGTCACACAGCTGACAAGCGGCGGAGGCGGGATTAGAACCCACGACCTCTGACTCCCAAACCTCCCCCTCGTCCCCCTCTCCATCCCATCTTACCTCCTTCCCTTCCCCACAGCACCTGTATATATGTATATATGTTTGTACATATTTATTACTCTATTTATTTATTTATTTTACTTGTACATATCTATTCTATTTATTTTATTTTGTTAGTATGTCTGGTTTTGTTCTCTGTCTCCCCCTTTTAGACTGTGAGCCCGCTGTTGGGTAGGGACTGTCTCTATGTATTGCCAATTTGTACTTCCCAAGCGCTTAGTACAGTGCTCTGCACACAGTAAGCGCTCAATAAATACGATTCATTGATTGATTGATTGCAACCTCCCCAACACTTAGAACAGTGCTTTGCACATAGTAAGCGCTTAATAAAATGCCATTATTATAATTATTATTATTTCCACTTAACCAGGCGAGATACTGTCCCTGACCTACGTGGGGTTCACGGTCGAAGAGGGAGGGAGAACAGATATCAAATCCTGATTTTCCAACTGGGGAAATTAAGACACAGAGAAGTTCAGTGACTTTCCCATGGTCACACAGCAGGCAAGTGGAGGACCAGGATTAGAACCCACGTCCTCTGATTCCCCAGCCTGAGCTTCTCTCTTCTACTTAGTCTGTGGGTCCCATGTGGGACAAGGACTGTGCCAGCCTGATTATAATAATAATAATAGCATTTATTAAGCGCTTACTATGTGCAAAGCACTGTTTTGAGCGCTGGGGAGGTTACAAGGTGATCAGGTTGTCCCATGTGGGGCTCACAGTCTTCATCCCCATTTTACAGATGAGGGAACTGAGGCCCAGAGAAGTGAAGTGACTTGCCCAAAGTCACGCAGCTGACAAGTGGCGGAGCCGGGATTTGAACCCATGACCTCTGACTCCAAAGCCCGGGCTCTTTCCACTGAGCCACGCTGCTTCTCTAATAATAATAAATATAATGATAGTAATAATAATTTTGGTATTTGTTAAGCGCTTGCTATGTGCCAAGCACTGTTCTAAGCGCTGGGGGAGATACAAGGTAATCAGGTTGTCCCACATGGGGCTCACCATCTTAATCCCCATTTTCCGGATGAGGTAACTGAGGCACAGAGAAGTTAAGTAATTTGCCCAAAGTCACACAGTTTAGAAGTGGCAGAGTCAGGATTAGAACCCATGACCTCTGACTTTCAAGCCCACGCTCTTTGATTCATTCATTCAATCGCATTTATTGAGCTCTTACTGCATGCAGAGCACTGTACTAAGCACTTGGGAAGTACAAGTCAGCAACATATAGAGACGGTCATTCATTTATTCATTCAATCGTATTTATTGAGCGCTTACTGTGTGCAGAGCACTGTACTAAGCGCTTTGGAAGCGCAAGCTGGCAACATATAGAGACGGTCCCTACCCAACAACGGGCTCACAGTCTCGACTGAACCACGCTGCTTCTCTGATAATAATTGAAGTATTTGTTAAGTGCCTACTACATGCCAAGTACTGTACTAAGGTCTGGGGTAGATACAGCGTGGCTCAGTGGAAAGAGCCCGGGCTTTGGAGTCAGAGGTCATGGGTTCGAATCCCGACTCCACCACATGTCTGCTGTGTGATCTTGGGCAAGTCACTTAACTTCTCTGGGCCTCAGTTCCCTCATCTGTAAAATGGGGATTAAGACTGTGAGTGCCACGTGGGACAACCTGATCACCCTGTATCCTCCCCAGCGCTTAGAACAGTGCTTTGCACATAGTAAGCGCTTAACAAATGCCTACTATTATTATTACAACAGTGCCCGGCACATAGTAAACGCTTAACAAATGCCATTATTATTATTATTATAAAAAGCTAATAGGGCCCCACACGGGGCTCACCGTTTAAGTAGGAGGGAAAACGGGGATTGAATCCCCATTTTGCAGATTTTAGCACTTCTTTGGGGCCATGGTAAGCGCTTAGCAAATCGTGGCTCAGTGGAAAGAGCGAGGGCTTGGGAGTCAGAGGTCGTGGGTTCGAATCCCGACTCCGCCACTTGTCAGCTGTGTGACCTTGGGCAAGTCACTTCACTTCTCTGTGCCTCTGTTACCTCATCTGTAAAATGGGGATTAAGACTGTGAGCCCCAAGTGGGACAACCTGATCACCTTGTAGCCCTGCCCAGTGCTTAGAACAGTGCTTTGCACATATCAATCAATTGTATTTATTGAGCGCTTACTGTGTGCAGAGCACTGTACTAAGCGCTTGGGAAGTACAAGTTGGCAGCATATGGAGACAGTCCCTACCCAACAGTGGGCTCACAGTCTAAAAAGTGGGCTCACAGTTGCTTAACAAATACTGCTATTATTATTATTATTACCACAATTAATATTAATAATAATAACAATAATAGTAGTAATAATAATAATGATAATAGTAATAATAATAATAATAGTACTTGTTAAGCGCTTATTATGTGCCAAGCACTGTTCTAAGCACTGGGGTAGATAAAAGGTCAGCAGGTTGTCCTACGTAGGGCTCACAGTCTTCATCCCATTTGACAGATGAGGGAACTGAGGCCCAGAGAAGAGAAGCGACTTGCCCAAAGTCACACCGCTGACAAGTGGCGGGGCAGGATTAGAACCCATGACCTCTGAGTCCCAAGCCCAGGCTCTTTCCACCCAGTCATGCTGCTTCTCAGTCAGTCAGTCAATTGGATTTCTTGAGCGCTCACTGCGTGCAGAGCACTGGACTAAGCACTTGGGAGAGGACGATAGGATTAAAAAATTAAAAAAAAAACAGACACAGTCCCCGAGTTTACAGTTACGGGGGAGATAGACATTCATTCATTCAATCGTATTTATTGAGCGCTTACTGTGTGCAGAGCACTGGACTAAGCGTTTGGGAAGTACAAGTTGGGGACATGAATAGAGATAAATAAATGACAGATGTGGACAGAAGTGGTGTGAGGCTGGGCAGGGAGGTGACTAAAGGGAGCAGTCATTCATTCAATCGTGCATTTATTGAGCGCTTACTGTGTGCAGAACACTGTACTAAGCGCTTGGGAAGTACAAGTTGGGGACACGAATAGAAATGAATAAATGACAGATATGGACAGAAGTGGTGTGAGGCTGGGCAGGGAGGTGACTAAAGGGAGCAGTCATTCCTTCAATCGTTCATTTATCGATCGCTTACTGTGTGCAGAACACTGTACTAAACGCTGGGCAAAGTGCAATTATTTTACTTTAAAGCCGTCCATCCCCTCGCCCCGTCCTCCCTCCCCTCCCTTCTGTCCTTCTCCCTTCCAGCCCTCACCCTCCGCTCCTCTGCTGCAGCTCACCTTCTCCCTGGGCCTGTGAGCCCCCCGTGGGCCAACCTGATCACCTTGCATCCTCCCCAGCGCTTAGAACAGTGTTTGGCACATAGTAAGCGCTTAACAAATACCATTGTTATTATTGTTATTATTATTAACTTCTCTGTGCCTCAGTTACCTCATCTGTAAAATGGGGATGAAGACTGTGAGCCCCCCGTGGGACAACCTGATCACCTTGGATCCTCCCCAGTGCTTAGAACAGTGTTTGGCACATAGTAAGCGCTTAACAAATACCATTATTATTGTTATTATTATTAACTTCTCTGTGCCTCAGTTACCTCATCTGTAAAATGGGGATGAAGACTGGGAGCCCCACGTGGGACAAACTGATCACCTTGGATCCTCCCCAGTGCTTAGAACAGTGTTTGGCACATAGTAAGCGCTTAACAAATACCATTATTATTGTTATTATTATTAACTTCTCTGTGCCTCAGTTACCTCATCTGTAAAATGGGGATGAAGACTGTGAGCCCCATGTGGGACAACCTGATCACCTTGAATCCTCCCCCACGCTTAGAACAGCGCTTGGCACATAGTAAGCGCTTAACAAATTCATTCAGTCATTCAATCGTATTTATTGAGCGCTTACTGTGTGCAGGCCACTGTACTAAGCGCTTGGGAAGTCCAAGTTGGCAACATCTAGAGACGGTCCCTACCCAACAGCGGGCTCACAGTCTAGAAGGGGGAGACAGAGAACAAAACAAAACAGGTGGACAGGTGTCAAGTCGTCAGAACAAATAGAATTAAAGCTAGATGCCCATCATTAACAAAATAAATAGAATAGTAAATATGGACAAGTAAAATAAATAGAGTAATAAATCTGTACAAACATGACTGTGAGCCCACTGTTGGGTAGGGACTGTCTCTATGTGTTACCAATTTGTACTTCCCAAGCGCTTAGTACAGTGCTCTGCACATAGTAAGCGCTCAATAAATACGATTGATTGATTGATTGATTGATCTATACAGGTGCTGTGGGGAGGGGAAGGAGGTAGGGTGGGGGGGATGGGGAGGAGGAGAGGAAAAAGGGGGGCTTAACAAATGCTATTATTATTATTATTATTATTATTATTATTGTTATTATTATTATTATTATTTCTCCTCTTCCTGCCCCTCCCGGCCCTGCAACCCTTCCCCAATTCCTGCTTCAATCAGGAGGTGGGAATTCATTCGTTCATTCAATTCCATCGTATTTATTGAGCGCTTCCTCCATGCTGCTTAGGCAAGCAGCCTGGCTCAGTGGAAAGAGCCCGGGCTTGGGAGTCAGAGGTCATGAGTTCTAATCCCGCCCCGCCGCTTGTCAGCTGGGTGACTTTGGGCAAGTCACTTCACTGAGCCTCGGTTGCCTCATCTGGAAAATGGGGAGGAAGACTGCGAGCCCACGTGGGACAACCTGATCACCTTGTGGTGATGGCATTTATTAAGCGCTTACTATGTGCAAGGCACTGTTCTAAGCGCTGGGGAGGATGCAAGGTGATCAGGTTGTCCCTCGTGGGGCTCACAGTCTTCATCCCCATTTTCCAGATGAGGGAACTGAGGCACAGAGAAGGGAAGTGACTTGCCCAAAGTCACACAGCTGACGATTGGCAGAGGCGGGATTTGAACGCATGACCTCCGACTCCAAAGCCAGGGCTCTTTCCACTGAGCCACGCTGCTTCTCTATCCTCCCCAGCGCTTAGAACAGTGTTTGGCACATAGTAAGCGCTTAACAAATACCATTATTATTATTATTATTGTTATTATTATCATTATTAACTTCTCTGAGCCTCGGTTACCTCATCTGTAAAACGGGGATGAAGACTGTGAGCCCCACGTGGGACAACCTGATGACCTTGTAACCTCCCCCGCGCTTAGAACAGCGCTTGGCACATAGTAAGCGCTTAACAAATTCATTCCATCGTATTTATTGAGCGCTTACTGTGTGCAGAGCACTGTACTAAGCGCCTGGGAAGTCCAAGTTGGCAACACCTAGAGACGGCCCCTACCCAACAACGGGCTCACAGTCTAGTAGTACTTCCCAAGCGCTTAGTACAGTGCCCTGCACACAGTAAGCGCTCAATAAAAGCGATTGACCATTATTATTATTTATTGTACTTCCCAAGCGCTTAGTCCAGTGCCCTGCACACAGTAAGCGCTCAATAAAAACGATCGACCATCATTATTATTATTATTATTCATCGTACTTCCCAAGCGCTTAGTCCAGTGCCCTGCACACAGTAAGCGCTCAATAAATACGACTGATGATGATGACTGCATGAGTGAATGAATAGTAGTAGGATTGCTGCTCGCGGAGCACTGTACTAAGCGCTTGGGAAGTCCCAATCGGCAGTACAGACGGGAGTTGGGGAAGGAGGGAGGGGAGGAGGCTGGGGTCGCTCTTGGCTTGAGCAACCCGAAACTGGAGAGGAGGAGGAGGAGGAGGAGGAGGGAGGAGGGAGGAGGCGGTGGCCACAGCAGCTGCTGGGCTCCCGGCGTCCTAAAAATAGCCCAGCAGCCCCGGGGCCGTCCAGCACGGCCCGCCCGGACTCTGCAGGCCGCCCGGGCCCCTGTGCCCCCCGCAACCCCAGCCCAGGTAGGACCCCTCCTGCTGCCCCCCGCCCCCCCCCACTTTGTCCTGGCCCGGCCGGGCCCGTACTGGCCCCCCCTGGGTGGCCCCCCCAGGGGCCCAGCCCAGGGACCGAGGGGCCGCCCAGGGGGCCAAGGCCGGGGGAGGGGACCCGGCTCTTCTCCACCTATCTCTCCCCTCCGTCTCTTCTCCAGAGATCTCCCCTCCATCTCTTCTCCAAAGATTTCTCCCCTCCGTCTCTTCTCCAGCTGTCTCCCCTTCATCTCTTCTCCAAAAGTTTCTCCCTGTCTCTTCTCCAGAGATCTCCCCTCCGTCTCTTCTCCAGAGATCTCCCCTCCATCTCTTCTCCGGAGATCTCTCCCCGTCTCTTCTCCAGAGATCTCCTCTCCATCTCTTCTCCTGCTATCTCTCCTCTGTCTCTTCTCCAGAGATCTCCCCTCCATCTCTTCTCCAAAGATTTCTCCCCTCCGTCTCTTCTCCAGCTGTCTCCCCTTCATCTCTTCTCCAAAAGTTTCTCCCTGTCTCTTCTCCAGAGATCTCCCCTCCATCTCTTCTCCAGAGATCTCCCCTCCATCTCTTCTCCAAAGATTTCTCCCCTCTGTCTCTTCTCCAGAGATCTCCCCTCCGTCTCTTCTCCAGCTGTCTCCCCTTCATCTGTTCTCCAAAAGTTTCTCCCTGTCTCTTCTCCAGAGATCTCCCCTCTGTCTCTTCTCCAGAGATCTCCCCTCCATCTCTTCTCCAGAAATCTCCCCTCCATCTCCTCTCCAGAGCTCTCCCCTCTGTCTCTTCTCCAGAGTTCTCCCCTCCATCTCTTCTCCGGAGATCTCTCCCCGTCTCTTCTCCAGAGATCTCCTCTCCATCTCTTCTCCTGCTATCTCTACTCAGTCTCTTCTCCAGAGATCTCCCCTCCATCTCTTCTCCAAAGATTTCTCCCCGTCTCTTCTCCAGCTGTCTCCCCTTCATCTCTTCTCCAAAAGTTTCTCCCTGTCTCTTCTCCAGAGATCTCCCCTCTGTCTCTTCTCCAGAGATCTCCCCTCCATCTCCTCTCCAGTGATCTCCCCTCCATCTCTTCTCCAGAGATCTCCCCTCCATCTCTTCTCCAAAGATTTCTCCCCTCCGTCTCTTCTCCAGAGATCTCCCCTCCATCTCTTCTCCGAAAGTTTCTCCCTGTCTCTTCCCCAGAGATCTCCTCTCCATCTCCTCTCCAGAGATCTCCCCTCTGTCTCTTCTCCAGAGATCTCCCCTCCATCTCTTCTCCGGAGATCTCTCCCCGTCTCTTCTCCAGAGATCTCCTCTCCATCTCTTCTCCTGCTGTCTCTCCTCCGTCTCTTCTCCAGAGATCTCCCCTCCATCTCTTCTCCAGAGATGTCCCCTCCGTCTCTTCTCCAGAGATCTCCCCTCCGTCTCTTTTCCAGCTGTCTCCCCTCCGTCTCTTCTCCAAAAGTCTCTCCCTGTCTCTTCTCCAGAGATCTCCTCTCCATCTCCTCTCCAGAGCTCTCCTCTCTGTCTCTTCTCCAGAGATCTGCCGTCCATCTCTTCTCCGGAGATCTCTCCCCGTCTCTTCTCCAGAGATCTCCTCTACATCTCTTCTCCTGCTATTTCTCCTCCGTCTCTTCTCCAGAGATCTCCCCTCCATCTCTTCTGCAAAGATTTCTCCCCGTCTCTTCTCCAGAGATCTCCCCTCCGTCTCTTCTCCAGCTGTCTCCCCTCCTTCTCTTCTCCAGAGATGTCCCCTCCATCTCTTCCCCAGAGATTTCTACCGTCTCTTCTCCAGAGATCTCCTCCCCATCTCCTCTCCAGCCATCTCCCCCCTGTCTCTTCTCCGGAGATCTCCCCTCCATCTCTTCTCCAAAGATTTCTCCCGTCTCTTCTCCAGAGATGTCCCCTCCGTCTCTTCTCCAGAGATCTCCCCTCCGTCTCTTCTCCAGAGATCTCCCCTCCATCTCTTCTCCGGCTATCTCCCCTCTGTCTCTACTCCAGAGATCTCCCCTCCATCTCTTCTCCAAAAGTTTCTCCCCTGTCTCTTCTCCAGAGATCTCCACTCCATCTCTTCTCCAGCTATCTCTCCTCCATCTCTTCTCCAGAGATTTCTCCCCATCTCTTCTCCAGAGTTCTCCCCTCCATCTCTTCTCCAAATATTTCTCCCCGTCTCTTCTCCAGAGATCTCCCCTCCAACTCTTCTCCAGAGATCTCCCCCATCTCTTCTCCAGAGATCTCCCCTCTATCTCTTCTCCAGAGATCTCCCCTCCGTCTCTTCTCCAGAGATCTCCCTTCCATCTCTTCTCCAGAGATCTCCCCTCCTTCTCCTCTCCAAATATTTCTCCACGTCTCTTCTCCGAAGATCTCTCCCCATCTCTTCTCCAGAGGTCTCCTCTCCGTCTCTTCTCCAGCGATCTCCCCCATCTCTTCCCCAGCGATCTCTGCCCATCTCTTCTCCAGAGATCTCCCCATCTCTTTTCCTGAGATTTCTCCCCATCTCTTCTCCAAACGGTCTCCCCATCTCTTCCCCAGCGATCTCCCTCATCTCTTCCCCAGAGATCTCCCCACATCTTCTCCAGTGATCTCCCCATCTCTTCCCCAGAGATCTCCCCATCTCTCTTCCCCAGAGATCTTCCCTATCTCTTCTCCAATGGTCTCCCCTTTTTTTCTCCAGAGAGATTGTCCTATCTCTTCTCCAGAGATCTCTCCCATCCTTTCTCCAGAGAGGTCCCCCATTTTTTTCTCCAGAGATCTCTCCCCATTTCTCATCCAGAGATCTCCCCCATCTCTCATCCAGAGATCTCCCCCATATCTTGTGAGTTCGTCGTGGGCAGGGATTGTCACTGTTTATTGTTGGATTGTACCTTCCCAAGCGCTTAGTACAGCGCTCTGCACACAGTTAAGGGTTTAATAAATACTATTGAATGAATGAATCTCTACTCCAATGATCTAACCCCATTTCTTCTCCAGTGATCTCTTCCATCTCTTCTCCAGAGATCTCCCCATCTTTTCCTCAGAGATCCCCCCCCCCCCATCTTTTGTGAGCTTGTTGTGGGCAGGAAATGTGACTGTTTATTATTGTTTTGTACTTTCCCAAGCACTTAGTACAGTGTTCTGCCCACAATAAGTGCTTAATTAGTATGATTGAATGAATGAATGAAGGAAGCGATCTCAGTGTGGCTTAGTGGCAAGAGCCCGGCCTTGGCAGTCCGAGGTTGTGGGTTCGAGTCCTGGCTCTGCCACTTGTCAGCTGTGTGACTTTGGGCAAGTCACTTTACTTCTCTGGGCCTCAGTGACCTCATCTGGCAAATGGGTATGAAGACTGTGAGCCCCAGGTGGGACACCTTGATCACCTCATATCTCCCCCAGCACTTAGAACAGTGCTTTTTTATGGCATTTATTAAGCGCTTACTATGTACAAAGCACTGTTCTAAGCGCTGGGAGGGTTACAAGGTGATCAGGTTGTCCCTCGGGGGGGCTCACAGTCTTAACCTCCATTTTACAGATGAGGTAACTGAGGCCCAGAGAAGTTAAGTGACTTGCCCAAGGTCACACAGCAGACATGTGGCAGAGCCGGAATTCGAACCCATGACCTCTTGGCATATAGTAAGCGCTTTACAAATACCGTTGTTATTATTATCTCTCCTCATCTCTTCTCCTGCAAACTCTCCCCAACTCTTCTCCATCATCATCAAATGTATTTATTGAGCACTTACTATGTGCAGAGCACTGTACTAAGTGCTTGGGAAGTACAAACTGGCAACATATAGAGACAGTCCCTACCCAACAGTGGGCTCACAGTCTAAAAGAAGATCTCCAGAGATCTTCTCCAGATCTCCAGAGATCTCCCCCATCGCTCAATAATAATGATGGTATTTGTTAAGCGCTTACTATGTGCCAAGCACTGTTTGAAACTCTGGGGGAGATATGCGATCAATTCAGGTTGTTCCGTGTGGGGCTTTTACAGATAAGGTAACTGAAGCACAGAGAAGTGAAGTGACTTGCCCAAGGTCACACAACAGACAAGGGGTGGAGCCAGGATTAGAACCCACGTCCTCTGACTCCCAAGCCCGCGCTCTTTCACTTAAGCCACGATCTCCCCCTCATCTCTTCCTCAGAGATCTCCCCATCCCTTCGCCAGCGATCTCCCCATCTCTTTTCCAGAGATCTCTTCCCATCTCTTCTCCAACTATCTCCCCCATCTCTTGCGAGCTCAATTGGAGCAGGGAAGGTGACAGTTTTTGTTCATTCATTCATTCAATCGTATTTATTGAGCGCTTACTGTATGCAGAGCACTGTACTAAGCGCCTGGGAAGTCCAAGTCGGCGACATATAATAATAATAATAATGTTGGTATTTGTTAAGCGCTTACTATGTGCAAAGCACTGTTCTAAGCGCTGGAGTAGATACAAGGTAATCAGGTTGTCCCACAGGGGGCTCACAGTCTTCATCCCCATTTTACAGATGAGGGGAACTGAGGCCCAGAGAAGTGAAGCGACTTGCCCAAAGTCACACAGCTGACAAGAGGAGGAGCCGGGATTTGAACCCACGGCCTCCGACTCCAAAGCCCAGGCTCTTTCCACTGAGCCACAATAGAGACGGTCCCTACCCAACAACGGGCTCACAGTCTAGAAGGGGGAGACAGACAACAATATTTTACTCTCCCAAGCGCTTAGTACAGAGCTCTGCACACAGTAAGTGCTCAATAAATACGATTGAATGAATAAATCCCTTCTCCCGCGACCTTCTCATCTCTTCTCCAGAGATCTCTTCCCCATCTCTTCTTCAGCGATCCCCCCTGCCCCCATAGCTTGTGAGCTCGTTGTGGGCAGGGATTGTCACTGTTTATTTCTGGATTGTACCTTCCCAAGCGCTTAGTACAGTGCTCTGCACACAGTAAGCGCTTACTTAGTGGCAAGAGTACAGGCTTTTCATTCATTCATTCATTCGTATTTATTGAGCGCTTACTGTGTGCAGAGCACTGTACTAAGCGTTTGGGAAGGCTTGGGAGTCAGAGGACATTGGTTCTAATCCCAGCCACCCCAACTTGTTCTACCACATCCAGGAACCTTCAGCTGTGTGACTTTGGGCAAACCACTCAACTTCTCTGTGCCTCAGTAGCCTCATCTGTAAAATGGGGATGATGACCGTGAGCCCCACGTGGGACAGCCTGATTACCTTGTATCTACCCCAGCGCTAAAAACGGTGCTAGACACATAGTAAGCGCTTAACAAATACCAGAATAATAATTAATAAATGCAATTGAAAGAATGAATCTCTTCAGCAATCTGCCCCATCTCTTCCCCAACAATCTAACTCCATCTCTTCTTCAGCGATCTCCCCATCTCTTCTCCAGAGATCTCCCCATCTCTTCTCCAGAGATCTCCCTGATCACCTTGTAACCTCCCCAGCGCTTAGAACAGTGCTTTGCACATAGTAAGCACTTAATAAATGCCATTATTATTATTATTATTATTATATTTATTATTATTATTATTATTATCTCCCCATCTCTTCTCCAGAGATCTCCCCCATCTCTTCTCCAATAAAAGAAGCAGCGTGGCCCTAATTCAGGTAACCCCACAGCGCTAAAAAAAGTAGCTTTGGGGTACCCACCCCCTGCTCCCATCCCCGGAGCTGCTTCGAGATTCAAACCATAACCCCCTCCTGTTCTTTCCCTTTCTTTTTTTTCCCATTTCAATCGTATTTATTGAGCGTTTACTGTTTGCAGAGCCCTGGACTAAACACTTGGGAAAATCCAATAGAACAGCTCCTACTTCCCTCTCCACTTTCCACTTTATTTATTTCCTTATTTATTTATAATAATGTCCATCTCAGGAGCAGCGTGGCTCAGTGGAAAGAGCCCGGGCTTTGGAGTCAGAGGTCATGGGTTCAGATCCCGGCTCCGCCAATTGTCAGCTGTGTGGCTTTGGGCAAGTCACTTCACTTCTCTGGGCCTCAGTGACCTCATCTGGAAAATGGGGATGAAGACTGTGAGCCCCCCATGGTGGAACTACCTGATCACCTTGTAACCTCCCCAGCACTTAGAACAGTGCTTTGCACGAAGTAAGTGCTTAATAAATGCCATTATTATTATTATTATTACTATCTCCCCCACTTTGTCCAACCCGATTTGCTTGCATCTATCCCAGCGCTTAGTACAGTGCCCAACACATGGTACGAGCTTAACAAATGCTGTAATTATTATTATAATTAGACTCTAAGCTTGTTGCAGGCAGGGAGTGTGTCGGTTTATTGTTACATTGTACTCCCCCAGGCCTAGTAGCTAGAGCCCAGGCTTGAGAGTCAGAAGGCCATGGGTTCTAATCTCGGCTCTGCCACTTATCTGCTGAGTGACCTTGGGCGAGTCATTTCACTTCTCTGGGCCTCAGTTCCCCATCTGGAGAACAGGGATTGAGAGACTGTGAGCGCCTCACATAATAATAATAATGTTGGTATTTGTTAAGCGCTTACTATGTGCCAAGCACTGTTCTAAGTGCTATGGGGGATACAAGGTCATCAAGGTTGTCCCACGTGGGGCTCCCAGTCTTCATCCCCATTTTACAGATGAGGGAACCGAGGCCCAGAGAAGTGAAGTGACTTGCCCAAAGTCACACAGCTGACAAGTGACAGCTGTTGGGTAGGGACTGTCTTGTTGGGTAGGGGCTGTCTCTATATGTTGCCAATTTGTACTTCCCAAGCGCTTAGTACAGTGCTCTGCACATAGTAAGCGCTCAATAAATACGATTGATGAAGTGATGGAGCCAGGATTAAAACCCATGACCTCCGACTCCCAAACCCAGGCTCTTTCCACTCAGCCACACTGACAGGGACTGTGTCCAACCCAACTGGCTTGTATCCACCCCAGCGCTTAGTACAGTGCCTGGCACATAGGAAGCGCTTTACCCGTACAACGGTTATTATTATCATTCTCCCCCTTTTAGACTGTGAGCCCACTGTTGGATAGGGACTGTCTCTATATGTTGCCAATTTGTACTTCCCAAGCGCTTAGTACAGTGCTCTGCCCATAGTAAGCGCTCAATAAATACGATTGATGATGATGATGATCATTATTATTAGTTCAGTGCTTTGCACCCAATAAGAGCTCAATAAATAGGATTGACTTGAATCGAAGCTTCCCTCTCCTGCTTCCATCTCCAGCTTCCCATTCCCGCTTCCCTCTCCATCTTCCTGCTCCTGCTTCCCACGCCTCTCCCGGCTTCTACGCACTTTCAAGAGCCTAAAGCCAACAATTCCAGCCCTGGGCCAGACGGGAATGCTCAAAGCCGGGGCAGGAAGGAGCGCCGGGGGAATGTAAACTCCTCCTTCTCGGGATGATCCAGAGCCTGCGAGTACCAGGGAGACAAAAAGGAATTTCTTCTTTCAGACGGCTTGACGGAATGAAAATCCAGAGTTTCCATCTCCCTCTGATCCCACGCGCGTTAGTTCTTCCGCACTTATTTCGCGCCAAGCGATGTGCTGGGGTTGATACAGTTTAATGGTTCTCACGCTCTAATGACGGGGAGAAGTAGTAACGAGTCACGATTTTGTATATATGTATATATGGTTGTACATATTTATTACTCTATTTATTTATTTATTTTACTTGTACATTTCTATCCTATTTATCTTATTTTGTTGGTATGTTTGGTTCTGTTCTCTGTCTCCCCCTTTTAGACTGTGAGCCCACTGTTGGGTAGGGACCGTCTCTATGTGTTGCCAATTTGTACTTCCCAAGCGCTTAGTACAGTGCTCTGCACATAGTAAGCGCTCAATAAATACGATTGATTGATTGATTGATTGATTTTACCAAAGAGGAAATTGAGGTACAGAGAAGTTGAGTGATTGTGGTGTCTGTTAAGTGCTGAATATGTGTCAGGCCCTGTACTGAGCGCTGGGGTGGATACAAGTAACTCAGTTTGGACACAGTCCCTGTCCCACGTGGGACTCACAGTCTTAATTCCCATTTTAGAGAATAATAATAATAATGATGGCATTTATTAAGCGCTTACTATGTGCAAAGCACTGTTCTAAGCGCTGGGGAGGGCACAAGGTGATCAGGTTGTCCCACTGGGGGCTCACAGTCTTCATCCCCATTTTACAGTTGAGGTAACTGAGGCACAGAGAAGTTAAGTGACTTGCCCAAAGTCACACAGCTGACAGTTGGCGGAGCCGGGATTTGAACCCGTGGCCACTGACTCCAAAGCCCGGGCTCTTTCCACTGAGCCACGCTGCGTGGCTCGGTAGAAAGAGCCCGGGCTTGGGAGTCAGAGGTCACGAGTTCTAATCCCGGCTCCGCCACTTAATCAATCAATCAATTGCATTTATTGAGCGCTTACTGTGTGCAGAGCACTGTCCTAAGCGCTTGGGAAGTACAAGTCGGCAACACATAGAGACAGTCCCTACCCAACAGCGGGCTCACTTGTCAGCTGTGTGACTTTCGACAAGTCACTTCACTTCTCTGGGCCTCAGTTCCCTCATCTGTAAAATGGGGATGAAGACTCTGAGCCCCATGTGGGACAACCTGATTACCTTGTATCTACCCCAGTGCTTAGAACAGGGCTCTGCACACAGTCAGGGCTTAATAAATATGATTGAGTGATTGAATGAATGTAATATGACAATAAACAAATATATTTAGACTGTGAGCCCACTGTTGGGTAGGGACCGTCTCTATATGTTGCCAACTTGGACTTCCCAAGTGCTTAGTACAATGCTCTGCACACAGTAAGCGCTCAATAAATACGTTTGAATATTCCCTGCCCACAAGGAACTTATAATAATAATAATGGTGATCATCATCATCATCAATCGTATTTATTGAGCGCTTACTATGTGCAGAGCACTGTACTAAGTGCTTGGGAAGTACAAATTGGCAACATATGGAGACAGTCCCTACCCAACAGTGGGCTCACAGTCTAGAAGACTGGCGATGATGGTGATGATGATAATGGTGATGATGATGATGGTATTCGTTAAGCACTTACTATGTGCCAAGCACTGTTCTAAGCGCCGGGGGAAATACAAGGTAATCAGGTTGTCCCACATAGGGCCCACAGTCTTAATCCCCATTTTACAGGTGAGGTAACTGAGGCCCAGAGAAGTCGAGTGGCTTGCCCGTGGTCACGCAGCTAACAAGTGGCGGAGCCGGGATTAGAACCCACGACCTCTGACTCCCAAGCCCGGGCTCTGTCCACTGAGCCACGCTGCTTATAGATCCAAGTGTATAGATGACATAGAAGAAAGAGTGTAGAGGTGAAATGAGGACTTAGTCAGGGAAGGCCTCTTGGAGGAGGTCATTTCATTCATTCATTTATTCATTCAATCGTATTTATTGAGCACTTACTGTGAGCAGAGCACTGTACTAAGCGCTTGGAAAGTCCAGTTCAGCAACAGATAGCGACAATCCCTACCCAATGACGGGCTCACAGTCTAGAAGGGGAGGAGGCAGACAACAAAACAAGTAGACAGGTGTCAATAGCATCAAAATAGATAAATAGAATTGTAGATGTATGCACATCATTAATGAAATAAATGCAGTAATAAATATGTACAAATATACACAAGTGCTGGGGGGCAGGGAAGGGGTAGAGCAGAGGGAAAGCGGGGCTCAGTGTGGGAAGACCTCCTGGAGGAGGTGAGCTCTCAGTAGGGCTTTGAAGGGGGGGAAATGCTAGTCAGGTTGGCCACAGTCCCTGTCCCGCATGGGGCTCACTGTCTAATTATAATAATAATAATAATAATGATGGCATTTATTAAGCGCTTACTATATGCAAAGCACTGTACTAAGCGCTGGGGAGGTTACAAGGTGATCAGGTTGTCACATGGGGGGCGGGGGTCTCAGTCTTAATCCCTACTTTACAGATGAGGTAACTGAGGCCCAGAGAAGTGAAGTGACTCTCCCAGAGTCACACAGCTGACAATTGGTGGAGCTGGAATTTGAACCCATGACCCATCACTCTTTCCACTGCGCCATGTTGCTTCTCTGATTAGGAGGTAGAACACGAAAAGGTACAGAGAAGCAAAGTAAATAATAATGATGATGGCATTTATTAAGCACTTACTATGTGCAAAGCACTGTTCTAAGCACTGGGGGGGATACAAGGTAATCAGGTTGTCCCATGTGAGGCTCACAGTCTTAATCCCCATTTTACGGATGAGATAACTGAGGCTCAGAAAAGTGAAGTGACTTGCCCAAGGTCACACAGCAGACATGTGGCAGAGCCGGGATTCGAACCCATGACCTCAGACTCCCAAGCCTGGGCTCTTTCCACTGAGCCATGCTGCTTCTCTAAAGTAAAGTAAAGGCCCAAGGAAACAGCAGGGCCTAATGGATAGAGCTCACTTTCTTGCATCTGTCCCAGCAATTAATAATAATAATAATAATAATAATAATAATGGTATTTGTGAAGCGCTTACTATGTGCCAACCACTGTTCTAAGCACTGGGGTACTGGTTCAGTGGAAAGAGCCTGGTCTTGGGGGTCAGAGGTCAGGGGTTCAAATCCCGGCTCCGCCGCTTGTCAGCTGTATGACTTTGGGCAAGTCACTTCACTTAAGCGCCAAGTACAGTGTTTAGTACAGTGCTCTGCACACAGTAAGCGCTCAATAAATACGACTGAATGAATGAACTTCACTTCTCTGGGCCACAGTTCCCTCATCTGGAAAATGGGGATGAAGACTGGGAGCCCCATGTGGGGCAACCTGATCATCTTGTATCCTCCCCAGTGCTTAGAACAGTGCTTGGCACATAGTAAGTGCTTAACAAATGCCATCGTTATGTTGTCTGTCTCCCCCTTCTAGACTGTGAGCCCGTTGTTGGGTAGGGACCGTTTCTATATGCTGCCAACTTGTACTTCCCAAGTGCTTAGTACAGTGCTCTGCACACAGTAAGCACTCAATAAATACGATTGAATGAATGAATGAATGAATTATTATTAGAAAGCACCGCACAAGACGATTATTATCATTATAATGATGATGATGATAATGATGAAGGCGGGGAGTGCTGACACGAAGGGATGACTTAGGCAAGTGGATGGTGGCCAGATTGACGAGCGTAAGGTAGAATAATGATAATAGAGAAGTAAATAGTAATAGTAAAATTGCAAAAATAATAGTAATACTACTACTGCTAATAGTAATAGCAATAATAGTAAAATGGGGATTGAGACTGTGAGCCCCCCGTGGGACAACCTGATCACCTTGTATCCCCAGTGCTTAGAACAGTGTTTTGCACATAGTAAGCGCTTAACAAATGCCATTATTATCATTATTAGTAATTATTATTACTAATTATTATTAGTATTAGATTATTATTATTACTAGTGCTAGATTATTATTATTACTAATAATAATCATTAGGGTATTTGTTAAGTGCTTCCCCCTCCCCTATTCCCCCCGCCCTACCTCCTTCCCCTCCCCACAGCCCCTGTATAGATGTTTGTACAGATTTATTACTCTATTTATTTTACTTGTCCATATTTACTATTCTATTTATTTTGTTAATGATGGGCATCGAGCTTTACTTCTATTTACTCTGATGACTTGACACCTGTCCACATGTTTTGTTTTGTTGTCTGTCTCCCCCCTCTAGACTGTGAGCCCGTTGTTGGGTAGGGACCGTCTCTATATGTTGCCAACTTGTACTTCCCAAGCGCTTAGTACAGTGCTCTGCACACGGTAAGTGCTCAATACATATGATTGAATGAATGAATGCATGCTTACTCTGTGCCAGGCACTGTACTAAGCGCTGGAGTGGATATAAGCAGATCGTGTTGGACACAGTCCTTGTCCCACGTGAGGCTCACCGTCTCCATCCCCATTTTACAGAGGAGGTAACTGAGGCACAGAAGGATTGTGAGCCCACTGTTGGGTAGGGCCCGTCTCTATATGTTGCCAACTTGTACTTCCCAAGTGCTTAGTACAGTGCTCTGCATACAGTAAGCGCTCATTAAATACAATTAAATGAATGATTGAATGAAGCGACTGGCCCAAGGTCACCCAGTAGACAAGGGGCGGAGCCGGGATTAGAACCCATGACCTTCTCTCGCCCAGGCCTATGCTCTATCTGCACGTTCCCAAGCGCTTAGTCCAGTGCTCTGCACACAGTAAGCGCTCAATAAATACGATTGAATGAATGAATGAATGAATAATAGGTTAAGTTTTTGAAGTGGCGTGGCAGCAGTTTGGGTGGAGAGGAAGGCGCAGATCCTCTAGACGTTTGTGAAGCTAGAACTGACAGGATTCGTTCACAGACTGGGATATGATAATAATAATAATAATAATAATAATAATAATGGCATTTATTAAGCGCTTACTATGTGCAAAGCACTGTTCTAAGCACTGGGGAGGTTGCAAGGTGATCAGGTTGTCCCACGTGGATATGTGGGTTGAATGAAAGGGATGAGTCCAGGATAAGGCCAAGGTGATGGATTTGTAAGGCAGTGGGGATAATAATAATAATAATAATAATAATAATGATAATAATAATAATAATGTTGTTATTTGTTAAGCGCTTACTATGTGCAAAGCACTGTTCTAAGCGCTGGGGGGAATACAAGGAGATGAGGTTGTCCCATGTGGGGTTTACAGTCTTAATCCCCATTTTACAGATGAGGGAACTGAGGCACAGAGAAGTGAAGTGACTTGCCCAAGGTCACACAGCAGACATGTAGGGGAGGGGGGATTCGAACCCATAGCCTCTGACTCCCAAGCCCGCGCTCTTTCCACGGAGCCACGTTGCCATCTACGGTGATGGGAAAAAAGTCAGGTGGAGGGAAAAGGTTTGGGTGGGAAAATGATGCTTTCTAGTTTTGGCAGCAGCGGCCCGGGAGAGAGTCGAGGGGGGAGCCTCAAGTTTACCGCGTGGAAGGCGGGGATGGGCAACTCCTTCTGGATTTTTCCCAAGAAAACTGTGGATCCACTACCAGAAGGATTAGGGAAGCAGCGGGGCTCAGTGGAAAGAGGCAGAGGTCACGGGTTCGGATCCCGACTCTGTCACATGTCTGCTGTGTGACCTTGGGCAAGGCACTTCACTTCTCTGAGCCTCAGTGACCTCATCTGTAAAATGGGGATGAAGACTGTGAGCCCCACGTGGGACAACCTGATCACCTTGTATCCCCCCCAGCGCTTAGAACAGTGCTCTGCACATAGTGCAGAGTGCCTGGCACAGTGCTCTCCCCCTCGTCCCCCTCTCCATCCCCGCCGTCTTACCTCCTTCCCTTCCCCACAGCATATGTATATATGTTTGTACATATTTATTACTCTTTATTTATTTATTTTACTTGTACATATCTCTTCAATTTTATTTTGTTAATATGTTTGGTTTTGTTCTCTGTCTCCACCTTCTAGACTGTGAGCCCGCTGTTGGGTAGGGACTGTCTCTATATGTTGCCAACTTGGACTTCCCAAGCGCTTAGTACAGTGCTCTGCACAGAGTCAGCGCTCAATAAATGCGATTGAATGAATGAATGAATGAATTTATTCTATTTATTTAATTTTGTTAATATGTTTTGTTTTGTTGTCTGTCTCCCCCTTCTAGACTGTGAGCCCGCTGTTGGGTAGGGACTGTCTCTATATGTTGCCAACTTGTACTTCCCAAGCGCTTAGTCCAGTGCTGTGCACACAGTAAGCGCTCAATAAATACGATTGATTGATAGTAAGCGCTTATCAAAATGCCATCATTAAGGATTGCAGAGGGGGAGCGGGGCCTTCCGGGAGAGATGGGTCCATTGAGTCACTATGGGTCAGAGATGTCTTGACAGGAAAAGATAAATCTGAGGTGTCGGGAGGACATCCGAGTAGAGATTTCCTGAAGGCAGCAGGAAATAAGAAACTGCAGAGAAGGAGAAGGAGCCGGGCCGGAGATGGAAATTTGAGAATCATCCGCTTAGAGGTGGCAGTTAAAGTCGTGGGAGCGAACGAGTTTTCCAAGGGAGTGGGAGGAGATGGAGAACTGAACCTTGAGGGACCCCCACAGTGAGGGGATGAGAGGGGGAGGAGGAGTCCGCCAAGGAGACTGAGAATCAATCATTTCATTCATTCATTCATTCATCAATCAATCAATCATATTTATTGAGGGCTCACTGTACTAAGCGCTTGGGAAGTCCAAGTTGGCAACATATAGAGACGGTCCCTACCCAACAGTGGGCTCACAGTCTAGAAGGGGGAGACCGAGAACAAAACCAAACATATTAACAAAATAAAATAAACAGAATAGATATGTACAAGTAAAATAAATAGAGTAATAAATAGGTACAAACATATATAAACCTGTATATATATCTGTATATATGTATATATGTCCTGTATATATATATATATCTGTATATATGTATATATGTTTGTACATATTTATTACTCTATTTATTTATTTATGTATTTATTTATTTTACTTGTACATATCTATTCTATTTATTTTATTTGGTTAGTATGTTTGGTTTTATTCTCTCTTTGTTCCCTTTTAGACTGTGAGCCCACTGTTGGGTAGGGACTGTCTCTATATGTTGCCAATTTGTACTTCCCAAGCGCTTAGTACAGTGCTCTGCACATAGTAAGCGCTCAATAAATACGATTGATGATGATGATGATGATATATACAGCCAGAGAGATGAGAGGAGAACCAGGAGGGAACAGTGTCAGTGAAACGAGGTTGGATAATGTTTCCGGGAGAAGGGGTTGGACCACGGTGTCGAAGCCAGCTGAGAGGTAGAGGAGGATTAGGATAGAGTAGACCTTCTTTTCCCTCTCCCCAAGGCATTTCGCATGTAATCTGGACACAAGGACATAGTTGCGCAAATCAATGAATCAAGCAATCAATGGTATTTATTGAGCGCTTGCTATAGGCGGAGCACTGTACTGAGTGCTTGGGAGAGTACAACAGAATGAGCAGACACATTCCCCGCCCGTAACGAGCTAACGGATCGAGGGGGAGTCAGACATTAATATGAATAAATAAGTAATTTATAATATGTGATTTAAAGATTTAAAGGGATTGAGGGTGGAGTATTCCCAAGCGCTTTGTGCACACAGTAAGCGCTCAATAAATACGATGGAATGAATGAATGAATAAATATCAAATGTCTGAAAGTCACAGATCCAAATTCATAGATGAGGCAGAAAGGAGAGGGAACAGAAAGGGCAGATTAGCAATGATAGATAATTCTACTAGGACCAACTGCCCTGCTAATAATAATAATAATCAATCAATCAATCAATCAATCGTATTTATTGAGTGCTTACTATGTGCAGAGCACTGTACTAAGCGCTTGGGAAGTACAAATTGGCAACACATAGAGACAGTCCCTACCCAACAGTGGGCTCACAGTCTAAAAGGGGGAGACAGAGAACAGAACCAAACATACCAACAAAATAAAATAAATAGGATAGAAATGTACAAGTAAAATAAATAAATAAATAAATAAACAGAGTAATAAATATGTACAACCATATATACATATATACAGGTGCTGTGGGGAAGGGAAGGAGGTAAGATGGGGGGATGGAGAGGGGGACGAGGGGGACAATAATACTAATGATGGTATTTGTTAAGCACTTTACTATGTGCCGAGCGCTGTTCTAAATGCTGGGGTGGATACAAGGTAATCAGGTTGTTCCACGTGGGGCTCCCAGTCTTAATCCCCATTTTACAGGTGGGGTAACTGAGGCACAGAGAAGTGAAGTGACGTGTCCAAAGTCACACAGCTGACAAGTGGCAGAGCAGGGATTAGAACTCGCGACCTCTGGCTCCCAAGCCCGGGCTCTTTCCACTAAGCCACGCTGCTTCTCCAACTCTGGTGTTTATTAAGCAGCGTGGGGAAGCAGCGTGGCGGAGAAGCAGCGTGGCTCAGTGGAAAGAGCCCGGGCTTGGGAGTCAGAGGTCATGGGTTCTAGTCCTGGCTCTGCCACTCGTCAGCTCGGTGACTATGGGCAAGTCACTTAACTTCTCTGGGCCTCAGTTCCCTCATTTGTAAAAATGGGGATTAAGATTGTGAGCCCCACCTGGGACAACCTGACCACCTTGTATCCCCCCCAGCTCTTAGAACAGTGCTTTGCACATAGTAAGCGCTCAACAAATACTAGCATTATTATTAAGTGCTCACTATGTGCCAAATACTGTACTAAGCACTTGATTGATACAAAATCATCAGGTCCCACAGGGGGCTCGCAGTCATTCCCAGACTGAGCCCCCCTCCTTCCTCTCCCCCTACTCCCCCTCCCCATCCCCCCGGCCTTACCTCCTTCCCCTCCCCACAGCACCTGTATATATGGATATATGTTTGTACGGATTTATTACTCTATTTATTCTATTTGGACATATTTATTCTATTTATTTTATTTTGTTAATATGTTTTGTTTTATTCTCTGTCTCTCCCTTCTATACTGTGAGCCCACTGTTGGGTAGGGACCGTCTCTAGATGTTGCCAGCTTGGACTTCCCAAGCGTTTAGCACAGTGCTCTGCACAGAGTAAGCCCTCAATAAATACGATTGAATGAATGAATGAATGAGCAACACTTCTTTGGGCCTCAGTTCCCTTCTCTGTAAAATGGGGAGACTGTGAGCCCTGAGTGGGCTCCATCTCATCTGTCTCACCGCCGACCTCTCTCCCACATCCTGCTTCTGGCCTGGAATGCCCTCCCTCCTCACATAATGATAATAATAATAATAATAATAATAATAATAATAATAACAATAACAACAATAATAATAATTAATGACATTTATATCACTTGTATCCCTCCCCAGTGCTTAGAACAGTGCCTGGCACATAGTAAGCGCATAACAAATGCCATCGTTATCATTATTATTATTATTATATTAGAGAAGCAGCGTGGCTCAGTGGCAAGAACCCGGGCTTTGGAGTCAGAGGTCATGGGTTCAAATCCCGGCCCCGCCAATTGTCAGCTGTGTGACTTTGGGCAAGTCACTTAGCTTCTCTGTGCCTCAGTTCCCTCATCTGTACAATGGGGATGAAGCCTGTGAGCCCCCCGTGGGACAACCTGATCACCTTGTATCCTCCCCAGTGCTTAGAAAAGTGCTTGGCACATAGGAAGCGCTTAACGAATGCCGTCATTATTATTTATGCCTTGGCCCCAACCCGTCAATCAAAGGCCCGAGGCCTCGGAAGAGAAATAGACGCCTTGTGATTCAGTGCTCCTCAGCTGAGTTACCAGAAGTTCTATTTATAAGGCTCCCCTTAAAGCCGTCGCTGAATTTCACATCCATTACCAGTCCGTCACGAGTCTCCGTTGAGGCCAAAGACAGCTCGCTCTTTTCTATTTGAAGGGGCCGTGGGGAAATGGAGGGATGGGAAATTATTATTATTATTATATAGCTTTAATTCTGTTTGTCCTGACAATTTGGACAACTGTCTACATGTTTTATTGTCTGTCTCCCCCTTCTAGACTGTGAGCCCGTTGTTGGGTAGGGACCGTCTCTATGTGTTGCCGACTTGTACTTCCCAAGCGCTTAGTGCAGTGCTCTGCACACAGTAAGCGCTCAATAAATACGATTGAATGAATGAATGAAAAAACAAGAAGAAGAGGAAAGATCGGGATGGCGATCGAGGGGGTAGATGTGGTTTTAGTGAAAATAAATATCTCCTCGCTCCCACCGGCGTGGCCGAGTGGAAAAACCCCGGGCCTGAGAGTCAGAAGACCTTGGTTCTCATCCCGGCTCTGCCACTGGTCTGCTGTGTGACCTTGGACAAGTCACTTCACTTCTCTGGGCCTCAGTGAGCTCATCTGTAAAATGGGGATTCAGACTGTGAACCCCATGTGGGACAACCCGATTGCCTTGTATCGACCCCAGTGTTTAGAACAGTGCTTGGCACATAGTAGGCACTTAACAAAGGCCATAATTATAATTATTATTATTCTCTGTGCCTCAGTTCCCTCATCTGCAAAATGGGGAGTCCGTCCCCCAGTCTTTTAGACTGTGAGCCCACTGTTGGGTAGGGACTGTCTCTATATGTTGTCAATTTGTACTTCCCAAGCGCTTAGTGCAGTGCTCTGCACATAGTAAGCGCTCAATAAATACGATTGATGATGACGATGATGATGATGACGGAAGCCAGGATGGAGGGAAGTCAAGGAGAAAACTGGAGGAGAGGAACATGAGACAGCGGGTGTAATAATAATAATGATGCCATTTATTAAGCGCTTACTATGTGCAAAGAACTGTTCTAAGCACTGGGGGGGGTTATAAGGTGATCAGGTTGTCCCGTGGGGGCTCACAGTTTTAATCCCCATTTTACAGATGAGGGAACTGAGGCACAGAGAAGTTGCCCAAAGTCACACAGCTGACAATTGGTGGAGCTGGGATTTGAACCCATGACCTCTGAGTCCAAAGCCCGGGCTCTTTCCACCGAGGCACGCTGCTTCTCTAGACGACTCTCTCATGGAGTTTGGAGAGAAAATTTTGGAGGGAGATGGGGGCCGTAACTGGAAGTCGTCGTGGGGTCAAGGGAGGGCTTTTTTAGGATGGGGGGGCCTCGGCATGTTTGAAAGCAGTGGGGAAGAAGCATTTGGAGAGCAAATGGTTGAAGATAGCCATCAGGGAGGGAAGAAGGGAAGGGGGGGGCAATAATTTTGATAAGGCGCGAAGGAATGGGGTCCGATGCGCAGGGGAGGGGGTGGCTTTTGAGAGGAGGCAGAAGGAGGCCTACCTCTTGGTCGAGAGTACCTCCTCCAGGAGGCCTTCCCAGACTGAGCCCCTTCCTTCCTCTCCCCCTCGTCCCCCTCTCCATCCCCCCATCTTACCTCCTTCCCTTCCCCACAGCACCTGTATATATGTATATATGTTTGCACATGTTTTTTTTTAAACTCTATTTATTTATTTATTTTATTTGTACATATCTATTCTATTTATTTTGTTTTGTTAGTATGTTTGGTTTTGTTCTCTGTCTCCCCCTTTTAGACTGTGAGCCCACTGTTGGGTAGGGACTGTCTCTATATGTTGCCAATTTGTACTTCCCAAGCGCTTAGTACAGTGCTCTGCACATAGTTAGCGCTCAATAAATACGATTGATGATGATGATGATGCGTAACAGTCGTGGTATTTGCAATATGCCAAGCACTGTTGTAAGCACTGTAATAGACACAGGACAAACACATCAGACACAGGCCCTGTCCTACATGGGGCTTTAAAGCACTCGATATCCTCGCCCCCTCCTACCTCACTTAAGTCACTTCACTTCTCTGGGCCTCTGATCCCTCCGGAGAAAAATGGGGATTAAGAGTGTGAGCCCCATGTGGGACAGGGACTCTGTCCAATGTGATTAACTTGTATCTACCCCAGTGCTTAGAACGGTGCTCGGCACATAGTAAGCGCGTAACGAAGTACCATCGTTATTATTAGGAGATCTCTAAAGATGCTGCAGGGAAGGATGGGAGAGTTGAAGAGGGGGTCGGAAGGGGGAGGGACTGAGGAGGGGTAGGGGAGATTTTAGGGAGCCCACACCTGATAGTGTCAATTTTCTTAGTAAAATAGGTGGGCAGCTTATTGGGGGCAAGGGATAATAATAATAATAACAATAATAATAATAATAATAATAATAATGACATTTATTAAGTGCTTACTATGTGCAAGGCACTGTTCTAAGCACTGAGGAGACTGGGGGACAGTGGGCCTGAGGAGGGAGTTAAGTGTCTGGAACAAATGTCAAGAGTGATGGGCATGGGTGGCAATAAAGGGTAGAAAAATAGTTTTGCCAGGCAGAGGAGAGGGCAGAAGATATTATTATTATTATTAATAATAATAATAATAATATTTGTTAAGTGCTTACTATGTGCCAAGCACTGTTCTAAACCCTGGTGTAGACACAAGGTAATCGGGTTGTCCCACGTGGGGCTCACAGTCTTAATCCCAATTTTACAGATGAGCTAACAGGCACAGAGAATAATAATGATGGTATTTGTTAGGTGCTTACTATGTGCCAAGCACTGTTCTAAGCCCTAGTGTAGACACAAGGTAATCAGGTTGTCCCACGTGGGGCTCACAGTCTTAATCCCCATTTTACAGATGAGCTAGCAGGCACAGAGAATAATAATGATGGCATTTGTTAAGCGCTTACTACGTGCCAAGCACTGTTCTAAGCCCTAGTGTAGACACAAGGTAATCGGGTTGTCCCATGTGAGGCTCACAGTCTTAATCCCCATTTTACAGATGAGCTAACAGGCACAGAGAATAATAATGATGGCATTTGTTAAGCGCTTACTATGTGCCAAGCACTGTTCTAAACCCTGGTGTAGACACAAGGTAATCGGGTTGTCCCACGTGGGGCTCACAGTCTTAATCCCCATTTTACAGATGAGCTAACAGGCACAGAGAATAATAATGACAGTATTTGTTAGGCATTTACTACGTGCCAAGCACTGTTCTAAGCCCTAGTGTAGACACAAGGTAATCGGGTTGTCCCACATAGGGCTCACAGTTTTAATCCCCATTTTACAGATGAGCTAACAGGCACAGAGAATAATAATGATGGTATTTGTTAGGTGCTTACTATGCACCAAGCACTGTTCTAAACCCTGGTGTAGACACAAGATAATTGGGTTGTCCCACGTGGGGCTCACAGTCTTAATCCCCATTTTACAGATGAGCTAATAGGCACAGAGAATAATAATGATGGTATTTGTTAGGCGCTTACTATGTGCCAAGCACTGTTCTAAGCCCTGGTGTAGATACAAGGTAAGCGGGTTGTCCCACGTGGGGCTCACAGTCTTAATCCCCATTTTACAGATGAGCTAACAGGCACAGAGAATAATAATGATGGTATTTGTTAGGCGCTTACTACATGCCAAGCACTGTTCTAAGCCCTAGTGTAGACACAAGGTAATCGGGTTGTCCCACGTGGGGCTCACAGTCTTAATCCCCATTTTACAGATGAGCTAACAGGCACAGAGAATAATAATGACGGTATTTGTTAGGTGCTTACTACGTGCCAAGCACTGTTCTAAACCCTAGTTTAGACACAAGGTAATCAGGTTGTCCCACGTGGGGCTCACAGTCTTAATCCCCATTTTACAGATGAGCTAACAGGCACAGAGAATTATAATGATGGTATTTGTTAGGTGCTTACTATGCGCCAAGCACTGTTCTAAGCGCGGGGTAATAATAATGTTGGCATTTGTTAAGCGCTTACTATGTGCAAAGCACTGTTCTAAGCGCTGGGGGGGATACAAAGTGATCAGGTTGTCCCATGTGGGGTTCACAGTCTTAATCCCCATTTTACGGATGAGGTAACTGAGGCTCAGAGAAGTTAAGTGACTTGCCCAAGGTCACACAGCAGACATGTGGCGGAGTTGGGATTCGAACCCATGACCTCTGAGTCCAAAGCCCGTGCTCTTTCCACTGAGCCACGCTGCTTCAAGGTCATCAGGTTGTCCCATGTGGGGCTCACTGTCTTCATCCCCATTTGACAGATAAACTGACTGAGGCCCAGAGAAGTGAAATGACCTGCCCAAGGTCACTCAGCAGACCAGTGGAGGAGCTGGGATTAGAACCCCCGACCTCTGACCCCCAAGCCCGGGCTCTTTCCACCAAGCCACACTGCAAGGATAAACTTGAAGTGGACAAAGTGATAAACTTGAAGTGGACAAAGTCATTCATTCATTCATTCAATCGTATTTATTGAGCGCTTACTGTGTGCAGAGCACTGTACTAAGCGCTTGGGAAGTCCAAGTTGGCAACATATAGAGATGGTCCCTACTCAACAGCGGGCTCACAGTCTAGAAGGCCTGATATTGAGATTTCCTCTGGCAGAGGTCAAGGAGATTATCGCCTACTGTGTGCAGAGCACTGTATTCATTCATTCAATAGTATTTATTGAGCGCTTACTGTGTGCGGAGCACTGTACTAAGCGCTTGGGCGAGTATAATAGCACACACTATCAATCAATCAATCAATCATATTTATTGAGCGCTTACCCTGTGCAGAGCACTGTATTCATTCATTCAATAGTATTTATTGAGCGCTTACTGTGTGCGGAGCTCTGTACTAAGCGCTTGGGTGAGTATAATAGTCAGCAGACACTATCAATCAATCAATCAATCAATCAATCATATTTATTGAGCACTTACTGTGTGCAGAGCAGTGTTCTAAGCGCTTGGGAATAATAATAATAATAATGGCATTTATTAAGTGCTTACTATGTGCAAAGCACTGTTCTAAGCGCTGGGGGATGCAAGGTGCTCAGGTTGTCCCACGTGGGGCTCACAGTCTTAATCCCATTTGACAGATGAGGTAACTGAGGCACAGAGAAGTTAAGTGGCTTGCCCAAGGCCCCACAGCTGACAAGTAGAGGAGCTGGGATTCGAACCCATGACCTCTGACTCCAAAGCCCGTGCTCTTTCCAATGAGCCGCGAAGTTGGCAACATATAGAGACAGTCCCTACCCAACACTGGGCTCACAGTCTAGAAGGGGGAGACAGGGAACAAAACCAAGCATATTAACAAAATAAAATAAATAGAATAGATATGTACAGGTAAAATAAATAAATAGAGTAATAAATATGTACAGACATATATGCATATATCCCTGCCCTCAAGGAGCTGACAGTCCACTGAGGGCTTGGGTGACTTCCAACAGTTAGCAGCTCCAATCCCTGCCCTCAAGGAGTTTACAATCCAACAACAGAGACAGACTCTAACATATTTACAGATAAGAAGGAGAGACAAGCAGAAGGGCACGTGGAAAGGCAAGTGCTTCGGTGGGAGAGCGTCTGAATCGAAAGAGCCCGGGCTTGGGAGTCAGAGGTCGTGGGTTCGAATTCCTGCTCCGCCACTTGTGAGCTGTGTGACTTTGGGCAAGTCACTTCACTTCTCTGTCTCATCTGTAGAATGGGGATGAAGACGGTGAGCCCCACTTGGGACAACCTGATAACCTTGTATCTACCCTGGTGCTTAGGACGGTGCTTGGCATACAGCAAGCACTTAACAAATACTGTCATTATTATTATTATTTACTCACAATTCTTCGAGGGGCCGAGAGTCTCCAAACCTCTCGAGCGAGTCATCTATACCCGCTGTCTCTAATTCCTTTCCTCCAGTTCTCTCCCGGATCCCCTCCAAACTGGCTTCCGTCCCCTTCGCTCCACAGAAACGGCCCTCTGTGGAGCCAGTAGAGACAGTCCCTACCCAACACTGAACTCGCAGTCTAGAAGGGGAAGACAGAGAACAAAACCAAGCATATTAACAAAATAAAATAAATAGAATAGATATGTATAGGTAAAATAAATAAATAGAGTAATAAATATGTACAAACATATATACATATATTCCCTGCCCTCAAGAAGCTGACAGTCCACTGTGTCCACTGTCCACTGTCCACCGTCACCGACGGTCTCCTTCTTGCCAGATCCGAAGACCTCTAGGCCTCTACTCCATAATAATCATAATAATGATGGCATTTATTAAGCGCTTACTATGCGCAAATCACTGTTCTAAGCGCTGGGGAGATTACAAGGAGATCAGGTTGTCCCGCGTGGGGGCTCAAAGTTTTAATCCGCATTTTACAGAGGAGGTACCAGAAAAGTTGAGTGACTTGCCCAAAGTCACACCGCTGGGATCTGAACCCGTGACCTCTGACTCCAAAGCCCGTGCTCTTTCCACTGGGCCACGCCGCTTCCCACAGCACACAAGGGTATGTACATGTGCTCTGCACATAGTAAGCGCTCAATAAATACGACTGATGGTGTACATAAGCGCTGTGGGGATGACTATCAAAGTTTTGAGGGACTGTAGAACCAGGTGCATAGGTGATGCAGAGGGGAGGGAGTTCAGCGCTTAGAACAGTGCTTTGCACATAGTAAGCGCTTAATAAATACCATTATTATTATTATTATTATTATCTGGGGTTAATCGGGGAAGGCTTCTCGGGGGAGATGTGATTTTAGGGAGTTCTAAGTAGGATGGTGGGTGTGAGCTAGGACCAGATGGTGAGAGAGATGAGAACAAGGCAGTTAGAGGAGCGTAGTGTGTGCACTGGGTGAAAGCAGAGTTAAATTGAATCAATCCATCAATCAATCGTATTTATTGAGCGCTTACTGTGTGCAGAGCACTGTACTAAGCGCTTGGGAAGTACAAGTTGGCAACATATAGAGACGGTCCCTACCCAACAGTGGGCTCACAGTCTAAAAGGGGGAGACGGAGAACAAAACCAAACGTACTAACAAAATAAAATAAATAGAATAGATATGTACAAGTAAAATAAATAAATAGAGTAATAAATCTGTACAAACATATATACATATATACAGGTGCTGTGGGGAAGGGAAGGAGGTAAGATTGGGGGGGATGGAGAGGGGGACGAGGGGGAGAGGAAGGAAGGGGCTGAGTGTGGGAAGGCCTCCTGGAGGAGGTGAGCTCTCAGTAGGGCCTTGAAGGGAGGAAGAGAGCGAGCTTGGCGGATGGGCTCCCTCCTCCAATCCCTCCTTACTTCCACTCTTGAAAATAAAAGTGTTGGTTCAATAAAGTAAGGACCTGTCGGGCTTCTTGAGAAAAGTGTAGGGAAGCAGAGAGCTGGAGGGAAGTGGAGAGGGAAGAAGCATGGTCATCTCCATGAAAACTTTCAGCCCAGTGCTGGGCAATCAATCATTCAATCGTATTTATTGAGCGCTTACTGTGTGCAGAGCACTGTACTAAGCGCTTGGGAAGTACAAGTTGGCAACATATAGAGACGGTCCCTACCCAACAGTGGGCTCGGAGAGTACTCCATCCTCATCCTCCTCATCCTCTTAGCCGTCTTCCACCCTGCGGCCCACCCCTTTCTCCCAGAAATGTTCTCCAACCTCAGCTTCCCTGATTCTGTCGTCTCCTGGTTCTCCGCCCATAATAATAATAATAATGGCATTTATTAAGCACTTACTATGTGCAAAGCACTGTTCTAAGCGCTTGGGAGGTTACAAGGTGATCAGGTTGTCCCTCGGGGGGCTTACAGTCTTAATTCTCATTTTAGAGATGAGGGAACTGAGGCCCAGAGAAGTGAAGTGACTTGCCCAAAGTCACACAGCTGGCGGAGCTGGGATTTGAACCCATGACCTCTGACTCCAAAGCCCATGCTCCTTCCACTGAACCACGCTGTTTCTCTAATATCTCTGGCTGCTCCTTCTCCGTCTCCTTCGTGGGCTCCTCCTCCGCCTCCCACCCCCCTTACTGTGGGGGTCCCTCACATTTCATTCATTCATTCATTCAATCGTATTTATTGAGTGCTTACTGTGTGCAAAGCACTGTTCTAAGTGCTGGGGAGGTTACAAGGTGATCAGGTTGTCCCACAGGGGGCTCACAGTCTTAATCCCCATTTTACAGATGAGGTAACTGAGGCTCAGAGAAGTGAAGTGACTTGCCCAAAGTCACACAGCTGACAAGCGGCGGAGCCGGGATTTGAACCCACAGCCTCTGACTCCAAAGCCCGGGCTCTTTCCACTGAGCCACGCTGCTTCCCCCGAAATCACTTAACAAATACCATAATTATTATTGTTATTATCTATCCCAGCGCTTAGAACAGTGCCTGGCACATAGTAAGTGCTTAACAAATTCCACAATTATTATTATTCTCCATCTCTACTCACCTTCCTCTCTGTTCTCCTTCCCTTCCAGACGGAGCGGCAAGGAACAATGAGTCTCTCGTTTTGTGGCAACGACAACATTTCTTCCTACAACATCCAAAGAGGAGTCTTGGAAAATGCCTGCTTTGTGGACGCCCTCAACCTGGTTCCTCATGTCTTTCTGCTCTTCATCACTTTTCCGATACTGTTCATCGGTGAGTAATCAAACGCCTGGAGTTAAAGGAAATGGATAAAGCTACTGAGGCATTAGCTTCGCTCTCCGGGATCATTCATTTATTCATTCATTCAGTCGTATTTATTGAACATTTACTGCGTGCTGAGTACTGTACTAAGCGCTTGGGAGAGGATAATACAAACAATAAACAGACACATTCCCTGCCCACAGTGAGCTGACAGCCTGGGTTGGGGGGTTTGAATGTGAATACTACTACTACTACTACTACTACTACTAATAATAATAATGATGGCATTTATTAAGCGCTTACTATGTGCCAAGCACTGTTCTAAGCTCTGGGGAGGTTACAAGGTGATCAGGTTGTCCCACGTGGGGCTGACAGTCTTCATCCCCATTTTACAGATGAGGCAACTGAGGCCCAGAGAAGTGAAGTGACTTGCCCAAAGTCACACAGCTGACAATTGGCAGAGCCGGGATTTGAACCCATGACCTCTGACTCCAAAGCCCGGTTTTTTTCCACTGAGTCACGCTGCTTCTGTGAAGGGACGGAAACAGCCTGTGTGCCTTATGGGGGGCAGGGACGTGTCCAACCTGATTAGCTTGTATCTCCCCCAGCGATTAAAATAATGCTTGACACATAGGAAGTGCTTAACAAATACCATAATTAATTAAGGAGAAAAAGACACCTTTGTTGGGGCTTAAAAAATACTGGACAGAGAGCCCAGATTTGCTAATGTGTCATCACATATCAATCAATCAATCAATCGTATTTATTGAGTGCTTACTGTGTGCAGAGCACTGTACTAAGCGCTTGGGAAGTCCAAGTTGGCAACATATAGAGACAGTCCCTACCCAACAGTGGGCCTAAAAGGGGGAGACAGAGAACAAAACCAAACATACTAACAAAATAAAATAAATAGAATAGATGTGTACAAGTAAAATAAATAAATCAATAGAGTAATAAATATGTACAAACATATATCCATATATACAGGTGCTGTGGGGAAGGGAAGGAGGTAAGATGAGGGGGATGGGAGGGGGACGAGGTTTCATTCAAATAGAGAAGCAGTGTGGCTCAGTGGAAAGAGCCCGGGCTTTGGAGTCAGAGGTCATGGGTTCAAATCCCAGCTCTACCAATTGTCAGCTGTGTGACTTTGGGCAAGTCACTTCACTTCTCTGGGCCTCAGTTCCCTCATCTGTAAAATGGGGATGAAGACTGTGAGGCCCATGTGGGACAACCTGATCACCTTGTATCCCCCCCCAGTGCTTAGAACAGTGCTTGGCACATAGTAAGCGCTTTAATTCTGTTTGTTCTGATGATTTTGACACCTGTCAACATGTTTTGTTTTGTTGTCCGTCTCCCCCTTCTAGACTGTGAGCCCACTGTTGGGTAGGGACCGTCTCTATATGTTGCCAACTTGTACTTCCCAAGCGCTTAGTACAGTGCTCTGCACACAGTAAGCGCTCAATAAATACGAATGAATGAATGAACAAATGCCATTATTATTATTATTATTATTATTCATTCATTCAATCATACTTATTGAGCGCTTGGACACAGAAAAATGATCCGGTCAGCTGGGTGAGGTGTGGGCCAGAATGGGAGGTCAGCAAGAAGGCTGATGCAATAGTTAGTCAGTCATATTTATTGAGTGTTTACTGTGTGCAGAGCACTGTGCTAAGCGCTTGGGAGAGTGCAGTGTAACAAAAAACAGACACATTCTCTGCCCACAGTGAGTTTAGAGTGGGGGAGACAGACATGAATAGAAATAAATAAATGAGAGATTTTCTAGACTGTGAGCCCCTTCTGGACTGTGAGCCCACTGTTGGGTAGGGACTGTCTCTATGTGTTGCCAATTTGTACTTCCCAAGCGCTTAGTACAGTGCTCTGCACACAGTAAGTGCTCAATAAGTACAATTGATTGATTGATTGATATGTGGTGTGGGGCTGGGAGAGGGGATGAAGAAAGGAAGCGAGTTGGGGGACGCAGAAGGGAGGGGGAGAAGAGGAAAGGAGGGGTTAGGCAGGGAAGGCCTCTTGGAGGAGGTGGGATGAAAATAAGGCTTTAAAGAGGTGGAGATTCATTGTCTCCCCAGTGCTTAGAACAGCACGTAGTAAGCGCTTAATAAATGCCATTATTATTATTATTGTTATTATGAATGAATGGGGGTCAGGCGGCCGACCCCCGGCGGACACAGAGGCCCGGGGCTGAGGCGCTGGGCGTCGTTCAGGGGCCGCTCTTTGGTCCTCAGTGCAGACCTGTATATATGTATATATGTTTGCACGTATTCGTTACTCTATTTATTTATTTTACTTGTACATATCTATTCTGTTTATTTTGTTAATATGTTTTGTTTTCTGTCTCCCCCTTCTAGACTGTGAGCCCACTGTTGGGTAGGGACCGTCTCTATACGTTACCTACTTGGACTTCCCAAGCACTTAGTCTAGTGCTCTGCACACAGTAAGCGCTCAGTAAATATGACAATGAATGAATGAATGAATGTCTGTTGGATAATAATAATAATAATAATAATGATGGCATTTATTAAGCGCATACTATGTGCAAAGCACAGTTGTAAGCATTGGGCAGGTTACATGGTGATCAGGTTGTCCCACGGGGGGCTCACAGTCTTAATCCCCATTTTACAGATGAGGGAACTGAGGCACAGAGAAGTTAATAATGATAATAATAATAATAATAATAATAATAATGACAGTTATTAAGTGCTTACTATGTGCAAAGCCCTGTTCTGAGCGCTGCGGAGGTTACAAGGTGATCAGGTTGTCCCACGGGGGGCTCACAGTCTTAATCCCCATTTTACAGATGAGGGAACTGAGGCACAGAGAAGTGAAGTGACTTGCCCAAAGTCACACAGCTGACAATTGGCAGAGATGGGATTTGAACTCGTGACCTCTGACTCTAAAGCCCGGGCTCTTTCCATTGAGTTGGATATGAGGAGGGAGGGAGTTCCATGCCAGAGGCAGGTCATGGGGCAGAGGTTGGCGGCGAGATGGAGGAGATGGAGGTAACAGAGAGAAGATTAGCGTTAGGGGAGTGAAGCGTGAGGGCCGGGTTGGAGAAGGAGACCAGAATAATCCATCAATCAATCAATCAAATCAAATTTATTGAGCGCTTACTGTGTGCAGAGCACTGTACTAAGCACTTGGGAATTACAAGTTGGCAACATATAGAGACAGTCCCTACCCAACAGTGGGCTCACAGTCTAAAAGTCTTATTTTGTTAGTATGTTTTGTTTTGTTCTCTGTCTCCCCCTTTTAGACTGGGAGCCCACCATTGGGTAGGGACTGTCTCTATATGTTGCCAACTTGTACTTCCCAAGCGCTTAGTACAGTGCTCTGCACACAGTAAGCGCTCAATAAATACGATTCATGATGATGATGATAAAAGGGGGAGACAGAACAAAACCAAACATACTAACAAAATAAAATAAATAGAATAAGTGATCTGCTCAAAGTTGGACAGCAGGCGATCGGCAGAAGCAGAATTAGAACCCAGGTCCTCTGACTCCTACAGCCGGATCACCTTGCTCTGAATTTTGCCCGTTCCCACCAGCTGATCTCCCACCTCTTCCAGCCCCCGAGTCCCTTAGGAAGACGCACAGTTGGGTGGGAAAAGGGTTGTACAAGGGGAAGTGAGATGGAATTCGTTCCTTTCATTGTCTGTCTCCTCACTAGATCGCAAGCTCTTTGAGGGAAGCAGCGTGGCTCAGTGGAAAGAGCCCGGGCTTTGGAGTCAGAGGTCATCGGTTCAAATCCCGGCTCCGCCACTTGTCAGCTGTGTGACTATGGGCAAGTCACTTCACTTCTCTGGGCCTCAGTTCCCTCATCTGTAAAATGGGGATGAAAACTGTGAGCCCCCCGTGGGACAACCTGATCACCTTGTAACCTCCCCAGCGCTTAGAACAGTCATTCACACATAGTAAGCGCTTAATAAATGCTGTCTTTTTTTTTTTTTTTTGGAGGATAGGGGTCATGGTCTACTATTATCCGGTGCTCTGCACAAAGTAAGAGCTCAATAAATATGATCGATTGAATGAATGAAGTACAGTTCTCTGCACATGTTTGACACCTGTCCACATGTTTGACCCAGCTTTCTAGACTGTGAGCCCGTTGTTGGGTAGGGACCGTCTCTATATGTTGCCAACTTGGACTTCCCAAGCACTTAGTACAGTGCTGTGCACCCAGTAAACGCTCAATAAATAAAATTGAATGAGTGAATGTATCAATGTATCGATCTCTATGTATCTCTCTCTCTCGCTCTACGTCTCTCCCTCTCTTTTGACACCTGTCTACATGTTTTGTTTTGTTGTCTTGTCTCCGCCTTCTAGACTGTGAGCCCGTTGTTGGGTAGGGACCATCTGTTGCCAGCTCGTACTTCCCAAGCACTTAGTACAGTGCTCTGCACACAGTAAGCGCTCAATAAATACAATTGAATGAATGAATGAATGGGTGAATTATAACAACAACAGCAATTATAACAATAGCAGTAATAACGATACACAGTGGACTTGTACTTCCCCCAACTCGTACTTCCCAAGCGCTTAGTACAGTGCTCTGCACACAGTAAGTGCTCAATAAATGCAATTGATTGATTGATTGACTGACTGACTAAGCTTCTTAAGGGCAGAGATCATGTCTACTCACTCTACTGGGCTATCCCAAGTTAATAATAATAATGATAATAATAATGGTATTTGTTAAGCACTTACGATGTGCCAAGCACTGTTCTAATCACTGAGGTAGATACAGGGTAATCAGGTTGTCCCACGTGGGGCTCCACGGTCTTAATCCCCATTTTACAGATGAGGTAACTGAGGCACAGAGAAGTTAAGTGACTTACCCAAAGTCACACAGCTGAAAAATGGCAGAGACGGGAATAGAACCAAGTTTTAATGATTCTATTTATTTATATTCATGATGTGTATTTATCTATAATCATATTTATTTATACTGATACTATTGATGCCTGTTTACTTGTTTCGATGTCTGTCTCCCCCCCTTCTAGACTGTGAGCCCATTGTGGGCAGGGATTGTCTCTATTTGATGCTGAATTTTACTTCCCAAGCGCTTAGTACACTGCTGTGCACACAGTAAGCACTCAATAAATCCAACTGATCAAGTTTGAAATGCTTGCGAGGTTTTTAGGTTCAGGCGAATTCACATCTCACAAGTAAGAGTGTCATGGTGGGGTGAGGAGTTCCGAATCTTTGGTCTCTGAAATTTCAGTTTGTAACCCTTTGAGGTCATCATTTTTATGCTTAATTTAAGAGGGGGTCCTAAGAAAACACAGACATCTACCGAAATGGACCTTCACAAACTGTAAAGTACATTCTGAGTATGTTCAAATTAAAAGGTCAAAGGAAGAGATGTTGTTTCTTAGTTTAATGGGAAGGGAATTCTAAAAGACAGAAAATCCATCTCCGCAATGGAATGCAGATTGTTTTTAAGATGTTTCAATGTATGGCCTTGTTTTTTTAAAAGACATGATTAGTTGTGGCTTTAATAATAATAATAATAATGATGATGATGGTATTTGTTAAGCGCTTACTAATACTTAGAACAGTGCTTGGCACATAGTAAGCGCTTAACAGAAGCGCTTAAGAGAAGCAGCGTGGCTCAGTGGAAAGAGCGCGGGCTTTGGAGTCAGAGGTCATGGGTTCAAGTCCCGGCTCCGCCAAGTGTCAGTTGTGTGACTTTGGGCAAATCACTTAACTTCTCTGGGCCTCAGTTCCCTCATCTGTAAAATGGGGATTAAGACTGTGAGCCCCCCGTGGGACAATCTGATCACCTTGTAACCTCCCCAGCGCTTAGAACAGTGCATTGCACAAAGTAAGTGCTTAATAAATGCCATTATTATTATTATTATTATTATTAACAAATACCAACATTATTATTATTATTATTATGTGCCAAGCATTGTTCTAAGCACTGGGGAAGATACAAGGTGATCAGGTTGACCCACGTGGGGCTCATAGTCTTCATCCCCATTTTACAGATGAGGTCACTGAAGAACAGAGAATAATAATAATAATAATATAATAATAATAATAATAATAATGATGGAATTTGTTAAGTGCTTACTATGTGCAAATCACTGTTCTAAGCATTGGGGAGGATAAAAGGTGATCAGGTTGTCCCATGGGGGGCTCACAGGCTTCATCCCCATTTTCCAGATGAGGGAACTGAGGCCCGGAGAAGTGAAGTGACTTGCCCAAAGTCACACAGCTAACAATTGGCGGAGCCAGGATTTGAACCCATCACCTCTGACTCCAAAGCCCGGGCTCTTTCCACTTGAGCCACGCTGCTTCTGACTCCATTATGCCGTGTGACCCTGGATGAGTCACTTAGCTTCTCTGTGCTTCAATTTCCCCAGCCGTAAAACTGGGATTCAAACTGTGAGCCTAATGTGGGACAGGGGACTTTGTCTCTCCTGATGATCTTGTACCCACCCCAGCGCTTACTACAGAGTCAGGCACATAATGATATTACTCTATTTATTTATTTCATTTGTACATGTGTATTCTATTTATTTTATTTTGTTAATATGTTGGTTTTGTTCTCTGTCTCCCCCTTCTAGACTGTGAGCCCACTGTTGGGTAGGGACCATCTCTATATGTTGCCAACTTGTACTTTTCAAGCGCTTAGTCCAGTGCTCTGCACACAGTAAGCGCTCAATAAATACGATTGAATGAATGAATAATAAGTGCTTAACAAATATCACAATTATTATTATTAAGGAAGCCAAGACATCGACGTTAAACACGATTTGATCTTGCATGATCCCAACTTAATTTCCCAGAAGGAATAGATGTGTTCCATTTCCCATATCTGAGCCTCGTTTCCTTCGGGAAGTTTGACCTCATGAACCAAATGCCTGGGGTCATCCTGACTAAAACTCTCCCATCCTGTTGGGAGACGGATGAATTCTCCCATCTGATGTAATGAGTCAGAGTCCTGAGAATTCAGGCCGGAGAAATTGATTCTAGTGCTAGTGGCTTGTTTAGTTCCATTCAGTCATTCAATCGTATTTATTAAGCACTTATTGTGTGCAGAACACTGTACTAAACGCTTCGGAAAGTATGCTATGACAATAAATGGTGACATTCCATGCCCACAACGAGTTCGCTGTCTAGAGGCAGGGAGGCTGACGTCGATACAAATAAATAAAAGGATAGCTGTGGACATAAGTGGGGTATATACATATACCTGTATATATGTATATATGTTTGTACATATTTATTACTCTATTTATTTATTTATTTTACTTGTACATATCTATTCTATTTATTTTATTTTGTTAGTATGTTTGGTTTTGTTCTCTGTCTCCCCCTTTTATCATCATCAATCGTATTTATTGAGCGCTTACTATGTGCAGAGCACTGTACTAAGCGCTTGGGAAGTACAAATTGGCAACATATAGAGACAGTCCCTACCCAACAGTGGGCTCACAGTCTAAAAGGGGGGAGACAGAGAACAAAACCAAACATACTAACAAAATAAAATAAATAGGATAGATATGTACAAGTAAAATAAATAAATAAATAAATAGAGTAATAAATATGTACAACGATATATACATATATACAGGTGCTGTGGGGAAGGGAAGGAGGTAAGATGGGGGGACGGAGAGGGGGATTTTAGACTGTGAGCCCACTGTTGGGTAGGGACTGTCTCTATATGTTGCCAACTTGTACTTCCCAAGCGCTTAGTCCAGTGCTCTGCACACAGTAAGCGCTCAATAAATATGATTGATGATGATGATGATGATGAAAGTGGGGTGGGGCTGGGAGTGGGGAAAGAATAAAAGAGAACATGTCATGGCGACAAAGAAGGGAAGTGGGAGATGAGGAAAAGTGGGGCTTAATCAAGGAAGGCCTATTGGAGGAGGTGGGCCTTCAGTAAGGTTTTAAAGGAGGGGGAGAGACATTATCTGTGGGATTTGAGGAAGGAGGGCTTTCCAAGATAGAGGCAGGACGTGGACCAGGGGTCGATGGCGGGACAGGCGAGATGGAGGCCCAATCAATCAATCAATCAATCGTATTTATTGAGCGCTTACTGTGTGCACAGCACTGTACTAAGCCCTTGGGAAGTCCAAGTTGGCAACATATAGAGACAGTCCCTACCCAACAGTGGGCTCACAGTCTAAAAGGGGGAGACAGAGAACAAAACCAAACATACTAACAAAATAAAATAAATAGAATAGACATGTACAAGTGAAATAAATAAATAGAGTAATAAATGGTGAGCAGCGGCAGAGGAGCGGAGTCTGTGGGCTGGGATGGAGAAGGAGAGAAGGGAGGTGAGGTAGGAGGGGGTGAGGGGATGGACGGCTTTGAAGCCAATGGTGACCAGTTTTTGTTTGATACGGAGGTTGATAGGCAACCGTTCAAGTGTCCTGGGGAGGGGGGGTGACATGTCCTGAACGTTTTTGTAGAACGATGATCCGGGCAGCGGAGTGAAGAGTAAACTGGATGGGGGAGAGACAGGAGGTTGGGAGGTCACCAAGGAGGCTGATGCAGTCATCCAGGTGGGAGAGGATGAATGACTGTATTACCTTTTAGACTGTGAGCCCACTGTTGGGTAGGGACTGTCTCTATATGTTGCCAATTTGTACTTCCCAAGCGCTTAGTCCAGTGCTCTGCACACAGTAAGCGCTCAAGAAATACGACTGATGATTACCATGGCAGCAGTTTGGATGGAGAGGAAAGTGTGGATTTTAGCGCTGTTGGGAAGGTGGGACTGACAGGATTCGGTGATGGATTGATTGAATACGTGGGTTGAATGAGAGAGAGGAATCAAGGATGGCACCAAGTTTATGGACTGGTGAGACAGGAAGGACGGTGGTGCCGTCTACAGTGATGGGAAAGTCAAGGGGAGGACCGGGTTTGGGTGGGAAGATCAGGAACTCTGTTTTGGATATGTTAAGTTTGAGGTGACGGGAGGACAGCCAGGTGGAGATGTCTTGAAGGCGGGAGGGGATGCAAGACTGCGGAGAGGGAGAGACATCAGGGAAGGCTACTATGTCCTGTAGATGGTGAGCTCCTTGTGGACAGCGGAATAATAATAATAATCATAATAATCATAATCATAATCATAATAACAATAGCATTTATTAAGCACTTACTATGTGCAAAGCACTGTTCTAAGCACTGGGCAGGTTACAAGGTGATCAGGTTGTCCCAGGGGGGGCTCACAGTCTTCATCCCCATTTTACAGATGTGGTAACTGAGGCCCAGAGAAGAGAAGTGAGTTCCCCAAAGTCACACAGCTGACAGTTGGCGGAGCCAGGGTTTGAACCCATGACCTCTGACTCCAAAGCCCAGGCTCTTTCCACTGAGCCACGCTGGGAATGTGTCTACCAACTCTTTTATTGCCCTCTCCCAAGCGCTTAGTACAGACTATGAGCCCCACGAGGGACAACCTGATTCCCTCGTATCTACCCCAGTGCTTAGAACAGTGCTTGGCACATAGTAAGCGCTTAGCCCACTCCTTCCTCTCCCCCTCCTCCCCCTCTCCATCCTCCTGCCTTACCTCCTTCCCCTCCCCACAGCACCTGTATATATGTATATGTGTTTGTATGTATTTATTACTCTATTTATTTGTACATAATTATTCTATTTATTTTATTTTGTTAATATGTTTTGTTTTGTCCTCTGTCTCCCCCTTCTAGACTGTGAGCCCACTGTTGGGTAGGGACTGTCTCTATGTGTTACCAACTCGCACTTCCCAAGTGTTTAGTACAGTGCTCTGCACACAGTAAGCGCTCAATAAATACGATTGAATGAATGAATGAATGAACAAATACCAACATTATTATAATTATTATTATTACTGTGCTCTGCACACAGTCAGAGCTCAATAAATACCACTGATTGATTTTCGCATGATGAATAGAGCATGGACCTGGGAATCAGGGGGGCCTGGCTTCTAATCCTAGCTCTGCCGCTTGTCTGCCATGTGACCTTGGGCAAGTCACTTCACTTCCCCGGGCCTCAGTTGCCTCATCTGCAAAACGGAGATTAAGACTGTGAGCCCCACGTGGGACAGGGGCCGTGTCCAACCTCATTACCTTGTAACTAAGTGCTTAGAAGCAGCGTGACTCAGTTGAAAGAGCGTGGGCTTAGGAGTTAGCGGTTATGGGTTCAAATCCCAGCTCTGCCTCTTGTCAGCTGTGTGACTTTGGGCAAGTCACTTAACTCTCTGGGCCTCAGTTCCCTCATCTGGAAAATGGGGATTAAGAGTGTGAGCCCCACAGGGGACAAGCTGATCACCTTGTATCCTCCCCAGCACTTAGAACAGTGCTTTGCACATAGTAATACCAAAATTATTATTATTATTAACTGTGCCTGGCACATAGTAAGTGCTCCACAGATACCACAATTATAATTATTATTATTCAATGTAGATTTCTCTCTCCTACGAATCATCGCCTTATCGTGGCGGGAGAGTTTGCGTACGCCGCGAAGCTTAGAGCTCTGACGTCGAAAGACGTTCTCTTGTCAGGGTTACCCATAGTGGGTTAGACTGTGAGCCCACTGTTGGGTACGGACTGTCTCTATATGTTGCCAACTTGTACTTCCCAAGCGCTTAGTACAGTGCTCTGCACACAGTAAGCGCTCCATAAATACGATTGATGATGATGATGGAAAGGTCTAAGCGGAAAAGTGACAAAATTGATTCCCCCGTGCCGGACAGCAGCAGCGGCATGGGAAAGAGTCAAAAGCGGAGGATTGAGTGATCAAAATGTCGATCAAAGACAACGGCAGAGACTTAAGTTTTCACTGCGCGGAAGAAGGCGAAGCAGCGTGGCTCAGTGGAAAGAGCGCGGGATTGGGAGTCAGAGGTCGGGGGTTCTAAATCCCGGCTCTGCCCCATGTCTGCTGTGTGACCTTGGACAAGTCACTTAACTTCTCTGGGCCTCATTTCCCTCATCTGTAAAATGGGGATGAAGACTGTGAGCTCCCCTGTGGGACAACCTGATTACCTTGTATCCCCCCAGTGCTTAGAACAGGGCTTGGCACAAAGTAAGCGCTTAACAAATACCAACATTATTATTATTATTATTAAACCACTTCCGATTTTCTTTTATCAAGAACACTCTAGTCATTCATTCATTCGATCGTATTTACTGAGAGCTTACTGCATACTAAAGAGCAAAGCTGGAAGCAGCATAGCTCAGCGGAGAGATCACAGGCCTGGGAAGCAGAAGGACCTGGGTTCTAATCCTGGCTCTGCCCCTTGTCTGCTGTGTGACCTTGGACAAGTCACAACTTCTCTGGGCCTCATTTCCCTCATCTGTAAAATGGGGATGAAGACTGTGAGCCCCCCCGTGGGACAACCTGATTACCTTGTATCTACCCCAGTGCATAGAACAGTGCTTGGCACATAGTAAACGCTTAGCAAATACCAACATTATTATTCTTATTATTAAACCACTTCTGATTTTTTTATCAAGAAAACTCTAGTCATTCATTCATTCAATTGTATTTACTGAGTGCTTACTGCATACTAGACTGACTACGAAAGAGCAAAGCTGGAAGCAGCGTAGCTCAGCGGAGAGATCATGGGCCTGGGAAGCAGAAGGACCTGGGTTCTAATCCCGGCTCTGCCACTTGTCAGCTGTGTGACCTTGGACAAGTCACTTCACTTCTCTGGGCCTCAGTTACCTCATCTGGAAAATGGGGATTGAGACTGAGCCCTATATGGGACAGGGTCAGTGTCCTACCTGATGAACTTGTATCTACCCCAGCTCTTAGAACAGCGCTTGGCACATAGTAAGTGCTTAACAAATATCAACATTATTATTATTAAACCACTTCCGATTTTTTTTTATCAAGAACACTCTAGTCATTCATTCATTCGATCGTATTTACTGAGCGCTTACTGCATACTAGAATGACTACGGAAGAGCAAAGCTGGAAGCAGCGTGGCTCAGCGGAGAGATCACGGGCCTGGGAAGCAGAAGGACGTGGGTTCTAATCCCGGCTCTGCCACTTGTCAGCTGTGTGACCTTGGACAAGTCACTTCACTTCTCTGGGCCTCAGTTACCTCATCTGGAAAATGGGGATTGAGACTGAGCCCTATATGGGACAGGGTCAGTGTCCTACCTGATGAACTTGTATCTACCCCAGCTCATGGAACAGTGCTTGGAACATAGTAAGCGCTTAAAAAGTACCGTAATTATTATTATCACAGGACAAAATATGTCCATAGAGATGCTATGGATTGGATACAACTAGATGACCTTTGGTGATGATGATGATGATGCTATGAATTTCTAGATATCTATTTACGTATCGAAGGCTCACCTCCTCCAAGAGGTCTTCCCAGACTAAGCCCCTCCTTTCCTTTTCTCCCACTCCCTTCTGCGTCACTCTGACTTGCTCCCTTTATTGTTCTCTGTCTCCCCCCTTTTAGACTGTGAGCCCACTGTTGGGTAGGGACTGTCTCTATATGTTGCCAATTTGTACTTCCCAAGAGCTTAGTACAGTGCTCTGCACATAGTAAGCGCTCAGTAAATACAATTGATGATGATGATGATCCCCCCTCCCAGCCCCTCACCGCTTATTTTCCATATCTGTAATTTGCCCATTGGTATTGATGTCTGTCTCCCCGCCTCTTGGCTGTAATAATAATAATAATAATAATGATGATGGCATTTATTAAGCGCTTACTATGTGCAAAGCACTGTTCTATGCGCTGGGGAGGTTACAAGGTGATCAGATTGTTCCACGGGGGGGCTCACAGTCTTAATCCCCATTTTACGGATGAGGTCACTGAGGCTCAGAGAAGTGAAGACTGTGAAGACCCTTTTAGACTGTGAGCCCACTGTTGGGTAGGGACTGTCTCTATGTGATGCCAATTTGTACTTCCCAAGCGCTTAGTACAGTGCTCTGCACATAGTAAGCGCTCAATAAATACGATTGATTGATTGATTGATTGATTGAAGTGACTTGCCCAAAGTCACACAGCTGACAAGTGGCGGAGCTAGGATTTGAACCCATGACCCCTGACTCCAAAGCCCGGGCTCTTTTCCACTGAGCTACGCTGCTTGTCTTGATGATGATGATGACATTTATTAAGCGCTTACTATGTGCAAAGCACTGTTCTAAGTGCTGGGGAGGTTACAAGGTGATCAGGTTGTCCCATGGGGGGCTCACAGTCTTAATCCGCATTTTACAGATGAGGTCACTGAGGCTCAGAGAAGTGAAGTGACTTGCCCAAAGTCACCCAGCTGACAAGTGGCAGAGCTGGGATTTGAACCCATGACCTCTGACTCCAAAGCCCGGGCTCTTTTCCACTGAGCTACGCTGCTTCTCTAGCTATGCTGCTTCTCTTGTAATCTTGTTATGGGCAGGGAATGTGTCTGTTTATTGTTGTCCTCTCCCAAGTGCTTAGAACAGTGCTCTGCACACAGTAAGCGCTCAATAAATAAAATTGAATGAGTGAATGCATCAATATATTGATCCCTATCTATGTATCTCTCTCTCTCCCTCTCTCTATGTCTCTCCCTTTCTTTTGACACCCGTCTCCATGTTTTGTTTTGTTGTCTGTCTCCCCCTTCTAGACTGTGAGCCCGCTGTTGGGTCAGGACCGTCTCTAGATGTTGCCGACTTGGACTTCCCAAGCGCTTAGTACAGTGCTCTGCACACAGTAGGAGCTCAATAAATACGATTGAATGGAAGAATGAATGCTGTCTCTCTGTGTCCCCCTTCTAGACTGAGCCTGTTGTTGGGTAGGGATTCTCTCTACATGTTGCCGATTTGTACTTTCCAAGAGCTTAGTCCAGTGCTCTGCACACAGTAAGCGCTCAATAAATACCACTGAATGAAAGAATGAATGGCTGTCTGGCCAGGAAGCAGCATAGCATAGTAGCTAGACCCCGGACCTGCGAGTCAGGAAGGTCATGGGTTCTAATCCCTGCTCTGCCACTAGGCCGCTGTGTGGCCTTGGACGAGTCACTTCAATCAATCAATCAATCAATCGTATTTATTGAGCGCTTACTGTGTGCAGAGCACTGTACTAAGCGCTTGGGAAGTACAAGTTGGCAACACATAGAGACAGTCCCTACCCAACAGTGGGCTCACGGTCTAAAAGGGGGAGACAGAGAACAAAACCAAACATATTAACAAAATAAAATAAATAGAATAGATATGTACAAGTAAAATAAATAGAGTAATAAATATGTACAAACATATATACATATACATACACATACATCACTTCTCTGTGCCTCGGTCACCTCATCTATTAAATGGGGATTAAGACTGTGAGCCCCCCATGGGGCAACCTCATCACCTTGTAACCTCCCCAGCGCTTAGAACAGGGCTTTGCACATAGTAAGGACTTAAAAAGTGCCATCATTAGTACTATTATTATTCTCCAGTCTTCAGTGACCTCATTCGCTTCTCTGTGCCTCAGTTCCCTCCTCCGTAAAATGGAGATTAATCAATCAATCAATCAATCGTATTTATTGAGCACTTACTGTGTGCAGAGCACTGTACTAAGCGCTTAAGATGACACGCCCCACGCGGGACAGGGGCCATGTCCAACCCGATTTGCTCTGTTTGCAACCCAGCGCTCAGGACGGTGCCCAGCACATAGTAAGCGCCAGACCGACCCCTCAGTCATCGTCATCATCACCATCATGAGAAGCAGCGTGGCTCAGTGGAAAGAGCCCGTGCTTGGGAGTCAGAGGTCATGGGTTCAAATCCCCGCTCCACCAATTGTCAGCTGGGTGACTTTGGGCAAGCCACTTAACTTCTCTGTGCCTTCGATCCCTCATCTGTAAAATGGGGGTTAAAAGTGTGAGGCCCCCATGGGACAACCTGATCATTTTGTATCCTCCCCAGCGCTTAGAACAGTGCTTTGCACGTAATAATAATAATAATAATAATAATAATAATGGCATTTATTAAGTGCTTACTAGACTGTGAGCCCACTTTCTAGACTGTGAGCCCACTCTTGGGTAGGGACCGTCTCTATATGTTGCCAGTTTGTACTTCCCAAGCGCTTAGTCCAGTGCTCTGCACACAGTAAGCGCTCAATAAATACGATGGAATGAATGAATGAATATGTGCAAAGCACTGTTCTAAGCGCGGGGGAGGTTACAAGGTGATCAGGTTGTCCCACGGGGGGCTAGTAAGAGCTAGCTTACTAGCACATAATGAGCGCTTAACAAATACCATTATTATTATTATTATTATTATTATTATTATTATCCTCATCAATCAATCAATCAATCAATTGTATTTATTGAGCACTTACTGTGTGCAGAGCACTGTACTAAGCGCTTGGGAAGTACAAGTTGGCAACATATAGAGACAGTCCTTATCCAACAGCGGGCTCACAGTCTAAAAGGAGTAGAGAAGCAGCGTGGCTCAGTGGAAAGAGCCCGGGCTTTGGAGTCAGAGGTCATGGGTTCAAATCCCGGCTCCTCCAACTGTCGGCTGTGTGACTTTGGGCAAGTCACTTCACTTCTCTGGGCCTCAGTTCCCTCACCTGTCAAATGGGGATGAAGACTGTGAGCCCCCCGTGGGACAATCTGATTACCTTGTAACCTCCCCAGCACTTAGAACAGTGCTTTACACATAGTAAGCACTTAATAAATGCCGTCATTATTATTATTACTCTTAATCAATCAATCGTATTTATTGAGCGCTTACTATGTGGAGCACTGTACTAAGCGCTTAATCCGGCAAGCGCTCAGTAAATACCATTGATGATCAATTCTTTAACATCTCTGTGCCTCAGTGACCTCACCTGGAAAATGGGGATGAAGACTGTGAGCCCCCCGTGGGACAGCCCGATCTCCTCGTAACCTCCTCGGCGCTTCGAACAGTGCTTGGCACCTGGTCAGCGCTTCATAAATGCCATCATGATTATTATTGGTGTTTTAGTCCAGTACTCTGCACACAGTAAGCGCTCAATAAATACGATTGATTGATTGATTGATTGATTGATTGATTGATTGATTGATTTTAGGCTGGGGCAGCCAGAGCTCTAAGGTGCAGATTCACCACAACACGTGGCTGCATTTTCCGGGCCACAACCTCCGCTGGATCCTCACCTTTGCCCTCCTCTTCGTGCACGTCTGCGAGATCGCCGAGGGGATCGTGTCCGACACGTGAGTCTTCCCTCCATCCACCCCACGGCCCCGAGTTCTGGCCCTTCAAAGCCCTACTGAGCGCTCACCTCCTCCAGGAGGCCTTCCCACACTCAGCCCCCTTTTTCCTCTCCCCCTCCCAATCCCCCCCGCCTTACCTCCTTCCCCTCCCCACAGCCCCTGTATAGATGTTTGTACAGATTTATTACTCTATTCATTTGACGTCCATATTTACTATTCTGTTGATTTTGTTAATGATGTGCATGCGAATGAATGAATGAATGAATGGAGCTTTAATTCTGTTTAATCCTATTTGTTCTGACGACTTGACACCCGTCCACATGTTTTGTTTTGTCATCTGTCTCCCCCTTCTATTCATTCATTCATTCAGTCGTATTTATTGAGCTTTTACTGTATGCAGAGCACTGGACTAAGTGCTTGGGAAGTACAATCAATCCATCAATCGTATTCCTAATAATAATAATGATGGCATTTATTAAGCACTTACTATGTGCAAAGCACTGTTCTGAGCGCTAGGGAGGTTACAAGGTGATCAGGTTGTCCCACGGGGAGGCTCAGAGTCTTAATCCTCATTTTACAGATTAACTGAGGCCCAGAGAATGAATGAATGAATGAATGGAGCTTTAATTCTATTTAATTCTATTTGTTCTGACGACTTGACACCCGTTCACATGTTTTGTTTTGTCGTCTGTCTCCCCCTTCTATTCATTCATTCATTCAGTCGTATTTATTGAGCGCTTACTGTGTGCAGAGCACTGGACTAAGTGCTGGGGAAGTACAATCAATCAATCCATCAATCGTATTTATAATAATAATAATAATGACATTTATTAAGTGCTTACTATGTGCAAAGCACTGTTCTAAGCGCTGTGGAGGTTACAAGGTGATCAGAGTGCTCTGCACACAGTAAGTGCTCAATAAATATGATTGATGATGATCAGGTTGTCCCACGGGGGGGGGGGCTCACAGTCTTAATCTCCATTTTACAGATGAGCTAACTGAGGCCCAGAGAATGAATGAATGAATGAATGAATGAATGGAGCTTTAATTCTATTTAATTCTATTTGTTCTGACGACTTGACACCCGTCCACATGTTTTGTTTTGTCGTCTGTCTCCCCCTTCTATTCATTCATTCATCATTCATTCATTCAGTCGTATTTTTTGAGTGCTTACTGTGTGCAGAGCACTGGACTAAGTGCTGGGGAAGTACAATCAATCAATCCATCAATCGTATTTATAATAATAATAATAATAATGACATTTATTAAGCGCTTACTATGTGCAAAGCAGTGTTCTAAGCGCTGGGGAGGTTACAAGGTGATCAGGTTGTCCCACGGTGGGGCTCATGGTCTTAATCCCCATTTTACAGATGAGCTAACTGAGGCCCAGAGAATAAATGAATGAATGAATGGAGCTTTAATTCTATTTAATTCTATTTGTTCTGACGACTTGACACCAGTCCACATGCTTTGTTTTGTCGTCTGTCTCCCCCTTCTATTCATTCATTCATTGATGATTCATTCATTCAGTCGTATTTATTGAGCGCTTACTGTGTGCAAAGCACTGGACTAAATGCTTGGGAAGTACAATCAATCCATCAATCGTATTTATAATAATAATAATGGCATTTATTAAGCGCTTACTACGTGCAAAGCACTGTTCTAAGCCCTGGGGAGGTTACAAGGTGATCAGGTTGTCCCACGGGGAGGCTCACGGTCTTAATCCCCATTTTACAGATGAGCTAACTGAGGCCCAGAGAATGAATGAATGAATGAATGGAGCTTTAATTCTATTTAATTCTATTTGTTCTGACGACTTGACACCTCTCCACATGTTTTGTTTTGTCGTCGGTCTCCCCCTTCTATTCATTCATTCATTCAGTCGTATTTATTGAGCGCTTACTGTGTGCAGAGCACTGGACTAAGTGCTTGGGAAGTACAATCAATCAATCCATCAATCGTATTTCTAATAATAATAATAATGGCATTTATTAAGCACTTACTATGTGCAAAGCACTGTTCTAAGCGCTGGGGAGGTTACAAGGTGATCAGGTTGTCCCACGGGGGTGCTCACGGTCTTAATCCCCATTTGACAGATGAGCTAACTGAGGCCCAGAGAATGAATGAATGAATGAATGGAGCTTTAATTCTATTTAATTCTATTTGTTCTGACGACTTGACACCCGTCCACATGCTTTGTTTTGTCGTCTGTCTCCCCCTTCTATTCATTCATTCATTGATGATTCATTCATTCAGTCGTATTTATTGAGCGCTTACTGTGTGCAGAGCACTGGACTAAGTGCTTGGGAAGTACAATCAATCAATCCATCAATCGTATTTCTAATAATAATAATAATAGCATTTATTAAGCGCTTACTTTGTGCAGAGCACTGTTCTAAGCGCTGGGGAGGTTACAAGGTGATCAGGTTGTCCCACGGGGGTCTCACAGTCTTAATCCCCATTTTACAGATGAGCTAACTGAGGCCCAGAGAATGAATGAATGAATGAATGGAGCTTTAATTCTATTTAATTCTATTTGTTCTGACGACTTGACACCCGTTCACATGTTTTGTTTTGTCGTCTGTCTCCCCCTTCTATTCATTCATTCATTCAGTCGTATTTATTGAGCGCTTACTGTGTGCAGAGCACTGGACTAAGTGCTTGGGAAGTACAATCAATCAATCCATCAATCATATTTATTGAGCGCTTACTGTGTGCAGAGCACTGTACTAAGTGCTTGGGAAGTACAATCAATCTATCATATTTATTGAGCGCTTACTGTTTGCAGAGCACTGGACTAAGTGCTTGGGAAGTACAATCAATCAATCGTATTTATTGAGCGCTTACTGTGTGCAGAGCACTGTACTAAGTGCTTGGGAAGTACAATCAATCAATCAATCAATCGTATTTATTGAGCACTTACTGTGTGCAGAGCACTGGACTAAGCGCTTGGGAAGTCCAAGTTGGCAACATATGGAGACAGTCCCTACCCAACAGTGGGCTCACAGTCTAGGAAGGGGAGACAGACAACTAAACAAAACAGATTAACAAAATAAAATAAATAGAATAAATATGTACAAGTAAAATAAATAAATAAATAGAGTAATAAATATGTTCAAACTTATAGACATATACACAGGTGCTGTGGGGAGGGGAAGGAGGTAAGGCTGGGGGATCAATCAATCAATCAATCGTATTTATTGAGCACTTCTCTCACCTCACTTCACAGAGAAGCAGCGTGGCTCGGTGGAAAGAGCCCGGGCTTTGGAGTTGGAGGTCGTGGGTTCAAATCCCGGCTCTGCCAATTGCCAGCTGTGTGACTTTGGGCAAGTCACTTCACTTCTCTGGGCCTCAGTTACTTCATCTGGAAAATGGGGATCAATCATCATCATCATCAATCGTATTTATTGAGCGCTTACTATGTGCAGAGCACTGTACTAAGCGCTTGGGAAGTACAAGTTGGCGACATATAGAGAAAGTCCCTACCCAACAACAGGCTCACAGTCTAGAAGATGAGGAGAGGGAGGAGCATTCTAGACTGTGAGCCCCTTGTGGGGTAGGGACCGTCTCTATATGTCGCCGACTTGTGCTTCCCAAGCACATAGTACAGTGCTCTGCACATAGTAAGCGCTCAATAAATACGATTGAATGAATGAATGAATGAATGGCCACCAGTTGGGGTCTCCGTACTCCCACCCAGTCCACGTTTCTGGGGATCCCAACTGAGCTCCCTTTGGACCGGGCTGGCCTCCGTCCGCTTGGAGAAACCGGTGTGGGGGGAAAGGCCTGCCTCATTGTGAGCAGGGATCGTCTCTCTTTATGGTTGTATTGTCATTCAATCGTATTTATTGAGCGCTTACTGTGTGCAAAGCACTGTACTGAGCGCTTGGGAGTCCATTCCTAAGTGCTTCCCAGACTGAGCCCCCTCCTTCCCCTTCCCCTATGTGCTCTGCACATAGTAAGCGCTCAATAAATACGATTGATTGATTCCCCTCCTCCCCCTCCCCATCCTCCCCGCCTTACCTCCTTCCCCTCTCCACAGCACCTGTATATATGTATACATGTTTGTACGTATTTATTACTCTATTTATTTTATTTGTACATATTTATTCTATTTATTTTATTTTGTCAATATGTTTTGTTCTCTGTCTCCCCCTTCTAGACTGTGAGCCCACTGTTGGGTAGGGACTGTCTCTATAAGTTGCCAACTTGGACTTCCCAAGTGCTTAGTACAGTGCTCTGCACACAGTAAGTGCTCAATAAATACGATTGATTGATTGATAGTACAGTGCTCTGCACACAGTCAGCGCTCAACAAATACGATTAAATGAGTGAATGAATGAAGTGACTTGCCCAAAGTCACACAGCTGACAGTTGGCAGAGTCGGGATTCGAACCCACGGCCTCTGACTCCCAATCCCGGGCTCTTTCCATTGAGCCATTCAATCAATCATATTTATTGAGCGCTTACTGTGTGGAGAGCGCTGTTCTCACCGCTTCGGCAACCATTACAGACAATCCCTCCCCAACAATAATGATAATAATAATAATAATAATAACGGGCTCACCGTCTAGAAGAGGGGCCTAGTAGGCGCTCAATAAATGCTAGTGTCGATTGATCAATTGATCGACTGAGTGATTTCGTTTCTCTCTTTAGACAGATGGGATCTCGACATCTTCATCTGTTCATGCCGGCGGTGATGGGGTTTGTGGCCACCACCACTTCCATCGTGTATTATCACAACATCGAAACTTCCAATTTCCCCAAATTACTCCTGGGTAAGTCGGAGGGGCCCCTCTCCCCAACCCCCTCGCCAAAATAGTGAAGGAGCAGCGTGGCCTAATGGAAAGAGCACTCTCTGAGCGTCACGGGACCTGGGTTCTAATCCCGGCTCTGCCGTGTGTCCGCTGCGTCACCTTGGCCAAGTCACTTCCCTTCTCCGGACCTCCGTTTCCCCTCCTGCAAAAGGGGGATTGAGACCGTGAGTTCCTCAGGGGATGGCGACCGTATCCAACCCGATTTGCTCGTGTCTACAGCAGCGCTTAGTACAGTGTCTGGCACGTAATAAGCACTTAAAGACTGCAATAATTAATTCCTTTTCTACACCAGCGCTTAGTACGGTGTGGGGCACGTAATAAGCACTTAAAGACTGCAATTATTCTTATTGAATTCGTTTTCTAAATGAATTTCCCTGAGAGCGAGTTCTTCACCAGACTTGCCCCTTCACAAATTATGTATCATCATCAGAATGGCCGACGTTCCGTCCCTAATAAAAATAATGGCATTTGTTAAGCGCTTGCTATGTGCAAAGCACTGTTCTAAACGCTGGAATAATGATGGTATTTGTTAAGCGCTTACTATGTGCAAAGCACTGTTCTAAGCGCTGGAATAATGATGCTGTTTGTTAAGCGCTTGCTATGTGCAAAGCACTGTTCTAAACGCTGGAATAATGATGGTATTTGTTAAGCGCTTGCTATGTGCAAAGCACTGTTCTAAGCGCTGGAATAATGATGGTATTTGTTAAGCGCTTACTATGTGCAAAGCACTGTTCTAAGCGCTGGAATAATGATGGTATTTGTTAAGCGCTTGCTATGTGCAAAGCACTGTTCTAAGCGCTGGAATAATGATGGTATTTGTTAAGCGCTTACTATGTGCCAAGCACTGTTCCAAGCGCTGGAATAATGGTGGTATTTGTTAAGCACTTACTATGTGCTAAGCACTGTTCTAAGCGCTGGAATAATGATGCTGTTTGTTAAGCGCTTGCTATGTGCAAAGCACTGTTCTAAACGCTGGAATAATGATGGTATTTGTTAAGCGCTTGCTATGTGCAAAGCACTGTTCTAAGCGCTGGAATAATGATGGTATTTGTTAAGCGCTTACTATGTGCAAAGCACTGTTCTAAGCGCTGGAATAATGATGGTATTTGTTAAGCGCTTGCTATGTGCAAAGCACTGTTCTAAGCGCTGGAATAATGGTGGTATTTGTTAAGCGCTTGCTATGTGCAAAGCACTGTTCTAAGCGCTGGAATAATGGTGGTATTTGTTAAGCGCTTACTATGTGCTAAGCACTGTTCTAAGCGCTGGGGTAGACACAGGGTAATCAGGTTGTCCCACATGGGGCTCGAGGTCTTCATCCTCATTTTTCCGATGAGGTAATTGCCCAAAGTCACACAGCAGAAAAGTGGCGGAGGCAGGATTAGAACCCATGACCTCTAACTCCCAAGCCTGGGCTCTTATCACTGAGCCACGCTGCTTCTCATGATCACGTCTAGACAGTAGGCTCTAGACTGTAACGTTGTTATGGACAGGGACTGTGTTCTATGGACTCGCCCAAGTGCTTAGTACAGTGCTCTGCAAACAGTAAGCGCTCAATAAATGCGATCGGTTGATTGAATCTGGACACAAATCGGCAAAATTCCCCAAACCGCTCGGGGCTTCCAATGTGAATGTGCTAAACTGGCAAGATGGAGGGAAGGAGGCAGGGAGGATGATGATGATAATAAGTGGTATTTGTTAAGCGCTTATCAAGCGCTAAGCACTGTACTAAGCCCGGCTTCACTGCTTGTCTGCTGTGTGACCTTGGGCAAATCACTTAACCTCTCTGGGCCTCAGTTACTTCATCTGTAAAATGGGGACTGAGACTGTGATCCCCACGTGGGACAACGTGATCACCTTGTATCTGCCCCGGCGCTTAGAACAGTGCTTGACGCGTAGTAAGCGCTTAACAAATATCATTATAATGACTGAACTCTTTCAAGTGCTTAGCACAGTGCTCCGGCACCCAGTAAATGCTCAAAAAATCATCATCATCATCATCAATCGTATTTATTGAGCGCTTACTATGTGCAGAGCACTGTACTAAGCGCTTGGGAAGTACAAATTGGCAACATATAGAGACAGTCCCTACCCAACAGTGGGCTCACAGTCTAAAAGGGGGAGACATGATGGATACCACTGATGGATAGATTGTTTGACTGTAGGAGGGAGAGAGCTGTTTGACTGCCTTAGAGAAGCAGCATGGCTCAGTGGAAAGAGCCTGGGCTACGGAGTCAGAGGTCTTGGGTTCTAATCCCGGCTCTGCCACTTGTCAGCTGTGTGACTTTGGACAAGTCACTTCACTTCTCTGGGCCTCAGTTCCCTCATCTGTAAAATGGGGATGAAGGCTGGGAGCCCCACGTGGGACAACCTGATCACCTTGTATCTCCCCCAGGGCTTAGAACAGTGCTTGGCACATAGTAAGCGCTTAACAAATCCCAACGTTATTATTTTTATTAGTGAGGCTGATGTTGAGTATATGTTGCCAACTTGTACTATCCAAGCGCTTAGTACAGTGCTCTGCACACAGTAAGCGCTCAATAAATACGATTGATTGATTGATTGATTGAGAAGTTTCTGTTTGAAGCAGAGGTGAATGGAAAGCAAAATGTTGTTCATGTGGGGGGGGGGGTGTCACTTAATGACTCTGTGCCTCTGTGTCTTGTCTGTAAAATAAGAATAATAATAATAATTTTGGTATTTGTTAAGCACTTACTATGTGCAAAGCATTCATTCATTCAATCGTATTTATTGAGCGCTTACTGTGCTCAATGTGTTGGCAACATATAGAGACGGTCCCTACGCAACGGTGGGCTCGCGGTCTAGAAGGGGGAGACAGAGAACAAAACAAAACATATTAACAGAACAAAATAAGTAGAATAGATATGTGCAAGTAAAATGAATAAATAAATAGAGTAATAAATCCTTACAAACATATATACATATATACAGGTTTTGTGGGGAGGGGAAGGAGGTAAGGCGGGGGGATGGAGAGGGGGATGAAGGGGAGAGGAAAGAGGGGGCTCAGTCTGTTCTAAGCACTGGGGGGGATACAAGGTGATCAGGTTGTCCCATGTGGGGCTCACAATCTTAATCCCCATTTTCCAGATGAGGGAACTGAGGCCCAGAGAAGTTAAGTGACATGCCCAAAGTCACACAGCTGACAAGCAGCGGAGCTGGGATTTGAACCCTGGAGATTTGATCCTATTTCCTCCTCCTGGGAGCCTCACGTTGGCCTGGGACTGTGTCCAACCGATTTAGCTTGTATAATAATGATAATAGTGGTATAATTCTATTCATTTTACCTGTGTACTTTCATTCATTCATTCAATCGTATTTATTGAGCGCTTACTGTATGCAGAGCACCGTACTAAGCGCTTGGGAAGTTCAAGTTGGCAACATGTAGAGACGGTCCCTACCCAACAGTGGGCTCACAGGCTAGAAACAAACAAGTCTAGAACAAAACAAGTCTACTTGTTTTGCTACATTTTGCTATGTAAAGCTACATAGTAAGCACTTAATAAATGCTATTATTATTATTATTATTATTATTATTATTATTATTACTTGTTTTGTTGTCTGTCTCCCCCTTCTAGACTGTGAGCCCGTTGTCGGGTAGGGACTTTCTATACATTGACCGATTTGTACTTCCCAAGCGCTTAGTACATTCATTCATTCATTCAATCGTATTTATTGAGCGCTTACTGTGTGCAGAGCACTGGACTAAGCGCTTGGGAAGTCCAAGTCGGCAACACTGTAGAGACGGTCCCTACCCAACAACGGGCTCGCAGTCTAGAAGGGGGAGACAGGCAACATACATACAGACAACGTACATACGGTAAGCGCTCAATAAATACGATTGAATGAATGAAATTTGTTAAGCACTTACTATTTATTCGTTCATTCAGTCGTATTTATTGAGCGCTTACTGTGTGCAGAGCACTGTGCTAAGCGCTTGGGAAGTCCAAGTTGGCAACATATAGAGACGGTCCCTATGTGCCAGGCACTGTACTAAGTGATTAGGTGGCGGGTTGGACACAATCCCTGTCCCATGTGGGGCTCACAGTCTTAATCCCCATTTTACAGATGAGAGAACTGAGGCCCAGGGAAGTGAAGTGACTTGTCCAAGGTCTCCCAGCAGACAAGTGGACAAGTCTCTTAGACTGTGAGCCCACTGTTGGGTAGGGTCTGTTTCTATATGTTGCCAATTTGTACTTCCCAAGTGCTTCGTACAGTGCTCTGCACATAGTAAGCGCTCAATAAATACGATTGATGATGAAGAAGTGGAGGAGCAGGGATTAGAACCCAAGCCCTTCTAACTCCTAGGCCCAGGCTCTACCCACTAGCCCACACTGCTTCCCTACCCTGCTTGTAGCTCCATGGAAAGAGCCCGGGCTTTGAGTCAGAGGTCATGGGTTCAAATCCCAGCTCTGCCAATTGTCAGCTGTGTGACTTTGGGCAAGTCACTTCACTTCTCTGGGCCTCAGTTCCCTCATCTGTACAATGGGGATTAAGTCTGTGAGCCCCCCGTGGGACAACCTAATCACCTTGTAACCTCCCCAGCGCTTAGAACAGTGCTTTGCACATAGTAAGCGTTTAATAAATGCCATTATTATTATTATTATTATTATTACACCAGCTCTTAGTACTGTGCCTGGAACATAGTAAGCGCTTTGCAAGTACCATTAAAAAAAGTCTGTTTGAGATGGTTTTCCTCCTAAAAAATAATATTAATAATGATGGTATTTGCTAATGATAATAATGATAGAGAAGCAGCGTGGTTCAGTGGAAAGAGCACGGACTTTGGAGTCAGAGGTCATGGGTTCAAATCCCAGCTCCGCCAATTGCCAGCTGTGTGACTTTGGGCAAGTCACTTCACTTCTCTGGGCCTCAGTTCCCTCATCTGCAAAATGGGGATTAAGACTGTGAGCCCCCCGTGGGACAACCTAATCACCTTGTAACCTCCCCAGCGCCTAGAACAGTGCTTTGCACATAGTAAGCGCTTAATAAATGCCATTATTATTATTATTATTATTATTATTATTATTATTATTATTACTCCAGCTCTTAGTACTGTGCCTGGAACATAGTAAGCGCTTTGCAAGTACCATTAAAAAAAGTCTGTTTGAGATGGTTTTCCTGCTAAAAAATAATATTAATAATGATAGTATTTGCTAATGATAATAATGATAGAGAAGCAGCGTGGCTCAGTGGAAAGAGCACGGGCTTTGTAGTCAGAGGTCATGGGTTTGAATCCCAGCTCCGCCAATTGCCAACTGTGTGACTTTGGGCAGGTCACTTAACTTCTCTGTTCCACAGTTACCCCATCTGTCAAATGGGGATGAAGACTGTGAGCCCCCCGTGGGACAACCTCATCACCTTGTAACCTCCCCAGCGCTTAGAACAGTGCTTTGCACATAGTAAGCACTTAATAAATGCCATTATTATTATTACTTTGCACATAGAAAGCACTTAATAAGTGCTATTATTATTATTATTATTATTATTATCATTATTATTTGTTAAGCACTTACTATGTGCCAAGCACTGTTCTAAGCACTGGGGTAGATACAAGGTCATCAGGTTGTCCCACGTGGGGCTCACAGTCTTAATCCTTATTTCCCAGAGGGAAATGAGGCCTGGGGAAGTGAAGTGACTTGCCCAAGGTCACACAGCTGATAAGCGGCGGAGGCGGGATTAGAACCCAGACCCCTGACTCCCAAGCCCGGGCTCTTTCCACTGAGCCACACTGCTTCTCCCAGAGCGCATCCACTCTAATGACCATGTGCGTGTTTTTCCAGTGATTCCCATCTGGAAGCAACATGACCTAGTGGATAGAGCCTGGGCCTGGGCGTCCGAAGGTCACGGGTTCTAATTCTGACTCTGCCACTTGTCTGCTGTGAGACCTTGGGCAAATCACTTCGCTTCTCTGGGCCTCAGTGACCTCATCTGTAAAATGGGGATGGAGACTGTGAGCCCGCGTGGGACAACCTGATTAGCTTGTATCTACCCCAGTGCTTAGAACAGTGCTTGGCCTGTAGTAAGTGCTTAGCAAATCCCATGATTCCTCTTAATAATAATTATAATGATAATAAATCATTCATTCATTCAATTGTATTTATTGAGCGCTTACTGTGTGCAGAACACTGTACTAAGCGCTTGGGAAGTACAAGCAGAAGCAGCGTGGCTCTGTGGAAAGAGCCCGGGCTTTGGAGTCAGAGGTCATGGGTTCAAATCCCGGTTCTGCCACTTGTCAGCTGTGTGACTTTGGGCAAGTCACTTAACTTCTCTGCGCCTCAGTTACCTCATCTGTAAAATGGGGATTAAGACTGTGAGCCCCACGTGGGACAACTTGATCACCTTGTAACCTCCCCAGCGCTTAGAATAGTGCTTTGCATATAGTAAGTGCTTAATAAATGCCATCATTATTATTATTATTATTACAAGTTGGCAACATATAGAGATGATCCCTACCCAGCAACGGGCAATGATGATATTTGTTAAGCACTTACTATGTGCAAAGCACTTTTCTAAGCATTGGGGAAGTTACAAGGTGATCAGGTTGTCCCACGGGGGGGCTCACGGTTTTAATCCCCATTTTCCAGATGAGGGAACTGAGGCCCGGAGAAGTGAAGTGACTGGCCCAAAGTCACACAGCTGACACAGCTGACCCCTGACTTATTACTCTATTTATTTATTTTACTTGTACATATCTTTTCTATTTATTTTATTTTGTTAATCTGTTTTGTTTTGTTGCCCGTCTCCCCCTTCTAGACTGTGAGCCCGCTGTTGGGTAGGGACCGTCTCCATATGTTGCCAACTTGGACTTCCCAAGCGCTTTGTCCAGTGCTCTGCACACAGTAAGCGCTCAATAAATGCGATTGATTGATTGATTGGCTCTTTCCACTGAGATAACGCCGCTTCTTTTCATCCTGGCAGCGCTCTTCCTCTACTGGGTGATGGCCTTCATCACGAAAACCATCAAGCTGATCAAGTACTGCCAACTGGGCGTGGGCATGGCCGAGCTGCGCTTCTGCATCACGGGCATGATGGTCGTCCTCAACGGGCTGCTCATGGCCGTGGAGATCAACGTCATACGTGTCAGGGTGCGTGTCCGGGGCCCGGGGCCGGGGGGCCGGGGGCCTTTCTCTGTGCGTGCGTGCTTGGGAATCCATGTCTGCATGTATGTGCCCGGGGAATCCATGTCCACAGGTGAGTGGACATGGCTATGTTGCCAACTTGTACTTCCCAAGCGCTTAGTACAGTGCTCTGCACAGTCCCCCATCTTACCTCCTTCCCCTCCCCACAGCACCTGTATATATGTATATATGGTTGTACATATTTATTACTCTATTTATTTATTTATTTATTTATTTTACTTGTACATTTCTATCCTCTTTATTTTATTTTGTTGGTATGTTTGGTTCTGTTCTCTGTCTCCCCCTTTTAGACTGTGAGCCCACTGTTGGGTAGGGACTGTCTCTATGTGATGCCAATTTGTACTTCCCAAGCGCTTAGTACAGTGCTCTGCACATAGTAAGCGCTCAATAAATGCGATTGATTGATTTTAGACTGTGAGCCCACTGTTGGGTAGGGACTGTCTCTATATGTTGCCATCTTGTACTTCCCAAGCGCTTAGTACAGTGCTCTGCACAGTCTTTTAGACTGTGAGCCCACTGTTGGGTAGGGACTGTCTCTATATGTTGCCAGTTTGTACTTCCCAAGTGCTTAGTACAGTGCTCTGCACATAGTAAGCACTCAATAAATATGATTGATGATGATGATGATGATGAATAAATACGATTGAATGATTAACTGATTGAGTGATGGTGATGATGATGATGGTATTTGTTAAGCGCTTACTATGTGCCCAGCACTGTTCTGAGCGCTGGGGGAGATACAAGGTCATCAGGTTGTCCCGCGTGGGGCTCACAGTCTTCCCCCCTAAGAATAATAATAATAATAATAATAATGGCATTTATTAAGCGCTTACTATGTGCAAAGCACTGTTCTAAGCGCTGGGGAGGTTAGAAGATGATCATAGTAAGCACTTAATAAATGCCATGATTATTATTATTATTATTACAAGAGAAGCAGCGTGGCTCAGTGAAAAGAGCCTGGGCTTTGGAGTCAGAGGTCATGGGTTGTAATCCCGGCTCCGCCAATTGTCGGCTGTGTGACTTTGGGCAAGTCACTTCACTTCTCCGTGCCTCAGTTCCCTCATCTGTACAATGGGGATTAAGACTGTGAGCCCCACGTGGGACAACCTGATCACCTTGTATCCCCCCAGTGCTTAGAACAGTGCTTTGCACATAGTAAGCGCTTAACAAATACTATCATTATTGTTATCATTGCAAGAGAAGCAGCGTGGCTCTGTGAAAAGAGCCTGGGCTTTGGAGTCAGAGGTCATGGGTTCTAATCCCGGCTCTGCCAATTGTTGGCTGTGTGACTTTGGGCAAGTCACTTCACTTCTCTGTGCCTCAGTTCCCTCATCTGGAAAATGGGGATTATGACTGTGAGCCCCGTGTGGGACAACCTGATCACCTTGTATCCCCCCAGTGCTTAGAACAGTGCTTGGCACATAGTAAGTGCTTAACTAACACCATCATCATTATTATTATTATTTGGAGTCAGAGGTCATGGGTTCAAATCCCGGCTCCACCAATTGTCGGCTGTGTGACTTTGGGCAAGTCACTTCACTTTTCTGTGCCTCAGTTCCCTCATCTGTAAAATGGGGATGAAGACTGCGAGCCCACCGTGGGGCAACCTGATCACCTTGTAACCTCCCCAGTGCTTAGAACAGTGCTTTGCACATAGTATGCACTTAACTAATACCATCATTATTATTATTATCATTTGGAGTCAGAGGTCATGGGTTCAAATCCGGCTCCTCCAAATGTTGGCTATGTGGCTTTGGGCAAGTCACTTCACTTCTCCCTCATCTCTAAAAAGGGGATTGACTGTGAGCCCCCTCCGTGGGACAACCTGATCTTCTTGTAACCTCCCCAGTGCTTAGAACAGTGCTTTGCACATAGTAAGCGCTTAATAAATTCCATCATTTTTATTATTATTACAATAAAACAGAACTGGTAGAAACAGTCCCAGCCCACAAGAAGAATAAGAATCATGGTATTTGTGAAGCACTTCCTATGTACCAGACTCTGCCCTAAACCACAGGGGTGGATCCAAGGGGGTAGGACACAGTCCCTGTCCCACATGGGGCTCACAGTCTCAATCCCATTTTCCAGATGAGGGAACTGAGGCTCAGAGAAGTGAAGTGACTTGCCCAAGGTCACACGGCAGACAAGTGGCAGAGCTGGGATTAGAACCCATGACGCTCCTTCCGGGCCCGGGCTGTAGCCACTAGGCCATGCTGCTCCCTACTCATTGTCCCCCTGCTCCCGTAGCTATTAAAGCAGGGGAAGCAGCGTGCCTCAGTGGAAAGAGCCCGGGCTTGAGAGCCAGAGGTCATGGGTTCAAATCCTGCCTCTGCCAATTGTCAGCTGTGTCACTTTGGGCAAGTCACTTCACTTCTCTGGGCCTCAATGACCTCATCTGGAAAATAGAGATTAAGACTGTGAGTCCCCCGTGGGACAACCTGAGCACCTTGTATCCCCCCAGTGCTTAGAACAGTGCTTGGCACATTCATTCATTCATTCATTCATTCAATCGTATTTATTGAGTGCTTACTGTGTGCAGAGCACTGGACTAAGCGCTTGGGAAATACAAGTTGGCAACATATAGAGACGGTCCCTACCCAACAGTGGGCTCATAGTCTAGAAGGGGGAGACAGAGAACAAAACAAAACATATGAACAAAATAAAATAAGTAGAATAATCAATCAGTCAATCGATTGTATTTATTGAGCGCTTACTGTGTGCAGAGCACTATACTAAGTGCTTGGGAAGTACAAATTGGCAGCATAACTTGTACATAAATATGTACAAGTAAAATAAATAAAACATAGTAAGCACTTAATAAATAATAATAATAATAATGATGGTATTTGTTAAGCGCTTACTATGTGCAAAGTACTGTTCTAAGCGCTGGGGAGGTTACAAGGTAATCAGCTTGTCCCACGGGGGGCTCACAGTTTTCATCCCCATTTTACAGATGAGGGAACTGAGGCACAGAGAAGTGAAGTGACTTGCCCAAAGTCACACAGCTGACAATTGGCAGAGCTGGGATTTGAACCCATGACCTCCAACTCCAAAGCCCGGGCTCTTTTCACTGAGCCACGCTGCTTCTCTTGTAATAATAATAAAAATGATGGCATTTATTAAGCACTTACTATGTGCAAAGCACTGTTCTAAGCACTGGGGAGGTTACAAGGTGATCAGGTTGTCCCATGGGGGGTTCACAGTCTTCATCCTCTCAGAGCCCTCAGTGGGCTCTTCCCACTGAACCACGCTGCTTCTCTAAATACCATCTTTATTATTAAATGCCATCATTTAAATGCATTTAAATGCTAATAAATGTTAATATTATTATTATTATCATTATTATTATTATTATTGAGGGGCTGGGGGAAAGAAGGAGAGAATCAATTAATTAATCAATAGCTCAATTGTATCTATCCAGCGCTTACTATGTGCAAGACCCTGTACTAAGCACTTGGGAGAATCCATTCTAACGGAATTAATATCCCCATTCCCTGCCCACAACGAGCTTTAATGGCATTTATTAAGCACTTACTAAGTACAAAGCCCTGTTCTAAGCACTGGGGAGGTTACAAGGTGATCAGGTTGTCCCTTGTGGAGCTCACAGTCTTCATCCCCATTTTCCAGATGAGGTCATTTAGGCCCAGAGAGGTGAAGTGACCCGCCTAAAGTCACACAGCTGACAATTGGCAGAGCCAGGATTTGAACCCATGACCTCTGACTGAAAAGCCCGGGCTCTTTCCACGGAGCCACGCTGCTTCTCTAAATACCATCATTATTATCATTATCATCATCAATCGTATTTATTGAGTGCTTACTGTGTGCAGAGCACTGTACTAAGCGCTTGGGAAGTACAAGTTGGCAACATATAGAGACAGTCCCTACCCAACAGTGGGCTCACAGTCTAAAAGATGTAAAGTCTAAAAGATAATATCCCCATTCCCTGCCCACGAAGGGATTTAATGGCATTTATTAAGCACTTGGTGCAAAGCACTGTTCTAAGCACTGGGGAGGTTACAAGGTGATCAGGTTGTCCCTCGTGGAGCTCACAGTCTTCATCCCCATTTTCCAGATGAGGGAACTGAGGCCCAGAGAAGTGAAGTGACCTGCCTAAAGTCACACAGCTGACAATTGGCAGAGCCGGAATTTGAACCCATGACCTCTGACTCCAAAGCCTGGGCTCTTTCCACTGAGCCACGCTGCCTCTCTAGAGCTTACAATCTAGAGGGAGACACAGACATTAATATAAATGAATAAATTATGGATAGATGCATCAAACAATCAATCGATGGTATTTGATTACTGTAATTGCTGTGTACAGAGCGCTGTACTAAGCGCTTGGGAGAGTACAATACAACAGAGTTGGGAGACATGTTCCCTGCCCACAATGAGCTTACAGTCTAGAGGGAAAGACATTAATATAAGCGGATAAGTTACATATAACGTGGCTCAGTGGAAAAGAGCCCGGGCTTTGGAGTCAGAGGTCACGGGTTCGAATCCCGACTCCGCCAATTGTCAGCTGTGTGACTTTGGGCAAGTCACTTCACTTCTCTGGGCCTCAGTTACCTCATCTGTGAAATGGGGATGAAGACTGTGAGCCCCCTGTGGGACAACCTGATAATAATAATAATAATGGCATTTATTAAGCGCTTGCTATGTGCAAAGCACTGTTCTAAGCGCTGGGGAGATCACAAGGTGACAGATTAGAACCCACATCCTCTGATTCCCATCCTTTCCTCTAAGCCACGCTGCTTCTCGGGGAACGCACCTGATGTTGTATTGTACACTCCCAAGCATGACCTAGGGACAAGAGCCCGGGCTTGGGAGTCAGAGGTCGTGGGTTCTAATCCTGACTCCACCACTTCTCTGCTGTGTGACCTTGGGCAAGTCGCTTCATCTCTCTGAGCCTCAGTTCCTTCATCTGTAAAACGGGGATGGAGACTGTAAGCCCCACGTGGGACAACCTGTTAACCTTGTATTTATCCCAGCGTTTAGAACAGTGCTTGACACATAGTAAGAGCCTAACAAATACCATTATTTTTATTATTATTATTAATACAGTGCTTTGCACACAGTAAACCCTCAATAAATCTGATTGATAATCATAATAATAATTTCCCAGCGCTTAGAACAGTGCTTGGCACATTCATTCATTCATTCAATTGTATTTATTGAGCACTTACTGTGTTCGGAACACTGTACTAAGCGTTTGGGAAGTACAAGTTGGCAACATATAGAGACGGCCCCTACGCAACAGTGGGCTCACAGTCTAGAAAGTGGGCTCACAGTCTAGAAATAGTAAGCGCCTAACAAATACCATTTTTTAAAATTATTATTAGTAGTACAGTGCTTTGCACACAGTAAGCTCTCAGTAAATATGATTAATAATCATAATAAGAATTTCCCAGCGCTTAGAACAGTGCTTGGCACATAGTAAGCACCTAACAAATACCATTATGTTTATTATTATTATTAATACAGTGCTTTGCACACAGTAAGTGCTCAATAAATCTGATTCATAATAATAATATCCCAGCTCTTAGAACAGTGCTTGGCACATAGTAAGTGCCTAACAAATACCATTATTTTTATTATTTTTTATCATTATTATTAGTACCATGCTTTGCACACAGTAAGCGCTCAATAAATCTGATTCATAATAATAATAATAATAATAATAATAATAATAATAATTTCCCAGCGCTTAGAACAGTGCTTGGCACATTCATTCAATCATATTTATTGAGCGCTTACTGTGTGCAGAGCACTGTACTAAGCGCTTGGGAAGTACAAGTCGGCAACATATAGAGACGGTCCCTACCCAACAGCGGGCTCACAGTCTAGAAGGGGGAGACAGAGAACAAAACAAAACATACTAACAAAATAAAATAAATAGAATAAGTATGTACAAATAAAATAAATAAATAGAGTAATAAATCCGTACAAACATATATCCATATATATAGGTGATGTGGGGAGGGGAAGGAGGTAAGGTGGGAGGGATGGGGAGGGGAATTCATTCATTCATTCATTCAGTCGTATTTATTGAGCGCTTACTGTGTGCAGAGCACTGTACTAAGCGCTTGGGAAGTCCAAGTTGGCAACATATGGAGACGGTCCCTACCCAACAGTGGGATCACAGTCTAGAAGGGGGAGACAGACAACAAAACATATTAACAAAATAAAATAAATAGAAAGATACGTACAAATAAAATAAATAAAAAGAGTAATAAATCCGTCCAAACATATATCCATATATACAGGTGCTGTGGGGAGGGGAAGGAGGTAAGGCGGGGGGAATGGGGAGGGGAGTTCATTCATTCAGTCATATTTACTGAGCGCTTACTGTGTGCAGAGCACTGTACTAAGCGATTATTATGTACATTATAATGTACTAAGCGATTATTAGAGAAGCAGCGTGGCTCAGCGTGGCTTTGGAGTTACAGGTCATGGGTTCGAATCCCGGCTCCGCCACACGTCTGCTGTGTGCCTTTCGGCAAGTCACTTAACTTCTCTGTGCCTCAGTTCTCTCATCTGTAAAATGGGGGTGAAGACCGTGAGCCCCCCGTGGGACAACCTGATGACCTTGTCTCTATCCCAGCGCTTAGAACAGGGCTTGGCACATAGTAAGCGCTTAACAGATGCCATCATTATCATTATGATTAGGAACACAGCGCTTTGCACCCGGTAAGCGCTGAATAAATCTGATGAATGATAATCGTAATGACGTCCCGTGCCCTGTTTCTGGCCTACAGAAGTACGTGTTTTTTATGAATCCCCAAAAAGTGAAGCCCCCCGAAGACCTCCAGGACCTGGGGGTGCGCTTCCTCCAACCTTTCGTCAACCTGCTGTCCAAGGCCACTTACTGGTGGATGAATCCCCTCATCATGTCCGCCCACAAGAAGCCCATCGACCTGAAGACCATCGGCAAGCTGCCCATCGCCATGAGGGCCGTCACCAACTACGTCTGCCTGAAGGACGCGTACGAGGAGCAGAAGGTAAGAAGCGGGCCCTCGTGTTGCCGACTCGGACTTCCCAAGCGCTTAGTACAGTGCTCTGCACGCAGTAAGCGCTCAATGAATACGATTGATTGACTGACTGATAGACTGTCAGCCCACTGTTGGGTAATAATAACGGCATTTAGTAAGCTCTTACTATGCGCCAAGAGCTGTTCTAAGCCCTGGGGAGGTTACACGGTGATCGGGTTGTCCCACGGGGGGCTCACAGTCTTAACCCCCGTTTTCCAGATGAGGTCACTGAGGCCCAGAGAAGTGAAGTGACTTGCCCAAAGTCACACAGCCGACAATCCCTGCTCCGCCGCATGTCTGCTGTGTGACCCTGGGCAAGTCATTCCCCCTTTCAGACTGTGAGCCCACTGTTGGGTAGGGACTGTCTCTATATGTTGCCAATTTGTACCTCCCAAGCGCTTAGTACGGTGCTCTGCACATAGTAAGCGCTCAATAAATACAATAAATACGATTGATGATGACAATTGGCAGAGCCGGGATTTGAACCCGTGAACTCTGACTCCAAAGCCCGGGCTCTTTCCAGCGAGCCACGCTGCTTCTGGACCGTCTCTATATGTTCAATCAATCAATCAGTCAATCAATCAATCGTACTTATTGAGCGCTTCCTGTGTGCAGAGCACTGTACTAAGCGCTTGGGAAGTACAAGTTGGCAACACATAGAGACAGTCCCTACCCAACAGTGGGCTCACAGTCTGAAAGGGGGAGACAGAGAACAAAACCAAATATACTAACAAAATAAAATAAATAGAATAGATATGTACAGGTAAAATAAATAAATAAATGGAGTACTAAATATGTACAAACATATATACAGGTGCTGTGGGGAAGGGAAGGAGGTAAGATGGGGGGATGGACTTCCCAAGCATGCTCTGCACACAGTAAGCGCTCAATAAATACGATTGATTGATTGATTGATTCCCCCGGGGCTGGGGGTGGTCGAGGGGCTCCAGTCAGGCGGTCAGGCGGATTTTAGAGAAGCAGCGTGGCTCAGTGGAAAGAGCCCGGGCTTCGGAGTCAGAGGTTGTGGGTTCTAATCCTGGCTCCACCACTAGTGAGCTGTGTGACACTCTGTCCTTGTCCAGCCCATCCCGCACCCTCCGCTCCTCTGCCGCCGCTCACCTCCTCCCTGGGCCTCCTTCTCGCCCGTCCCGCCGTCGACCCCCGGCCCACGTCCTCCCCCTGGCCTGGAATGCCCTCCCTCCGCACATCAATCAATCAATCAATCAATCGTATTTATTGAGCGCTTACTGTGTGTAGAGCACTGTACTAAGCGCTTGGGAAGTTCAAGTTGGCAACATATAGAGACGGTCCCTACCCAACAGTGGGCTCACATCCTCCCTTCAAAGCCCTACTGAGAGCTCACCTCCTCCAGGAGGCCTTCCCACACTGAGCCCCCTCCCCATCCCCCCCACCTTACCTCCTTCCCCTCCCCACAGCACCTGTATATATGTATATATGTTTGTACAGATTTATTACTCTTATTTTATCTGTACATTTTTATTCTATTTATTTCATTTTGTTAATATGTTTTGTTTTGTGGTCCGTCTCCCCCTTCTAGACTGTAAGCCCACTGTTGGGTAGGGACCGTCTCTAGATGTTGCCAACTTGGGCTTCCCAAGCGTTTAGTCCAGTGCTCTGCACACAGTAAGCACTTAATAAATACGATTGAATGAATGAATGAATGAATGACCGTCTCTATATGTTGTCAACTTGGACTTCCCAAGCACTTAGTACAGTGCTTGCACACAGTAAGCACTCAATAAATACAATTGAATGAATGAATGAATGAATGACAGTCTCTATATGTTGCCAACTCGGACTTCCCAAGCACTTAGTCCAGTGCTCTGCACACAGTAAGCGCTCAATAAATACAGTTGAATGAATGAATGAATGAATGACATGGCACTTAACTTCTCTGGGGCCTCAGTTCCCTCGTCTGTTAAATGGGGATGAAGACTGTGAGCCCCACGTGGGACAACCTGATCACCTTGTATCCCCCCAGCGCTTAGAACAGTGCTTTGCACATTGTAAGCCCTTAACAAATGCCATTATTATTATTATTATTATTATTTATTGAGCATTTACTGTGTGCGGAGCGCTGTACTAAGGGCTTGGGATGGCACAATAGAACATTAAATAGACGCTTTCCCTGCCCACAGTGAGCTTACAATCTAGAGGGGGAGACAGATGTTGACTGAAATGAATAAATGAGGGATATAATAGTAATAATAACGATGACATTTATTAAGTGCTTACTATGTGCAAAGCACTGTTCCAAGCGCTGGGGTAGATACAACGTGGGGCTCACAGACTTAATCCCCATTTTCCAGATGAAGTAACCGAGGCCCAGAGAAGTGAAGTGACTTGCCCAAAGTCACACAGCTGACAAGTGGCGGAGCCGGGATTTGAACCCGTGACCTCTGGACATGAGTGGTGTGGGGCTGGGAGGACGGTGTGGGACCCCTCTCGATACCCCCCGCCTTACCTCCTTCCCTTCCCCACAACACCTGTATATATGTATATATGTTTGTACGTATTTTTATGTATTTATTATTTATTTATGTATTTATGTATGTATTATTTATGTATTTATTTATTTTACCGGTCCATATTTATTCAACTTATTTTATTTTGTTAATATGTTTTGTTTTGTTCTCTGTCTCCCCCTTCTAGTCTGTGAGCCCACTGTTGGGTAGGGACCGTCTCTGTATGTTGCCAACTTGTACTTCCCAAGCACTTAGTACAGTGCTCTGCACACAGTAAGCGCTCATAAATATGATTGATTGATTGGTTGATTGATTGATTTGGAGTCAGGGGTCATGGGTTCGAATCCCAGCTCTGCCAATTATCAGCTGTGTGACTTTGGGCAAGTCACTTAACTTCTCTGAGCCTCAGTTCCCTCATCTGTAAAATGGGGATTAAGACTGTGAGCCCCCCGTGGGACAACCAGATCTCCTTGTAACCTCCCCAGTGCTTAGAACAGTGCTTTGCACGTAGTAAGTGCTTAATAAATGCCATTATTATTATTATTATAAGGGGAGGAGCAGATTTGGGTGGGAAGATAGGGGAGAAGCAGCGTGGCTCAATGGAAAGATCATGGGCTCTGGAGTCAGGGGTCATGGGTTCGGATCCCGGCTCTGCCAATTATCAGCCGTGTGACTTTGTGCAAGTCACTTAACTTCTCTGGGCCTCAGTTCCCTCATCTGTAAAAGGGGGATTAAGACTGTGAGCCCCCCGTGGGACAACCAGGTCTCCTTGTAACCTCCCCAGCGCTTAGAACAGTGCTTTGCACATAGTAAGCGCTTAATAAATGCCATTATTATTATTATTATAAGGGGAGGGCTGGGTTTGGGTGGGAAGATAAGGAGCTCTGTTTTGGACATGTTAAGTTTGAGGGGACGAGAGGCCAGAAAAGTAGAGATGTCTTGAAGGTAGGAGGAGATGCGGGACTGCAGAGAGGGAGAGAGATCAGGGCTGGAGATGGAGATTTGGGAATCAGTCAATCAATCAATCGTATTTATTGAGCGCTTACTGTATGCAGAGCACTGTACTAAGCGCTTGGGAATCAGCGGCATAGTGGTGATAGTTGAAGCCGTGGGAGCGAATGAGTTTTCCGAGGGAGTGGATGGAGATGGAGAAGAGAACTGAGCCTTGAGGGACCCCCACAGTGAGGGGGTGGGAGGCAGAGGAGGAGCCCGCGAAAGAGACTGAGAATTAACGGCCAGAGGGATGATAGGAGAACCACTGTTCTAAACGCTGGGGTTAATTAAGTTGGGCATAGTCCTTGTCCCCCACGGGGTCAGAATCTAAGTAGAAGGGAGAAAAGCTATTTAATCGCAATTTTACAGTTGAGGAAATTAAGTTGGGCATGGTCCTTGTCCCCCACGGGGTCAGAATCTAAGTAGAAGGGAGAAAAGCTATTTAATCGCAATTTTGCAGTTGAGGAAACTGAGACATAGAGAATGAACTGATCGATGGTATTTACTGTATGCTTACTATGTGCAGAGCACTGTTCTGAGCACTTGGGAGAGTACAGTACAATCAATCAATCAATCAATCGTATTTATTGAGCGCTTACTGTGTGCAGTAAGCCTCCTCCAGGAGGCCTTACCAGACTGAGCCCCTTCCTTCCTCTCCCCCTCGTCCCCCTCTCCATCCCCCCGGCCTTACCTCCTTCCCTTCCCCACAGCACCTGGATATATGTTTGTACAGATTTATTACTCTATTTATTTATTTATTTATTTTACTTGTACATATCTATTCTATTTATTTTATTTTGTTAGTATGTTTGGTTTTGTTCTCTGTCTCCCCCTTTTAGACTGTGAGCCCACTGTTGGGTAGGGACTGTCTCTATATGTTGCCAATCTGTACTTCCCAAGTGCTTAGTACAGTGCTCTGCACATAGTAAGCGCTCAATAAATACGATTGATGATGATGATGATTGATGATGCAGAGCACTGTACTAAGCACTTGGGAAGTACAAGTCAGCACAACATAGAGACAGTCTCTACCCAACAGTGGGCTCACAGTCTAAAAGGGAAAGCACTGTTCTAAGCACTGGGAAGGTTACAAGGTGATCAGGTTGTCCCTCGTGGGGCTCACAGCCTTAATCCCCATTTTGCAGATGAGGTAACTGAGGCCCAGAGAAGTGAAGTGACTTGCCCAAAGTCACACAGCTGACAATCGGCAGAGCCGGGATACGAACCCATGAGCTCTGACTCCAAAGCCCGGGCTCTTTCCACTGAGCCACGCTGCTTCTCTACAACAGAATTAGCAGGCACGTACGTGGCTCCTAATGAGCTTACAGTCTAGAGAAGTGAAATGACTTGTCCAAGGTCACACCACAGGCAATTGGCAGAGCTGAGATCAGAACCCAGGCCCTCTGACTTTTCATTCATTCATTCAATTGTATTTATTGAGTGCTTACTGTGTGCTTCTAGACTGTGAGCCCACTTCTAGACTGTGAGCTCACTGTTGGGTAGGGACTGTCTGTATATGTTGCCAACTTGTACTTCCCAAGCGCTTAGTACAGTGCTCTGCACACAGTAAGTGCTCAATAAATACGATTGATTGATTGATTGCAGAGCACTTGGGAAGTACAAGTTGACAACATATAGAGGCGGTCCCTACCCAACAGCGGGCTCACAGTCTCCAGGCCCAACCTCTCTCCACTTGGCCACACCGCTTCCCTAGCATTCAATCATATTTATTGAGCGCTTACTTTGGACAAAGCACTGCACTAAGCGCTTGGAAAGTGCAATTTGGAAACAGATAGAGACATCCCTACCCAACAACGGGCTCACAATCTAATAGGAGTCGTAGTAGTAATAGTATGTCTTATTACTTCACACCTTGCTTTTTAAGGGGACCAGTAGAATCAGTCAATTGGATTTATTGAGCGCTTACTGTTGCAGAGCACTATACTAAGCACTTATTATTTATTATCAAGTGCCGTCGAATCGCTTCTGATTCATAGTCTATAGATCTGTTTTCTCCGGAGCGTCCCATCCTTTGCCATCATCCGTAACCTCAGTAATGGTTCTTCCGTTATCGTTGTTCCCGTCTCTCTCCATCTAGCTGCCGGTCTGACACTTCCACATTTTCCCTGGATTTTTCCAAGCAACGGTGTCTTCTCCAGAGACTCCGTCCTCCCGATAATAAATCCAAAATATGCTAATCTCAGTCGAGTTATTTGGCCTTCTAAAGACCACTTTGGTTTAATTTGCTCTAAAATTCTTTTGTTCGTTTTGGGGAAGTAATAATAATAATAATAATAATAATAATAAGAATAAGAATAATAATAATAATATAATAGGCATTTGTTAAGCACTTACTATGTGCAAAGCACTGTTCTGAGTGCCGAGAAAAAGATTTGTTAATGTACCAAGCACTCTTCTAAGCACTGGGCTAGATACAAGTAAATCGGTTTGGGCACAGTCCCTGTCGCATGTGGGGCTCACGGGCTCCATCCCCATTTTCCGGATGAGGTCACTGAGGCCCAAATCAATCAATCAATCAATCAATCAATCGTATTTATTGAGCGCTTACTGAGTGCAGAGCGCTGTACTAAGCGCTTGGGAAGTCCAAGTTGGCAACATATAGAGACGGTCCCTACCCAACAGTGGGCTCACAGTCTAAAAGGGGGAGACAGAGAACAAAACCAAACGTACTAACACAATAAAATTAATAGAATAGATATGTACAAGCAAAATAAATAAATGGAGTAATAAATGAAGTGACTTGCCCAGGGTCACACAGCAGATATGTGGCTGAGGCGGAATTAGAACTCGGGTCCTTCTGATTCCCAGGGCAGAGCTGTAGCCACTAGGCCTTGGGCCACTAGGACAGGGACCGTGTCATCATCCTCAATTGTATTTATTGAGGGCTTACTATGTGCAGAGCACTGTACTAAGCGCTTGGGAAGTACAAATTGGCAACATATAGAGACAGTCCCTACCCATCTGATTAGCTTGTATCCACCCCAGTGCTTAGAACAGTGCTTGGCACGTAGTAAGTGCTTAGGCCTAGGCTCTATCCCTTAAGCCACGCTGCTTCTCAATACAACATAGTCGGTAGACGTGTTCCCGGCCCACATCGAGTTTACAGTCTAGAGGAAGAGACAGACATTTATAGAAATAAGTAAATTCGAGATTTTCCTTTTACTTGTCCCTATTTACTATTCTATTTGAAGCAGCGTGGCTCAGCGGAAAAGAGCCTGGGCTTTGGAGTCAGAAGTCATGGGTTCAAATCATCATCATCATCAATCGTATTTATTGAGCGCTTACTACGTGCAGAGCACTGTACTAAGCGCTTGGGAAGTGCAAATTGGCAACATATAGAGAGAGTCCCTACCCAACAGTGGGCTCACAGTCTAAAAGGGGAAGACAGACAGATTCGTATGCAATTTTGGGGGGCTGAGGGACAGGTGAGTCTCAATTCATTCATTCAATCATATTTATTGAGCGCTTACTGTGTGCAGACCACTGGACTAAAGCACTTGGGAAGAACAAGTTGGCGACATATAGAGACGGTCCCTACCCAACAAGGGGCTCACAGTCCCGGCTCCGCCACCTGTAAGCTGTGTGACTTTGGGCCAGTCACTTCACTTCTCTGAGCCTCAGTTACCGCTTCTGTAAAATGGGGATGAAGACTGTGAGCTCCCCCGGGGGACAACCTGATCACCTTGTAACCTCCCCAGCGCTTAGAAAGTGCTTTGCACATAGTAAGTGCTTAATAAATGCCATTATTATTATTATTATTATTAATTTTGTTAATGATGTGCAGCCAGCTTCAGTTCTATTTGTTCTGACGATTTTGACACCTGTCTCCATGTTCTCTTTTGTCGTCTGTCTCCCCCTTCTAGACTGTGAGCCCGTCGTTGGGTAGGGACCGTCTCTAGATGTTGCCGACCTGTAGTTCCCAAGCGCTTAGTCCAGTGCTCTGCACGCAGGAAGCGCTCAATAAATACGATTGAATGAATGAATGAGATACGGACATAAGTGCTGCTGAGCAGGGAAGGAGCGGGAATAGAAAGGCTGCAAATACAACTGGAAGGGTGACATAGAGTGATTTTACGGTCCAGAGGAGGAGTTTACAGTCCAGGGGGCAAGCTGATGGCCTAGAGGGAGATAATAATAATAATAATAACACTGATGGCATTTATTAAGCACTTACTATGTGCAAAGCACTGTTCTAAGCGCTGGGAAGGTTGCAAGGTGATCAGGTTGTCCCACGTGGGGGCTCACAGTCTTAATCCCCATTTTCCAGACGAGGTAACTGAAGCCCAGAGAAGTTAAGTGAAGCAGAAGTTGGAGAAGCAGCGTGGCTCAGTAGGAAAGAGGCCGGGCTTTGGAGTCAGAGGTCATGGGTTCAAATCCCAGCTCCGCCAATTGTCAGCTGTGTGACTTTGGGCAAGTCGCTTAACTTCTCTTTGCCTCAGTGACCTCATCTGGAAAATGGGGATTAAATCTGTGAGCCCCACAAGGAACAACCTGATCACCTTGTAACCTCTCCAGTGCTTTGCACATAGTAAGCACTTAATAAACGCCATTATTATTATTTTTATTATTAAGTGACTTGCCCAAAGTCACACAGCTGACAAGTGGCGGAGCCGGAATTTGAACCCATGACCTCGGACTCCAAAGCCCGGGCTCTTTCCACTGAGCCACATGATCTTACAGGCTAGAAAGTGATCGTATAGTCTACAACTTCTCTGGGCCTCAGTTCCCTCATTTGTAAAATGGGCATTAAGACTGTGAGCCCCACGCGGGACAACCTGATCACGTTGTATCCCTCCAGCGCTTAGAACAGTGCTTTGCACATAGTAAGCGCTTAAAAAATACCATCATTATTATTATTACTACATGGCAATTTACAGTCTAGAGGATAACCTTGTAGTCTAGAGAGTCAGTCTACAATCTAGAGAGCAAGCCTAGAGCCTAGCGAAGCAGCGTGGCTCAGTGGAAATAACCCGGGTTTGGGAGTCAGAGGTCATGGGTTCGAATCGCAGCTCTGCCACTTGTCTGCTGTGTGACCTTGGGCAAGTCACTTCACTTCTCTGAGTCTCAGCGACCTCATCTGTAAAATGGGGATGAAGACTGTGAGCCCCCCGTGGGACAACCTGATCACCTTGTATCCCCCCCCAGCACTTAGAACAGTGCTTTGCACATAGTAAGCGCTTAACAAAATGCCATCATTTATTTATTTTATTTATTTTAGAGAGTGAGTTTACAGTCTAGCGGGCGAGCTCACAGCCCAGGGGGAGAGCTGACAGTCTAGAGGGAAATCTTACAGTCCGGAGGGAGATCTTACAATTTGGAGGGCGATCTTACAGTCTAGAGGATGAGCTTAAAATCTAGAGAGTGACTTTAATTTTCCTCTCCTCCTCCCCATCCCTCCCGCCCTACCTCCTTCCCCTCCGCACAGCCCCTGTATAGATGTTTGTACAGATTTATGACTCTATTTTACTTGCCCATATTTACTATTCTATTTATTTTGTTAATGATGTGCATCCAGCTTTATTTCTATTTATTCTGATGACTTGACACCTGTCCACATGTTTTGTTTTGTTCTCTATCTCCCCCTTCTAGACTGTGAGCCCGTTGTTGGGTGGGGACTGTCTCTATATGTTGCCAACTTGTGCTTCCCAAGCGCTTAGTACAGTGCTCTGCACATAGTAAGCGCTCAATAAATATGATTGAATGAAATGAATGAATGAATTTAGAGTCTAGAGGGCAAGTTTACAGTCTAGAGGGTGAGCAATCTAGAGGGTGATCTTACAATCTAGAAGATGACCTTGTGGTTTAGAGTGCGACCTTACAGTCTAAAGGGTGAGTTGATGGTCTAGAGAAGCAGCATGGCTCAGTGGAAAGAGCCCGGGCTTTGGAGTCAGAGGTCATGGGTTCAAATCCCGACTCCACCACTTGTCAGCTGTGTGACTTTGGGCAAGTCACTTCCCTTCTCTGGGCCTCAGTTCGCTCATCTGGAATATGGGGATGAAGACTGTGAGCCCCCCGTGGGACAACCTGATCACCATGTAACCTCCACAGCGCTAAGAATAGTGCTTAACAAATGCCATCATTATTATTATTAGAGAAGCAGCGTGGCTCAGTGGAAAGAGTCAGAGGTCATGGGTTCAAATCCCAGCTCCACCAACTGTCAGCTGTGTGACTTTGGGCAAGTCACTTCACTTCTCTGGGCCTCAGTTCCCTCATCTGTAAAATTGGGATTAAGACTGTGAGCCCCCCATGGGACAGCCTGATCACCTTGTAACCTCCCCAGCACTTAGAACAGTGCTTGGCACACAGTAAGTGCTTATTAAATGTCATTATTATTATTATAGTAACTGCTTAGCAAATGCCATCATCATTATTATTATTAGAGAAGCAGCATGGCTCAGTGGAAAGAGCATGGGCTTTGGAGTCAAGGGTCATGGGTTCAAATCCCAGCTCTGCCAATTGTTAGCTGTGTGACTTTGGGCAAGTCACTTGACTTCTCTGGGCCTCAGTTACCTTATCTGTAAAATGGGGATTAAGACTGTGAGCCCCCCATGGGACAGCCTGATCACCTTGTAACCTCCCCAGCACTTAGAACAGTGCTTTGCACACAGTAAGCACTTAATAAATGCCATTATTATTATTATTATTATTATTATTATAGTAAGTGCTTAACAAATGCCATCATTATTGTTATTAGAGAAGCAGCGTGGCTCAGTGAAAAGAGCATGGGCTTTGGAGTCAGAGGTTATGGGTTCAAATCCCGGCTCTACCAATTGCCAGCTGTATGACTTTGGGCAAGTCACTTCACTTCTCTGTGCCTCAGTTCCCTCATCTGTAAAATGGGGATTAAGACTGTGAGCCCTCCGTGGGACAACCTGATCTCCTTGTAACTTCCCCAGCGCTTAGAACAGTGCTTTGCACATAGTATGGGCTTAATAAATGCTATCATTATTATTTGGGCTGCTTCAGTATTCATCCTTTTTGGGGTTCCTCATGGGGCACCCTGGGGGGAGACAGAGGTCTCCCCACACCCATGGCCCAATGCTGATGGTTACTCTATTACTATTCTATTTATTTTGTTAATGATATGCACATAGCTCTAATTCTATTTGTTCCAACGATTTTGACACCTGTCTACATAATGGCATTTTATTAAGCGCTTACTATGTGCAAAGCACTGTTCTAAGCGCTGGGGAGGTTACAAGGTGATCAGGTTGTCCCACGGGGGGCTCACAGTCTTAATCCCCATTTTACAGATGAGGGAACTGAGGCCCAGAGAAGTGAAGTGGCTTGCCCAAAGTCACACAGCTGACAGTTGGCGGAGCCGGGATTTGAACCCATGGCATCTGACTCCAAAGCCCGGGCTCTTTCCACTGAGCCACGCTGCTTCTCTGTGAGAAGTAGTCTCACAGTCTGTGGGTCCATTGTTGGGTAGGGACCATCTCTATCTGTTGCCGACTTCGCAAGCACTTAGACACTGTTGGGAAGGGACCGGGCTTGGGCTTGGTCATGGGTTCTAATCCTGCCTCCGCCCCTTGTCAGCTGTGTGACTTTGGGCGAGTTACTTCACTTCTCTGGGCCTCAGTGACCTCACCTGGAAAATGGGGACGAAGACGGTGAGCTCCACGTGGGACAACCTGATCACCTTATATCCTCCCTATATGTTGCCAACTTGTACTTCCCAAGCGCTTAGCCCAGTGCTCTGCCCACAGTAAGCGCTCAATAAATACGATCGAATGAATGCGTGACAATAAGCGCTCAATAAATAATAATAATGATGGCATTTATTAAGCGCTTACTATGTGCAAAGCACTGTTCTAAGCTCTAGGGAGGTTACAAGGTGATCAGGTTGTCCCATGGGGGGCTCACAGTCTTAATCCCCATTTTACAGATGAGGGAACTGAGGCCCAGAGAAGCAAAGCGACTTGCTCAGAGTCACCCAGCTGACAATTGGCGGAGCCGGGATTTGAACCCATGACCTCTGACTCCAAAGCCCGGGCTCTTTCCAGTGAGCCACGCTGCTTCTCGACGAAATGAACGAGTGAATGACTTGGCCTTCTTTCCCCGGACAGAAGCAAGCGGAGGACCGTCCGCAGCGGTCGATGCCGTCCATCTGGCTGGCTATGTACAAGGCGTTCGGCCGCCCCATCCTCCTGAGCAGCACCTTCCGTTACCTGGCCGACCTGTTGGGCTTCGCGGGGCCGCTCTGCATATCGGGCATCGTCCAGCAGACCTCCCTCAACGCCTCTGGGACGGCCACCGTCATGCCTTCTCGGGTGAGACCCCCATCCTGCCCCTTTCTCCCCCCCTCACCTCACCCCCGGGACCCTCCGGTCCATCAGAGAGGCAGCGCGGCCTGCTGCGTAGAACCCCGTGGGACGCGGGTTCTCATCATCATCATCAATCTGTTGGGTAGGGACCGTCTCTATATGTTGCCAATTTGTACTTCCCAAGCGCTTAGTACAGTGCTCTGCACATAGTAAGCGCTCAATAAATACGATTGATGATGATGATCAATGTGTGCAGAGCACATCCCGGCTCCGCCGCCCGTCTGCTGGGTGACCTTGCTCGAGTCACTTCACTTCTCTGGGCCGCAGTCACCTCATCTGGAAAATGGAGATGCAGACGGTGAACCCCAAAATAATAATGATAAAAATTACGGTATTTGTTAAGTGCTTACTATTCATTTAATCGTATTTATTGAGCGCTTACTGTGTGCAGAGCACTGTACTAAGCGCTTGGGAAGTACAGATTGGGAACATATAGAGACGGTTCCTACCCAACAGTGGGCTCACAGTTTAGAAGAGTGAACTCACAGCCTAGAAGACTGCTTACTGCCCCCTCCTTCCTCTCCCCCTCGTCCCCCTCTCTATCCCCACCATCGTACGTCCTTCCCTTCCCCACAGCACCTGTATATATGTATATATGTTTGTACAGATTTATTACTCTATTTATTTATTTATTTTACTTGTACATATCTATTCTATTTATTTTATTTTGTTAATATGTTTGGTTTTGTTCTCTATCCCCCCCCCTTCTAGAATGTGAGCCCACTGTTGGGTAGGGACTGTCTCTAGATGTTGCCAAATTGTATTTCCCAAGCGCTTAGTCCAGTACTCTGCACACAGTAAGCGCTCAATAAACACGATTGATTGATTGATTGATTACTAGGTGCCAGGCACTGGACTAAGCACTGGTGTGGATTGGGCACAGTCCCTTTTCATTCATTCATTCATTCATTCATTCAATCATATTTATTGAGCGCTTACTGTGTGCAGAGCACTGGACTAAGCACTTGGGAAGTCCTAGTTGGCAACATAAAGAGACGGTCCCTACCCAACAGCGGGCTCACAGTCTAGAAGTGGGAGACAGACAACAAAAAAAAAGCAAGTAGACAGGTGTCAATACCATCAGAATAAATAGAATTATAGCTATATATACATCATTAATAAAATAAATAGTAGATATGTACAAGTAATATAAAGAGAGTAATAAATCTGTACAAACATATATACAGGTGCTGTGGGGAGGGGAAGGAGGTAGGGTGGGGGGGATGGGGAGGAGGAGAGGAAAAAGGGGGCTCATAGTCTCAATCCCCATTTTACAGATGAGGGTACTGAGGCCCAGAGAAGTGAATGACTTGCCCAAGGTCACACATCGTGGCTTAGTGGAACGAGCAAGGGCTTGGGAGTCAGAGGTTGTGGGTTCTAATCCCAACTGTGCCACTTGTCAGCGGTGTGACCGTGGGCAAGTCACTTCACTTCTCTGGGCCTCAGTGACCTCATCTGGAAAATGGGGATGAAGATTGTGAGCCCCACTTGGGACAACCTGATAAACTTGTATCCCCCCCAGCGCTTAGAACAGAATTTGGCACATAGTAAGTGCTTAACAAATGCCATTATTATTAGTATTATTATTATGTAGCAGAGCTGGGATTAGAACCCAGATCCCCTTTTAGACTGTGAGCCCACTGTTGGGTAGGGACTGTCTCTATATGTTGCCAATTTGTACTTCCCAGGCGCTTAGTACAGTGCTCTGTGCATAGTAAGCGCTCAATAAATACGATTGATGATGATGATGATCCTTCTGACTTGCACGCCAGGGCTCTAGCCACTATGCCTTGCTGCTTCACATGTCCCCATGTGGGACAGGGACTGGGTCCCAATCTAATAATAATAATGATGGCATTTATTAAGTGCTTACTATGTGCAAAGCACTGTTCTAAGTGCTGGGGAGGTTACAAAGTGATCAGGTTGTCCCACGGGGGGCTCACAGTCTTAATCCCCATTTTCCAGATGAGGGAACTGAGGCCCAGAGAAGTGAAGTGACTTGCCCAAAGTCACATAGCTGACAATTGGCGGAGCCAGGATTTGAACCCGTGACCTCTGACTCCAAAGCCCAGGCTCTTTCCACTGAGCCACGTTGCAGTCTGATTAACTTGTATCTCCCCCAGTGCTTAGAACAGTGCTTGACACGTAGTAGGCACTTAACATATACCATCATTATTATTATTATTATTATTATTATTGTCATTATTATCAGCTCAACCAGGCTGTTAACTCCTCTCAGGTTCTGGTGCTCCCCCCTTTTAGACTGTGAGCCCACTGTTGGGTAGGGACCGTCTCTATATGTTGCCAACTTGTACTTCCCAAGCGCTTAGTACAGTGCTCTGCACACAGTAAGCGCTCAATAAATACGATTGATGATGATGATGATGATACCCCATGCCCACCTCTTCAGAGCCCCCTTAAACCTTCCCACCCTTACTAAGTGCAGACCACTGTTCTAAGCACATAATAATAATAACGATAATAATAATGATGATAATAATAATAATAATAATTTTGGTATTTTTTTACAATAATAATAATAATTTTGGTATTTGTTTTTTTACAATAATAATAATAATTTTGGTATTTGTTAAGCGCTTACGATGTGCATAGCACTGTTCTAAGCGCTGGGGAGGAGTCACAGTGATCAGGTTGGCCCATGTGGGGCTCACAGTCTTAATCCCCATTTTTCCGACGAGGGAACTGAGGCTCAGAGAAGTTAATAATATAATAATAATAATGATGGCATTTGTTAAGTGCTTACTATGTGCAAAGCACTGTTCTAAGTGCTGGGGAGGCTACAAGGTGATCAGGTTGTCCCACGGGCGGCTCACAGTCTTCATCCCCATTTTACAGATGAGGTAACTGAGGCGCAGAGAAGTTAATAATATAATAATAATAATGATGGCATTTGTTAAGTTCTTTTATTATGTGCAAAGCACTGTTCTAAGTGCTGGGGAGGCTACAAGGTGATCAGGTTGTCCCACGGGCGGCTCACAGTCTTCATCCCCATTTTACAGATGAGGTAACTGAGGCGCGGAGAAGTTCATTCATTCATTCATTCATTCATTCAATCATATTTATTGAGCGCTCACTGTGTGCAGAGCACTGTACTAAGCACTTGGGAAGTACAAATCATCAACATAGTAGTAGTAGGAGCAATAGTAGTAGTAATAGCAATAGTATTTATTAAACAACTACTGTGTGTAGAGCTCTGTACTAAGCACTTGGGAAAAATTACACATCATCAATCATATTTATTGAGCGCTTACTATGTGCAGAGCACTGTACTAAGCGCTTGTGAGAATTAGACATAATAATGATGATGATGGCATTTATTAAGCACTTATTACTATGTGCAAAGCACTGTTCTAAGCGTTGGGGAGGTTACAATGTGATCAGGTTGTCATGGGGGGCTGACAGTCTTAATCACCATTTTCCAGATGAGGTAACTGAGGCCCAGAGAAGTGAAGTGACTTGCCCAAAGTCACACAGCTGACAATTGGAGTAGCTGGGATTTGAATAATAATAATGTTGGCATTTGTTAAGCGCTTACTATGTGCAAAGCACTGTTCTAAGCGCTGGGGGGGATACAAAGTAATCAGGTTGTCCCATATGGGGCTCACAGCCTTAATCCCCATTTTACAGATGAGGGAACTGAGGCTCAGAGAAGTTAAGTAACTTGCCCAAGGTCACACAGCAGACATGTGGCGGCATCAGGATTCGAACCCATGACCTCGGACTCCAAAGTCTGGGCTCTTTCCACTGAGCCACGCTGCTTCTCTGATACCTGGCCCTCCAGGGGCTCGCAATCTTAGAATAAAACACAAGGAGGGTAAGGACGAGGTGGTTAAAAAATAAAGAGGAAATCTGCATGTGGCTCATATTTCCTTTAACTCCTCCAATGTTCTCTTTGTAGGCCTTAAAGGCCATAGGTAGAGAAACAAATGAGAGGTTTTTGTTTTTGTTTTTGTTTTGGCATGAACCATATTACTCCTTTTCCCTTTCATATACGATACACTGACTCCGCAGGTCTTGAAAAGTTTAGGTAAGAGTACTGAAAATCTGGAGATTATTTTGCGTGAGACAAATTTCTCCTTTTTCACCTCAAATATTCTCTTTGGAGGCCTGGATGATCTTAGGTAAATACAAGCAGGAGATTTTTTTTTTTTCGCATCAAGCCAATTTCTCCCTTTCCAGCTCCTAGATTTTGTCTTCAGTTCTCAATCAATCAATCAATCAATCAATCGTATTCATTGAGTGCTTACTGTGTGCAGAGCACCGTACTAAGCGCTTGGGAAGTCCAAGTTGGCAACATATAGAGACGGTCCCTACCCAACAGTGGGCTCACAGTCTAAAAGGGGGAGACAGTGAACAAAACCAAACATACTAACAAAATAAAATAAATAGATTAGATATGTACAAGTAAAATAAATAAATAGAGTAATAAATATGTACAAACATATATCCATATATACAGGTGCTGTGGGGAAGGGAAGGAGGTAAGATGAGGGGGACGAGGGGGAGAGGAAGGAAGGGGCTCTGTGGTGGGCAAATAAACCATAGGGAGGGAAAAGCAGCGTGGCTCAGTGGAAAGATCCTGGGCTTTGGAGTCAGAGGTCATGGGTTCAAATCCCGGCTGTGCCAACTTGTCAGCTGTGTGACTTTGGGCAAGTCACTTCACTTCTCTGGGCCTCAGTGACCTCATCTGGAAAATGGGGATGAAGACTGCGAGCCCCCCGTGGGACAACCTGATCACCTTGTTACCTCCCCAGTGCTTAGAACAGTGCTTTGCACATAGTAAACGCTTAATAAATGCCATTATTATTATTATTATTACCTAGGAACGCAGCTCTAGTCTGATTGTTTTCCGCTACTGTTCCATCTCCTCCAAGAGGGCTTCTCCAATTAAGCTCTCATTTCCCCTTCTCCCTCTCCTTTTTGCATCACTCTCCCACTTGGGAAAGAGTGTGGCCTATTGGCAAGAACCCAGACTTGGGAGTCAGAGGTTGTGGGTTCGATCGTTCCTTCAATGGATCGTATTTACTGAGCACTTACTGTGTGCACAGCACTGGACTAAGCGCTTGGAAAGTACAATTTGGCAACAAATAGAGACAATCCCTGCCCCCAACGGGCTCACAGTCAAGACTGCGGTAGACAGACAACCAAACAAAACAAAGCAAGTGGAAAGGCATCATTCATTCATTCAATTGTATTTATTGAGCGCTTACTGTGTACAGAGCGCTGTACTAAGCGCTTGGGAAGTACAAGTTGGCAACATATAGAGACGGTCCCTACCCAACAGTGGGCTCACAGTCTAGAAGGGGGAGACAGAGAACAAAACAAACCATATTAACAAAATAAAATAAATAGAATAAATATATACAAATAAATTAAATAGAGTAATAAATACGTACAAACATATATACATATATACAGGTGCTGTGGGGAGGGCATCAATGGCATCAATGTACATAAATAGAATTATAGATAATAATAATAATAATGGCATGTATTAAGCGCTTACTATGTGCAGAGCACTGTTCTAAGCACTGGGAAGGTTACAAGGTGATCAGGTTGTCCCACATGGGGCTCACAGTCTTAATCCCCATTTTGCAGATGAGGTCACTGAGGCCCAGAGAATAATAATAATAATAATGATGGCATTATTAAGCGCTTACTATGTGCAAAGCACTGTTCTAAGCACTGGGGAGGATATAAGGTGATCAGGTTGTCCCAAGTGGGGCTCACAGTCTTCACCCCAAATTTACAGATGAGGTCACTGAGGCACAGAGAAATGAAGTGACCTGCCCAAAGTCACACAGCTGACAAGTGGAGGAGCCAGGATTTGAACCCATGACCTCTGACTCCAAAGCCCGGGCTCTTTGCACTAAGCCACGCTGCTTCTCCTGATATATCTCTATATATATCTAGATATATCTAGATATGTATATATAGATATAGATATATCTATATATATATATATCATTACTAAAATAAATAGAATAATAAATATGTACAAATGCACACAATCCCGGCTCTGCCGCTTGCTTGCCTCTTGGGCAAGTCATTTCACTTCTCTGGGCCTCGGTGACCTCATCTGTAAAATGGGGATTGAGACCGTGAGCCCCATATGGGACAGGGACTGTATCCAACCTGATTAACCTGTATCTCCCCCAGCGCTTAGAACAGTGCTTGGTACATAGTAAGCACTTAACAAATGCCATCATTAATACAATTAATGAATGAATCAATCAATCAATAAATACAATTGAATGAATGAATCATTATTATTATTATTGTTATGATTACCTGGATCCGGACCTAGTGGACAGATAATAGTAATTATTATTAAGCATTACTATGCTTAATAATTGCTAAGTAATTACTAATTACTAAGTAATTACTAAGTAATGCTTATTACTAAGCATTTATTAAGTGCTTACTATGTGCAAAGCACTGTTCTAAGCGCTGGAGGGGAATACAAGGTGATCAGGTTGTCCCACGTGGGGCTCACAGTCTTAATCCCCATTTTACAGATAAGGTCACTGAGGCTCAGAAAAGTTAAGTGACTTACCCAAGGTCACACAGCTATGTGGCAGAGCTAGGATTAGAACCCATGACCTCTGACTCCCAAGCCCGAGCTCCTTCCACTGAGCCACACTGCTTCTCTAAATCCCGGGCAAACACATTCCCGCCCACAATGAGCTTACAGTCTAGACCAGGAGACCGACATTAATATAAAGAAATAAATTATGGCTATGAATTGTACACTTTCAGTACAGAGGAGAGGGTAGATATATTCCCTGCCCACAATCATCTTACAGTCTAGAAGGGAGGGCCAACATTAATTTAATGCTTGGCACATAGTAAGCACTTAACAAATACCATTATTATTATTATTATTATCATTATTAAAGAAATGAATTACGGCTATGATTTTTTTTCCCTGCCCATCTTGAGCGATGCTTCTAGCTTTTAACACTGTCTGTATTTTGGATTCCTCTGTCGGCCTGCTCTTGGTCTTTTTTAAATTTTTAACCGATCGCTTGTCTTTTGCTTCAAGGCTTCTGTTTCCCTCACGTCGAAGGAATTCCTGGAAAATCCTTATGTCCTGGCCGTCCTCCTTTTCCTGGCCCTCATCCTTCAGAGGACGTTTCTGCAGGCTTCTTACTACGTCACCATCGAAACCGGAATTAACCTCCGGGGAGCTCTGTTGGTGAGTTACTCCTCTAATAATAGCGCTTAGTACAGTGCTCTGCACACAGTAAGCGCTCAATAAATATGATTGAATGAATGAATAATAGTATTTGTTAAGCGTTTACTATGTGCTGAGCACTGGGGTAGATACAAGGTCATCAGGTTGGAAACAGTCCCTGTTCCATTTGGGGCTCACAATCTCAGATTTTACAGATGCTTCAGAGAAGCAACGTGGCTCAGTGAATGGACGATGGGCTTGGGAGTCCGAGGTCATGGGTTCAAATCCCGACTCCATCAATTCTAGACTGTGAGCCTGTTGTTGGGTAGGAACCATCTCTATATGTTGCCGACTTGTACTTCCCAAGCGCTTAATACAGTGCTCTGCGTACAGTAAGCGCTCAATAAATACGATTGAATGAATGAACTGTCAGCTGTGTGACTTTAGGCAAGTGGCTCAGTGGAAAGAGCCCGGGCTTTGGAGTCAGAGGTCATGGGTTCAAATCCCGGCTCCGCCAATTGTCAGCTGTGTGACTTTGGGCAAGTCACTTAACTTCTCTGTGCCTCAGTTACCTCATCTATAAAATGGGGATTAAGACTGTGAGCCCCACGTGGGACAACCTGATCACCTTATAACCTCCCCAGTGCTTAGAACAGTGCTTTGCACATAGTAAGCGCTTAACAAATGCCATTATTATTATTATTATTATATAACTGAGGCAGCAAGCAGTGAAGGGAATTGCCCAAGGTCAAACAGCAGACACGTCGGGGAGTTAGGATTAGAACCCATGACCTTCTGCTCCAAGGCCTGGGCTCTATTCACTGCACCACACTGCTTCTCTTATAATTATGGTATTTGTTAAGAGCTTTCTATGTGCCAGGCACTGTTCTAAGCGTTGGGGTAAATACAAGATAATGTGCTCCATCTACCCCAGCGCTTAAAACAGTGCCTGGCACATGGTAAGCGCTTAACAAATACCATCTTTTAAGAGAAGCAGCGTGGCTCAGTGGAAAGAGCCCGGGCTTTGGAGTCAGAGGGCATGGGTTCAAATCCTGGCTCTACCAATTGTCATCTGTGTGACTTTGGTCAAGCCACTTCACTTCTCTGGGCCTCAGTTGTCTCATCTGTAAAATGGGGATTAAGACTATGAGCCCCACGTGGGACAACTTGTATCCCCCCCAGCGCTTAGAACAGTGCTATGCACATAGTAAGTGCTTAACAAATGCCATCATTATTATTATTATTATCCCAGACTGAGCCCCTTCCTTCCTCTCCCCCTCGTCCCCCTCTCCATCCCCCCCATCTTACCTCCTTCCCTTCCCCACAGCACCTGGATATATGGATATATGTTTGTACAGATTTATTACTCTATTTATTTATTTATTCATTTTACTTGTACATATCTATTCTATTTATTTTATTTTGTTAGTATATTTGGTTTTGTTCTCTGTCTCCCCCTTTTAGACTGTGAGCCCAATGTTGGGTAGGGACTGTCTCTATATGTTGCCAATTTGTACTTCCCAAGCGCTTAGTCCAGTGCTCTGCACATAGTAAGCGCTCAATAAATATGATTGATTGATTGATTGATTTGGTCAAGCCACTTCTCTGGGCCTCAGTTGTCTCATCTGTAAAATGGGGATTAAGACTGTGAGACCCACATGGGATGACCTGATCACCTTGTAACCTCCCCAGCGCTTAGAGCAGTGCTTGGCACATAGTAAGCGCATAATGAATGCCAATTTTTTAAAATAATGATAATCATTTTGCGTGTTTCCCGCCTTCTGATCATTCCGTGTGTCTCCCGTCTCCCTTTGCAGGCCATGATCTACAACAAGATCCTGAGGCTCTCCACTTCGAACCTGTCCATGGGAGAGATGACGCTCGGCCAGATCAATAACCTGGTTGCCATAGAAACGAACCAACTCATGTGGTTCCTCTTCCTCTGCCCCAATCTCTGGGCAATGCCAGTCCAGGTACAGTCCCATCCCCGCTCCGCCGCCCCTCTGCTGTGTGACCTCAGCCGAGTCACTTCCCTTCTCTGGGCCTCAGTTCCCTCATCTGGAAAATGGGGATGGAGACTGTGAGCTCCACGGGTGACAGGGACCTTGTCCAACCCAGTTTACTTGCATCTACCCCAGTGCTTAGTACAGTGCCTGGCACATAGTAAGCGCTTAATAAATACCATCATTATTATCATCATTATTATTATTAGTGTTAAGTTCTATAGTAATAATAATAATAATAATGATGATGGCATTTGTTAAGTTCTTAATAAATACCATACCATACCATACCATACCATACCATACCATAGGGGAAGCAGCGTGGCTCAGTGGAAAGAGAACGGGCTTTGGAGTCAGAGGGCATGGGTTCAAATCCCGACTCCACCACATGTCTGCTGTGTGACCTTGGGCAAGTCACTTAACTTCTCTGCGCCTGTTACCTCATCTGTAAAATGGGGATTAAGACTGTGAGCCCCACGTGGGACAACTTGATCACCTTGTATCCCCCCAGCGCTTAGAACAGTGCTCTGCACATAGTAAGTGCTTAATAAATGCCATCATTATTATTATTATTATACCATTATCATTATTATTATCATCATCATCATCAATCGTATTTATTGAGTGCTTACTGTGTGCAGAGCACTGTACTAAGCGCTTGGGAAGTACAGGTTGGCAACATATAGAGACAGTCCCTACCCAACAGAGGGCTCACAGTCTAAAAGGGGGAGACAGAGAACAAAACCAAACATACTAACAAAATAAAATAAATAGAATAGATATGGACAAGTAAAATGAATAAATAGAGTAATAAATATGTACAAACATATATGCATATATACAGGTGCAGTGGGGAAGGGAAGGAGGTAAGATGGGGGGATGGAGAAGGGGACGAGGGGAAGAGGAAGGAAGGGGCTCAGTCCAATAATACCATCATTATTATCATCATTATAATTATTAGTGTTAAGGCCTATAGTAATAATAATAATAATAATAATAATAATGATGGCATTTGTTAAGTGCTTAAATACCATCATCGTTATCATTATTATTATCATTATTATTCTTGTTAAGTCCTATTATAATGATAATGATAATGATGAAGGCATTTGTTAAGCGTTTACTACGTGCCAAGCACTGTTTTAAGCGCTGGGGAAGATACAGGGTAATCAGGTTGTCCCACATGGGGCTCAGTCTTCATCCCCATTTTACAGTGCTAAGCGCTTAGTACAGTGCTCTGCACACAGCAAGCGCTCAATAAATACGATTGATGATGATGATGATGAGGGAACTGAGGCCCAGAGAAGTGAAGCGACTTGCCCAAAGTCACACAGCGGACATGTGGGGGAATTGAGACTAAGGATTAGCCCCTAATGGCAGGGGAGATCCCGGAAATTCATTCAATCGTATTTATTGAGCGCTTACTGTGTGCAGAGCACTGTACTAAGCGCTTGGGAAGTACAAGTTAGCAGCATATAGAGACGGTCCCTACGCAACAGTGGGCTCACAGTCTAGAAGGGGGAGAAAGACAACAAAACAAAACATATTAAATTAATAAAATAAATAGAATGGTTAATAATAGTAATAATAATAATAATAATAGTACTTTTCCGAAGTTTACTGTGTGTCATACACTGTTCTAAGCACTGGGGTAGATACAAGGTAATGATGATAATGATAATGATGGTAATTAAGCCCTTTCTATGTGCCAAGCACTGTTCTAAGCGCTAGGGGGGAATACAAGATGATCAGGTTGTCCCATGGGGGGCTCACAGTCTTCATCCCCATTTTACAGATGAGGGAACTGAGGCCCAGAAAAGTGAAGTGACTTGTCCAAGGTCACACAACAGGCATGTGGGGAAGCTGGGATTAGGGATTTGCCTCTGATGGCAGGGGAAATCCTGGAAATCAGAATTAATAATAGTAATACACAATAAGTAAAAAGTGAGAATCAATCAATCAATCAATCCTATTTATTGAGCACTTACTGTGTGCAGAGCACTGTACTAAGCGCTTGGGAAGTCCAAGTTGGCAACATATAGAGACGGTCCCTACCCAACAGTGGGCTCACAGTCTAGAAAAACGGCACGGCTTAGTGGAAAGAGCCCAGGCTTAGAAATGCCTCCTGTCTGCCCAGAGAAGCGGTGTGGCTCAGTGGAAAGAGCTCAGGCTTGGGAGTCAGAGGTCGCGGGTTCTAATCCCGCCTCCGCCACTTGTCTGCTGCGTGACCCTGGGCAAGTCACCTCCGTTCTCTGGGCCTCAGTTCTCTCATCTGTAAAATGGGGATGAAAACCGTGACCCCCACGTGGGGCAACCCGATCACCTTGTATCCACCCCAACACTTAGATCAGTGCTCGGCACGTAATAAGCGCTTAACAAATACCCTCGTCATCATAATAGTGGTTTTCAAAAGCTGTCGGTGTGCCATGCACTGGTCTAAGCACTGGGGTAGACGCTAGGTGATCAGGTGGGACATAGTCCCTCCCAAAGGGGGTTCACAGCCGAAGTAGGAAGGAGAATAAATATTAAATCCCAGGGTGCCAATCATCATCATCATCATCATCAATCGTATTTATTGAGCGCTTCCTATGTGCAGAGCACTGTACTAAGCACTTGGGAAGTACAAATTGGCAACATATAGAGACAGTCCCTACCCAACAGTGGGCTCACAGTCTAAAAGGGGGAGACAGAGAACAAACCAAACATACTAACAAAATAAAATAAATAGAATAGATATGTACAAATAAAATAAATAAATAAATAGAGTAATAAATCTGTACAAACATATATCCATATATACAGGTGCTGTGGGGAAGGGAATGAGGTAAGATGGGGGGGATGGAGAGAGGGACGAGGGGGAGAGGAAGGAAGGGGCTCAGTCTGGGAAGGCCTCCTGGAGGAGGTATGCCAATGAGGTGTGGATGGAGCGGAGGGTGCGGGATGGGAGGGAGAAGGAGAGAAGGGAGGTGAGGGAGGAGGGGCAAGGGGATGGACGGTTTTAAAGTCGACGGCGACCAGTTTTTGTTTGATGCGGAGGTGGTTGGACCACCACTGGAGATTCCTGAGGAGCTGCGCTGTGCTAGAGAAGCAGCGTGGCCCAGTGGAAAGATCCCGGGCTTTGGAGTCAGTGTTCATGGGTTTAAATCCCGGCTCCGCCAATTGTCAGCTGTGTGACTTTAGGCAGGTCACTTCACTTCTCTGGGCCTCAGTTCCCTCATCTGGAAAATGAGGATTGACTGTGAGCCCCCTGTGGGACAACCTGATTACCTTGTAATCTCCCCAGCGCTTAGAACAGTGCTTTGCACATAGTAAGCGCTTAATAAATGCCATTATTGTTATTATTATTAAACACTTGGGCCATGGCTCCAAGTGGAAAAGGAAGTGGCAAATCCACCCTCCTCCTCTTCCATTAAGCGCTCGCTTTCATCCATTCATTCAATCGTATTTATTGAGCGCTTTCTGTGTGCAGAGCACTGTACTAAGCGCTTGGGAAGTTCAAGTTGGCAACATATAGAGACGGTCCCTACCCAACAGTGGGCTCACAGTCTAGAAGGGGGAGACAGACGACAAAGCAAAACATCATCATCATCATCATCATCAATCGTATTTATTGAGCGCTTGCTGTGTGCAGAGAACTGTACTAAGTGCTTGGGAAGTCCAAATTGGCAACATCTCGAGACGGTCCCTACCCAACAGCGGGCTCACAGTCTAGAAGGGGGAGACAGACAACAAAGCAAAACATATTAACAAAATAAAATAAATAGAATAAATATGTACAAGCAAAATAAATAGAGTAATAAATATGTACAAACATATTCATTCATTCAATCGTATTTATTAAGCGCTTACTGTATGCAGAGCACTGTACTAAGCGCTTGGGAAGTCCAAGTTGGCAACATATAGAGACGGTCCCTACCCAACAGCGGGCTCACAGCCTAGAAGGGGGAGACAGACAACAAAACCAAACATATTAACAAAATAAAATAAATAGAATAAATATGTACAAGTAAAATAAATAAATAGAGTAATAAATACGTACCAACATATATACATATATACAGGTGCAGAACACGATACTAAGCGCTTGGGAAGTCCAAGTAACATATATACTTATATACAGGTGCTGTGGGGAGGGGAAGGAGGTAAGGCGGGGGGGATGGGGAGGAGGAGGAGGGGGAGAGGAAGGAGGGGGCTCAGTCTGGCTGGGAAGGCCTCCTGGAGGAGGTGAGCTCTCACTTCACTTCTCTGTGCCTCAGTTCCCTCATCTGTAAAATGAGGATTGACTGTGAGCCCCCTGTGGGACAACCTGATCACCTTGTAACCTCCCCAGTGCTTAGAACAGTGCTTGGCACATAGTAAGCGCTTAATAAACGCCATTATTATTATTATTATTAAACACTTGGGCCATGGCCTGCTGTTGGGTAGGGACCGTCTCTATATGTTGCCAACTTGTAATAATAATAATAATGATGGCATTTATTAAGCACTTACTATGTGCAAAGCACTGTTCTAAGCGCTGGGGAGGTTACAAGGTGATCAGGTTGTCCCACGGGAGGCTCACAGTCTTAATCCCCATTTTCCAGATGAGGTCACTGAGGCCCAGAGAAGTGAAGTGACTTGCCCATAGTCACACAGCTGACAGTTGGATTTGAACCCATGACCTCTGACTCCAAAGCCCGGGCTCTTTCCACTGAGCCACGAGTGCTCTGCACACAGCAAGCGCTCAATAAATACAATGGAATGAATGAATGAATGAATTAAAAGGAAGTGGCAAATCCACCCTGCCACTCCTCCTTAAAGCGCTCACTCCATTCCAAGCACTGTATTAAGCGTGGGGAAAGGGACCAGACAATGGGATGGGACAAAGTCTCTGTCCCTGCCAGAGTTCACAATCCAGGAGGGATGGAGGCTCCTCGGTGTTCTTAGGTCTGCCTGGAGAACAGGATCATTAGAAATTTATTCATTCAATCATATTTATTGAGCACTTACTGTGTGCAGAGCACTGTACTAAGCGCTTGGGAAGTACAAGTCGGCAACATCTAGAGACGGTCCCTACGCAACAACCCGGAGAAGCGGCGTGGCTCAGTGGAAAGAGCTCGGGCTTGGGAGTCAGAGGTCATGGGTTCTAATCCCGTCTCCGCCACTTGTCAACTGTGTGACTTTGGGCAAGCCGCTTCACTTCTCTAGGCCTCAGCTAACTCATCTGGAAAATGGGGATGAAGACTGTGAGCCCCACGTAAGACAATCTGATCACCGCGTATACCCTCCTGTGCTTAGAACGGTGCTTGGCACACAGTTAGCGCTTAACAAATACCATTATCAATCAATCGTATTGATTGATACGATATTCATTATCATTATTATTATTGGTGAAGCAGCGTGGCTCAGTGGAAAGAGCACGGGCTTTGGAGTCAGAGGTCATGGGTTCGAATCCCAGCTCCGCCACATGTCTGCTGTGTGACCTTGATCACGTCACTTAACTTCTCTGAGCCTCAGTGACCTCATCTGTAAAACGGGGATTAAGACTGTGAGCCCCACGTGGGACAACCTGATCACCCTGTACCCTCCCCAGCGCTTAGAACAGTGCTTGGCACATAGTAAGTGCTTAACAAATACCATTATCATTATTATTATTATCTATAATTTATTCATTTATTGATTTCTGTTAATGTCTGTCCCCCCTTCCAGACTTTAAGCTCGTTGTGGGCAGGGAATGTGTCTCTTTATTGCTCACATATTCATTCATTCAATTGTATTTATTAAGCGCTAACTGTGTGAAGAGCACTGTACTAAGTGCTTGGGAGAGGACAATGCAACAATAGACAGACACATTCCCTGCCCACAAAGAGCTTAGAGTCTAGAGGGGAGGAGGTAGACATCAATAGAAATAAATAAAGTACAGATATGTACTTAAATGCCGTGCGGATGGGAGGGGTAGATGGAGCACTGTACTAAGCACTTGTACGGATTTATTACTCCATTTATTTTATTTGTACATATTCTGTTTATTTTATTTTGTTACTACGTTTTGTTTTGTTCTCTGTCTCCCCCTTCCAGACTGTGAGCCCACTGTTGGGTAGGGACCGTCTCTGTATGTTGCCAACTTGGACTTCCCAAGTGCTTAGTAAAGTGCCCTGCACACAGTAAATACGATTGAATGAATGAAATGAATAAATTGTACTTTCCAAGCGTTTAGTTCAGTGCTCTGCACACAGTCAGTGCTCAATAAATCTGATTGAATGAATGAATGAATGACCCCGTCTCCCTCTCGGCCCCTGTTTCTCCGCAGATCATCATGGGGGTGATTCTGCTCTACAACTTGTTGGGGTCCAGCGCGTTGGTGGGGGCCGCGGTCATCGTCCTCCTCGCTCCCATCCAGTACTTCATCGCCACCAAACTGGCCGAGGCCCAGAAGAGCACGTTGGTGAGGACCCCCCATTTCTCCCCACCCCTGAGCCCCCTTTACCCCACCATCTGGGGAGCAGCGTGGCTCAGTGGAAAGAGCCCGGGCTTTGGAGTCAGAGGTCATGGGTTCGAATCCCGGCTCTGCCACGTGTCTGCTGTGTGACCCTGGGCAAGTCACTTGACTTCTCTGGGCCTCAGTTACCTCATCTGTAAAATGGGGATAAAGACTGTGAGCCCCATGTGGGCCAACTTGATCACCTTGTATCCCCCCCCCAGCGCTTAGAACAGTGCTCTGCACATAGTAAGCGCTTAATAAATGTGATCATTATTATTAAAACAGTGCTTGGCGCATAGTGAGCGTGGCTCAGTGGAAAGAGCCTGGGCTTTGGAGTCAGAGGTCACGGGTTCAAATCCCAGCTGCGCCAATTGTCAGCTGTGTGACTTTGGGCAAGTCACTTCACTTCTCCTTCCTCTCCCTCTCCATCCCCCCCATCTTACCTCCTTCCCTTCCCCACAGTACCTGTATATATGTTTGTACATATTTATTGCTCTATTCATTTATTTATTTTACTTGTACATATCTATTCTATTTATTTTATTTTGTTAATATGTTTGATTTTGTTCTCTGTCTCCCCCTTCTATGTGAGCCCACTGTTGGGTAGGGACTGTCTCTATATGTTGCCAACTTGGACTTCCCAAGCGCTTAGTACAGTGCTCTGCACACAGTAAGCGCTCAATAAATGCGATTGATTGATTGATTCTCTGGGCCTCAGTTCCCTCATCTGTAAAATGGGGATTAAGACTGCGAGCCCCACGTGGGACAACCTGATCACCTTGTATTCCCCCAGTGCTTAGAACTGTGCTTTGCACATAGTAAGCGCTTAACAAATGCCATCATCATTATTATTATTATTATTAACAAACACCATCACTATTCATTCATTCCTTCAACCGTATTTCTTGAGTGCTTACTGTGTGTAATAATAATAATGGCATTTATTAGGAGCTTACTATGTGCAAAGCACTGTTCTAAGTGCTTGGGAGGTTACATTCATTCATTCATTCAATCGTATTTATTAAGAGCTTACTGTGTGCAGAGCACTGTACTAAGCGCTTGGGAAGTACAAGTTGGCAATATATAGAGACGGTCCCTACCCAACAGCGGGCTCACAGTCTTGAAGGGGGAGACAGACAACAAAACAAAACATAGTAACAAAATAAAATAAATAGAATAAATTTGTACAAATAAAATAGAGTAATAAATCCATACAAACATATATACAGGTGCTGTGGGGAGGGGAAGGAGCTAAGGCCGGAGGATGGGGAGGGGGAAGAGGGAGAGAGGAAGGAGGAGGCTCAGTCTGGGAAGGCCTCCTGGAGGAGGGAAGGTGATCAGGTTGTCCCATGTGGGGCTCACCATCTTAGTCCCCATTTTCCAGATGAGGTAACTGAGGCACAGAGAAGTTAAGTGACTTGCCCAAAGTCACACAGCTGAGAAGTGGTGGAGCTGGGAGCGCTGGACAGAGGTTGGGAGGGTATAATATGACGGGTAGAAGACATGTTCCCTGCCCACAATGAACTGCCCGCACCCTCTGCTCCTCTGCTGCCGCTCATCTCCTCACCGTTAGGCCTCGTTCTCGTTCTCGCCCATCCCGCCGTCAACCCCTGGCCCATGTCCTCCCCCTGGCCCGGAATTTCCTCCCTCCTCACATCCACCAAACTCGCTCTCTTCCCCCCTTCAAAGCCCTCCTGAGAGCTCCCCTCCTCCAGGAGGCCTTCCCACACTGAGGCCCCCCTTTTCCTCTGCTCCTCCTCCCCTCCCCATTGCCCCCACTCCCTCCCTCTGCTCTACCCCCTCCCCGCCCCACAGCACTTGTGTGTATATTATGATAATAATAATGGCATTGGTTAAGCACTTACTATGTGCCAAGCACTGTTCTAAGCACTGGGGAGGTTACAAGGTGATCAGGTTGTCCCACGTGGGGCTCCCAGTCTTAATCCCCATTTTCCAGATGAGGTCACTGAGGCCCAGAGAAGTGAAGTGACTTGTCCAAAGTCACACAGCTGACAATCAGCGGAGCCGGAATTTGAACCCATGGCCTCTGACTCCAAAGCCCGGGCTCTTTCCACTGAGCCACGCTGCTTCTCCTTCACTCAAAGGCAGGGATCATGTCTACACATTCTTCCTTTGCTTACAGGATTATTCTACCGAACGGCTGAAGAAAACCAATGAAATACTGAAAGGAATAAAACTTTTAAAGCTGTATGCCTGGGAGCACATATTTTGTACGAGCGTGGAGGACACCAGAATGAAAGAACTAAGCAGTCTCAAGACTTTCGCCCTTTACACATCTCTGTCCAGTAAGTTCGGGGGCCCCAAACCGTGTTCAAGGGTTTATTAACAACAATAATAATAATGATAACAATAATAATGGTATTTGTTAAGGGGAGAGGTGGTCCTTGCCTGGTATATTGTGGGTTTCAGTCCACAAAAGATGGGGAGCTGTCGGAGAACACAGGCAAGTAATTCAGATTTTGAAACTCACTCTTAAGGTTCTAGTCCCTTAATAATAATACTAATGATGGCATTTATTAAGCGCTTACTATGTGCAAAACAGTGTTCTAAGCGCTGGGGAGGTTACAAGGTGATGAGGTTGTCCCACGTGCGGCTCACAGCCTTAATCCCCATTTTACAGATGAGGTCACTGAAGCACAGAGAAGTGACGTGACTTGCCCAAAGTCACACAGCTGATAAGTGGCGGAGCCGGGATTTGAACCCATGACCTCTGACTCCAAAGCCCGGGCTCTTTCCACTGAGCCATGCTGCTTCTCTGTTAAGGGGAGAGGTGGTCCTAGGCCCTACTGAGAGCTCATCTCCTCCAGGAGGCCTTCCCAGACTGAGCCCCTTCCTTCCTCTCCCCCTCGCCCCCCTCCATCCCCCCATCTCACCACCTTCCCTTCCCCACAGCACCTGCATATATGTATATATGTTTTTACATATTTGTTACTCTATTTATTTATTTATTTATTTTACTTGTACATATCTATTCTGTTTATTTTATTTTGTTAGTATGTTCGGTTTTGTTCTCTGTCTCCCCCTTTTAGACTGTGAGCCCACTGTTGGGTAGGGACTGTCTCTATATGTTGCCAACTTGTACTTCCCAAGCGCTTAGTACAGTGCTCTGCACACAGTAAGCGCTCAATAAATACGATTGATGATGATGGTCCTTGCCTGGTATAGTGTGGGTTTCAGTCCACAAAAGATGGCGAGTTGTTGGAGTCAAGTAATTCGGATTTTGAAACTCACTCTTAAGGTTCTTGTCCCTTCTCTGGGTTGAGTAGCTCACGAGGGAAGCAGAGTGGCCTAGTGGATAGACTCTGGGCCAGGCCATCATTCATTCATTCATTCATTCATTCAATCGTATTTATTGAGCGCTTACTGTGTGCAGAGCACTGTACTTAGTGCTCGTCCCCCTCTCCATCCCCCCGTCTTACCTCCTTCCCTTCCCCACAGCACCTGTATATATGTATATATGGTTGTACATATTTATTACTCTATTTATCTATTTATTTATTTATTTTACTTGTACATTTCTATCCTACTTATTTTATTTTGTTGGTATGTTTGGTTCTGTTCTCTGTCTCCCCCTTTTAGACTGTGAGCCCACTGTTGGGTAGGGACTGTCTCTATGTGATGCCAATTTGTACTTCCCAAGCGCTTAGTACAGTGCTCTGCACATAGTAAGCGCTCAATAAATACGATTGATTGATTGATTGGGAAGTACAAGGTGGCAACAGAGACAGTCCCTACCCAACAGCGGGCTCACAGTCTAGAAGGGGGAGACAGAGAACAAAACAAAACATATTAACAAATAAAATAAATGGAATAAATATGTACAAATAAAATACATAAATAGAGTAATAAATATTATTGAGCACTCACTGTGTGCAGAGCACTGTACTAAGCGCTCGGGAAGTCCAAGTTGGCAACATATAGAGACGTTATCTACCCAACAATGGGCTCACAGTCTAGAAGGGGGAGACAGACAACCCAAACAAAACATGTGGACAGGTTTCAAGTCGTCAGAATAAACAGAAGTAAAGCTAGATGCACCTCATAAACAAAATCAATAGAATAGTAAATATGTCCGAGTAAAATAAATAGAGTGATAAATCTGTACAAACATATATACAGGTGCTGTGGGGAGGGGAAGGAGGTAGGTGGAGAAATAGCATGGCTCAGTGGAAAGAGCCCGGGCTTTGGAGTCAGAGGTCAGGGGTTCAAATCCCGGCTCCGTCACTTATCAGCCGTGCGACCTTGGACAAGTCACTTCACCTCTCTGGGCCTCAGTTCCCTCATCTGTAAAATGGGGATTAAGACTGTGAGCCCTGGGTTCTAATCTCCTCTCCTCCTCCCCATCTCCCCCACCCTACCTTCTTCCCCCCCCACCTGTATATATGCTTGTACAGATTTATTACTGTATTTATTTTACTTGTACATATTTACTATTCTATTCATTTTGCTAATGATGTGCATTTAGCTTTAATTCTATTTGTTCTGACGACTTGACACCTGTCCACATGTTTTTTTTTGTTGTCCATCTCCCCCTTCTAGACTGTAAGCATGTTGTTGGGTAGGGACCATCTCTATATGTACTTCCCAAGCGCTTAGTCCAGTGCTCTGCACACAGTAAGCGCTCAATAAATGAATGAATGAATGAATCTCAGCTACGCCACCTGTGCGCTGCTGGGTGACCTTGGGCAAGTCACTTTGCTTCTCTGGGCCTCAGTTACCTCATCTGTAAAAAGGGGATTAAGATCGTCTCCCCTTCCTAGAGTGTGAGCCCACTGTTGGGTAGGGACCGTCTCTATATGTTGCCAACTTGTACTTCCCAAGCGCTTAGTACAGTGCTCTGCACACAGTAAGCGCTCAATAAATACGATTGATGATGATGATGATGATGATTGGATGGATGAATGAATGAATGAATTGTGAGCCCTTTGTGAGGACAGGGACTGTGTCCAACTTGATTATCTTGTGTCTACCCCAATGCTCAGAACAGTGCCTAGCATGCAGTAGAAGCAGCTTGGCTCAGTGGAAAGAGCCTGGGCTTTGGAGTCAGAGGTCGTGGGTTCGAATCCCGGCTCAGCCAATTGTCAGCTGTGTGACTTTGGGCAAGTCACTTCACTTCTCTGTGCCTCAGTTCCCTCATCTGTAAAATGGGGATGAAGACTGTGAGCCCCCTGTGGGACAACCTCATCACCTTGTAACCTCCCCAGCGCTTAGAACAGTGCTTTGCACATAGTAAGCGCTTAATAAATGCCATCATCATCATGCAGTAAATGCTTAACAAATAGCTTTTTTTAAAAAAAGAGGCTTTCCCAGATTAAGCCCTGTTTTTCCCAACCCCACTTTCCCTTCTGTGGGCGTTGTCTATGCTCTTGGGTCCGTGACTTTTGTGCATTTGAAGGTCACCCCAATCTCAACCCCACAGCACTTAATAATTACAATAATTATAAGGATTATGATATTTGTTAAGTGCTCACTATGTGCCAGGCACTGTACTAAGCGCTGAGGTGGATCCAAGCAAATCAGGTTGGACTCGGTCCCTGTCCCACGTGGCACTCCCTGTCTTAATCCCCATTCTCCAGATGGGGGAACTGAGGCTCAGAGATGTGAAGTGACCTGCCCAAGGTCACCCAGAAGACCAGTTGGGGAGCCGGAATTAGAACCCATGACCGGATTCGCAGGCCCGGGCTCTAGCTACTACGCCACTTAGGTCCACATCTTCAAATTTTAGACTATAAATGATATATTCACCTTATAACCTCCCCAGCGCTTAGAACAGTGCTTTGCATATAGTAAGCACTCAATAAATGCAATTATTATTACTATCTGTATATATTTATTGGCTTAGTGGATGGAGCATGGACATGGAAATCAGAAAGATGTGGGTTCTAATCCCGCCTCTGCCACTTGTCTGTTGCTGTGTGACCTTGGGCAAGTCACTTCATTCATTCATTCATTCATTCAATTGTATTTATTGAGCGCTTACTGTGTGCAGAGCACTGTACTAAGTGCTTGGGAAGTACAAATCGGCAACATATAGAGACGGTCCCTACCCAACAGTGGGTTCACAGTCTAGAAGGGGGAGACAGACAACAAAACAAAACATATTAACAAAATAAAATAAATAGAATAAACATGTACAAATAAAATAAGTAAATAAAGTGTAATATAAGATAAATAAATAAATAAATAGAGTAATGCACATGGTAAGAGCCCGCTGTGGGACAAGGCCTGTGTCCAACCCGATCTCCTTGGGAGCCACCCCGGCGTTCATTCATTCATTCAATCATTCTCTTCTCTGTGCCTCAGTTATCTCATCTGGAAAATGGGGATTTAGACTGTGAGCCCCTTGTGGAACAGGGACCATTCCAAACCTGAAAACAAAATATATTAACAAAATAAAATAAATAGAATAGTAAATTCTAGTAAAATAAATAGAATGGTATTTTCTTAATGATTCATTCGTTCAATCGTATTTATTGAGCGCTTACCGTGTGCAGAGCACTGGACTAAGCGCTTGGGAAGTCCAAGTTGGCAACATATAGAGACGGTCCCTACCCAACAGTGGGCTCACAGTCATTTTCTGTGAAGCAGCCTGGCTCAGTGGAAAGAGCACGGGCTTTGGAGGCAGAGGTCATGGGTTCGAATCCCCGCTCCACCACAAGTCTGCTGTGTGACCTTGGGCAAGTCACTTAACTTCTCTGAGCCTCAGTTACCTCATCTGTAAAAATGGGGATTAAGACTGTGAGCCCCACGTGGGACAACATGATCACATTGTATTCCCCCCCAGCGCTTAGAACAGTGCTTTGCACATAGTAAGCGCTTAACAAATGCCATTATTATTATTATTATTATTTTCTTAATGATGTGCATCTAGCTTTATTTCTATTCATTCTGATGACTCGACACCTGTCCACGTGTTTTGTTTTGTTGTCTGTCTCCCCCTTCTAGACTGTGAGCCCGTTGTTGGGTAGGGATCGTCTCTATATGTTGATAACTTGTACTTCCCAAGCGCTTAGTACAGTGCTCCGCACAGAGTAAGTGCTCAATAAATACGATTGAATGAATGAATGAACGAATGAATGACTCCCAAGGCCTGTGCTGTTTCCACAGAGCCATGCTGCTTCTCTACAAGCTACTCAGTTGTCACTTGGGGTTCACAGTCTAAACAGGAGGGAAAGCAGGGATTGAATCCCCATTTTACAGATGAGGAAACTAAGGGCCAGGGAATCCAAGCGACTTGCTCAAGGTCGCCCAAGGGGCATGTGGCAGAAGCAGCATTAGAACCCAGGTCTTGTGACTCCTAAATCCGGGATGTAACAACTAGACCATCCAGGCTGCTTCTCAACTACTTCTGCAGTACAGTAGATAAGCCCCCTAAAAATTGGTATGTTCCGTATCAAATTAAATGGCCATTTTCTCCTAATCACATTAATAGGCCCCACCAATCAAGCAAATGATCGTGTTTATTGAGCACTTACTGGGCGCAGAGCACTGTACTAAGCACTTGGAAGGGTATGATTTAACAGTATAGCGGAGTGGGGCCTGTTAGAAAGGAAGCAAAATCAGTCAATATTCCAGAAGTTCAGTGTTTCTGAAAGAGGTTCATAATCAATCACTCGGTAAGTGATAATAATAATAATGATGGTATTTGTTAAGCGCTTACTAAGTGCTAAGCACTGTTCTAAGCTCTGGGGAGGTTAAAGGGTGATCAGGTTGTCCCGGGGGGGCTCACAATTTTAATCTCCATTTTACAGATGAGGTAATTGAGGCACAGAGAAATGAAGTCAATCAATCAATCAATCAATCAATCGTATTTATTGAGTGCTTACTGTGTGCAGAGCACTGTACTAAGCACTTGGGAAATACAAGTCGGCAACACATAGAGACGGTCCCTACCCAACAGCGGGCTCACAGTCTAGAAGGGGGAGACAGAGAACAAAACCAAACATACTAACAAAATAAAATAAATAGAATAGATATGTACAAGACAAACAAATAAATAAAGTAATAAATATGTACAAACATATATATATATACATATGACTTGCCCAAAGTCACACAGCTGACAGTTGGCAGAGCCGGGATTTGAACCCATGACCTCTGACTCCAAAGCCCGGGCTATTTCCACTGAGCCACGCTGCTTCTCCAATAATAATAATAATAACGATGGTAGTCGTTAAGTGCTTACTATGTGCAAAGCACTGTTCTAAGCGCTGGGGAATAAAAGGTGATGAGGTTGTCCCATGTGGGGCTCACAGTCTTAATCCCCATTTTACAGATGAGGGAACTGAGGCATGGAAAAGTTGAGTGGCTTGCTCGAGGTCACACAGCTGACAAGTGGCAGAGCCGGGATTCGAACCCATGACCTCCGACTCCCAAGCCCGGGCTCTTTCCACTGAGCCACGCTAAGATTTGATAGACGAGTGATAGAGATAATAGAGAAGCAGCCCGGCCTAGTGGGTAGAGCCCGGGCCCGAGAGTCAGAAGGTCTTGGGTTCTAATCCCGTCTCTGCCACTTGTCTGCTGTGTGACCTCGGGCAAGTCACTTCACTTTTCCTCAGTCGCTTCATCCGTAAAATTCATTCCTTCGATCGCATTTATTGAGTGCTTACTGTGTGCAGAGCACTGTACTAAGCGCTTGGGAAGTCCAAGTTGGCAACATATAGAGACGGTCCCTACCCATGAGAGCTCACCTCCTCCAGGAGGCCTTCCCAGACTGAGCCCCTTCCTTCCTCTCCCCCTCGTCCCCCTCTCCATCCCCCCCATCTTACCTCCTTCCCTTCCCCACAGCACCTGTATATATGGATATATGTTTGTACGGATTTATTACTCTATTTATTTATTTTACTTGTACATATCTATTCTATTTATTTTATTTTATTAGTATGTTTGGTTTTGTTCTCTGTCTCCCCCTTTTAGACTGTGAACCCACCGTTGGGTAGGGACTGTCTCTAGGTGTTGCCAATTTGTACTTCCCAAGCGCTTAGTACAGTGCTCTGCACATAGTAAGTGCTCAATAAATACGATTGATGATGATGATGATGATAGAAGTAAAATGGAGATTAAGACCGTGAGTCCCATGTGAGACAGGGACTGTGTCCGACTTGAATATCTTACAGTGCCTGGCACATAGTTAAGCGCTTAAAAATACCTTTATTATTATTATTATTATTATTAGTAGTAGTAGTACAGTGCTCTGCACACAGTAAGCACTCAGTAAATATGATTTATTATTATCATTATTATTATTATTATTATTATTACCCCAGAGTTGATAGCAATGTTGGGGGCATAGTAGGTGCTAACAAAAATACCAAAAGTTTGATGATTATGAAGCGGTATTTATGAAGTCCCTACTGTGTGCGGAGCACTGTACTAAGCACGTGGGAGAGTATGCTATAACAATAAATGGACACATATCCTGCCCGCTTAGTACAGTGCTCTGCACACAGTAAGCACTCAATAAATACGATTAATGAGTTCCCAGTCTGACGTAGTGAATAGAACCCCGGGCTGGGGGTCAGGAGGTCCCGGGTTCGAAATCCGGCTCTGCCACTTGTCTGCTGTGTGACCTTGGGCCAGCCGCTTCGCTTCTCTGGGCCTCAGTTACCTCATCTGGAAAATGGGGATTGAGACCGTGAGCCCCAAGTGGGATTGTTTCGTTGCCTGTCTCCCCCTTCTAGACTGTGAGCCCGTTGTTGGGTAGGGACCGTCTCTAGATGTTGCTGACTTGTACTTTCCAAGCGCTTAGTACAGTGCTCTCAGTAAGCGCTCAATAAATATGATTGAATGAATGAATGAATGCTGACCTGTACTTTCCAAGCGCTTAGTCCAGTGCTCTGCACACAGTAAGCGCTCAATAAATGCCATTGAATGAGAGAAGCAGCGTGGCTCAGTGGAAAGAGCTCGGGCTTTGGAGTCAGAGGTCATGGGTTCTAATCCCGGCACCGCCACATGTCTGCTGTGTGACCTTGGGCAAGTCACTTAACTTCTCTGAGCCTCAGTTACCTCATCTGTAAAATGGGGATTATGACTGTGAGGTCCACGTGGGACAACCTGATCACCTTGTATCCCCCCCGCCCCCCCAGCGCTTAGAACAGTGCTTTGCACATAGTAAGCGCTTAACAAATGCCATTATTATTATTATTAATGAATGAATGAATGACAGAGAGACTGCATCCAACCCCATGTGCTTGTATCCTCCCCAGCGCTTAGTATAGTGCCTGGCATGTAGTAAGCACTTAAATGATATTATTATTATTATTATTATTATTATTATCATTAATTTATGTTTCTTTGTTCGTAGTATTTGGTAAGTGCTATGTACCAGGCACTGTTCTAAGCGCTGGGGGAGATACAAGGTCATCAGGATGGACAAAGTCCCTGTCCCACATGGGGTTCACAGTCTTCATCCCCGTTTTACATCCCCATCTCCATTTTAGAAGCAGCGTGGCTCAGTGGAAAGAGCCCGGGCTTTGGAGTCCGAGGTCATGGGTTCGAATCCCGGCTCCGCCACATTTCATTCGTTCAATCGTATTTATTGAGCGCTTACTGTGTGCAGAGCACTGTACAAGTTGGCAACATATAGAGACGGTCCCTACCCAACAGTGGGCTCACAGTCTTCTGCTGTGTGACCTTGGGCAAGTCACTTATCTTCCCTGAACCTCAGTTACCGCATCTGTAAAATGGGGATTAAGACCCGGCCACCCACTTAGACGAAATCGTCCTTCCAACCGGAACGAGGAGCAGAACGGCGCAGTGCCCGGGGCCTGGGTTCTAATCCTGGCTCCTCCATTCGTCTGCTGGGTGACCTTGGGCGAGTCACTTCGCTTCTGTGTGTTTCGGTTACTTCCGCTGTAAAATGGGGGTTGAGATTGTGAGCCCCAAGTGGGGCAGTCAGTCCATCGATCGTATTTATTTATTTGGATGGCATTTATTAAGCGCTTACTATGTGCAAAGCGCTGTTCTAAGCGCTGGGGAGGTTACAAGGTGACCAGGTTGGCCCGCAGTCTCAATCCCCATTTTACAGATGAGGGAACTGAGGCCCAGAGAAGTGAAGCGACTTGCCCAAAGTCACACAGCTGACAAGTGGCGGAGCCGGGATTTGAACCCATGACCTCTGACTCCGAAGCCCGGGCTCTTTCCACTGCTTTATTGAGCAGTTACTGTGTGCAGAACACTATACTAAGTGTTACTCTATGACTCTATTTATTTATTTATTTTATTTGTACATATTTATTCTATTTATTTTATTCTGTTAATATGTTTGGTTTTGTTCTCTGTCTCCCCCTTCTAGACTGTGAGCCCACTGTTGGGTAGGGACTGTCTCTATATGTTGGTAACTTGTACTTCCCAAGCGCTTAGTACAGTGTTCTGCACACAGTAAGCGCTCAATAAATACGATTGAATGAAAATAAAAGTGCTCCGTAGAGTACAATATAACAATAAACTGGAGAAGCAGTGTGGCTCAGTGGAAAGAGCACGGGCTTTGGAGTCAGAGGTCATGGGTTCGAATCCCGCTCTGCCACATCTGCTGTGTGATCTCGGGCAAGTCACTTCACTTCTCTGGGCCTCAGTTACCTCATCTGTAAAATGGGGATTAAGACTGTGAGCCCCACGTGGGACAACCTGATCACCCTGTATCCTCCCCAGCACTTAGAACAGTGCTTTGCACATAGTAAGCGCTTAACAAATGCCAATTATTATTATTATTATTAATAAATATACACATTGCCTTCCCACAATGAGTTTACAATCTAAAGGGACAGGGACTGTGTCCGATGTGATCGTCTTGTATCTACCCCACTGCCCAATAAAGTGCTTGGCAAGTCAGCTGTGTGACTTTGGGCAAGTCACAACTTCTCTGTGCCTCAATTTCCTCATCTGTAAAATGGGGATGAAGACTGTGAGCCCCCTGTGGGACAACCTGATCACCTTGTAACCTCCCCAGCGCTTAAAACAGTGCTTGGAACATAGTAAGTGCTTAATAAATGCCACTATTATTAAATAAAAAACCTTTAACAAATACCATAAGAAACCCCTCCTACAGGTAACTGGAGGACAAGAGGTGCAGGAATGGTATTTATCAATCAATCAATCAATCCATCGTATTTATTGAGCGCTTACTGTGTGCAGAGCACTGTACTAAGCGCTTGGGAAGTACAAGTTGGTAACATATAGAGACAGTCCCTACCCAATAGTGGGCTCACAGTCTAAAAGGGGGAAACAGAGAACAAAACCAAACATACTAACAAAATAAAATAAATAGAATAGGTATGTACAGGTAAAATAAATAAATAAATAAATAGAGTAATAAATATGTACAAACATATATGCATATATACAGGTGCTGTTTGGCGTGCACTGTACTAAACACCTGGGGGATGCGTTCCCCACTCATAGAGACATTTCCCTTTACCGAGTCAGAAGGACCTGAGTTCTAGTCCTGGATCTGCCGATTGCTTGCTGTGAAAACCTTGGGCAAGTCACTTCATTTCTCTGTGCCTCAGTTCCCTCATCTGTAAAATGGGGCTTCAACACCCATTCGTCCTCATTCTTAAGCTGTGAGCTCCGTGGGGGGTGGTTACTGTGTCCAGCCTGATAAACATATATCTAGCCCAGCCCTTAGAAACAATTATTATTATAATATTCATTAAGCACTTACTATGTTTTGAGCACTGATCTAAGCACGGGGATAGATACAAGATAATCAGGTTGTCCCACATGGGGCTCACAGTCTTCATCCCCATTTTTCAGATGAAGTAACTGAGGCACAGAGAAGTTAAGTGACTTGCCCGAGGTCACACAGCAGACACGTCCTCTGACTCCCAAACCCGTGCTCTTTCCACTAAGCCACTTTGTTCCTCAAGTAGGCGCTTGTCGTGGGTTCAAATCCCGGCTCCGCCAACTGTCAGCTGTGTGACTTGGGGCAAGTCGCTTACCTTCTCTGGGCCTCAGTTCCCTCATCTGTAAAATGGGGATTAAAACTGTGAGCACCCCGTGGGACAACCTGATCACCCTGTTACCTCCCCAGCAGTTAGAACAGTGCTTGGCACATAGTAAGCACTTAAATATCATTATTATTATTATTATTATTGCCAACTTGTACTTCCCAAGTGCTTAGTACAGTGCTCTGCACACAGTAAGCGCTCAATAAATGCGATTGATTGATTGATTGATTATTATTAATAACAAATTCCGGGATTAATTAATTCATTAATTAATGACACAAACGAAGGGGTAGGACTCTCCCTCTTCCAGTCCAGATCTGCTGCTTTCTCCGTCCAACGTGGTCATCCTTATCGCGGATGACGGGGACGGTTCGTTAATTGCCCTGGGAAGCCTAAATATCCTCTCTGCGTATTTGAGCGAACTCTTGTCTGCATTCCTGGGAGCTGATGATATCTGGGGGAAAGGGAAAACTTGCCTTCTCTTATTCCAGAAAGGAATTTCAATCTCTATTGCCAGGAAGCCCTGGCTCAGGGTTTAGATGTACAGAACTTCATCATCGTCATAATCGTGGGGTTTGTTAAGCACTTACTGTGTGCCAGGCACTGTATGAAGCGCTGGGGTGGATGATGATGATAATAATAATAATAATAATAATAATAATAATAATAATAGCATTTATTAAGTGCTTGCTATGTGCCAGGCACTGTTCTAAGCACTGAATCCAAGCAAATGGGGTCAGACGCACTCCGTGAATAATAATAATAATAATAATAATGGCATTTGTTAAGCGCTTGCTATGTGCCAAGCACTGTTCTAAGCACCGAATCCAAGCAAATGGGGTCGGACGCAGTCCCTGTCCCACGTGGGGCTCGCAGTCTCAATCCCCATTTTCCAGATAATAATAATAATAATAATAATAATAATAATAATAATAATAATGGCATTTATTAAGCACTTACTATGTGCAAAGCCCTGTTCTCAGCGCTGGGAAGGTTACAAGGTGATCAGGTTGTCCCACGGGGGGCTCCCAGTCTTCATCCCCATTTTACAGATAAGGTAACTGAGGCCCAGAGAAGTGAAGTGACTTGCCCAAAGTAACACAGCTGGTAATTGGCAGAGCCGGGATTTGAACCCATGACCTCTGACTCCAAAGCCCGGGCTCTTTCCACTGAGCCACGCTGCTTCCCCATGACAGAGACATGGACAGAGACCAGAACAACGAGAGCCCTACTGAGATCTCACCTCCTCCAGGAGGCCTTCCCACACTGAACCGCTTCCTTCCTCTCCCCCTCGTCCCCCTCTCCATCCTCCCCTCATCTTACCTCCTTCCCCTCCCCACAGCACCTGTATATATGGATATATGTTTGTACATATTTATTATTCTATTTATTTATTTTACTTGTACATATCTATTCTATTTATTTTATTTTTTTAGTATGTTTGGTTTTGTTCTCTGTCTCCCCCTTTTAGACTGTGAGCCCACTGTTGGGTAGGGACTGTCTCTATATGTTGTCAACTTGCCCTTCCCAAGCGCTTAGTACAGTGCTATGCACACAGTAAGCGCTCAATGAATACGATTGATGATGATGATGATGATGCTGAAGAACCGTTAGGAAGGTTGCGGATTATGGCAGAGGACTGGACGTCCCAGAGAAAATAGATCCACAGAGTCGTTGTGAATCAGAAATGACTCAGTGGCACTTATTAATAAAAACAGTTATTTATGGTCTTTAATAAGTGCTATGAAGTGCCTAGCAGTTGCCTCAGACCAGGGGTAGGGGGAAGATAATAATAATAATAATAATAATAATAATAATAATAATAATAATAATAATAATAAAGATGGCATTTGTTAAGCACTTACTGTGTGCCAAGCACTGTTCTGGGGCAATACAAGCTAATCAGATTGTCCCACATGGGGCTCACAGTCTTCATCCCCATTTTCCAGATGAGGGAACTGAGGCACAGAGAAGTTAAGTGACTTGCCCAAAGTCACACAGCTGATAAGTGGCAAAGCTGGGCTTAGATGCTAGACTGGGCAAAACCCAGTCTCACATGGGACTCACAGTCTTAAGAGGCAGGGAGAACGTGTATCTTCTCCCCATTTCATGGAAGAAGAAACTGAGGCAGGGCTCCCACATGTGATCACGTATTTGCCAGTTGATGTCGTTTTGACATCAATCACCCTCGTAGCCACCAGTTGAGCCCACTGTTGGGAAGGGACCATCTCTATATGTTGCCAACTTGTACTTCCCAAGCGCTTAGTACAGTGCTCTGCACACAGTAAGCGCTCAATAAATACAATTGATTGATTGATTGATTAGCACTCTTTCTCTCCCATCCTGAAAATTTTGTTTAGTCAGTCAAACATATTTACTCATAATAATTATGGTACTTGTTAAGCGCTAATTATGTGATAGGCACTTTTTATGGCATTTGTTGAGTGCTTAGTATGTGCCAAGCACTGTTCTAAGCGCTGGGGTAGATACAAAGTAATCAGGTTGTCTCTCGTGGGGCTCCTGGTCTTCATCCCCATTTGACAGATGAGGGAACTGAGGCACTGAGAAGCTAAGTGGCTTCGCGAAGGTCACACAGCAGACAGATGGCAGAACCAGGATTAGAACCCACATCCTCTGATTCCCAGGCCTGGGCTCTTGCCATTAAGCTGGCTTTGGAGTCAGGGGTCATGGGTTCATATCCCAGCTCTGCCAATTTTCAGCTGTGTGACTTTGGTCAAGTCACTTTACTTCTCTGGGCCTCAGTTGCGTCATCTGTAAAATGGGGATTAAGACTGTGAGCCCCATGTGGGACAACCTGATCACCTTGCATCCTCCCCAGTGCTTAGAACAGTGCTTTGCACATAGTAAGCGCTTAACAAATACCATCATTATTATTATTATTATTCTCTGTGCCTCAGTTGCATCGTTTGTAAAATGGGAATTAAGACTGTGAGCCCAATGTGGGACAACCTAATCACCTTGTATCCCCCCAGTGCTTAGAACAGTGCTTTGCACATAGTAAGTGCTTAATAAATTGTACTTCCCAAGTGCTTAGTACAGTGCTCTGCACACAGTAAGTGCTCAATAAACACGATTGAATGAACGAATGAATGAATTAATGCCATCATCATTATTATTATTATTATTAAATACGATTGATTGATTGATTAAGCCACGCTGCTAAGCACTGGGGCAGATACAAATTAATCAGGTTGGACACAGTCCCCGTCCCACCTGGGACTCAGAGTCTAAATCGATTTGTTGCTTTCCAAGTGCTTAGTCCAGTGCTCTACACACAGTAAGCACTCAATAAATACAATTGAATGAATGAGTGAATCCCCATTTTACAGAAGAGGAAACTGAGGCAGAGAGAACTAAGGTGACTCGCCCTACATCACCCAGCAGACAAGTGGGAGAGCCGGGATTAGAACCCAGGTCCTCTGACACCCAAGCTGGGGCTCTTTCCACTAGGCCACACCGCTTCCCAACTGCAGACCTGATTCTCAACCTCCTGACTCTTGATGTTGGGGGAAGTGGCGTGGCTCAGTGGAAAGAGCCCGGGTTTTGGAGTCAGAGTTCATGGGTTCGAATCCCGACTCCGCCAATTGTCAGCTGTGTGACTTCGGGCAAGTCGCTTAACTTCTCTGTGCCTCAGTTACCTCATCTGTAAAATGGGGATTAAGATTGTCCCGTGGGACAACCTGATCACCTTGTAACCTCCCCAGCGATTAGAACAGTGCTTTGCACATAGTAAGCGCTTAATAAATGCCATCATCATCATCATCATCATCATGTCCTGACATGCTGGGCTTTGGAGTCAGAGGTCATGGGTTCAAACCTCGGCTCTGCCAATTGTCAGCAATGTGACTTTGGGCAAGTCACTTCACTTCTCTGTGCCTCAGTACTCTCATCTGTAAAATGGGGATGAAGACTGTGAGCCTCCCGTGGGACAACCTGATCACCTTGGAACCTCCCCAGTGCTTAGAACAGTGCTTTGCACATAGTAAGCGCTTAACAAATGCCATCATTATTATTATTATGTGACAATCTCTCTCCCGACATCCTGACTTTGGATATCCTGACGCCTGACTTCGGGTCACCTGATAGCCTAAGTCTGGACATCCTTCATTCATTCATATTTATTGAGCGCTTACTGCAGAGCACTGTACTAAGCACTTGGAAAGTCCAATTCGGCAACAAATGGAGACAATTCATTCATTCATGCAATCGTATTTATTGAGCACTTACTGTGTGCAGAGCACTGTACTAAGCGCTTGGGAAGTCCAAGTTGGCAGCATCTAGAGACGGTCCCTACCCAACAGCAGGCCTACAGTCTAGAAGGGGGAGACAGAGAACCGAACAAAACCAAAATAAAATAAACAGAATAAATATGTACAAATTAAGAGTAATAAATACATACAAACATATATACATTCATTCATTCAATCGTATTTGTTGAGCGCTTACTGTGTGCAGAGCACTGTACTAAGCGCTTGGGAACTACAAGTACCCAACAGTGGGTTCACAGTCTAGAACGGGCGAGACAGACGTCAAAACAAAACAAGTAGGCAGGCATCGATAGCATCCAATGAAATAAATAGAGTTATGGATATATATACACATCATTAACAAAATAAATAGAGTAACAAATATGTCCAAATATACATAAGTGTCTGTCTCCCCATTTTAGACTGTGAGCCCACTGTTGGGTAGGGACTGTCTCTAGATGTTGCCAATTTGTACTTCCCAAGCGCTTAGTACAGTGCTGTTCACATAGTAAGCGCTCAATAAATACGATTGATGATGATGATGATAAGTGGGGTGGGATAGGGAAGGGGGTAGAGTGGAGGGAGGGAGTGGGGGTGATGAGGAGGGGAGGAAGAGGAGGAGAGGAAAAAGGGGGCTCGGTCTGGGAAGGCCTCCTGAGAACTTGACATCTGACATCCTGCCTCTTTCAATCAATCATCATCATCATCATCCATCGTATTTATTGAGCGCTTACCATGTGCAGAGCACTGTACTAAGCGCTTGGGAAGTACAAATTGGCAACATATAGAGACAGTCCCTACCCAACAGCGGGCTCACAGTCTGAAAGGGGGAGACAGAGAACAAAACCAAACATACTAACAAAATAAAATAAATAGGATAGATATGTACAAGTAAAATAAATAAATCAATAAATAGAGTAATAAATCTGTACAAACATATCCATATATACAGGTGCTGTGGGGACGGGAAGGAGGTAAGATGGGGGGGATGGAGAGGGGGACGAGGGAGAGAGGAAGGAAGGGGCTCAGTCTGGGAAGGCCTCAATCAATCAATCAATGGTATTGATTGATAGAAGTGGTATTGGTATTGATTGATTGAAGTACAAGCGCTTAGTACAGTGCTCTGCACACAGTAAGCGCTCAATAAATGCGATTGAATGAATGGTATTTCAATCAATGGACCTTGATCGATACTTGGTATGAGAAGCAGCATGGCGTAATAGATAGGCCTTGGTCCTGGGAGTCAGAAGGTCATGGGTTCCAATCCCAGCTCCGCCACTTATCTGCTGTGTAACTCGGGCAAGTCACTTGACTTCTCCGTGCCTCAGTCACCTCATCTGGAAAATGGGGATTGAGACTGTGAGCTCCACGGGGGACAGGCTGTGTCCAACCCGATTTACTTGGATCCACCCCAGCACTTAGTACGGTGCCTGGCACCTAGTAAGCCCTTAATAAATACTATAATAGAAGCGGCGTGGCTCAGTGGAAAGAGCACGGGCTTTGGAGTCAGAGTTCATGGGTTCGAATCCCGGCTCCCCCACATGTCTGCTGTGTGACCTTGGGCGAGCCACTTAACTTCTCGGAGCCTCAGTTACCTCATCTGTAAAATGGGGATGATGACTGTGAGCCCCACGCGGGACAACCTGATCACCTTGTATCCCCCCAGTGCTTAGAACAGTGCTTTGCACAAAGTAAGCGCTTAACAAATGCCATTATTATTGTTATTATGATTGCTTTTGTGAGCCCGTTGTTGGGTAGGGACCGTCTCTATATGTTGCCAACTTGTACTTCCCAAGCGCTTAGTACAGTGCTCTGCACACAGTAAGCGCTCAACAAATACGATTGAATGAATGAATGAACGTGTGCAGAACATTGTACTAAGCTCTTGGGAGAGGACAGTACAGCCCAGTTGGTAGATATGTTCCTTTGCCCACAATGAGCTTACAGACTAGAGTCTAGGCTCTTAAGGTCAATCAATCAATCAATCGATCCTATTTATTGAGCGCTTACTGTGTGCAGAACACTGTACTAAGCGCTTGGGAAGTACAAGTTGGCAACATATAGTCCCGTCACTTGACGTCCTAACCCCCGACATCCTGTTCCCTGACATCCCGTTCCCTGACATCCCGAGGCCTGTATCTCTGTCCCCTGACACCTTGCGGGCTTTGGAGTCAGAGGTCATGGGTTCGAATCCCGACTCCACCACATGATGGCTGTGTGACCTTGGGCAAGTCACTTAACTTCTCTGAGCCTCAGTTACCTCATCTGTAAAATGGGGATTGATTGTGAGCCCCACGAGGGGCAACCTGATCACCTTGTATCCCCCCCCCGCAGTGCTTAGAACAGTGCTCTGCACATAGTAAGCGCTTAACAAATGCCATTATTATTATTATTATTATTATTGATGCCACAAATCCCGACTTCCAACTCCTGACATCCCAGCGGATTCCTGACATCCGGTCCTGACTCTCCTGCCTGACGTCCCCACTCCCAATGACCGGACGGATTCCTGCCTTCCATATGTTCCCAACCTGTACTTCCCAAGCGCTTAGTACAGTGCTCTGCAATCAATCAATCAATCAATCAATCGTATTTATTGAGCGCTTACTATGTGCAGAGCACTGTACTAAGCGCTTGGGAAGTACAAATTGGCATCACATAGAGACAGTCCCTACCCAACAGTGGGCTCACAGTCTAAAAGGGGGAGACAGAGAACAGAACCAAACATACCAACAAAATAAAATAAGTAGGATAGAAATGTACAAGTAAAATAAATAAATAAATAGAGTAATAAATATGTACAACCATATATACATATATACAGGTGCTGTGGGGAAGGGAAGGAGGTAAGATGGGGGGATGGAGAGGGGGACGAGGGGGAGAGGAAAGAAGGGGCTCAGTCTGGGAAGGCCTCCTGGAGGAGGTGAGCTCTCAGCAGGGCCTTGAAGGGAGGAAGAGAGCTAGCTTGGCGGATGGGCAGAGGGATTGGGGGCATTCCAGACAAGGGGGAGGACGTGGGCCGGGGGTCGACGGCGGGACAGGCGAGAGCGAGGTACGGGGAGGAGATTAGTGGTGGAGGAGCGGAGGGGGCGGGCTGGGCAGTAGAAGGAGAGAAGGGAGGTGAGGTAGGAGGGGGCGAGGGGATGGATGGACAGCCTGGAAGCCCAGGGTGAGGAGTTTCTGCCTGATGCGCAGATTGATCGGTAGCCATTGGAGGTTTTTGAGGAGGGGAGTAATATGTCCAGAGCGTTTCTGGACACAGTAAGCGCTCAGTAAATACGATTGAATGAATGAATGGTCCTGATTCTCCTGCCCAACATCCTGACCCCTGACATCCTGATGGATTCCTGTCATCTGGTCTTGACTCTCCAACCTGATGTCCCGGATCCTGACATCCCAACAGATTCCTGACGTCCAGTCCTGACTCTCCTGCCTGACGTCCCCACTCCCGACGACCGGACGGATTCCTGCCTTCCATATGTTCCCAACTTGTACTTCCCAAGCGCTTAGTACTTTTAGACTGTGAGCCCACTGTTGGGTAGGGACTGTCTCTATATGTTGCCAACTTGTACTTCCCAAGCGCTTAGTACAGTGCTCTGCACACAGTAAGCGCTCAATAAATACGATTGATTGGTTGATTGATAGATACTACAGTGCTCTGTACACAGTAAGCGCTTAATAAATACGATTGACTGAATGAATGGTCCTGATTCTCCTGCCCAACATCCTGACGGATTCCTGTCATCCAAACTTGACGCTCCAACCTGACGTCCCGGCTCCTGACATCCCAACGGATTCCTGACGTCCCCACTCCCGACGACCGGACGGATTCCTACCTTCCATATGTTCCCAACTTGTACTTCCCAAGCGCTTAGTACGGTGCTCTGCACACAGTAAGTGCTCAATAAATACGATTGACTGAATGAACGGTCCTGATTCTCCTGTCCAACATCCTGACCCCTGACATCCTGACAGATTCCTGTAATCTGGTCTTGACTCTCCAACCTGACGTCCCAGCTCCTGACATCCCAACGGATTCCTGACATCTGGTCCTGACTCTCCTGCCTGACATCCCCACTCCCGACGACTGGACGGATTCCTGCCTTCCATATGTTCCCAACTTGTACTTCCCAAGCGCTTACTACAGTGCTCTGCACACAGTAAGCGCTCAATAAATACAATTGACTGAATGAATGGTCCTGATTCTCCTGCCCAACATCCTGACGGATTCCTGTCATCCGAACTTGACGCTCCAACCTGACGTCCCAGCTCCTGACGACATCCCAACGGATTCCTGATATACCCACTCCCGACGACCGGACGGATTCCTGCCTTCCATATGTTCCCAACCGGTACTTCCCAAGCACTTAGAACAGTGCTCTGCACACAGTAAGCGCTCAATAAATACGACTGACTGAATGAAGGGTCCTGATTCTCCTGCCCAACATCCTGACGGATTCCTGTCATCCGGTCTTGATGCTCCAACCTGCTGTCCCGGCTCCCGACAAACCCCACGGATTCCTGACGTCCCCACTCCCGACGACCGGACGGATTCCTGCCTTCCATGTATTCCCAACCTGTACTTCCCAAGCGCTTAGTACGGTGCTCTGCACACAGTAAGCGCTCAATAAATACGACTGACTGAATGAAGGGTCCTGATTCTCCTGCCCAACATCCTGACGGATTCCTGTCATCCGGTCTTGACGCTCCAACCTGCAGTCCCGGCTCCCAACAAACCCAACAGATTCCTGACGTCTAGTCCTGACGTCTGTTCCTGCCTCTCCAGTCTGACATCCCGGCCCCTGAGATCCCGATGAATTCCTGACTTGCTGTCCTAATTCTCCGGCCTGACGTCCCGATTCCCGACATCCTGACAGACGCCCAGACCGGACTAAGACTAAGCCCCGGACTGAGCCCCCCCTTTTCCTCTCAAACCCCCTCCCCACCCTCCCGCACTTGTGTATATATGTACATATTTATTATTCAATTTATTACTGCCTGTTTACTTTTTTTGATGTGTATATATCTCTAATTCTACTTATTAATTTTGATGCTATTGATACCTGTTTATTTATATTGATGTCTGTCTCCCCTATTCTAGACTGTGAGCCAGTTGAGAGCAGAGATTGTCTCTCTTTAATGCTGAATTGTACTTTCCAAGCGCTTAGTCCGGTGCTCTGCACACAGTAAGCGCTCAATAAATATGATATTGTCCCCCTTCTAGACTGTGAGCCCACTGTTGGGTAGGGACTGTCTCTATATATTGCCAACCTGTACTTCTCAAGCGCTTAGTACAGTGCTCTGCACGCAGTAAGCGCTCAATAAATACGATTGATGATGATGATGATGATGATGATGATGAATGAATGGATTCTAATTCTGGCCCTGCCACTCACCTGCTGTGGGACCTTGGGCAAGTCATTTCTCTTCTCTGTGCCTCTGTTTCCTCATCTGTAAAATGGGGATATCTGTTCTCTTCTGTACTTAGACTATGAGCCATGGGGGACGTGATTATCTTGTATCTACCCCAGCGTTCACTACAGTGGTTGACATATATGGAAGTCGTTCATTCATTCAATCAATCAATTGCATTTATTGAGCGCTTACTGTGTGCAGAGCACTGTACTAAGCGCTTGATAATAATGGCATTTATTAAGCGCTTACTATGTGCAAAGCACTGTTCTAAGCGCTGGAGAGGTTACAAGGTGAACAGGTTGCCCCACGGGGGGGCTCACAGTCTTCATCCCCATTTTGCAGATGAGGTCACTGAGGCACAGAGAAGTTAAGTGACTTGCCCAAAGTCACACAGCTAATTGGCAGAGCCGGGATTTGAACCCATGACCTCTGACTCCAAAGCCCGGGCTCTGTCCCATTGAGCCACGCTGCTTCAATCGCATTTATTGAGTGCTTACTGTGTGCGGGGCACTGTACTAAGCGCTTGGGAAGTACAAGTCGGCAACAGAAGACTTGAGGAGAAGCAGCGTGGCTCAGTGGAAAGAGCCCGGGCTTTGGAGTCAGAGGTCATGGGTTCAAATCCCAGCTACACCAATTGTCAGCTGTGTGACTATGGGCGAGTCACGTAACTTCTCTGTGCCTCAGTTACCTCATCTGTAAAATGGGCATTAAGACTGTGAGCCCCCTGAGGGACAACCCGATCACCTTGTAACCTCCCCAGCGCTTAGAACAGTGCTTTGCACATAGTAAGCGCTTAATAAATGCCATTAAAAAAACAGTTAGCGACAATCCTTGCTCAACAACGGGCTCACAGTCTTTATTCATTCATTCATTCAATCGTATTTATTGAGCGCTTACTGTGTGCAGAGCACTGGACTAACCGCTTGGGAAGTACAAGCTGGCAACATATAGAGACAGTCCCTACCCAACGACGGGCTCACAGTCAATCAATCAATCAATCAATCGTATTCATTGAGCGCTTACTGTGTGCAGAGTACTGTTCTAAGCGCTTGGGAAGTCCAAGTCGGCAACACATAGAGACAGTCCCTACCCAACAGCGGGCTCACAGTCCTTAACAACCAGTATTATAATTACTAATACTACTACTAATAATTTAAAATCCCAATTCTCCTAACTCCCAGGCCTTGTAGGCCCTCAATAAATACCATTAATGCTGATGGTACCATTAAGTACCATTAATACCATTAATGCCAGACTGAGCCCCTTCCTTCCTCTCCCCCTCGTCCCCCTCTCCATCCCCCCCATCTTACCTCCTTCCCTTCCCCACAGCACCTGTATATATGGATATATGTTTGTACATATTTATTACTCTATTTATTTATTTTACTTGTACATATCTATTCTATTTATTTTATTTTGTTAGTATGTTTGGTTTTGTTCTCTGCCTCCCCTTTTAGACTGTGAGCCCACTGTTGGGTAGGGACTGTCTCTATATGTTGCCGACTTGGACTTCCCAAGCGCTTAGTACAGTGCTCTGCACTTAGTAAGAGCTCAATAAATACGATTGATGATGATGATGAGGAGGAGGAGGAGGAGGAGGAAGAGGAGGAGGAGGTGGGTGAGGGGAAGGAGGAGGAGGAAGAAGAGGGAGAGGAGAAAGAGAAAGGAATGAAAAAACGGGGCAAGGAACGATGAGAGCCATGTTTCCCCACTCTTCAGGAATCAATCAATCAATCAATCGTATTTATTGAGCGCTTACTGTGTGCAGAACACTGTACTAAGCGCTTGGGAAGTACAAGTTGGCAACATATAGAGACAGTCCCTACCCAACAGTGGGCTCATAGTCTAAAAGGGGGAGACAGAGAACATTCCTTCATTCTTTCCCCCCCTCTCAGCCCCAAGGTAATTATGTCCATAGTTGTCATTTATTTATTTCTGTTGTACATAACATGTATGTGTTCTATTGTACATATTTACATTTATTTCTATTGTACATCTTTACGCTTGTGCATATTTACGATTGTATTCGATGATGATGATGGCATTTAGTAAGGGCTTACTATGCGCAAAGCACTGTTCTAAGTGCTGGGGAGGTTACAAGGAGATCAGGTTGTCAATCAATTAATCAATCAATCGTATTTATTGAGCGCTTACTGTGGCAGAGCACTGTACTAAGCGCTTGGGAAGTCCAAGTTGGCAACATATAGAGCCCACTGTTGGGTAGGGACTGTCTCTATATGTTGCCAATTTGTACTTCCCAAGCGCTTAGTACAGTGCTCTGCACACAGTAAGCGCTCAATAAATACGATTGATGATGATGATATAGAGACGGTCCCTACCCAACAGTGGGCTCACAGTCTAGAAGGGGGAGACTATGGGAAGGTTGTCCCACGTGGGGCTCCCAGTCTTCATCCCCATTTTCCAGATGAGGGAACTGAGGCCCAGAGAAGTGAAGTGATTTGCCCAAAGTCACACAGCTGACAATTGGCGGAGCTGGGATTCGAACCCATGACCCCTGACTCCAAAGCCCGGGCTCTTTCCACTGAGCCACCCTGCTTCTCTTCTTCTTCTATTTATTTTGTTAATGATGTGCATTAACAACTCCGCTATTTACATTTATTTCTATTGTACATATTTACGCTTGTACATATTTACTATTCTATTTATTTTGTTAATGATGTGCATTAACAACTCCGCTAATCGTCAGCTGTGTGACTTTGGGCAAGAGAAGCAGCGTGGCTCAGTGGAAAGAGCCCGAGTTTTGGAGTCAGAGGTCATGGGTTCAAATCCCGGCTCTGCCAGTTGTCAGCTGTGTGACTTTGGGCAAGTCACTTCACTTCTCTGGGCCTCAGTTCCCTCATCTGTAAAATGGGGATTAAAACTGTGAGGCCCCTTGTGGGACAACCTGATCTCCTTGTAATCTCCCCAGCACTTAGAACAGTGCTTTGCACATAGTAAGTGCTTAATAAATGCCATTATTATTATTAAGTCACTTCACTTCTCTGTGCCTCAGTTACTTCATCTGTAAAATGGGGATGAAGACTGTGATCCCCCTGTGGGACAACCTGATCACCTTGTAACCTCCCCAGAGCTTAGAACAGTGCTTTGCACATAGTAAGCGCTTAATAAATGCCATTATTATTATTATTTGGCTTTAATTCCATTTGTTCTGATGACTTTGACACCCGTCTCCATGTTTTGTTTTGTTGTCTGTTTCCCCCTTCTTGACTGTGAGCCCGTTGTTGGGTAGGGACCATCTCTAGATGTTGCCAATCAGGTTGTCCCACGGGGGGCTCACAGTTTTAATCCCCATTTTCCCGTATATATGTATATATGTTTGTACGTATTTATTACTCTATTTATTCATTTATTTTATTTGTACTTATTTATTCTATTTATTTTATTTTGTTAATATGTTTGGTTTTGTTCTCTGTCTCCCCCTTCTAGACTGAGAGCCCACTGTTAGGTAGGGACCATCTCTAGATGTTGCCAACTTGGACTTCCCAAGCGCTTAGTACAATGCTCTGCACATAGTAAGCGCTCAATAAATATGATTGAATGAATGAATGAATGACTTGTACTTCCCAAGCGCTTAGTCCAGTGCTCTGCACACAATAAGCGCTCAATAAATGCGATTGAATACGATGGAGAAGCAGCGTGGCTCAGTGGAAAAGAGCCCGGGCTTTGGAGTCAGAGGTCATGGGTTCAAATCCCGGCTCCACCAATTGTCAGCTGTGTGACTTTGGGCAAGTCACTTCACTTCTCTGGGCCTCAGTTACCCCATCTGTAAGATGGGGATGAAGACTGTGAGCCCCACGTGGGACAATCTGATTACCTTGTAACCTCCCCAGCGCTTTGCACATAGTAAGTGCTTAATAAATGTCATTATTATTATTATTATATTATTATTATTATTATTATTATTATTATTATTATTTGCCCTCCCTCGAGATTCAGTCAGGTTGTCGCCCGCTTCACTGGAAACACACCTGAGGGAGACTACTAGCAGAAAATAGAAAGCATGTCAAACTGGAAGTTGTCCTCAGCGGAAGAAGGCCAAAGTACTTACTGTGTGGCAGGGACTGTACTAAGCGCTGGGGTAGATGCGAGCTCATCGGGTCGGACATAGTCCCTGTCCCACGTGGGGCTCACAGTCTTCACCCCCATGTTCCAGATGAAGTAACTGAGGCCCAGAGAAGTGAAGTGATGCGTGGCAGGGCTGGGATTAGGATCCAGTTTATGCGCACGTATTTTACATTACTCTGTGTTCAGCATTCTTTCCAAATGGGTGAATGAAAGGGTCTTTAGTAATGAAGAAGCAGAGGGGCTTAGAGGGTAGCACACGGGCCTGGGACTCCCCACAGCACCTGTATATATGTATATATGTTTGTACATATTTATTACTCTATTTATTTTACTTATACATATCTATTCTATTTATTTCATTTTGTTAGTACGTTTGGTTTTGTTCTCTGTCTCCCCCTTTTAGACTGTGAGCCCACTGTTGGGTAGGGACTGTCTCTATATGTTGCCACCTTGTACTTCCCAAGCGCTTAGTACAGTGCTCTGCACACAGTAAGCGCTCAATAAATACGATTGATTGATTGATTATTGAATGCATGAATATTAATTTCTGTCTCCCCCTCTAGACTGCAAGCTGACCGTGGGCAGGGAAGATGTCTGTTTATTGTTCTATTGGACTTTCCAAGAGCTTTATACAGTGCTCTGCACACAGTGAGCGCTCAATAAATACGATTGACTGCCCGATTGGAGCCCCTCAACCACCTCTGGCCCCAGGGGAAGGGACCTCTTCTTACCCTCCGCTTCTCCTACACGTCCTTCAGGCAGAAATCATTGGTCACCGCCCTCACTGTCGAAGGATGATCAGAAGACTAACGCACGTTTCATTTCTTTCCGTAGTTTTTATGAACGCGGCGATCCCGATTGCAGCTGTCCTTGCGGTAAGCAGCACTTTTTTGACTGTTTTTTAATGGTATTTAATGTTAATAGTCATTACTACTATTGATACGATGTTATTTATTAAGCACTTACTAGGTGCCAGGCCCTGTACTGAGCACTGGGATGGATGCAAGCAAACCGGGTCGGACATGGTCCCTGTCCCACGGGGGGCTCACAGCCTCCATCCCCATTGACAGATGAGGTCATCATCATCATCAGTCATCATCATCATCATCATCCATCGTATTTATTGAGCGCTTACTATGTGCAAAGCACGGTACTAAGCGCTTGGGAAGTACAAATTGGCAACGTATAGAGACAGTCCCTACCCAACAGTGGGCTCACAGTCTAAAAGGGGGAGACAGAGAACAAAACCAAACATACTAACAAAATAAAATAAATAGAATAGCTATGTACAAATAAAATAAATAAACAGAGTAATAAATATGTACAAACATATATACATATATACAATCAATCGTATTTATTGAGTGCTTACTGTGTGCAGAGCACTGTACTAAGCGCTTGGGAAGTACAAGTTGGCAACATATAGAGGCAGGTCACTGAGGCATGGAGAAGTGAAGTGAGTTGCCCAAGGTCGAACAGCAGACAGGTGGTGGAGCGGGGATTAGAATCCATGACCTTGTAATTTCCAGGCCCGGCTCTAGCCACTATACCATGCAAGCTCTTGCTGTGTGCCAGGCACTGTAATAATAATAATAATAATAATAATGATAATAATAATAATAATAATAATAATAATAATAGTATTTGTTAAGCATTTACTATAAAATAAATAAATATATCATGGCATTTGTTCAGTGCTTACTATCATCAATCATCAATCGTATTTATTGAGCGCTTACTATGTGTAGAGCACTGTATTAAGCGCTTGGGAAGCACAAATTGGCAACATATAGAGACAGTCCCTACTCAACAGTGGGCTCACGGTCTAAAAGGGGGAGACAGAGAACAAAACCAAACATACTAACAAAATAAAATAAATAGAATAGATATGTACAAATAAAATAAATAAATAATACAAAGCACTGTTCTAAGCGCTGTGGGGGGATACAAGGTGATCAGGCTGTCCCATATAGGGCTCACAGTCTTCATCCCCATTTTACAGATGAGGTCACTGAGGCCCAGAGAAGTGAAGTGACTTCCCCAAAGTCACCCAGCTGACAGTTGGTGGAGTTGGGATTTGAACCCATGACCTCTGACTCCAAAGCCAGAGTAATAAATAAATAAATAGAGTAATAAAACCATACAAACATATATCCATATATCCAGGTGCTGTGGGGAGGGGAAGGAGGTAAGGCGGGGGGGGGGGGGGGGGGGGAGGGGGAGGAGGGGAAGAGGAAGGAGGGGGCTCAATCAATCAATCATAATTTATTGAGCGCTTACTGTGTGCAGAGCACTGTACTAAGCGCTTAGTACTAAGGGCTCAGTGTGGGAAGGCCTCCTGGAGGAGGTGAGCTCTCAGTAGGGCTTTGAAGGGAGGAAGAATCCTCCCTCTCACCTGGAACACTGTCCCCCTTAAGGGAAGCAGCATGGTTTAGTGGGTAGAACCTGGGCTTGGGAGTCAGAGGACCTGGGTTCTAATCCCGGCCCCGCCACATGTCTGCTGTGTGACCTCGGGCCATCCACTTCGCTTCTCTGTGCCTCAGTTGCCTCATCTGTAAAATGGGGATGAAGACTGTGAGCCCCACGCGGCACAACCTGATGAACTTGTATTTACCCTAGTGCTAAGAACAGTGCTTGGCACCTAGTAAGCGCTTAACCAATACTATTATTATTATTATTTTTCAGAGAGAGAGAGAGAGATATCCTCCCTCTTGCCTTGATCACCTTCCCTCTTTAGAGAGAGAGAGAGAGGCAGACAAATAGTGGAGCGGGAATTAGAACCCACGACCCCGAATTAGAATTAGTGGAAAGAGCACAGGCTTGGGAGTCAGAGGTCGTGGGTTCTAATCCTGGCTCCACCACTTATCAGCTGTGTGACTTCGGGCAAATCCCTTAGCTCCTCAGGGCCTCAGTTACCTCATCTGTATAATGGAGATTAAGACTGTGAGCCCCATGCGGCACAACCTGATGAACTTGTATTTACCCTAGTGCTAAGAACAGTGCTTGGCACATAGTAAGCGCTTAACAAATACTATTATTATTATTATTTTTCAGAGGGAGAGAGAGAAATATCCTCCCTCTTGCCTTGATCACCTTCCCTCTTTAGAGAGAGAGAGAGAGAGAGAGAGAGAGAGAGGCAGACAAACAGTGGAGCCGGAATTAGAACCCATGACCCTGAATTAGAGGAAAGAGCCCGGGCTTGGGAGTCAGAGGTCGTGGGTTCTAATCCCGGCTCCACCACTTATCAGCTGTGTGACTTTGGGCAAGTCACTTCACGTCTCAGGGCCTCAGTTACCTCATCTGTAAAATGGAGATTAAGACTGTGAGCCCCAGGTGGGACAACCTGATTATAATAATGGCATTTATTAAGCACTTACTATGTGCAAAGCACTGTTCAAACTGCTGGGGTGGGTGCAAGGTGATCACATTGTCCCGCGCAAGGCTCACAGTCATTCCCCATTTTACAGATTAGGTAACTGAGGCCCAGAGAAGTGAAGTGACTTGCCCAAAGTCACACAGCTGACAAATGGCAGAGCTGGGATTTGAACCCATGACCTCTGACTCCAAAGCCCGGGCTCTTTCCACTGAGCCATGCTGCTTCTCTAATTACCTTGTATCTCCCCCAGCACTTAGACCAGTGCTTGTTCTAAGCTCGTTCATCTATTCAGTTGTATCATCATCATCATCATCATCATCATCATCATCAATCGTATTTATTGAGTGCTTACTATGTGCAGAGAACTGTACTAAGCGCTTGGGAAGTATAAATTGGCAACATATAGAGACGGTCCCTACCCAACAGTGGGCTCACAGTCTAAAAGGGGGAGACAGAGAACAAAACCAAACATACTAACAAAATAAAATAAATAGAATAGACATGTACAAGTAAAATAAATAAATAGAGTAATAACTATGTACAAACATATATACATATATACAGGTGCTGCGGGGAAGGGAAGGAGGTAAGATGGAGGGGATGGAGAGGGGGACGAGGGGGAGAGGAAGGAAGGGGCTGAGTCTGGGAAGGCCTCCTGGAGGAGGTGAGCTCTCAGTAGGGCCTTGAAGGGAGGAAGAGAGCTAGCTTGGCGGATGGGCAGAGGGAGCAGGGCATTCCGGGCCCCGGGGATGACGTGGGCTGGGGGTCGATGGCGGGACAGGCGAGAGCGAGGTACGGTGAGGAGATCAGTGGCGGAGGAGCGGAGGGTGCGGGCTGGGCTGGAGAAGGACAGAAGGGAGGGGAGGGAGGAGGGGGTGAGGTGATGGATGGGCAGCCTGGAAGCCCAGGGTGAGGAGTTTCTGCCTGAAGCGCAGATTGATTGGTAGCCACTGGAGATTTTTGAGGAGGGGAGTAACATGCCCAGAGCGTTTCTGGACAAAGACAATCCGGGCAGCGGCATGAAGTATGGATTGAAGTGGAGAGAGACACGAGGATGGGAGATCAGAGAGAAGGCTGATGCAGTAGTTCAGACGGGATAGGATGAGAGCTTGAATGAGCAGGGGAGCGGTTTGGATGGAGAGGAAAGGGCGGATCTTGGCAATGTTGTGGAGCTGAGACCGGCAGGTTTTGGTGATGGCTTGGATGTGAGGGGTGAACGAGAGAGCGGAGTCGAGGATGACACCGAGGTTGCGGGCTTGGGAGACGGGAAGGATGGTAGTGCCGTCAACAGAGATGGGAAAGTCAGGGAGAGGACAAGGTTTGGGAGGGAAGACAAGGAGCTCAGTCTTCGACATGTTGAGCTTTAGGTGGCGGGCGGACATCCAGATGGAGATGTCCTGAAGGCAGGAGGAGATGCGAGCCTGGAGGGAGGGGGAGAGAGCAGGGGCAGAGATGGAGATCTGGGTGTCATCGGCGTAGAGGTGATAGTTGAAGCCGTGGGAGCGAATGAGGTCACCAGTTGTACTTATTGAGCGCTTACCGTGTGCAGAGCACTGTACTAAGTGCTTGGGAGAGGACAATCCAACAATAAACAGACACATTCCTTGCCGACAGCGAGCTTCCAGTCTAGAGGGAAGGAGTTCCTTATGGGCTGGGAACGTGGTCTACCAACTTGGTGGTATTGTCCTCTCCCAAGCGCTTAGTCCAGTGCTCTGCACGCAGTTAAATGCTCAATAGATAGGATCGAAGGATCGATGGATTGACTGATCGATGGGGCCTCATCTCGTTGTTCCTCGGCAGACATTTGTGACTTACGCGTATGTGGAGGGTCCGTTGAAGCCGGCCCAGGCCTTCGCGTCCCTGTCCCTCTTCCACATCCTGGTCACGCCGCTCTTCCTGCTCTCCACCGTCGTCAGGTTTGCCGTCAAAGCCATCATCAGGTAAGGCCCTGCTGGATTTTAATCACTTATGACCATTATTATTATTATATCTGTGATTTATTTCTCTATCTGTCATTTTACCCCCCTCCACTTCCTCCCCCTCTCCATCCCCCTGCCTTACCTCATTCCCTTCCGCACAGCACCTGTATATATGTATATATGTTTGTACGGATTTATTACTCTATTTATTTATTTATTTTCCTTGTACATATCTATTCTATTTATTTTATTCTGTTAATATGTTTTGTTTTGTTCTCTGTCTCCCCCTTCTAGACTGTGAGCCCACTGCTGGGTAGGGACCGTCCCTATAGGTTGCCAACTTGTACTTCTCAAGCGCTTAGTACAGTGCTCTGCACACAGTAAGCACTCAATAAATACGACTAATGAATGAATGAATGAATGAATTTTAGAGGAGCAGCATGGCCTAGTGAATAGAGCTCGGGCCTAGGAGCCATGGGTTCTAATTCCGCCTCCGCCACGTGTCTGTTGTTTGATCTTGAGAAGCAACGTGGAAGCAGTGTGGCCTAATAGGTAGCACACGGCCTGGGAATCAGAAGGACTGGCTACTAATCCCTGCTCTTCCGTTTGGCTGCTGTGTGACTTGGGGCAAGTCACTTCACTTCTCTGGGCCTCAGTTCCCTCAACCGTAAAATGAGGATGAAGACTGGGAGCCCTCTATGAGACAGGGACTGTGTACAGCCCAATCACCTCGTTCGTACCCCAGCGCTTAGTACAGTGTCTGGCACAATTGTTGTCAAATGCAGTCGAGTCGTTTACATTCATTCATTCAATCGTATTTATTGAGCGCTTCCTGTGTGCAGAGCACTGTACTAAGCGCTTGGGAAGTACAAGTTGGCAACACATAGAGACGGTCCCTACTCAACAGTGGGCTCACAGTCTAGAAGGGGGAGACAGAGAACAAAACAAAACATATTAACAAAATAAAATAAGTAGAATAAATATGTACAAGGAAAATAAATAAATAAATAGAGTAATAAATACGTACAAACATATATACATATGTACAGGTGCTGTGGAGAAGGGAAGGAGGGCTCATACGACTCCAAGGACATATTTTTTCCAGAACATCTTATCTAAATAATAATAGTATTAAGTGCTTACTTTGTGTTGGGCACTGTACAAATGCCGGGCACTGTACTAAGCGTAGGAGAATAATAACTGAGGTATTTACTTTGTGCTTACTGTGTGCCAGACACCGTACTAAGCGTTGAGGTAGATACAAATTTATCAGGTCAGATACAGTCATATGGCTTTAATTCTGTATAAATATGTATATATGGTTGTACATATTTATTACTCTATTTATTTTATTTGTACATATTTATTCTATTTATTTCATTTTGTTAATATGTTTAATATGTTTTGTTCTCTGTCTCCCCCTTCTAATAATAACAATAATAATAATGATGATGGCATTTCTTAAGCGCTTACTATGTGCAAAGCACTGTTCTAAGCTGCTGGGGAGGTTACAAGGTGATCAGGTTGTCCCACGGGGGGCTCACAGTCTTAATCCCCATTTTCCACATGAGGTAACTGAGGCACAGAGAAGTTAAGTGACTTGCCCAAAGTCACACAGCTGACAATTGGCAGATGTGGGATTTGAACCCATGACCTCTGTCTCCAGAGACCGGGCTCTTTCCACTGAGCCATGCTGACTTCTAGACTGTGAGCCCACTGTTGTGTAGGGACTGTCTCTATATGTTGCCAACTTGTACTTCCCAAGCGCTTAGTACAGTGCTCTGCACACAGTAAGCGCTCTATAAATACAATTGAATGAATGAATGAATGAATACAGTCCCTGTCCCACGTGGGGCTCACAGTCTCAATCCCCATTTTATAGGTGAGGGAACTGAGGCCCAGAGAATAATAATAATAATAATGATATTTGTTAAGTGCTTACTATGTGCCAAGCACTGTTCTAAGTGCTGGAGTAACTACAAGGTGATCAGGTTGTCCCACATGGGGCTCACAGTCTTAATCCCCATTTTAATAATAATAATAATAACAATAATAATAATGGCATTTATTAAGGGCCTACTATGCACAAAGCACTATTCTAAGCGCTGGAGCGGTTACAAGGTGATCAGGTTGTCCCACGGGGGGCTCACAGTCTTCATCCCCATTTTACAGATGAGGGAACTGAGGCCCAGAGAAGTGAAGTGACTTACCCAAAGTCACACAACTAAGTGGCAGAGCCAGGATTAGAACCCATGACCTCTGATTCCCAAGCCTGGGTTCTTGCCACTGAGTCACGCTGCTACTGGTAGGAGGGAGTTGGGGCGATAACTGGAGGGAGCCGTGGGGTCAAGAGAGGATTATTTTAGGATAGGGGAGCCGTGGGCATTAATTCATTCATTCAATCGTATTTATTCCTTCAATCGTATTTATTGAGCACTTACTGTGTGCAGAGCACTGTACTAAGCGCTTGGGAAGTACAAGTCGGGCACGTTTGCTAGCAGTGGGGAAGAAACCTTTGGAAAATGAACATTTGAAGACGACAGTTAAGCAGGGAAGAAGGACGGGGGAGCGTGTTTTAAAAAGGTTTGAAAGGTTGGGTGAGGGGTGAGAAGTAATTCAGTCGTATTTATTGAGCACTTACTGTGTGCAAAGCACTGTACTGAGCGCTTGGGAGAGTACGACATAATGACAAACAGGAGCAAGCTCATAGTCTAGAGGGCTTACTGCAGGGACTAGAGGGAGAGGCGAAGAGGGTGGAGGAGGAGGAGGAAGGGAAGATTTTAGGGAGATCATGTTCATTCATTCAATCAATCGTATTTATTGAGCGCTTACTGTGTGTAGAGCACTGTACTAAGCGCTTGGGAAGTACAAATTGGCAACATATAGAGGCGGTCCCTACCCAACCACGGGCTCACAGTCGAGAAGGGGGAGACAGACAACAGAACAAAACATGTAGACAGGTGAAAACACGTAGACAGGTGTTCTTCCTAAAAATGAAGTGTCTTCAAACGACACTTTCTGTGGGGGAAATTAGAGTCTACAAAAGATTCATTCAATCGCATTTATTGAGCGCTTACTGTGTGCAGAGCACTGTACTAAGCGCTTGGGAGGTCCAAGTCAGCAACGTATAGAGACTGTCCCCACCCAACAACGGGCTCACAGTCTAGAAGGGGGAGACGGATGACAAAACAAAACATGTCTGATGGTTTCAATTTTGTTGATGAAGTCGATAGGTCATTAGAGGAAAGAGATGGTGGGTGGGAGAGGAGGGGAAAACAGGATGTTTGAGGAGGGAGTTAAATATCTGGAACAGCTGGTGGGGGCATTGGGCACCTGTATATATGTATATATGTTTGTATGCATTTACTACTCTATTTATTTATTTTGCTTGTACATATCTATTCTATTTATTTTATTTTGTTAATATATTTTGTTTTGTTCTCTGTCTCCCCCTCCTAGACTGTGAGCCCGCTGTTGGGTAGGGACCGTCTCTATATGTTGCCAACTTGTACTTCCCAAGTGCTTAGTACAGTGCTCTGCACACAGTAAGTGCTCAATAAATACGATTGATTGATTGATTATAGAGAAACAGTGTGGCTCAGTGGAAAGAGCCCGGGCTTGGGACTCAGAGGTCATGGGTTCTAATCCAGCTCTGCCACTTGTCAGCTGGGGGACTTTGGGCAAGTCACTTAATAATGATAATAATAATAATAATAATAATAATAATGGTATTTGTTAAGTGCTTACTACATGCAAAGCACTGTTCTAAGTGCTGGGGAGGTTACAAGGTGATCGGGTTGTCCCATGGGGGGTTCACAGTTTTAATTCCCGTTTTACAGATGAGGTAGCTGAGGCACAGAGAAGTTAAGTGACTTGCCCAAAGTCACACAGGTGACAATTGGTGGAGCCGGGATTTGAACCCATGACCTCTGACTCCAAAGCCCATGCTCTTTCCACTGAGCCATGCTGCTTCTCAATTTATTAAGCGCTTACTATGTGCAGAGCACTGTTCTAAGCGCTGGGGAGGTTACTAGGTGATCAGGTTGTCCCACAGGGGGCTCACAATCTTAATCTCCATTTTACAGATGAGGTCACTGAGGCACAGAGAAGTTAGGTGGCTTTCATTCATTCATTCAGTCGTATTTATTGAGCACTTACTGTGTGCAGAGCACTGCACCAAGCGATTGGGAAGCACAAGTTGGCAACACATAGAAACGGTCCCCACCCAACAATGGGCTCACAGTCTAGAAGGGGAAGACGGACAATAAAACAAAACACGTGGGCAGGTGTCGAGTTATCAGAATAAAGAAAAATAAAGCCGGATGCATATCATTAACAAAATAAATAGAATAGTAAATATGTACAAGTAAAATAAATATAGTAATAAATCTGTACAAATATATACAAATTCTGTGGGGAGGGGAAGGAGGTAGGGCGAGGGGGATGGGGAGGAGGAAAGGAAAAAGGGGGCTCAGTCTGAGAAGGCCTCCTGGAGGAGGTGAGCTCTCAGTAGGACTTGCCTGAGGTCACACAGCTGATAATTGGCAGAGCTGGGATTTGAACCCATGACCTCTGACTCCAAAGCCACTGAGCCACGGTGATGTCGTGAAGGGAGGATTTGATGAGGAACTGAACATGTGTGTCAAATGAGAGAGATAGGTCGTGGATGATGTCAAAGTTACAGGCTGGTGCTGCCGACTTGTACTTCCCAAGCGCTTAGTACAGTGCTCTGCACACAGTAAGTGCTCAATAAATATGATTTACTGATGGATAGGGAGGATGGTGATGTTGTCAACCGTGATGGGGAAAATCAGTGAGAGGACAGGGTTTGGGTGGGGAGATGAGGTGTTCTGTTTTGAACCTGTTAAGTTTGAGGTGATGGCGGGACACCCAAGTCGAGATGCCCTAAAGGATGGAGGGAAATGAGAAACTGCAGAAAAGGAAAGAGGTCAGCTCTGGAGATTTCGATTTGGGAATCATCTGCATGGAGATGGTAGTTGAAGCCTTAGGAGTGAATGAGTTCTCCGAGGGAATGGGTGTCGATGGAGAATAGAAGGGGAACCAGAACTGAGCCTTGAGGGACTCCCGCAGTTAGAGGATGGGAGGAAGAGGAGCCCAAAAAAGGGAGTGAGAAGGAGCAGCCAGACAGTCAGGAGGAGAACCAGGAGTGGACAGTGTCAGTGAAGCCACATTTGGATGCTTCCAGAAGGAGGTGGTCCACGGCACTGAAGATAGCCGAGAGGTCAAGGAGGAATAGGACAGAGTAGAGGCCGTGGGATTTGGCAAGAAGGTCACTGGTGACCTTAGAAGAGGGTAATAATAATAATAATGATGGTATTTGTTAAGCGCTTACTATGTGCAAAGCAATCAATCAATCGTATTTATTGAACACTTACTTTGTGCAGAGCACTGTACTAAGCACTTGGGAAGTCCAAGTTGGCAACATATAGAGACAGTCCCTACCCAACAGTGGGCTCACAGTCTAAAAGCACTGTTCTAAGCGCTGGGGAGGTTACAAGGTGATCAGGTTGTCCCACAGGGGGCTCACAGTTTTAATCCCCATTTTACAGATGAGGGAACTGGGGCACAAAGAAGTGAAGTGACTTGCCCAAAGTCACCCAGCTGACAGCTGGCGGAGCCGGGATTTGAACCCATGACCTCTGACTCCAGAGCCCGGGCTCTTTCCACTGAGCCACGCTGCTTCTCCTAAGGTAGTTTCCTGGGAGCGAAGGTGGGGAAGCCAGATGGCAGGGAGTGGAGGAGAGACCTGGAGAAGAAGATGTGGAAGCAGAGGGTGTAAACACCTCGCTCAAGTTTGGAAAGGAATGGTAGGAGAGAGGGAGATGGGGCAATAATTAATAATAATAATAATTTTGGTATTTATTAAGCGCTTTCTATGTGCAAAGCACTGTTCTAAGCGCTGGGGAGGTTACAAGGTGATCAGGTTGTCTCCCAGGGGGCTCACAGTTTTAATCCCCATTTTACAGATGAGGGAAGTGAGGCACAAAGAAGCGAAGGGACTTGCCCAAAGTCACACAGCTGATAGCTGGCGGAGCCGGGATTTGAACCCATGACCTCTGACTCCAGAGCCCGGGCTCTTTCCACTGAGCCACGCTGCTTCTCCTAAGGTAGTTTCCGGGGAGCGAAGGTGGGGAAGCCAGATGGCAGGGAGTGGAGGAGAGAACTGGAGAAGAAGATGTGGAAGCAGAGGGTGTAAACACCTCGTTCAAGTTTGGAAAGGAATGGTAGGAGAGAGGGAGATGGGGCAATAATTAATAATAATAATAATTTTGGTATTTGTTAAGCGCTTACTATGTGCAAAGCACTGTTCAAAGCTCTGGGGAGGATACAAGGTGATCAGGTTGTCCCACGTGGGGCTCACAATCTTAATCCCCATTTTCCAGGTGAGGTCACCGAGGCCCAGAGAAGTGAAGTGACTTGCCCAAAGTCACCCAGCTGACAAGCGGAGGAGCCGGGATTTGAACCCATGGCCTCTGACTCCCAAGCCCGGGCTCTTTCCACGGAGCCACGCTGCTTCTCTAATAATTGGATAATTGGAAGGAGCTGTGGAAGACAAGGGAGAGCTTTTTTTTTTAGGGTAGGGGAGACATGAGCGTGTCTGAGAGTGGTCGAGGAGAAGCCATTGGACAGCGAAGGGTCGAAGAGGACAGTCAAGGAGGGAAGAAGGAAGTGAGCGAGTGCTTTGATAATATGCAAAGGTTTTGGATCAGAGGTGCAGGTGGAAGGGGTAGATCTTAGGATGGCTTGGAGGTGGCAAGAAGGGGTGTTTACTGTGAGCCCCTTCTAGACTGCGAGCCCGCTGTTGCGTAGGGACCGTCTCTAGCTGTTGCCAATTTGTACTTCCCAAGCGCTTAGTCCAGTGCTCTGCACACAGTAAGCGCTCAATAAATACGATTGATTGATTGATTGATATGAAGGTACGGGGGGGTGTTGGATACGATTACAAGTGTGAGCCAATGGGGGACAGGGACTGTATCCAACCTGATTAACTGGAATCTACCCCAGCGCTTCGAACAGTGCTCGGCGCATAACAGATGCTTAACAAACACCATTATTATTACTATTATTATTATTATAGGAAGGACATATAGCCCAAAGCCCACTGTTGGGTAGGGACTGTCTCTATGTATTGCCAATTTGTACTTCCCAAGCGCTTAGTCCAGTGCTCTGCACATAGTAAGCGCTCAATAAATACGATTGATTGATTGATTGACGTAACAGATGCTTAATACCATTATTATTATTATTATTATTATTATATGAAGGACGAGGGAGTTCCAGGATGGAAGGAGGATGATGGTGATGATGGTATTTGTTAAGCGCTTACTATGTGCCAAGCACTGTTCTAAGCACTGGGGGCGGGGGGGGGGGGGATACAAGGTGAGCAGGTTGTCCCACGTGGGGCTCACAGTCTTAATCCCCATTTTGCAGATGAGGGAACTGAGGCCCAGAGAAGTGAAGTGACTTGCCCGAAGTCACACAGCTGACAATAATAATAGTCATAACGATGGCATTTATGAAGCACTTACGATGTGCAAAGCACTGTTCTAAGCGCTGGGAAGGTTACAAGGTGATCGGGTTGTCCCACGGGGGGCTCACAGTCTTCATCCCCATTTTACAGATGAGGGAACTGAGGCCCAGAGAAGTGAAGTGACTTGCCCAAAGTCACACAGCTGACAATAATAATAGTCATAATGATGGCATTTATGAAGCGCTTACGATGTGCAAAGCACTGTTCTAAGCGCTGGGAAGGTTACAAGGTGATCGGGTTGTCCCACGGGGGGCTCACAGTCTTCATCCCCATTTTACAGATGAGGGAACTGAGGCCCAGAGAAGTGAAGTGACTTGCCCAAAGTCACACAGCTGACAATAATAATAGTCATAATGATGGCATTTATGAAGCGCTTACGATGTGCAAAGCATTGTTCTAAGCACAGGGGAGGTGACAAGGTGATTAGATTGTCCCACGGGGGGGCTCACAGTCTTCATCCCCATTTGACAGATGAGAGGACTGAGGCCCAGAGAAGTTAAGTGACTTGCCCAAAGTCACACAGCTGACAATAATTATAGTCATAACGATGACATTTATGAAGCGCTTACGATGTGCAAAGCACTGTTCTAAGTGCTGGGAAGGTTACAAGGTGATCGGGTTGTCCCACGGGGGGCTCACAGTCTTCATCCCCATTTTACAGATGAGGGAACTGAGGCACAGAGGAGTTAAGGGACTTGACCAAAGTCACACAGATGACAAGTGGCGGAGGCAGGATTAGAACTCATGACCTCTGACTCCCAAGCCTGGGTTCTTGCCACTGATCCACGCCTGTGTGGGCAAGGCGTCGGCAGTGAGCCCCAAGAGATTATTCATTCATTCATTCATTCATTTGTATTTATTAAGCGCTTTCTATGTGCAAAGCACTGTACTAAACGCTTGGGAGAGTATAATACAACAATAAACAGACATGTTCCCTGCCCCCAACAAGTAGACTGGCAACCCAGGAGTTTGGAGGGAGAGAAAAGAGCAGATTCTACAGATGCTGTAAGGTCGAAAATCGACAGGATTTGGAAAGACTGAATGTCAGAGATAAGTGGAAGATAATGCCCAGGTTACGGGTTTAGCTGCTCTGGACCTCAGTTTCCTCATCTGGAAAATGGGGATGAAGACTGTGAGCCCCCCTTGGGACAATCTAATCACCTTGTAACCTCCCCAGTGCTTAGAACAGTGCTTTGCACATAGTAAGCGCTTAATAAATGCCATTATTATTATTATTATTGTTATTATTATTATGGGTTCTAATCCTGGCTCCGCCACTTGTCAGCTGTGTGATTTTGGGCATGTCACTTCCCTGCTCTGGACCTCAGTTCCCTCATCTGGAAAATGGGGATGAAGACTGTGAGCCCCCCGTGGGACAATCTAATCACCTTGTAACCTCCCCAGTGCTTAGAACAGTGCTTTGCACTTAGTAAGTGCTTAATAAATGTTATTATTATTATTATTATTATTATTATTATTAGTTCTAATCCTGGCTCCGCCACTTGTCAGCTGGGTGACTTGGGGCAAGGCACTTCACTGCTCTGGACCTCAGTTCCCTCATCTGGAAAATGGGGATGAAGACTGTGAGCCCCACCTGGGACAACCTAATAACCTTATATTTAGAGAAGCAGTGTGGATCAGTGGCGAGAGCTCGGGCCTCGGTGTCATCATCATCATCAATCGTATTTATTGAGCGCTTACTGTGTGCAGAGCACTGTACTAAGCGCTTGGGAAGTACAAGTCGGCAACATATAGAGGCAGTCCCTACCCAACAGTGGGCTCACAGTCTAGTAGGGGGAGACAGAGAACAAAACCAAACATACTAACAAAATAAAATAAATAGAATAGATATGTACAAGTAGAGTCAGTAGAGTCAGAAGGTCAGGGGTTCTAATCCCGGCTCCACCACTTGTCAGTTGTGTGACTTTGGGCAAGTCACTTCACTTCTCTGGGCCTCAGTTTCCTCATCTGGACAACCTGATTAGCTTGTATCTACCTCAGCACTTAGAACAGTGCTTGGCACCTAGTAAATGCTTAACAAATACCATTATTATTATTATCTTCCCCACTGCCCTTATTCTCTGCTCCTCCTCCCCTCCCCATCACCCCCACTCCCTCCTTCTGCCCAACCCCCTTCCCCTCCCCATAGCTCTTGTGTCTATTTGTACATATTTATTACTCTATTAATTTTATTGATCACATGTATACAGCTATAATTCTATTTAATAATAATAATGACATTTATTAAGCACTTACTATGTGCAAAGCACTGTTCTAAGCGCTGGGGAGGCTACACGGTGATCAGGTTGTTCCACGGGGGGCTCACAGTCTTCATCCCCATTTTTCAGATGAGGTAACTGAGGCACAGAGAACGGAAGTGACTTGCCCAAAGTCATACAGCTAATATTGACACTTATCTACTTGTTCTGTTTTGCTGTCTGTCTCCCCCTACTAGACTGTGAGCCCACTGTTGGGTAGGGACTGTCTCTATATGTTGCCAACTTGGACTTCCCAAGTGCTTAGTGCAGTGCTCTGCACATAGTAAGAGCTCAATAAATACGATTGAATGAATGAATGAATGTGAGCCTGTTTTTTGGGTAGGGACCGTCTCTATATGTTGCCAAATTCTACTTCCCAAGTGCTTAGTACAGTGCTCTGCACACAGTAAGTGCTCAATAAATACGATTGAATGAATGAATGAATCAATCAATCGTATTTATTGAGCACTTACTGTGTGCAGAGCACTGTACTAAATGCTTGGGAATTACAAGCTGGCAACATATAGAGACAGTCCCTACCCAACAGGGGTTTCACAGTCTAGAAGGGGGAGACAGAGAACAAAACCAAACATACTAACAAAATAAAATAAATAGAATAGATAGGTACAAGTAAAATAAATAAATAAATGAATAGAGTAATAAATATGTACAAACATATGTACACATATACAGGTGCTGTGGGGAAGGGAAGGAGGTAAGATGGGGGGGAAGGAGAGGGGAATGAATGAATGTGAGCCTGTTTTTGGGTAGGGACCATCTCTATATGTTGCCAAATTCTACTTTCCAAGCACTTAGTCCAGTGCTCTGCATCCGTAAGCGCTCAATAAATACGATTGAATGAATGAATGATTGAATGTGAGCCTGTTTTTGGGTAGGGACCGTCTCTATATGGTGCCAAATTCTACTTTCCAAGCGCTTAGTCCAGTGCTCTGCATCCCGTAAGCGCTCAGTAAACACGATTGAATGAATGAATGCTTAGAATAGTGCTTGGCACAGAGTAAGTGCTCAACAAATACCGTAATTATTATTATAATGGGAGTGAATTAGGAAATGGAAGTATTATTGTCAGGCAATGGAGCGGGTTGAATTGAAGCAGGTCAGAATGAATTTAAGGTGGACAAGGTCAGAGGGACGTCTGGATTTCCTCCAAGAGGGGTCCACAGCTCGGACATGGGAGCGGAGGAAGCGGAGGTGATTCGGGGTTGCCAGTAAGTAGTAGGAGGCCATTCATTCATCCATTCATTCATTCAATCATATTTATTGAGCGCTTACTGTGTGCAGAGCACTGTACTAAGCGCTTGGGAAGTACAAGTTGGCAACATATAGAGAGACGGTCCCTACCCAACAGTGGGCTCACAGAGGAAGGACAGAGGAAGGCCAGAGGAGGGACAGGGGAGTGAGGGAGTTCAGTTCATTCATTCATTCAATCGTATTTATTGAGCGCTTACTGCGTGCAGAGCACTGTACTAAACGCTTGGGAAGTTCAAGTTGGCAACATATAGAGACGGTCCCTACCCAACAGTGGGCTCACAGTCTAGTTCAGTGGAGATGGTAGTGTTGAAGTTCTAGACTGCGAGCCTGTTGTTGGGTAGGGGCCGTCTTTATAAATTGCCAACTTGTACTTCCCCAAGCGCTTAGTCCAGTGCTCTGCACACAGTAAGCGCTCAATAAATACGATTGAATGAATGAATGAAGGGGTCGATCTGTGCATCTGGAGAAGCATCTTGGTATAGTGGTTAGAGCCCGGCCCGGAAATCAGAAGGTCATGGGTTCTAATCCCGCCTCCGCCACCTGTCTGCTGTGTGAACTTGGGCCCCCTCCCCATCCCCTCGCCTTACCTCCTTCCCCTCCCCACAGCACCTGTATATATGTTTGTATGTATTTATTACTCTATTCATTTTATTTGTACATATCTATTCTATTTATTTTATTTTGTTAATATGTTTTGCTTTGTCGTCCGTCTCCCCCTTCTAGACTGTAAGCCCACGGTTGGGTAGGGACCGTCTCTATATGTTGCCAACTTGGACTTCCCAAGCGCTTAGTCCAGTGCTCTGCACACAGTCAGCGCTCAATAAATACGTTTGAATGAATGAATGAATGAATGAAGTCACTTCAATCAATCAATCAATCATATTTATTGAGCGCTTACTGTGTGCAGAGCACTGGACTAAGCGCTTGGGAAGTCCAAGTTGGCAACATATAGAGACGGTCCCTACCCGACAGTGGGCTCACAGTCTCAGGGCCTCAGTTACCTCATCTAGAAAATGGGGATCAAGACCGCGAGCCCCACATGGGACAACGGACTGTATCCAATCCGATTTACTGGTAACTGCTCCAGCGATTTGGCATCTAGTAAGCGCTTAACAAATACCACCATCATTATTATTATTATTATGGAGACTAGAAGGGGTAGGATGGCTGTAGGATATTAGAGGGGGGTCCAAAGAATGGAGGTCTCGGGGTGGGGGGAAGAAGGTTAGATTTGTGTTGGGGTGGGTGTCTGGGAAAGAGAGCAGCTGAGGAGGTTGTGATGTGACAGAGGAATTTCAGAATGGGTGAGGGGAGAGATTGTGCTGAGCACTGTGTTAAGCACTTGGAGAGCCCAACAATATAATATTCATTCATTCAATTGTATTTATTGAGCACTTACTGTGTGCAGAGCACTGTACTAAGCGCTTGGGAATTAATAATAATAGTGATGGCATTTATTAATTAATTGATTAATCACGTGGAACAGCCTGTTCACCTTGTAACCTCCTCAGTGCTTAGAACAGTGCTTGGCACATAGTAAACGCTTAATAAATGCCATTATTATTATTATTATTATGCGCTTATTATGTGCAAAGCACTGCTCTAAGCGCTGGAGAGGTTACAAGGTGATCAGGTTGTCCCACAGGAAGCTCACAGTCTTAATCCCCATTTTCCAGATGAGGGAACCAAGGCACAGAGAATGATAATAACAATAATGATGATGGCATTTGTTAAGCGCTTACTATGTGCAAAGCACTGTTCTAAGCGCTGCGGAGGATACAAGGTGATCTTGTTGTCCCACCTGGGGCTCACAGTCTTAATCCCCATTTTCCACATGAGGGAACTGAGGCCTAGAGAAGTGAAGTGACTTGCCCAAAGTCACACAGCTGACAATTGGCGGAGCCGGGATTTGAACCCATGACCTCTGACTCCAAAGCTCGGGCTCTTTCCACTGAGCCACACTAAGTTGGCACAGTTCTGTGCCCTGAGTGATCTTATGATATTAATGATAATTATGGAATTTGTTAAGTGCTTACTATGTGCCAAGCACTGCACTAAGCGCTGGGGTGGATACAAGCCAATCGGGTTAGACACAGTCCCTGTCCCACGTGGGGCTCACAGTCTCAATCCCCATTTTACAGATGAGGGTACTGAGGCCCAGAGAGGTGATGTGAGTTGACCCAGGCCACGCAGCAGACAGGTGGCAAAGCTGGGATTAGAACCCTTGATCTGGCTCAGTGGAAAGAGCCCGGGATTTGGAGTCAGAGGTCATGGGTTCAAATCCCAGCTCCGCCACTTGTCAGCTGTGTGACCTTGGGAAAGTCACTTGACCTCTCTGTGCCTCAGTTCCCTCATCTGTCAAATGGGGATGAAGACTGTGAGCCCTCTGTGGGACAACCTGATCACCCTGTAACCTCCCCAGTGCTTAGAACAGTGCTTTCCACATAGAAAATGCTTCATTCATTCATTCATTCAATCATATTTATTGAGTGCTTACTGTGTGCAGAGCACTGTACTAAGCGCTTGGGAAGTACAAGTTGACAACATATAGAGACGGTCCCTACCCAACAGTGGGCTCACAGTCTAGAAAAGTGGGCTCACAGTCTAGAAAATAATGATAATAAGAATAATAATAATAATTAATAATAATAATAATAATAATAATATGGCATTTGTTATGTGCTTACTATGTGCAAAGCACTGTTCTAAGTGCCATAATAATAATAATAATGACATTTATGAAGTGATTACTATGTGCAAAGTACTGTTGTAAGCACTGGGGAGGATACAAGGTGATCAGGTCGTCCCACGTGGGGCTCACAGTCTTCATCCCCATTTTCCAGATGAGGCAACTGAGGCACAGAGAAGTGAATTGACTTGCCCAAAGTCACCCAGCTGACAGTTGGTGGAGCTGGGATTTGAACCTGTGACCTCTGACTCCAAAGCCCGGGCTCTTTCCTACTGAGCCACGCTGCTTCTCAGACTAGAGGGAGAGACAGACAGTAATAGAAATAAAGAAATGACAGATATCGGTGTGGGTGTGGGATGCAGAAGGGAGAGGGAGAAAAGGAAATGACGGCTTAGTCCGGGAAGGCTTCTAGGAGGAGATGGGCCTTCAATAAGGCTTAGAAGGTGGGGAGACGATTATTTTCAGTGGGATTTGAGGAGGGAGGGCATTGCAGGCCGGAGGCAGGATGTGGGTGAAGGGTCGGCGGTGAGACAGATCAATCAATCAATAGTATTTATTGAGCGCTTACTGTGTGCAGAGCACTGTACTAAGCGCTTGGGAAGATGAGATCGAAGTACAGTGAGTGGTTTGATATTAGAGGAGCGAAGTGTGCGGGTTGCGTTGGATTAGGAGAGAAGGGAGGTGAGGTAGGAGGGGGCGAGGGGATGGACGGCTTTAAAGCCGATGGTGAGGAGTTTCTGTTGGGTGCGGAGGTGGGTGGACAACCCCTGGAGGGTCTTGAAGAGTGAGGTAACTTGTCCTGAATTTATTTGTGGAAAAATGGAAAAATGATGCAGGCAGCAGAGTGAAATATGGACTGGAGAGGGGAGAGCCTGGAGGCGGGGAGGTCAGCAAGGAGGCTGATGCCGTCGAGTCAAGCGTTTCTGTGCCGTGTGCTGTTATAATAATTTTAATAATGATGGTACTTGTTAAGTGCTTAATATGTGCCAATAATAATAATAATGGTACTTGTTAAGCGCTTAATATGTGCCCGTAATAATAATAATGATAATAATGATGGCATTTATTAAGTGCTTACTACGTGCAAAGCACTGTTCGAAGAGAAGCAGCGTGGCTCAATGGAAAGAGCCCGGGCTTGGGAATCAGAGGTCATAAATTGAGCCCACTGTTGGGTAGGGACCATCTCTATATGTTCCCAACTTGTACTTCCCAAGCGCTTAGTACAGTGCTCTGCACGCAGTAAGCGCTCCATAAATACGATTGAATGAATGAATGAATAAGTTCAAATCCCTGCTCTGCCGCTTGTCAGCTGTGTGACTTTGGGCAAGTCACTTTGCTTCTCTGTGCCTCAGTTCCCTCATCTGTAAAATGGGGATGAAGACTGTGAGTCCCCCCGTGGGACAATCTGATCACCTTGTATCCTCCCCAGCGCTTAGAACAGTGCTTTGCACATAGTAAGCCCTTAACAAATGCCATCCTTATTATTCTAAGCGCTGGGGTTGTTACAAGGTGATCAGGTTGTCCCATGTGGGGCTCACAGTCTTAATCCCCATTTTCCAGATGAGGTCACTGAGGCCCAGAGCCACTGTTGGGTAGGGACCGTCTCTATATGTTGCCGACTTGTACTTCCCAAATGCTTAGTACAGTGCTCTGCACACAGTAAGCGCTCAATAAATACGATTGATTGATTGATTAAGCGGCTTGCCCAAAGTCACACAGCTGCCAAGCGGCGGAGGCAGGATTAGAACCCACATCCTCTGACTCCCAAGCCCGGGCTCTTTCCACTGAGCCGCGCCGCTTCTCGGTTTTCAGCATACCTTCAAGATCAATAATAATAATAATGGCATTTGTTAAGCGCTTACTATGTGCAGAGCACTGTTCTAAGCGCTGGGGGGGATACAAGGTGATCAAGTTGTCCCACGTGGGGCTCACAGTCTTCATCCCCATTTTACAGATGAGGGAACTGAGGCTCAGAGAAGTGAAGTTCTCTGAGTATATTAAGCGCTTCCCTTCAAGGCCCTGCTGAGAGCTCACCTCCTCCAGGAGGCCTTCCCAGACTGAGCCCCTTCTTTCCTCTCCCCCTCGTCCCCCTCTCCATCCCCCCGTCTTACCTCCTTCCCTTCCCCACAGCACCTGTATATATGGATATATGGTTGTACATATTTATTACTCTATTTATTTATTTATTTTACTTGTACATTTCTATCCTATTTATTTTATTTTGTTGGTATGTTTGGTTCTGTTCTTTGTCTCCCCCTTTTAGACTGTGAGCCCACTGTTGGGTAGGGACTGTCTCTATGTGTTGCCAATTTGTACTTCCCAAGCGCTTAGTACAGTGCTCTGCACATAGTAAGCGCTCAATAAATACGATTGATTGATTGATTGATTGAAGTGACTTGCCCAAGGTCACACAGCGGACATGTGGCGGAGCCGGGACTCGAACCCGTGACCCACGATCAATCAATCAATCGTATTTACTGAGCGCTTACTGTGTGCAGAGCACTGTACTAAGCGCTTGGGAAGTACAGGTTGATATCGTAGATTTCCCAAGCAGGCTCAGATCTCGTTAAATTTATAACCGCGTAGTCCCTCTGAGCGATTGGGGCGATGACCGGCCCGACTCTTTCAACTCTGGACTGGATTCCTAAAATTAGGCTTTTGATAAGGAAAGTCAGAAGTGGTAAGTGCACGCTGAATTTCTACCGAGCTACTCACTTTCCATGAAAAGGAATTGTTTTCTACGGAAGAATGGCCACCGCCAAATCGAAGGGGCTTTTGTTGACCAGCTCTTGCCCGAAAGAGAGCGATTAGTACAATGCTTTGCACACAGTAAGCGCTCAGTAAATAATAATAATAATAACGATGGCACTTATTAAGCGCTTACTATGTGCAAAGCACTGTTCTAAGCGCCGGGGAAGTTACAAGGCGATCAGGTTGTCCCTCAGGGGGCTCACAGTCTTAATCCCCATTTTACAGATGAGGGAACTGAGGCACAGGGAAGTGAAGTCACTTGCCCAAAGTCACACAGCTGACAATTGGCAGAGCCGGGATTTGAACCCGTGACCTCTGACTCCAAACCCCGGGCTCTTTCCACTGAGCCACGCTGCTTCTCTAGAAAATACGATTGAATGAATGAATGAAAGAGAAGTGTTCATAGATTAAAAAATTAACACTGTTGCCTTGACAGTTTAGGAGAAGCAGCGTGGCCCAGTGGAAAGAGCCCGGGTTTGGGAGTCAGAGGTCGTGGGTTCTAATCCCGGCTCCACCACTTGTCAGCTGTGTGACTTTGGGCAAGTCACGTCACTTCTCTTTGCCTCAGTTCCCTCATCTGTAAAATGGGGACCAAGACTGTGAGCCCCACATGGGACAACCTTGATTATCTTGTATCCCCCCAGCGCTTAGAACAGTGCTTGGCACATAGTTAGCACTTAACAAATACCAACATTATTATTTCTTTCCTAAAGCAATCGTCGAGCACAGGCCCGGGAGTCAGAAGGACCTGGGTTCCAATCCCGGCTCGCCCACTTAATAATGATAGCATTTATTAAGCGCTTACTATGTGCAAAACACTGTTCTAAGCGCTGGGGAGGTTACACGGTGATCAGATTGTCCCACGGGGGGCTCACAGTCTTAATCCCCATTTTCCAGATGAGGCAACTGGGGCACAGAGAAGTGAAGTGACTTGCCCAAAGTCACCCAGCTAAGTGGCGGAGCCGGGATTTGAACCCATGACCTCTGACTCCAAAGCCCGGGCTCTTTCCACTGAGCCACGCTGCTTCACTTGTTTGCTGTGTGACCTTGGTCAACTCACTTGGCTTCTCTGGGCCTCAGTTACCTCGTCTGTAAAATGGGGATGAAGACCATGAGCCCCCCATGTGGGACAGGGACTGTGTCCGATCCAGTTTGTGAGACTGTGAGCCCGTTGTTGGGTAGGGATTGTCTCTGTTGCCGAATTGTACTTTCTAAGCGCTCAGCACAGTGCTCTGCACCCAGTAAGCACTCAATAAATACGATCGAATGAATGAATCCACCCCAGCCCTTAGTACATTTCCCGTTACAGAGTACATGCTTAACAAATGCCACAGTTATTATTATTGTGTGTATTTTTCTCTCGTAATAATGATGATAATGTTAGTATTTATATACATATATAACCATATATATATATATATATATATATATATATCCTGAGAAGCAGCATGGCATAGTGGATAAAGCACAGAAGCAGCATGGCTCAGTGGAAAGAGCCCGGGCTTTGGAGCCAGAGGTCATGGGTTCGAATACTGGCTCCGCCACATGTCTGCTGTGTGACCTTGGGCAAGTCACTTCACTTCTCTGAGCCTCAGTTCCCTCATCTGTAAAACGGGGATGAAGACTGTGAGCCCCTTGTAGGACAACCTGATCACCTTGTATCCCCCCCAGCGCTTAGAACAGTGCTTTGTACATAGTAAGCGCTTAATAAATGCCATTATTTTTCATTTATAAGCGTTTAGTACAGTGCTCTGCACACAGTAAGCGCTCAATAAATACGGTTGATGATTGATGATAAAGCTCAGGCTTGAGAATCAGAGGTCATGGGTTCAAATGTCAGCTCCGCCGCTTGTCAGCTGTGTGACTTTGGGCAAGTCACTTCTCTGTGCCTCAGTTACCTCATCTGTAAAATGGGGATTAAGATTGGGAGCCCTACGTGGGACAACCTGATCACCTTGTCTCCTCCCCAGCGCTTAGAACAGTGCTTGCACCTAGTAAGCGCTTAACAAATACCAAAATTATTATTATTTGTCATTTTAGGGATGGCTGAGGCACAGAGAAGTTAAGTGACTTGTCCAAAGCCACGCAGCAGACAACTGGAAGAACTGGGATTAGATCCCATGAACTTCCGGCTCTCAGGCCCGTGCTTTATCGCACGTTGAAATTTGGTACTGCTTTTTAAATCATTTTCATTTGGAGGGCTAATAGTCTATGTATAGCTCCTAAAACCACCCCAAGGACCTTATCCAAAGACTTCATTCGCCAAAAACAACTTGGCTCGTCGGAAACGTGACTTTTGATCATCTCTCATGCGAAAGCAGTGGTTTAAAAGAATGTCCGCCTGGCCAGCGGATCGCTTCGATCATCAATCAAATTAATCGTTCCTGATATTCAGGCCCGACGTGACTTATTCTTGGGACGGGCCCTTTCGTTCGTCTTTTGAGATTTAAGTTCAACGACCACCGGAGTTGTTTTCCTAAAAACAATATTTATTTTAAAAAAAAATTGACACAGCCCCTTTCTCAAAAGCACTCAAAGGCTAAGTAGTGGTATTAGTTGTGGTATTTATTGACCACCCACCGGGGAAAATGTTCTGTACAGAGCGCTATTAGATCATTTAGTGCATTCATTAATTCATTCACTCAATCGTATTTATTGAGTGCTTACTGTGTGCAGAGCACTGTGCTAAGCGCTTCGAAAGTAGAGAAGCAGCGTGGCTCAATGGAAAGAGCATGGACTTGGGAGTCAAGTCATGGGTTCTAATCCCGGCTCCGCCACTTGTCAGCTGTGTGACTCTGGGCAAGTCACTTCACTTCCCTGGGCCTCAGTTCCCTCACCTGTAAAATGAGGATTGAGACTGTGAGCCCCAGGTGGGCCAACCTGATCACCTTGTAATAATAATAATAATAATAATAATAATAATGGCATTTATTAAGCGCTTACTACGTGCAAAGCACTGTTCTAAGCACTGGGGGGATACAAGGTGATGAGGTTGTCCCACGTGGGGCTCACAGTCTTCATCCCCATTTTACAGATGAGGGAACTGAGGGCCAGAGAAGATAAGTGACTTGCCCAAAGTCACACAGCTGACAAGTGGCGGAGCCGGGATTCGAACCCATGACCTCTGACTCCAAAGCCCGGGCTCTTTCCCACTTGTATCCTCCTCAGCGCTTAGAACAGCGCTTGGCACATAGTAAGCACTTAACAAATACCATTATTACTACTATTATCAGAGAAGCAGCCTGGCTTAGTGGAAAGAGCATGGACTTGGGAATCAGAGGTCATGGGTTCTAATCCCGGCTCTGCCACTTATCAGCTGTGCGACTTTGGGCAAGTCGCTTAACTTCTCACTGCTTCAGTTCCCTCATCTGGAAAATGGGGATGAAAACTGTTAGCCCCACATGGGACAACCAGAGTACCCTGTATCTCCCCCAGTGCTTAGAACAGTGCGTGGCTCATAGTAAGCGCTTAACAAATACCATCGTTACTATTATTACTATTACTACAGTTCAGCACACAGTGAATAATAATAATAATAATAACGATGGTATTTGTTAAGCGCTTACTATGTGCCAAGCACTGTTCTAAGCGCTGAATAATGATGGTATTTGTTAAGTACTTACTATGTGCTCCGCACTGTTCTAAGCACTGGGGTAGATACGAGGTAAATCGGGTTGTCCCACTTTGGGCTCACAGTTTTAATCCCCATTTTCCAGATGAGGTCACTGAGGCCCAGAGAAGTGAAGTGATTTGCCCAAAGTCACACAGCTGATAAGGGGCGGAGCTGGGATTAGAACCCACGACCTCTGATTCCCAAGCCCGGCCCATTCCATTAAGCCATGCAGTGAACATTCAGTAAATACCAGTAAATGCACACTTTTAGGCTGTGAGCCCACTGTTGGGTAGGGACTGTCTCTATATGTTGCCAATTTGTACTTCCCAAGCGCTTAGTACAGTGCTCTGCACATAGTAAGCGCTCAATAAATACGATTGATGATGATGATGATTGACTGTATTGCTGTATTGTCCTCTCCCAAGCACTTGGTACAGTGCTCTGCCCACAGTAAGCGCTCAATAAATGGTGTTCTGGTATTTATTAAGTGCTTACTATGTGCCAGGCACTGTATTAAGCGTTGGGAGAGAAGCAGCGTGGCTCAGGGGAAAGAGCACGGGCTTTGGAGTCAGTGGTCATGGGTTCAAATCCCCCTTAGCTGTGGGACTTTGGGCGAGTCACTTTACTTCTCTGAGCCTCAGTGGCCTCATCTGGAAAATGGGGATTAAAAGTGTGAGCCCCCCCGTGGGTCAAACTGATCACCTTGTAACCTCCCCAGCGCTTAGAACAGTGCTTCGTGCATAGTAAGCGCTTAATAAATGCACTTCTTCTTATTATTAAATAATAATAATAAATTCTTCATCTTATTATTATTACCACAAGGAAATTGGGTTGGACACAGTCCTGCATTGGGCTCACAATCCCAGCACCCCCGCTTGTACAGCTTACCCATTTTACAGATGAGGTAACTGAGACAAAGAAAAGTTAAGTGATTTGCCCAAAGTCGCAGTCTAGCCTAATGGATAGAGCCCAGGCCTGAGAGTCGGAAGGACATAGGTTCTAATCCCGGCTCCGCCACTTGTCTGCTGTGTGACTTTGGGCAAGTCACTTCACTTCTCTGGGCCTCAGTTACCTCATCTGTAAAATGGGGATGAAGACTGGGAGCCCCCCGTGGGACAACCTGATCACCTTGTAATCTCCCCAGCGCTTAGAACAGTGCTCTGCACATAGTAAGTGCTTAATAAATGCCATTATTATTATTATTATTATTATGAGGGACAGGGACAGTGGCCAACAAGATTATCTCGTGTCTTGTATACATGAGAAGCAGTGTGGCTTAGTGGAAAGACCCCAGGCTTGGGAGTCAAAGGTCATGGGTTCTAATCCCTGCTCTTTTCAGCTGTGTGACTTTGGGCTAGTCACTTAACTTCCCTGTGCCTCAACTACCTCATCTGTAAAATGGGGGTTAAGACTGTGAGCCCCACGGGGGACAACCTGATTATCTTGTATCTACCCCAGCGCTTAGAACAGTGCTTGGCACATAGTAAGTGCTAAACCGATACTATCATTAATATTATTAATATTATTATTGCTCTCTAAACTGTGAGCTTCTTGTCGGCAGGGAATGGTTTACCGACTCTGTTATATTGTACTCTCCCAAGAGCTTATTCTAGTGTTCTGCACATAGAAAGTGCTCAATAACTACCATTCATTCATCATCAATCGTATTTATTGAACGCTTACTGTGCGCAGGGCACTGTATTAAGCGCTTGGGAAGTACAAATTGGCAACATATAGAGACAGTCCCTACCCAACAGTGGGCTCACAGTCTAAAAGGGGGAGACAGAGAACAAAACCAAACATACTAACAAAATAAAATAAATAGAATAGATATGTACAAGTAAAATAAATAAATAAATAAATAAATAAATTCATTCATTCATTTATTGATTATCTACCCCAGTGCTTAATACAGTGTCCGGCACACATTAAGTGCTTGACAAGTTTCAAAGAAAAAATAAGAATTGAATAATAATGATGGCATTTGTTAAGCGCTTACTATGTGCCAAGCACTGTTCTAAGCGCTGGGCACTGTTGGTCAACTAGATATGAATAGGTATACAAATGCTGACTGAATAATAATAATGATAATAATAATAATGTTGGTATTAAGTGCTTACTATGTGCAAAGCACTGTTCTAAGCACTGGGGGGAATGCAAGGAGATGAGGTTGTCCCATGTGGGGCTCACAGTCTTCATCCCCATTTTACAGATGAGGGAACTGAGGCCCAGAGAAGTGAAGTGAGTTGCCCAAGGTCACACAGCAGACATGTGGGGGAGGCGGGATTCGAACCCATGACCTCTGTCTCCCAAGCCCACGCTCTTTCCACTGAAGATGAGCATAGCAGCAGATGAGAAGCAGCGTTGCCTAGTGGCTAGAGCCTGGGAGTCAGAAGGACCTGAGTTCTAATCCCGGCTCTGCCACTCGTCTGCTGTGTGACCTTGGACAAGTCACTTCCCTTCTCTGGGCCTCGGTTACTTCATCTGTCAAAGGGGGATTGAACCTCTGAGTCCCACGTGAGACAAGGAATTAAAAGAAGTAGCGTGGCTTAATGGAAAGAGCCCGGGGTTGGGAGTCAGGGGTCGTGGGTTCTAATCCTCCTCCGCCACTAATCAGCTGTGTGACTTTGGAAAAGTCACTTTACTTCTCTGTGCCTTAGTTTCCTCATCTGTGAAATGGGGGTGAAGACTGTGAGCCCCATGTGGGACAAGCTGATTACCTTGTATCTCCCCCAGAGCTTAGAACAGGGCTCGGCACATAGTAAGCGCTTAACAAATACCATCATCATCATCATCATCATCACATTACTCTATTACTATTTGTTCTATTACTCTATTACTCTATTTATTTTTTGTGTATTTATTTATTTTACTTGTACATATCTATTCTATTTTATTTTGTTAGTATACTTGGTTTTGTCTCCCCCTTTTAGACTGTGAGCCCACTGTTGGGTAGGGACTGTCTCTATATGTTGCCAATTTGTACTTCCCAAGCGCTTAGTACAGTGCTCTGCACACAGTAAGTGCTCAATAAATATGATTGATTGATTGATCACAAGGGACTGTGTCCCTATCGATTGGTTTGTATCCACCCCAGTGTTTAGTACAGTGCCTGGCACAAAACAAGCACTTAACAAATACCAGAATTATTACTATAATTATTACTAAGTGCTTACGAAAGCACAATACAACAGAATTAGCAGATACGTCCCCTGTCCTTAACGAGAGGTTTGCTAAGCCCAAGAACCCAAGGTGAAAGGGGACGAGGAGACACTGAGAGGTCAATTAGTAGTATTTATGTTGCCAACTTGTACTTCCCAAGCGCTTAGTACGGAGCTCTGCACACAGTATGTGCTCAATAAATACGATTGATTGATTGATTATTGAGCGCTCACTGTGTGCAGAGCTCTGTACTAAGTGCTCGGGAGAGCACTATATAGCAGAGTCGGTAGACAAGATTTTGCAGATGAGAGAACTGAGGCACAGAGTAGTGAAGAGACCTGCCCAAGATCACACAGCACACAACGTGGCCTGGGCCTGGAATGCCCCCAATCCCTCTGCCCATCCGCCAAGCTCGCTCTCTTCCTCCCTTCAAGGCCCTACTGAGAGCTCACCTCCTCCAGGAGGCCTTCCCACACTCAGCCCCTTCCTTCCTCTCCCCCTCGTCCCCCTCTCCATCCCCCCATCTTACCTCCTTCCCTTCCCCACAGCACCTGTATATATGTATATATGTTTGTACATACTTATTACTCTATTTATGTATTTATTTTTCTTGTACATATCTATTCTATTTATTTAATTTTGTTAGTATGTTTGGTTTTGTTCTCTGTCTCCCCGTTTTAGACTGTGAGCCCACTGTTGGGTAGGGACTATCTCTATATGTTGCCAACTTGTACTTCCCAAGCGCTTACTACAGTGTTCTGCACACAGTAAGCGCTCAATAAATACGATTGATGATGATGATGATGATGATGACACGTGGCGGAGCTGGGATTAGAACCCAGGGCCTCTGTCTCCCAGATCTGGGGTCTCAGGGTTTCCTTTCTCCCCCTCTAGACTGTCAGCTCGTCGTGGGCAGGGAATGCATCTATTTATTGTTCTATTGTACTCTCCCAAGCGCTTAGTACAGTGCTTTGGTACATCGTATGCGGCTAGGGAGTCAGAAGTCGTGGGTTCAAATCCCGATCTGCTGTGTGTCCTTGGACAAGTCATTTAACCTCTCTGTGCCTCAGTTCCCCCATCTGGAAAATGGGGATGAAGACTGTGAGCCCCACGTGGGACAACCTGATCACCTTGTATCTCCCCCAGTGCTTAGAACAGTGCTCGGTACATAGTAGGCATTTAACAAATGCCATCATTATTATTAATCGTATTTATTGAGCGCTTACTGTGTGCAGAGCACTGTACTAAGTGCTTGGGAAGTACAAGTTGACAACATATAGAGACAGTCCCTACCCAGCAGTGGGCTCACAGTCTAAAAGGGGGAGACAGAGAACAAAACCAAACATACTAACAAGTATTATTATAATATATATTATATTATTATTATAGTATTATTATTACTATTATTAATCTGGATGTCCGCCCGCCACCTAAAGCTCAACATGTCGAAGACTGAGCTCCTTGTCTTTCCTCCCAAACCTTGTCCTCTCCCTGACTTTCCCATCTCTGTTGACGGCACTACCATCCTTCCCGTCTCACAAGCCCGCAAACTTGGTGTCATCCTCGACTCCGCTCTCTCGTTCACCCCTCACATCCAAGCCGTCACCAAAACCTGCCGGTCTCAGCTCCGCAACATTGCCAAGATCCGCCCTTTCCTCTCCATCCCAACCGCCACCCTGCTCGTTCAAGCTCTCATCCTATCCCGCCTGGACTACTGTATCAGCCTTCTCTCTGATCTCCCATTCTCGTGTCTCTCTCCACTTCAATCCATACTTCATGCTGCTGCCCGGATTATCTTTGTCCAGAAACGCTCTGGGCATATTACTCCCCTCCTCAAAAATCTCCAGTGGCTACCAATCAATCTGCGCATCAGGCAGAAACTCCTCACCCTGGGCTTCCAGGCTGTCCATCCATCCATCCCCTGGCCCTCTCCTCCTTCCCCTCCCTTCTGTCCTTCTCCAGCCCAGCCCGCAACCTCCGCTCCTCCACCGCTAATCTCCTCACTGTACCTCGTTCTCGCCTGTCCCGCCATCGACCCCCGGCCCACGTCATCCCCCGGGCCTGGAATGCCCTGCTCCCTCTGCCCCTCCGCCAAGCTCACTCTCTTCCTCCCTTCAAGGCCCTGCTGAGAGCTCACCTCCTCCAGGAGGCCTTCCCAGACTGAGCCCCTTCCTTCCTCTCCCCCACGCCCCCCTCTCCATCCACCCATCTTACCTCCTTCCCTTCCCCACAGCACCTGTATATATGTATATATGGTTGTACATATTTATTACTCTATTTATTTATTTATTTATTTATTTATTTTACTTGTACATTTCTATCCTATTTATTTTATTTTGTTGGTATGTTTGGTTCTGTTCTCTGTCTCCCCCTGTTAGACTGTGAGCCCACTGTTGGGTAGGGACTGTCTCTATGTGTTGCCAATTTGTACTTCCCAAGCGCTTCGTACAGTGCTCTGCACATAGTAAGCGCTCAATAAATACGATTGATTGATTAATAAATACGACTGAATGAATGAATTAATGAACGAACTGCTATCGTTGACCTATACTTTTACCCTTTCATTTTTTCAGCGTCCAGAAGCTGAATGAGTTTCTGCTCAGCGATGAGATCGGTGACGACCCCTGGAGAAACAGCGAAGGCCCTTTGACCTTCGAGTCGTGTAAGAAGCACCCGACTTCTGTAAGTTCTTCTTTCTGGACTTCCCTTGAGAAAAGGGCAATAAATAATAATTAAGGTATTTGTTAAGCACTTACTCTGTGCCAGGCATTGTACTAAACAGCGTGGCTCAGTGGAAAGAGCCCGGGCTTTGGAGTCAGAGGTCACGGGCTCAAATCCCGGCTCCGCCACTTGTCAGCTGTGTGACTTTGGGCAAGTCACTTCACTTCTCTGGGCCTCAGTTCCCTCATCTGTAAAATGGGGATGAAGACTGTGAGCCCCCTGTGGGACAACCTGATCACCTTGTAACCTCCCCAGCGCTTAGAACAGTGCTCTGCACATAGTAAGCGCTTAATAAATGCTATCATTATTATTATCATTATTATTAGGGACCATCTCTATATGTTGCCAACTTGCAGTTCCCAAGCGCTTAGTACAGTGCTCTGCACACAGTAAGCGCTCAATAAATACGATTGATTGATTGATTGATAAAAAGAAACCCGAGGGGTGAAGGTCGGAGGGGGCAAGGGGATTGACTGCTTTAAAGCCCATGGTGAGGAGTTTCTGTATGGGCAACCATTGGAGGTTCTTGAGGAGTGGGGAGATGCGGACTGAGCGTTTTTGTAGAAAAATGATCCGGGCAGCAGAGTGAAGTATCAATCAATTGTATTTATTGAGCGTTTACTGTGTGCAGAGCACTGTACTAAGCGCTTGGAAAGTGCAAGTTGGCAACATATAGAGACAGTCCCTACCCAACAGTGAGCTCACAGGGAGAGACAGGAGGCTGGGAGGTCAGCGAGGAGGCTGACGCAGTCCTCCAGGCAGGAGAGGAGAAGTGCTTGGATGGGAGAAGTAGCAGTTTGGATTGCCTGAATCAACCCTGGATCACCTCTACGGTGGCCTTCCTTCGCTCCCGTTCACAAGCCGCACGGAGCATTGCCGGCCGAAATCCAGAAAATAATAATGATAATAATGATGTTGGTATCTGCTAAGCGCTTACTATGTGCCAAGCACTGTACTAAGTGCTGGGAGAGATACAAGGTGATCAGGTTGCCCCAGGTGGGGCTGCGAGGTCTTCCTCCCCATTTGACAGATGAGGTCACCTCGTACAGTGCTCTGCACACAGTAAGCGCTCAATAAATACGATTGATTGATTGATTGATCCAGCTCAATTTCATCCACCTCAATTTCATCCACTCCTCTGCCAGAGAATGTGATTTCTCCAGACTAATTGAGTCCCATACCCATTGCTCACCCCGGTTGTTTCAGATGCTTAAATCTGAGGTGAGGCCCCGTGGGGGGCTGACATCTCCATCCCCATTTGCCCTCGGGTCAGGCAGCATGGCTCGTTGGAAAACAGCCCGGGCTCTGGAGTCGGAGGTCATGGGTTCAAATCCCGGCTCCGCCACTTGTCAGCTGTGTGACTTTGGGCATGTCACTTCACTTCTCTGAGCCTCAGTGACCTCATCTGGAAAATGGGGATGAAGACGGTGAGCTCCCTGTGGGACAACCTGATCATCTTGTAACCTCCCCAGCACTTAGAATGATGATGATGGCATTTATTAAGCGCTTACTGCATGCCAAGCACTGTTCTAAGCGCTGGGGAGGTTACAAGGTGATCAGGTTGTCCCACGGGGGCTCACAGTCTTCATCCCCATTTTTACAGATGAGGTACCTGAGGCCCAGAGAAGCAGCATGGCTCAGTGGAAAAGAGCCCGGGCTTTGGAGTCAGAGGTCATGGGTTCAAACCCCGGCTCCGCCAATTGTCAGCTGTGTGACTTTGGGCAAGTAACTTAACTTCTCTGTGCCTCGGTTACCTCATCTGTAAAATGGGGATTAAGACTGTGAGCCCCACGTGGGACAACCTGATCACCTTGTAACCTCCCCAGCACTTAGAACAGTGCTTGGCACATAGTAAGTGCTTAATAAATGCCATTATTATTATTATAAGTGACTTGCCTAAAGTCACACAGTGCTTTGCACATAGTAAGCGCCTAATAAATGCCATCATTATCATCATCATCAATCGTATTTATTGAGCGCTTACTGTGTGCAGAGCACTGTACCAAGCGCTTGGGAAGTACAAGTTGGCAACATATAGAGACAGTCCCTACCCAACAGTGGGCTATTATTCCCATCCCCCTCGCCTTACCTCCTTCCCCTCCCCACAGCACCTGTATATATGTATATATTTGTATGTATTTATTACTCATTTATTTTATTTGTACATATTCCTTATATTTATTTTATTTTGTTAATATGTTTTGTTTTGTTCTCTGCCTCCCCCTCCTAGACTGTGAGCCAGCTGTTGGGTAGGGACCGTCTCTAGATGTTGCCAACTTGGCCTTCCCAAGCGCTTAGTCCAGTGCTCTGCACGCAGTAAGCGCTCAGTAAATATGACTGAATGAAGGAATGAATGAATCTCTCCTCCAATTCCTCCCAGTCTCCCCCCATCTTTTGCCCCTAATGAGCCGGCCACCTACTTAATTGAGAAAATCGAAATCGTCAGGCATCATCTCCCTAAACTCTCTCTTGTTCCTCTCTGGTCCCTCCCTCCTCTGGCCCCTTTTCCAACTCTCCCATCTTTCCCACAGCGTCTGTAGAGGAGATCTCCCGCCTCCTCTCAAAATCCACCCCCCTCCACCTGGACATCCGACCCCATTCCTTCGCACCTCATCAAAAAAACTCGTCCCCTCTCTACTTAGATTCCTGGCCACCATCTTCAACCATTGGCTCTCCAGTGGCGTCTTCTCCACTGATTTCAAACATGCTCACGTCCCCCCATCCTAAAAAAATCCCAGACTTGATGCCATGGCTCGTCCAGTTATCCCATCTCCCTCCTAGCCTTCCTCTCCCAAGTCCTCCATCGAGTCGTCTACACCTGCTGTCTCCCCTTCCTCTCCTCCGATTCTCTCCTGGCCCCCCTCCAATCTGACATCCGTCCCTTTCGCTCCGCAGAAACTGTCATCTCAAAGATCACCAGTGATCTCCTTCTTGCTAAATCCAATGGCCTTTACTCCGTACTAATCCTCCTTATATTATTATTATTATTATTATTATTATTATTATCATTATTATTATTATTATTATCTCCTCTAGCAATCCGGCTGGGAAAGATGGGGGAGTAAAGAAGGGGCATTATGAGCCCAATATGGGAGAATCAATCAATAAATTGAGAAGCAGCGTGGCTCAGTGGAAAGAGCCCGGGCTTTGGAGTCAGAGGTCATGGGTTCAAATCCCACCTCTGCCACTTGTCAGCTGTGTGACTTGGGGCAAGTCACTTCACTTCTCTGGGCCTCAGTGGCCTCATCTATAAAATGGGGATGAACAGTGTGAGCCCCCTGTGGGACAACCTGATCACCTTGTAACCTTCCCAGTGCTTAGAATAGTGCTTTGCACATAGTAAGCACTTAATAAATGCCATTATTATTATTATTATTATTATAGTATTCACTGAGCACTTACTGTGATCAGAGGACTGTATTGATTGCCATAAATGCCATTATTATTATTAATTATTATTATTATTATCACTTGGGAGAGTACAATTCATTCATTCATTCAGTCATATTTACTCATCATCATCATCATCATCATCGCATTTATTGAGCACTTACTGTGTGCAGAGCACTGTACTAAGCGCTTGGGAAGTACAAATTGGCAACATATAGAGACAGTCCCTGCCCAACAGTGGGCTCACAGTCTAAAAGAGGATTGAGCGCTTACTGTGTGTGGAGCACTGTACTAAGCGCTTGGAAAGTACAATTCGGGCAACAAATAGAAACAATCCCACCCCCAACAACGGGCTCACAGTCTAGAAATGGAAGTTAATAAAGTGCAGGCAGGGGAAGCAACAGAGTATAATCAGTTAGTGGTATTTACTGAGTGCTTATTTTGTGCAGAGCACTGTACTAGTTGCTTGTAGGAGTAGAGTAGAGCTCCTGGACAGGATCCCTGCCCCCAAGGAGTTTACAGTGACTTTTTCTCATCTGATTCTCTTCTGTCTACCAAGGAGCTTGGTACAGGGCTATGGCCCTCGAGAGCAAGCACTTAATAAATACCATAACCAAGATTATCAGAGTAAATTAAGTGGTTCCCTGAGTGTTTATAAATATCCGAAGTTATTATAAGGAGTAGGATTAACTGGGATTCTGCTGATATGTGCACTTTCTATGCAGCACTGCCAGATTATTTTCATGTTTTAAATACAAAAAAATAATGTTTGGCTTTGCTTGCAGACTAGTGCTTTCTGCCTAATTGGATAGTGAGATAGAGAGAGGAGACCGAGAGGCTACAGTTGTTTTATTTATTTTACTTTTAGACAGAGTTTCTTCGTGGGAAAGGCGGGACGGTATTTTTTTTAATGGTCCCCCTCTCCATCCCCCCATCTTACCTCCTTCCCTTCCCCACAGCACCTGTATATATGTATATATGTTTGTACATATTTATTACTCTATTTATTTTACTTGTACATATCTATTCTATTTATTTTATTTTGTTAATATGTTTGGTTTTGTTCTCTGTCTCCCCCTTTTAGACTGTGAGCCCACTGTTGGGTAGGGACTGTCTCTATATGTTGCCAACTTGTACTTCCCAAGCGCTTAGTACAGTGCTCTGCACACAGTAAGCGCTCAATAAATACGATTGATGATGATGATGATGATAAGCGCTTACGATGAGCCAGGCGCTATAGTAAATGCTGGAGTAGATACAAACGTATCGGGTTGGACTCAGTCCCTGACTCACATGGGGCTCACAGTCTTAATCCCCATTTTCCATATGAGGTAACTGAGGCCCAGAGAAGTGAAGTGACTTGCTCAAGGTCACACAGCAGGCAAGTAGAACCCTATCTACTAGGTGAGAGGCCGCTTCCTCTGCCACTTCTCCTAAGCCCTTGGGAAGCATAGTATAGAAGAGGATCTTCATTTGACAAAACAGGTGCTCAATAAATCCTACTGGGGATAAGAAGGAGGAAACTGAGGCTCAGAGAGGTTAAGTATCTCACCCACGGTCACACAGAGAAAGAGTGGCAGAGGTGAGACTAGAACCCATGTTTCATTCATTCATTCATTCATTCATTCTTTCATTCTATCGTACTTATCGAGTGCCTACTGTGTGCAGAGCACTATACTAAGCGCTTAGGAAGTTCAAGTTGGCAACATATAGAGACAGTCCCTACCCAACAGTGGGCTTACAGTCTAGAAGGGGGAGACAGAGAACAAAACAAAACATATTAACAAAATAAAATAAATAGAATAAATCTGTACAAATAAAATAAATAGAGTAATAAATCTGTACAAACATATATCCATATATACAGGTGCTGTGGGGAGGGGAAGGAGATAAGGCGGGGAGAGGGGGAGAGGAAGGAGAGGACTCATTTGACAAAACAGGTGCTCAATAAATCCTATTGGGGATAAGGAGGAGGAAACTGAGACTCAGAGAGGTTAAGTATCTCACCCACGGTCACACAGCGAAAGAGTGGCAGAGGTGGGACTAGAACCCATGTTTCCTGATGCTTAGCTCATCCGTTTCCCTCTCTTTCATTCATTCATTCATTCAATTGTATTTATTGAGCACTTACTGTGTGCAGAGCACTAGACTAAGCGATTGACTCTAGACTGTAAGCTCCTTGTGGGCAAGAAATGTGTCTACCAACTCTGTTGTATTGTACTGTATTGTATTGTATAGAGAAGCAGCGTGGCTCGGTGGAAAAGAGCCCGGGCTTTGGTGTCAGAGGTCATGGGTTCAAATCCAGGCTCTGCCAATTGTCAGCTGTGTGACTTTGGGCAAGCCACTTCACTTCTCTGGGCCTCAGTTCCCTCATCTGTAAAATGGGGATGAAGACTGTGAGCCCCCCGTGGGACAATCTGATTACCTTGTAACCTTACCAGCGCTTAAAACAGTGCTTCACACATAGTAAGCACTTAATAAATGCCATCATTATTATTATTACTCTTAATCCGGCAAGCGCTCAGTAAATACCATTGATGATCAATTCTTCAACATCTCTGTGCCTCAGTTACCTCATCTGTAAAATGGGGATGAAGACTGTGAACCCCACCTGGGACAACCTGATCAACTTGTATCTCCCCCAGCGCTTAGAACAGTGCTAGGCACATAGTAAGTGCTTAACAAATACCATCATTATTATTATTCTATTTCTTGAGTGCCCCAGGAGTGCTATGAACTGTATGAACTCCCCATCCCCCCAGCCTTACCTCCTTCCCCTCCCCACAGCACCTGTATATATGTATATATGTTTGTACAGATTTATTACTCTATTTATTTTATTTATACATATTTATTCTATTTATTTTACTTTGTTAATATGTTTTGTTTTGTTGTCTGTCTCCCCCTTCTAGACTGTGAGCCCACTGTTGGGTAGGGACCGTCTCTATGTTGCCAACTTGTAATTCCCAAGTGCTTAGTACAGTGCTCTGCGCACAGTAAGTGCTCAATAAATACGATTGAATGAATGAATGAACTGTACTAAGCGCTTGGAAAGTACAGCAGAAGCACAAGACACATTGCCCGTTGGCTGATTCCTAAATTAACCCGATAATCCTGTGCTTTCTGCTGCACCTTGTCTGTTGGCATCTGGCCACTGTCAGCTATTTGTGTTCTGGAATATAAATATTCCATATAAATATATATGGAATATATATATATATAAATATAAAAACTCCTGGTGTTTGATTTCTCTCTATCACCCAGTGATTTGCAGGGTTTGAGAAAACTTTGCTTCCCTATTTTAATTTTCCCGTGGTGGTTAAAAAAAAAATAAAAAAAAAAAACATTTTCATGGAACAAGGAAGCAATCAGAGTACTGGATTTGAGGCTGGTCAAACTGTATTTTTATATTTCAAATTGACAGTTAAGGTCCCCTCAACCCTAGGTAAGAAATATAGGTTGTAGATGGTGAGTTCTCACGGACGTTGGAAATCAGAAAAATAAAGCGTTCGTCGAATTGGTCACAGTGGAACTTCCCCCAGTGGCCGCGTTGGACAAGCCGGTCAAAGGGACCCTTGGCTTTTTAAAACTATTTTTAGCTCAGATGAAATTTAATCGCATCATAATTGGCCCCAAGTGTCACAATGTTCCTGGCTGTGTTTTTCTTTCCCTTCAGGGATAGCGGATCCCGTAGGGCTGAAGAAATGTTCCGGTCGCTTGTTTCAAATATGTCTCCAGCCTACAAATAACCTTTAACCCCGGCAAACATTAAACATTAACATTAACATTAGGGTTAACATTAACCCTAAACTCCGTTTAGGAGGTTTTTTTGTTGTTGTTGTTCTCCAGAGAGAGAAGTGCCACTTAAATAGTGCGTATCTGCCTTCATGTTAGAGTGGAAGCTCTCTGTGGATGGAGAACAGTCCAGTGCTCTGCACACAGTAAGCGCTCAATAAGTACGATTGAATGAATGAATGGCTTCTGCTGTACTTTCCAATCAATCAATCAATCAATCGTATTTATTGAGCGCTTACTGTGTGCAGAGCACTGGACTAAGTGCTTGGGAAGTCCAAGTTGGCAACACATAGAGACGGTCCCTACCCAACAGTGGGCTCACAGTCTAGAAGGGGGAGACGGAGAACAAAACATATTAACAAAATAAAATAAATAGAATAAATATGTAACATATAAAATAAATGGAGTAATAAATACATACCAACATATATACATATACAGCTCATAGCACTCCTGCGGGGCTCAAGAAATAGAATAATAATAATGATGGTATTTGTTGAGCACTTACTGTGTGCCAAGCGCTGTTCTAAGCGCTGGGGGAAATACAAGGTGATCAGGCTGTCCCAGGTGGGGCTTACAGTCTTCATCCCCATTTTCCAGATGAGGGAACTGAGGCACAGAGAAGTGAAGACAAGTTGCCAACTTGGACTTCCCAAGCGCTTAGTCCAGTGCTCTGCACACAGTAAGCGCTCAATACATACGATCGAATGAATGAATGAAAAGAGACTTGCCCAGAGTCACACGGCTGACATGCAGCGGAGCGTGTTCTAAGCGCTGGGGAGTTTACAAGGTGAGCAGGTTGTCCCACGTGGGGCTCACAGTCTTAATCCCCATTTTAATAATAATAATAATAATAATGATAATGGCATGACTTTTAGACTGTGAGCACACTGTTGGGTAGGGACTGTCTCTATATGTTGCCAACTTGTACTTCCCAAGCGCTTAGTACAGTGCTCTGCACACAGTAAGCGCTCAATAAATATGATTGATTGATGACCCCAATAATGATAATAATAATAATAATAATGGCATGATCCCAATAATAATAATAATAATGACATTTATTATGCACCTACTATGCACAAAGCGCTGTTCCAAGCGCTGGGGAGGTTACAAGGTGACAGGATTAGAACCCACGACCTCTGACTCCCAAGCCCGGGCTCTTAACGCTGAGCCACGCTCCTTCTCATCTATTCATCATGGTTTTGGGGAAGCGTTTACTATGTGCCAAGAATTGTGCTAATCACTGGGATAGATATAAGATCAGCGGATTCATTCATTCAATCGTATTTATTGAGCGCTTACTGTGTGCAGTGCACTGTACTAAGCGCTTGGGAAGCCCAAGTTGGCAACATGTAGAGACGGTCCCTACCCAACAGCGGGCTCACAGTCTTGGACGCAGCCCCTGGCTCACGTGGGGTTCACAATCTAAAGGGGAGGGAGAACAAGGTATATAATAATGGCATTTATTAAGCGCTTACTATGTGCAAAGCACTGTTCTAAGCGCTGAGGGTGATACAAGGTGATCAAGGTTGTCCCACGGGGGGCTCACCGTCTTAATCCCCATTTTACAGATGAGGGGACTGAGGCCCAGAGAAGTCAAGTGACTTGCCCAAAGTCACACAGCTGACAAGAGAAGCAGCGTGGCTCAGTGGAAAGAGCCCGGGCTTTGGAGTCAGACGTCATGGGTTCGAATCCTGTCTCCGCCACATGTCTGCTGTGTGACCTTGGGCAAGTCACTTCACTTCTCTGAGCCTCAGTGACCTCATCTGTAAAATGGGGATTAAGACTGTGAGCCCCAGCATGGGACAACTTGATCACCTTGTATCCCCCCCAGCGCTTAGATCAGTGCTCTGCACATAGTAAGCGCTTAATAAATGCCATTATTAAGTCCTTGCCCTCGTCTATCACTCGGCCGACCTCTCACCCCCGTCCCACCTCTGGCCTGGAATGCCCTCCCTCCTCAAATCCCACAGACAATTCCTCTCTCTGCTCTTCAAAGCCTTACTTTCATCCCACCTCCTCCCAGAGGCCTTCCCAGATTAAACCCCCCCTTTCCTCTTCTCCCAATCCCTTCTGCGTCCCCCTGACTCGCTCCCTTTATTCATATATATGTATGATGACATTTATCTCCCCCTCCCAGCCCCACACCACTTTTGTCCATATCCCTCATTGATTTATTTCTATTCGTGTCTGTCTCTCCTTCTAATAATAATAATAATGATAATAATGGCATTTATTAAGCACCTGTTATGCACAAAGCACTGTTCTAAGCGCTGGGGAGTTTACACGGTGATCAGGTTGTCCCACATGGGGCTCACAGTCTCAATCCTTCTAGACTGTGAGCCCACTGTTGGGTAGGGACCGTCTCTATATGTTGCCTACTTGGACTTCCCAACGTTTAGTACAGTGCTCTGCACACAGTAAGCGCTCAATAAATACGATTGAATGAATGAATGAATAATAATGATGATGGCATTTATTAAGCGCCTACTATGCACAAAGCACTGTTTTAAGCGCTGGGGAGGTTACATGGTGATCAGGTTGTCCCACATGGGGCTCACAATTCTTAATCCCCATTTTAATAATGATAATAATAATGATGATGGCATTTATTAAGCACCTACTATGCACAAAGCACTGTTCTAAGCGCTGGGGAGTTTACACCATGATCAGGTTGTCCCACATGGGGCTCACAGTCTTAATCCCCATTTTAATAAAATAATAATAATAATGATGGCATTTAGTAAGCGCCTACTATGCACAAAGCACTGTTCTAAGCGCTGGGGAGTTTACATGGTGATCAGGTTGACCCACATGGGGCTCACAGTCTTAATCCCCATTTTAATAATAATAATAATAATAGCATTTATTAAGTACCTGCTATGCACAAAGCACTGTTCTAAACGCTGGGGAGATTACAAGGTGATCAGGTTGTCCCACGTGGGGCTCACAGTCTTAATCTCCATTTTAATAATAATGATAATAATAATAATGGCACTTATTAAGCGCTTACTATGTGCAAAACACTGTTCTAAGCACTAGGGAGGTTACAAGGTGATCAGGTTGTCCCACATTGGGCTCACAGTCTTAATCCCCATTTTAATAATGATGGCATTTATTAAGCACCTACTATGCACAAAGCACTGTTCTAAGCACTGGGGAGGTAACAAGGTGATCAGGTTGTCTCACGGGGGGCTCACAGTCTTCATCTCCATTTTACAGATGAGGGAACTGAGGCACAGAGAAGTGAAGCGACTTTCCCAAAGTCACACAGCCAACAACTGGTGGAGCCGGGATTTGAGCCCATGACCTCCGACTATGTGCAAAGCACTGTTCTAAGCACTGGGGAGGATACAAGGTGATCATGTTGTCCCACGGGGGGCTCACAGTCTTAATCCCTATTTTCCACGTGAGGGAACTGAGGCCCAGAGAAGTGAAGTGACTTGCCCAAAGTCACACAGCTGACAATTGGCGGAGCCGGGATTTGAACCCATGACTTCTGACTCCAAAGCCCGGGCTCTTTCCACTGAGCCATGCTGCTTCTAGACTCTAAGCTCTCTGTGGGCAGGGAATGTGTCTGTTTTATTGTTATAATGTACTTTCCCAAGCACTTAGTGTATTCATTTATTCATAACAATAATAATAATAATTATTATAGTACTTGTTAAGCACTTATATGTGCTAAGCACTGTTCTAAGGGCTGGGGTAGATACAAATTCATCGGGTTGGACACAGTCCCTGTCCCACATGGGGCTCACACTCTTATCCCCATTTTACAGATGAGGGAATTGAAGCACTCAATTATATTTATATATATATATATATATATATATATATATATATATATTCAAATCCCGGCTCCGCCAATTGTCAGCTGGGTGACTTTGGGCAAATCACCTAACTTCTCTGGGCCTCAGTTCCCTCATCTGTAAAATGGGGATGAAGACTGTGAGCCCCCCGTGGGACAATCTGATCACCTTGTAACCTCCTCAGCGCTTAGAACAGGGCTTTGCTCATAGTAAGTGCTTTATAAATACCATTAAAAAGAAATCGTATTTATTGAGCGCTTACTGTGTGCAGAGCACTGGACTAAGCTCTTACTTGACTCTTTCTCCCTGTGGCCCACAGCAGCCGAAAACAATAAACAGGAAGCAGCCGGGGAGATACCATCTGGACACCTATGAGCAATCATCAAGACGGCTTCGACCCGAGGAGACCGAAGATGTGGCCATCAAGGTGAGTACTGGCTTTCAAACATTCACTCTGGATTGTCCGTCCAATTTACAATGCAACATCAAGAGCCTGGGCTTGGGAATAATGATGATGATCATTAATGATCATTAATTAATTAATCATTAATATGATGATCAATCAATCATATTTATTGAGCGCTTACTGTGTGCAGAGCACTGTACTAAGCGCTTGGGAAGTCCAAGTTGGCAACATCTAGAGACGGTCCCTACCCAACAGTGGGCTCACAGTCTAAAAGGGGGAGACAGAGAACAAAACCAAACATACTAACAAAATAAAATAAATAGAATAGATATGTACAGGTAAAATAAATGAATAAATTGAGTAATAAATATGTACAAACATATATACATATATATACATTCAATCATATTTATTGAGTGCTTACTGTATGCAGGGTACTGTACTAAGCGCTTGGAAAGTAGAATTCCACAGTCTAAAAGGGGGAGACTGAGAACAAAACCAAACATACTAACAAAATAAAATAACTAATAATAATAATAATGATGACATTTATTAAGTGCTTACTATGTGCAAGGCACTGTTCTAAGCGCTGGGGAGGTTACAAGGTTGTTCAGGTTGTCCCACATGGGGCTCACAGTCTCCCCCTTTTAGACTGTGAGCCCACTGTTGGGTAGGGACTGTATATGTTGCCAACTTGTACTTCCCAAGCACTTAGTACAGTGCTCTGCACACAGTAAGCGCTCAATAAATACGACTGATTGATTGATTGATTAATCCCCATTTTACAGATGGGGTAACTGAAGCCCAGAGAAGTTAAGTGACTTGCCCAAAGTCACACAGCTGACAAGTGGTGGAGTCTGGATTTGAACCCATGACCTCTGACTCCAAAACCCAGGCTCTTTCCACTGAGCCAAAATAGAATAGATATGTACAAATAAATAAATAAATAAATAAATAGAGTAATAAATATGTACAAAAATATATACATATATACAGGTCCCCCTTCCCCATCCCCGCCTTACCTCCTTCCCCTCCCCACAGCACCTGTACATATGTATATATGTTTGTATGGATTTATTACTCTATTTATTCATTTATTGTGCTTGTACACATTTATTCTATTTATTTTATTTTGTTAATATGTTTTGTTTTGTTGTCCGTCTCCCCCTTCTAGACTGTGAGCCCATTGTTGGGTAGGGACCGTCTCTATATGTTGCCAACTTGGACTTCCCAAGCGCTTAGTACAGTGCTCTGCACACAGTAAGCGCTCAATAAATATGATTGAATGGGTTCTGATCCCGGCTCCGCCACTTGTCAGCTGAAGTCACTTCACTTCTCTGGGCCTCAGTTACCTCATCTGGAAAATGGGGATCAAGAATGTGAGCCCAACATGGGACAACCTGATCACCTTGTATCTATCCCAGCACTTAGAACAGGGCTTGGCACATAGTAAGCACTTAACAAATACCAAAATTATTATTATTATTAAGCTCATCGAGCCCGTCTCCGCCAAGGAGGTTCTCCGTAACCTCAGCTTTTCCGGGCTCACAATTTAGTGTGGCCCAAAGGATAGAGCCCGGGCCTCGGTGGGGCTTCCCTTCCTCTCCCCCTCGTCCCCTTCTCCATCCCCCCATCTTACTTCCTTCCCTTCCCCACAGCACCTGTATATATGTATATATGTTTGTACATATTTATTACTCTATTTATTTATTTTACTTGTACATATCTATTCTATTTTATTTTGTTAATATGTTTGGTTTTGTTCTCTGTCTCCCCCTTCTAGACTGTGAGCCCACTGTTGGGTAGGGACCGTCTCTATATGTTGCCAACTTGGACTTCCCAAGCGCTTAGTACAGTGCTCTGCACACAGTAAGCGCTCAATAAATACGATTGATTGGTTGATTGATTGGGTGTCAGAAGGACCTGTGTTCTAATCCCAGCTCTGTTACTTGTCTGCTGTGTGACCTTGGCCAAGTCACTTCACTTCTCTGGGCCTCGGTTTACCCCCTCCGAGAAACTTCCCAGTTGAGACGCAGCGTGGCTCAGTGGAAAGAGCCCGGGGTTGGGAGTCAGAGGTCGCGGGTTCTAATCCCGGCTCTGCCACTTGTCAGCTGTGTGACTTTGGGCAAGTCACTTCACTTCTCTGGGCCTCAGTTACCTCATCTGGAAAATGGGGATTAAGATTGGGAGCCCCACCTGTAACAACCTGATAACCTTGTATCTCCCCCAGTGCTTAGAACAGTGCTTGGCACATACTAAGTGCTTAACAAATACCATCATTATTATTATTATTATTATTATTATAGAGAGATGACGACTGTGAGCCCTATATGGGACAGGGAATGTGTCCAACCCGATTAGCTAGTATCTACCCCAGCACTTAGTACAGTGTCTGGCACATAGTAGGCACCTAACAAATATTATTATTATTATTATCATCAATAGCCAACGGAACTGCTGTCAGTGGTAAGAAGAAAATTTACAACACCCGGACATAAACATTTTATGACATATAAAAGATGAAGTTGATTTTTAAAAGCTTTTAGGAAATATTTCCTTGTCATTTAGATCTCAGATAAACTACCCTGTAGTTCAGGGGGGAGGTGAATAATAATAATGATGATGATGAATATATGATTATACTACTACTACTACTACTACTACTACTACTACTACTAATAATAATAATAATAATGACAATAAACAGACATTCCCTGTCCACTATGTGCTTACAGTCTAGCTCGTTCTCTGATCAGTTTTCTGATCACATTCCAGACCAATTATTATAATTATTATCACCATCATCACTATCATTATTATCATCTTCATCATCATATCCGGTAAATAGCAGAGTGACAACTCACTCTAGGACAGAAAAGGCATAGAAAAATCGAACAGTGTGGAAGAACTGAAAGCATTGTAATTCAATTGTCCCCAACCATCCTCCCCCAAACTTTCGCTTTAACGTTCTGACCTAAACAATTGGCCTAAATAACTTCTTTCATTCATTCATTCATTGAACCGTATTTATTGAGCGCTTACTATGTGCAGAGCACTGGACTAAGCGCTTGGAAAGGACAGTTCGGCAACAGCTAGAGGCCAATTCCCACCCTACTCACAGTCTAGAAGAGGGAGACCCTGACTTTTTACGGAAGAAAGCCAACCGAACCGCTGTCGGTGGAAAGAATAAAATTTACTACTTCCCAACATAAACATTTTATGACATAAAAAAGATGAAGTTGATTTTTAAAAGCTTTTAGGAACTATTTCCTTGTCATGTGGATCTCAGATAAACTACCCTGTAGTTCAGGGGGGAGGTGGTGGTGGTGGGGGGAAAGTGTGCATATATGCCCTGCTGTTGCATCAGTACAGTGCTTTGCACATAGTAAGCGCTTAATAAATGCCACCATTATTCTTATTATTATTATCAGAGCTGTTCTCTTCAGCCTGGTTTTCAGTCCCACAAATTGGAAGTTGGAAAAGGGTCATGGATTAGCCCCGTTTGTCCTAAAAAGGCAAGATTGAGCAGCGGTTCTGAGAACCAATTAATAATGATGATAATAATAATAATGATGATAATAATGATGGTATTTGTTAACTGCTTACTATGTGCCAAGCACTTTTCTAAGCACTGAGGGGGATACAAGGTAATCAGGTTGTCCCACATGGGGCTCACAGTCTTCATCCCCATAATAACAATAATAATAATAATAATAATAATAATAATAATGGCATTTGTTAAGCACTTACTATGTGAAAAGCAGTGTTCTAAGCGCTGGGGGGGATACAAGCTGATCAGGTTGTCCCACGTGGGGCTCACAGGCTTCACCCCCATTTTACAGAGGAGGGAGCTGAGGCTCAGAGAAGTAAAGTGACTTGTCCAAGGTCACACAGCAGACATGTGGCGGAGCCGGGATGAGAACCCATGACCTCTGACTCCCAAGCCCGGGCTTTTTCCACTGAGCCACGCTGCTTCTCTTTTACAGATGATGATGATAATAATAATAATGTTGGTATTTGTTAAGCGCTTACTATGTGCCAAGCACTGTTCTAAGCGCTTGGGGAGATACAAGGTCATCAGGTTGTCCCACGTGTGGCTCACAGTCTTCATCCCTATTTTACAGATGAGGGAACTGATGTCCAATAATCAATGTTGTCCCATGTGGGGCTCACAGTCTTCATCCCCATTTTACAGATGAGGGAACTGAAGCACAGAGAAGTGACGTGGCTTGCCCAAAGTCACACAGCTGACAAGTGGCGGAGGCGGAATTAGAACTCATGACCTCTGACTCCCAAGCCCGGGCTCTTTCCACTGAGCCACACTCTTAGAGGTTGATTCCTCCCCTCAGCCCCACGCCGCTTATGTCCATATCTGTCATTTATTTATTTCTATTCTTGTCTGTGTCCCCCTCCGGACTGTCAGCTCCTTGCGGGAAGGGAAAGTATCCGTCAGGAAGGCAGGCAATTGTATTTTGAAATTGTCGTATTTTTAATACGATTGAAGAACCTTTTGACTTCCATCCTTCACTCATTCATTCATTCAATCGTATTTATAGAGCGCTTATTGTGTGCAGAGCATTGTACTAAGTGCTTAGAAAGTAGAATTGAGCAACAGATAGAGACGGTCCCTACCCAACAACAGGTTCACAGTCTAGAAGGGGGAGAAAGATCAATCAATCAATCAATCAATCGTATTTATTGAGCACTTACTGTGTGCAGAGCACTGTACTAAGCGCTTGGGATGTACAAGTTGGCAACACATAGAGACAGTCCCTACCCAACAGTGGGCTCACGGTCTAAAAATGACAGATGACAGATGACAAAACAAGTAGACAGGTATAAAAATATGGTCTCTTTTAAGCACTTACTATGTGCCAAGCACTGTTCTAAGCGCTGGGTAAATACAAGGTGATCAGGTTGTCCCACGTGGGGCTCACAGTCTCAATCCTTGTAGACTGTGAGCCCACTGTTGGGTAGGGACCGTCTCTATATGTTGCTAACTTGTACTTCCCAAGCGCTTAGTACAGTGCTCTGCACACAGTAAGCGCTCAATGAATACGATTGAATGAATGAATGAATCCTCATTTTACAGATGAAGTAACTGAGGCTCAGAGAAGTGAAGTGACATGTCCAAGGTCACACAGCTGACAAGCGATGGAGCCGGGATTAATAATAATAATGATAATAATAATAATGATGGCATTTATTAAGCACTTACTATGTGCAAAGCACTGTTCTAAGCGCTGGTTCTAAGGATTAGAACCCATGACCTCTGACTCTCAAGCCCAGGCTCTTGCCACTGAGTCACGCTGCTTTCATTCAATTATTCCTTTATTCCTTCCATAATGATTGTCTCTAATCTTCTTTCCAGGTGACAAACGGATTCTTTTCTTGGGGAAGCGGGCTGGCCACGTTATCCAATATCGATATTCGAATTCCAACAGGTAAGCGGTCTTCGATTAGCCAAATCGAATTATTTGTATCAGTAAAAACGTATTCATTTTAATTTAAAAAAATAATAAATACTAATGAAGAAAGGTTCTTGAAATGGTGTGACCTTCTGGAAACTGAGAAGCAGCGTGGCTTAGTGAAAAGAGCGAATCCCGACTCCGCCACATGTCTGCTGTGTGATCTTGGGCAAGTCACTTAACTTCTCTGGGCCTCAGTTACCTCATCTGTAAAATGGGGATTAAGACTGTGAGCCCCACGTGGGACAACCTGATCACCCTGTACCCTCCCCAGCGCTTAGAACAGTGCTTTGCACATAGTAAGCACTTAACAAATGCCAATTATTATTATTATTATTATTATTATTATTATTATTATTATTATTAAAAAGCCCGGGTTTGGGAGTCAGAGGTCGTGGGTTCTAATCCCGGCTCCGCCACTAGTCCGCTGTGTGACCTTGGGCAAGTCATTTCACTTCTCTGGACCTCAGTTCCCTCATCTGGAAAATGGGGATGAAGACTGTGAGCCTCATGTGGGATGACCTGATAACTTTGTATCTCCCCTAGCTCTTAGAACAGTGCTTGGCACATAGTAAGTGCTTAACAAATACCATCATTATTATCAATAATATCAATGATAATACTATTAATTATATTAATTAATATTATCAATAATACCAATAATGATATTAATAATAATAATTGTGAAATGATGGCTGGTGAAAGGAAATAAGAGCATATTACATAATCTACAGCTCACATACATTCTGTGTGGCTTTGGACAATCCTGTTCTTCAGTTCCAGCGCTTAGAACAGTGCTTGGCACATAGTAAGCGCTTAACAAATACCATCATTATAATTATTATTATTTTCCCATTTGAATAATGGGGACAGTAATGGGGATAATGGCTGAGCTCTCTGTAAACTCAGTACAGATCAGAGAATATGTGCCCTCACACAAGCGCTTAGTACAGTGCTTGGCACATAGTGCTGGGCACGAGGCCCAGAGCAGCATGGCTCAATGGAAAGAGCCCGGGCTCGGGAGTCAGAGGTCATGGGTTCAAATCCCGCCTCCGCCAATAGTCCGCTGTGTGACTTTGGGCAAGTCACTACATTTCTCTATGCCTCAGTTCCTTCATCTGTAAAGTGGGGATTAAGACTGTGAGCCCCATGTGGGACAGCCTGATCACCTTGTATCCTCCCCAGCGCTTAGAACAGTGCTTTGCACATAGTAAGTGCTTAACAAATGCTATTATTATTGTTATTATTATTTAACAATTCCCATAATTGTTATTATAGTGTTCTGCACGCAGTAAGCACTCAATAAGCTCCTTGTGGGTAGGAAACACGTCTACCTACTCTGTTGAAGCATTCTTTTCCAAGTACAGTGCTCTGCACACAGTAAGTGCTCAGTAAATACTATTAATTGATTGATCTGATCATCTGGTGTCTCTTGCAGGCTAGTACAGCATTTTCCTGCAGTCTGTGCCTAGTAAAGATAATAATAATAATAATTGTGATATTTGTTCAGCGCTTACTATGTGCCATTCATTCATTCATTCAATCGTATTTATTGAGCACTTACTGTGTGCAGAGCACTGTACTAAGCGCTTGGGAAGTCCAAGTTGGCAACATCTAGAGACGGTCCCTACCCAACAGCGGTCTCACAGTCTAGAAGGGGGAGACAGAGAACAAAACAAAACGTATTAACAAAATAAAATAAATAGAATAAATATGCACAAATAAAATAAATAAATAGAGTAATAAATAGATATATACAGGTGCTGTGGGGAGGGGTGTACTAAGCTCTGGGGCAGATTCCTTCAGTCAGTCTTTTATGTTGCCAACTTGTACTTCCCAAGCACCTAGTACAGTGCTCTGCACACAGTAAGTGCTCAATAAATGCGATTGATTGATTGATTGATTATTTATTAAGTGCTTACTGTGTGCAGAGCACTGTACTAATCACTTGGGATTTTATTTATTTCATGTCTGTCTCCCGTGCTCTAGACTGTGAGCTCGTTGTGGGCAGGGATTGTCGCTGTTTATTGTTGTATTGTCCTCTCCCTGGCACTTAGTACAGTGCTCTGCACACAGTAAGCACTCAATAAATACGATTGATTGATTGACTATTTATTAAGTGCTTACTGTGTGCAGAGCACTGTACTAAGCACTTGGGATTGTATTTATTTCACATCTGTCTCCCCTGCTCTAGACTGTGAGCTCGTTGTGGGCAGGGATTGTCGCTGTTTATTGTTGTATTGTCCTCTCCCTGGCACTTAGTACAGTGCTCTGCACACAGTAAGCACTCAATAAATACAATTGATTGATTGACTGATTATTTATTAAGTGCTTACTGTGTGCAGAGCACTGTACTAAGCACTTGGGATTGTATTTATTTCATGTCTGTCTCCCCTGCTCTAGACTGTGAGCTTGTTGTGGGCAGGGATTGTCGCTGTTTATTGTTGTATTGTCCTCTCCCAAGCGCTTAGCACAGTGCTCTGCACTCAGTAAGCTCTTAGTAAATGCGGTTGAATGAATGAAACACGATTGAATGAGAGTATAATATGACAATAAACAGACACATTTCCTGCCCACAACGAACTTACAGTCTAGAGGGGGTAGATGCAAGGTAATTGGGTTGAACACAGCCCCTGTCCCATTTTCATTCAATCGTATTTATTGAGCGCTTACCGTGTGCAGGGCATTGTACTAAGTGTCGAGCGCTTACTATGGGCCAAGCACTGTTCTAAGCGCTAGGGTAATAATAATGATAATAATAATGGCATTTGTTAAGCGCTTACTATGTGCAAAGCACTGTTCTAAGCGCTGGGAAGAATACAAGGATGACAGTTATTATTAAGCGCTTACTATGTGCCACGCACTGTTCTAAGTGCTGAGGAGGATACAAGGTGATCAGGTTGTCCCATGGGGGGCTCACAGTCTTAATCCCCATTTTACAGATGAGGAAACTAAGGCATAGAGAAGTTAAGTGATTTGCCCAAAGTCACACAGCTGGCAATTGGTGGAAGCGGGATTTGAACCCATGACCTCTGACTCATTCATTCATTCATTCAACCGTATTTATTGCGTGCTTCCTGTGTGCAGAGCACTTAACTAAGCACTTGGGAAGTACAAGTCGGGAACATATAGAGACGGTCCCTACACTCCCACGTCCGTGGTCTTTCCATTGAACCACGGTAGTCAAGGTGTCCCATGTGGGGCTCACAGCCTTCATCCCCATTTTCCAGATGAGCTAACTGAGGCCCAGAGAAGTGAAGTGGCTTGCCCAAGGTCACACAGCAGACCAGTGTCAGAGCCAAGATTAGAACCCACATCCTCTGATCCCCAAACCCGGGCTCTTTCCACCGAGCCACGCTGCTTCTCTATAGGACTCACAGTCTTAATTCCCATTTTCCAAATGAGGTAACTGAGGTACAGAGAAGTGAAGTGAGTTGCCCAAGGCGACACAGCAGACAAGTGGAGAGGCAGGGTGGCTCAGTGGAAAGGGCTTTGGAGTCAGAGGTCATGGGTTCAAATCCCGGTTCCATCAATTGTCAGCTGTGTGGATTTGGGCAAGTCACTTCACTTCTCTATGCCTCAGTTACCTCATCTGTAAAATGGTGGATTAAGACTGTGAGCCCCCCAGTGGGGCAACCTGATCACCTTGTAACCTCCCCAGCGCTTAAAACAGTGCTTGGCATATAGTAAGTGCTTAATAAATGCCATTATTATTATTATTATTAGTATTATTAGTATTATTAGTATTGTTTTCTGTGCCTCAGTGACCTCATCTGTAAAATGGGGATGAAGACTGTGAGCCCCCCGTGGGACAACCTGATCACCTTGTAACCTCCCCAGAACTTAGAACAGTGCTTTGCACATAGTAAGCGCTTAATAAAGTCAGAGGTCATGGGTTCGAATCCTGACTCCACCAATTGTCAGCTGTGTGGATTTGGGCAAGTCATTTCACTTCTCTATGCCTCAGTTACCTCATCTGTAAAATGGTGGATTAAGACTGTGAGCCCCCCAGTGGGGCAACCTGATCACCTTGTAACCTCCCCAGCGCTTAGAACAGTGCTCTGCACATAGTAAGCGCTTAAGAAATGCCATCATTATTATTATTATTCTCTGTGCCTCAGTGACCTCATCTGTAAAATGGGGATGAAGACTGTGAGCCCCCCGTGGGGCAACCTGATCACCTTGTAACTTCCCCAGTGCTTAGAACCGTGCTTTGCACATAGTAAGTGCTTAATAAATGCCATTATTATTATTATCATTATTATTCTCTGTGCCTCAGTGACCTCATCTGTAAAATGGGGATGAAGACTGTGAGCTCCCCCTTGGGGCAACCCGATCACCTTGTAACTTCCCCAGCGCTTAGAACAGTGCTTTACCCATAATAAGCACTTGATAAATGCCATTATTATTATTAAGCGGCCAAACCAGGATTAGAACCCATATTCCCATTAGACGGATGAGGAAACCGAGGCCCAGAGAGGTGAAGTGAGTCGCCCGGGGTTAGGCTGCAGGCCAGGGGCAGAATTGGAATCCAGGTCTCCAACGGCATTTTGGAAAGGGGTCGAAGTTCACCGGGAGCCTCGGGTTCATTTCCTTCTAGACTGTGAGCCCACTGTTGGGTAGGGATTGTCAGTGTATATTGCCAACTTGGACTTCCCAAGCGCTTAGTACAGTGCTCCGCACACAGGAAGCGCTCAATAAATACGATTGAAGGAGTGAATTTCCAGTCACCGTCATTTTCTTCGTCTTTACAGGTCAATTGACGATGATCGTGGGTCAAGTCGGCTGCGGGAAATCGTCCCTTCTCCTGGCCATCCTCGGGGAGATGCAGACCCTGGAGGGCAAGGTTCACTGGAGCAAGTAGGTCGATTAATGGGTTCATTCGTTCTTTCATTCAGTTGTATTTATTGAGCGCTTCCTGTGTGCAGAGCACTGGACTAAGCGCTTGGGAAGTCCAAGTCGGCAACATATAGAGACGGTCCCTTCCCAACAACGGGCTCACAGTCTCGAAGGGGGAGACGGGGATGGATTGCCATCTTGCTTCATCCGAAGGCTGGTGGCCTTCTTGGTAAGTTGTGGAAAGAGCCAGAGGTCATGGGTTCTAATCCCGGCTCCGCCACTTGTCGGCTGGGTAATCAATCAATCAATCAATCAATCATATTTATTGAGCTCTTACTGTGTGCAGAGCACTGAACTAAGCGCTTGGGAAGTGCAAGTTGGCAATGTATAGAGACAGTCCCTACCCAACAGTGGGGTAACTTTGGGCAAGTCACTTCACTTCTCTGGGCCTCAGTTCCCTCATCTGGAAAATGGGGATTAAGACTGTGAGCCCCATGTGGGACAACCTGATCATCTTGTAACCTCCCCAGTGCTTAGAACAGTGCCTTGCACATAGTAAGCGCTTAATAAATGCCATCATTATTATTATTTTTGGTTGAACCCATGACCCCTCCTCCCCCTCTCCATCCCCCCCGCCTTACCTCCTTTCCTTCCCCACAGCACCTATATATATGGATATATTTTTGTACGGATTTATTACTCTATTTATTTTACTTGTACATATCTATTCTATTTATTTTATTTTGTTAATATATTTTGTTTTGTTCTCTGTCTCCCCCTTCTAGACTGTGAGCCCACTGTTGGGTAGGGACCGTCTCTATATGTTGCCGACTTGGACTTCCCAATCAATCAATCAATCAATCGTATTTATTGAGCGCTTACTATGTGCAGAGCACTGTACTAAGCGCTTGGGAAATACAAATACAAATACAATACTTCCCAAGCGCTTAGTACAGTGCTTGGCACACAGTAAGCGCTCAATAAATACGATTGATTGATTGATTGATTGACCTTCTGACTTCTGGGCCCGGGCTCTATCCTCTAGTGGTTATAAACCCAAGTTCATTCATTCAGTCGTATTTATTGAGCGCTTACTGTGTGCAGAGCACTGGACTAAGCGCTTGGGAAGTCCAATTCGGCAACAGAGACGGTCCCTACCCAACAACGGGCTTACGATCTAGAAGGGGGAGACAGACGACAAAACAAGTAGACAGGTGAAGTCGAGTCAAGCCAATGGTAGAATAGGTAGGTTCGGTAAGCACTTAATAAATGACATTATTATCAAGGTGAATAATAATAATAATAATAATAATAATGATAATTGTGGCTTTACTATGTTCCAGGCACTGTACTAAGTGCTGGGGTGGATACAAGCAAAATGGGTCACAATCTCTGTCTCATATAGCGCTCACAGTCTTCATCCCCATTTTACAGATGAGGTAACTGAGGCATAAGAAAAGTTAAGTGACTTGCCCAAGGTCATGCAGCCGACAAGTGGCAGAGCCGGGATTAGAACCCAGGTCCTTCTCACTCCCAAGCCCATTCTCTATCTGCTAGGCCGTGCTAGTTCTCCAAAATTCCTGGAATTAATAATAATAATAATAATAATGGCACTTATTAAGCACTTACTATGTGCAAAGCACTGTTCTAAGCGCTGGTGGGGTACAAGGTGATCAGGATGTCCCATGGGGGCCTCACAGTCTTAATCCCTGTTTTCCAGATGGGGGAACTGAGGCACAGAGAAGTGAAGTGACTTGCCCAAAGTCACACAGCTGACAGTTGGCAGAGCCGGGATGATAATAACAATAATAATAATAATAATAATAATAATAATAATAATAATAATAATAATAATATTTGTTAAGTGCTTACTACGTGCCAAGCACTGTTCTAAGCACTGGGGTAGATACAAGGTGATCAGGTTGTCCCACGTGGGGCTCGCAGTCTTCATCCCCATTTTACAGATGAGGTAACTGAGGCACAGAGAAGTTGAGTGACTTGCCCAAAGTCACACAGCTGACAAGTGGCAGAGCCGGGATTAGAACCCACGACCTCTGACTCTCAAGCCGGGCTCTTGCCACCGAGCAACGCAAAACAGCACACAATATTCAAAATCTTTACAAGAACAGGGAGCCAAATAGTTATGAAAAGTCTGTTTGAAAAATTTGAGAGAGGAGAATTATTCATTCGTTCATTCCATCGTATTTATTGAGTGCTTACTGTGTGCAGAGCACTGTACTAAGCGCTTGGGAAGTACAAGTCGGCAACATAGAGAGACGGTCCCTACCCAACAACAGGCTCACAGTCTTCATGCCGTGTGGTTAGTATTAAAAAACTCTTACTTCATCAGCCAGTAATGGGCATTGTGAGAAGCAGCGTGGCCTAGTTTAGACAGAACGATCCTGGGAGTCAGAGGATCTGGGTTCTAATCCCGGCCCCTCCACTTGTCCGCTGTGTGACCTTGGGCAAGTCATTCATTCATTCAGTCATATTTATTGAGCGCTTACTGAGTGCAGAGCACTGGACTAAGCACTTGGGAAGTCCAAGTCAGCAATATCTAGAGACGGTCTCTACCCAACAGCGGGCTCATGGTCTAGAAGGGGGAGACGGACAACAAAACAGAACATATTAACAAAATAAAATAAATAGAATAAATATGTCCCAATAAAATAAATAAATTGAGTAATAAATATGTAGAAACATATATACATATATACAGGTGCTGTGGGAAAGGGAAGGAGGTAAGGCGGGGGAGGAGGGGGCTCAGTCTGGGAAGGCCTCCTGGAGGAGGTGAGATCTCAGTAGGGCTTTGAAGTCACTTCCCTTCTCTGGGCCTCAGTTCCCTCCTCTGGAAACTGGGAATTAAATCCAACTCCCTGTCCCACATGGGGCTCACGGTCTCAATCCTCATTTTCCAGAAGAGGAAACTGAGGCCCAGAGAAGGGCAGTGACTCGCCCGAGGTCACGCAGCGGACAAGTGGAGGAGCCGGGATTAGATCCGTGACCTTCTCACTCCCAGGCCCCGGCTCCTTCAGCTGCGCAACTATGGGACTTGTACTTCCTGAGTGCTTAGTCCAGTGCTCTGCACACAGTAAGCGCTCAATAAATATGATTGACTGAATGAATGAACGGGAGGCGGCAGAACCACCCTGCGGGGTGTTAGACATTGTGCCTAACACTAGGGTCAGGCTGGGTCTCAAGAAGAGAGACTTGATTGATTTGATTGATTGATTTTAGACTGTGAGCCCACTGTCGGGTAGGGACTGTCTCTATTTGTTGCCAATTTGTACTTCCCAAGCGCTTAGTACAGTGCTCTGCACATAGTAAGTGCTCAATAAATACGATTGATGATGATGATTGATTGATTGAGAGTCGGCACAGACCGAGCCAAAGCCGACGTAAAAAATCCGATTTTAGAGCTCGACATTTCTTCGTCTTCTCCCTTTGGAGCTTGTTTTCAATCCACCCCGAGCCAGAGAAAATTCTGCCATCATTTTATCTCCCCCTCATCCCCCTCTCCATCCCCCCCATCATACCTCCTTCCCTTCCCCACAGCACCTGTATATATGTATATATGTTTGTACATATTTATTACTCTATTTATTTTACTTGTCCATATCTATTCTATTTATTTTATTTTGTTAGTATGTTTGGTTTTGTTCTCTGTCTCCCCCTTTTAGACTGTGAGCCCACTATTGGGCTCTATATGTTGCCAACTTGTACTTCCCAAGCGCTTAGTACAGTGCTCTGCACACAGTAAGCGCTCAATAAATACGACTGATGATGATTTTATCGCGTAAACCCCCGGGCGACCGGTGTTTTCATCACGAGACGCAGCTTGGCTCAACGGAAATAGCCCGGGCTTTGGAGTCAGAGGTCGTGGGTTCAAATCCCAGCTCTGCCAATTGTCAGTTGTGTGACTTTGGGCAAGTCACTTCACTTCTCTGGGCCTCAGTTACCTCATCTGTCAAATGGAGATTAAGACTGTGAGCCCTCCGAGAGACAATCTGATCACCTTGTAACCTCCCCAGCGCTTAGAACAGTGCTCTGCACATAGTAAGCGCTTAATAAATGCCATCATTAATTAAGTCACTTCACTTCTCTGGGCCTCAGTTTCCTCATCTGTCAAATGGGGATTAAGACTGTGAGCCCTCCATGGTACAACCTGATCACCTTGTAACCTCCCCAGGCCTTAGAATACTGTTTTGCACACAGTAAGTGCTTAATAAATACCATTATTATTGTTCTTATCATGTGTTTTCGCTTCAATATCATCCCGGTTTCTCCCAAAACCATCCGTCTTGAGCAATGACTCTGTTACTTTCATTCATTCAATCGTATTCATTTAGCGCTTACTGTGTGCAGAGCACTGTACTAAGCGCTCCTAAGATTGTGTGGTACCCATAGCCATCTGCGTTTTGGCTATTCTTAAAAATGTGATTTAAATAAAAAATGCATCTGTCCATTAGAGTGTTGACACACACCTGCTGAAGGGAAAACGACCAGATCCAGTGACCAAATGGAATAAAAACCCGCTCGGCGCTGACAAGCCTCAGTTGCTATTTTAGGGACTTCATTTTTTACTTTGTTTTTAAGAAACAGTGCATCCTCTTGACAGAAAACTCTTTCATTTATGAAATTGCTTGGAAAAAAAATTCACTCACCGTGTTGAACTCTGCACAATGTAGTGGCTAGAGTCCGGGCCTGGGTTCTAATTCCGACTGCGCCACTTGTCTGCTGGGTGACCTTGGGCAGGTCGCTTCACTTCTCTGGGCCTCAGTTACCTCATCTGTAAAATGGGGATTGAGACCGTGAGCCCCAAGTGGGACTGTGTCCAATGCTGTTTGCTTGTATCCACCCCAGCGTTTAGTACAGTGCCCGGCACATAGGAAGCGCTTAACAAATACCACAGTTATTACTATTAACTCAGAAATACTCCCGTTTAAACTAGATCCCCCCAAGCAATATTTAAAATGTTTCTAAAATCTGGATTTTTTTCCCCCAAATGCTCACTCTAGTCAAATTCTGATCCCTTTAAATAGATGTTCCGCACTGTGGGCTGGGAATATGTCTGTTATCGTATCATTCATTCAATTGTATTTATTGAGCGCTTATTGTGTGCAGAGCACTGTACTAAGCACTTGGAAAGTACAATTCAGCAACCGAGGCAATCCCTGCCCACAATGGGCTCACAGTCTAGAATCGTACACTCCCAAGCGTTTAGTACAATGCTTTGCACCCTGTAAGCGCTCAATAAATATGATTGAATAAATAAATGAATGTTAACCACAACAAAATGGATTTATTTTGTGATAATAATTATTGTTCAGCGCTTACTATGTGCCAAGCGTTCTAAGCATTGGGGGGGATAAAGGGTAATCAGGTTGTCCCACATGGGGTTCACAGTCAGAACGGGGTTCTAATCCTGGCTTCATCCCTTGTCTGCTGGGTGACCTTGGGCAAGTCACTTGGATTCTTTGTGCTTCATTTCCCTCATCTGTCAAATGGGGATTAAGACTGTGAGATCCACGTGGGACAGGGACTATGTCCAACCTGATTAGCCTGTATCTACCCAAGCGCTTAGTATAGTCACTGGCACATAAAATAAAAAAATTATGGTATTTCTTAAGCGCTTACTATGTACCGAGCACTGTTCTAAGCTCCGAGGTAAGGCAAGCCACTTGGATTCTTTGTGCTTCATTTCCCTCATCTGTCAAATGGGGATTAAGACTGTGAGCCCCACGTGGGACAGGGACTGCGTCCAACCTGATTAGCCTGTATCTACCCCAGCGCTTAGTACAGTCACTGGCACATAAAATAAAAAAATTATGGTATTTCTTAAGCGCTTACTATGTGCCGAGCACTGTTCTAAGCCCCGAGGTAAGGCAAGCCACTTGGATTCTTTGTGCTTCATTTCCCTCATCTGTCAAATGGGGGTTAAGACTGTGAGCCCCACGTGGGACAGGGACTGTGTCCGACCTGATTAACCTGTATCTACCCCAGCGCTTAGTACAGTCACTGGAACAAAAAAATAAAAAAAAATTATGTTTTTTCTTAAGCGCCTACTATGTACCAAGCACTGTTCTAAGCTCCAAGGTAAGGCAAGCCACTTGGATTCTTTGTGCTTCATTTCCCTCATCTGTCAAATGGGGATTAAGACTGTGAGCCCCACGTGGGACAGGGACTGCGTCCAACCTGATTAGCCTGTATCTACCCCAGCGCTTAGTACAGTCACTGGCACAAAAAATAAAAAAAATTACGGTATTTCTTAAGCGCTTACTATGTGCTGAACACTGTTCTAAGCTCTGAGGTAAGGCGAGCCACTTGGATTCTTTGTGCTTCATTTCCCTCATCTGTCAAATGGGGATTAAGACTGTGAGCCCCACGTGGGACAGGGACTGTGTCCAACCTGATTAGCCTGTATCTACCCCAGCGCTTAGTACAGTCACTGGCACATAAAATAAAAAAAATTACGGTATTTCTTAAGCGCTTACTATGTGCCGAGCACTGTTCTAAGCCCCGAGGTAAGGCAAGCCACTTGGATTCTTTGTGCTTCATTTCCCTCATCTGTCAAATGGGGATTAAGACTGGGAGCCCCACGTGGGACAGGGACTGCGTCCAACCTGATTAGCCTGTATCTACCCCAGCGCTTAGTACAGTCACTGGCACATTAAATAAAAAAATACGGTATTTCTTAAGCGCTTACTATGTGCCCGAGCACTGTTCTAAGCTCTGAGGTAATCAGGTTGTCCCACATGGGGTTCACAGTCAGAACCGGGTTCTAATCCTGGCTTCGTCCCTTGTCTGCTGGGTGACCTTGGGCAAGTCACTTGGATTCTTTGTGCTTCATTTCCCTCATCTGTCAAATGGGGATTAAGACTGTGAGGCCCACGTGGGACAGGGACTGCGTCCAACCTGATTAGCCTGTACTGTACCCCAGCGCTTAGTACAGTCACTGGCACAAAAAATAAAAAATTACGGTATTTCTTAAGCCCTTACTATGTACCGAGCACTGTTCTAAGCTCTGAGGTAAGGCAAGCCACTTTGATTCTTTGTGCTTCATTTCCCTCATCTGTCAAATGGGGATTAAGACTGTGAGCCCCACGTGGGACAGGAACTGTGTCCAACCTGATTAACCTGTATCTACCCCAGCGTTTAGTACAGTCACTGGCACATAAAATAAAAAATTATGGTATTTCTTAAGCGCTTACTATGTGCCGAGCACTGTTCTAAGCTCCGAGGTAAGGTAAGCCACTTGGATTCTTTGTGCTTCATTTCCCTCATCTGTCAAATGGGGATTAAGACTGTGAGCCCCACGTGGGACAGGGACTGCGTCCAACCTGATTAGCCTGTATCTACCCCAGCGCTTAGTACAGTCACTGGCACAAAAAATAAAAAAAATATGGTGTTTCTTAAGCGCTTACTATGTGCCGAGCACTGTTCTAAGCTCCGAGGTAAGGCAATCCACTTGGATTCTTTGTGCTTCATTTCCCTCATCTGTCAAATGGGGGTTAAGACTGTGAGCCCCACGTGGGACAGGGACTGCATCCAACCTGATTAGCCTGTATCTACCCCAGCGCTTAGTACAGTCACTGGCACATTAAATAAAAAAATACGGTATTTCTTAAGCGCTTACTATGTGCCCGAGCACTGTTCTAAGCTCTGAGGTAATCAGGTTGTCCCACATGGGGTTCACAGTCAGAACCGGGTTCTAATCCTGGCTTCGTCCCTTGTCTGCTGGGTGACCTTGGGCAAGTCACTTTGATTCTTTGTGCTTCATTTCCCTCATCTGTCAAATGGGGATTAAGACTGTGAGATCCACGTGGGACACGGACTGCGTCCAACCTGATTAGCCTGTACCTACCCCAGCGCTTAGTACAGTCACTGGCACATAAAATAAAGAAATTATGGTATTTCTTAAGCGCTTACTATGTACCGAGCACTGTTCTAAGCTCCGAGGTAAGGCAAGCCACTTGGATTCTTTGTGCTTCATTTCTCTCATCTGTCAAATGGGGGTTAAGACTGTGAGCCCCACGTGGGACAGGGACTGCGTCCAACCTGATTAGCCTGTATCTACCCCAGCGCTTAGTACAGTCACTGGCACACAAAATAAAAAAAATTACGGTATTTCTTAAGCGCTTACTATGTGCCGAGCACTGTTCTAAACTCTGAGGTAATCAGGTTGTCCCACGTGGGGCTCACAGTCTTAATCCCCATTTGACAGATGAGGTCACTGAGGCCCAGAGAAGTGAAGTCACTTGCCCAAAGTCACACAGCCGACTAGCGGCCCCCTTGTAACCTCTCCAGCGCTTAGAACAGTGCTTTGCACATAGTAAGCTCTTAATAAATGCTATTATTATTAAGCGGCAGAGCCGGGATTAGAACCCACATTCATTCATTCATTCATTTACCCAGGCCTGGGCTCTTGCCACTAGGCCACACCGCTTCTCTAGAACAAAATCGGCTCTTTCATTCTGGGTCATCTTCTGTCGTTTCCTTTATTCATTCAGTGATATTTATTGAGCGCTTACTGTGTGCAGAGCACTGGACTAAGTGCTTGGGAGAGGACAGTTTTAGCCGCGACTGTAGAAACGGTAGGAAAAATGGTGGATTTTCCTGGAATGATTGTTCTGCCTTTAATTTTCCAGCAGGAACAGATACTCCGTGGCCTATGCAGCTCAGAAGCCTTGGCTGTTGAATGCGACCGTAGAAGAAAACATTATTTTTGGAAGCGTCTTCAACAAACAGAGGTGATTATCGGTTCCCGAGTCAAGCCCTTCTAGACTGTGAGCCCACCGTGGGGTAGGGACCGTCTCTATATGTTGCCAACTTGGACTTCCCAAGCGCTTAGTACAGTGCTCTGCACACAGTAAGCGCTCAATAAATGCGATTGAATGAATGAATGAATGAAGCCCGGCCATTACCATCTCATTTGGATTTTAGACTGTGAGCCCACTGTTGGGTAGGGGCTGTCTCTATATGTTGCCAATTTGTACTTCCCAAGCGCTTAGTACAGTGCTCTGCACATAGTAAGCGCTCAATAAATACAATTGATGATGATGATTTGGAATTAACCATAATGATGATGATGATGATGATGGTATTTGTTAAGCACTTACTCTGTGCCAAGCACTGTTCTAAGCTCTGATACAAGGTGATCAGGTTGTCCCACGTGGAGCTCACAGTCTTCATCCCCATTTTACAGATGAGGTCACTGAGGCCCAGAGAGGTGAAGTAGTGACTTGCCCAAATACCGATGTCATTTATTAAGCACTTACTATGTGCAAAACACTGTTCTAAGCCCTAGGGAGGTTACAAGGTGATCAGGTTGTCCCACGGGGAGCTCACACTCTTAATCCCCATTTTCCAGGTGAGGTCACTGAGGCACAGGGAAGTTAAGTGACTTGCGCAAAAAGTCACACAGCTGACAATTGATGGAGTCTGAATTTGAACCCATGACCTCTGACTCCAAAGCCCGGGCTCTTTCCACTGAGCCACACTGCTTCTAATGGTACTTGTTAAACGCTTATTATGTGCCAAGCACTGTTCTAAGCGCTGGGGGAGATACAAAGCCACAAAAGTCACAAAGCTGGGATTAGAACCCACAACCTCTGACGCCGAGGCCCATGCTCTAACCACCGGGCCACACTGCTTCTAATGGTATTCGTTAAGCGCTTACTATGTGCCAAGCACTGTTCTAAGCTCTGAGAGAGATACAAGGTGATCAGGTTGTCCCCTGTGGGGCTCCCAGTCTTCATCCCCATTTTCCAGATGAGGTCACTGAGGCCCAGAGAGATGAAGTAGCCCAAATAATGATGTCATTTATTAAGCGCTTACTATGTGCAAAACACTGTTCTAAGCCCCGGGGTGGTTACAAGGTGGTCAGGTTGTCCCACGGGGAGCTCACACTCTTAATCCCCATTTTCCAGATGAGGTCACTGAGGCCCAGAGAAGTGAAGTGACTTGCCCAAAGTCACACAGCTGACAAGTGGCGGAGTCAGGATTAGAACCCACGACCTCTGACTTCCAAACCCGGGCTCTTTCCACTAAGCCACGCTGACAATCCCTGCCCACATCGGACTCACAGTCTAGAAGGGGGAAGACGGCCAACAAAACAAATAAACAGGCATCAATATTCGTTCAATCGTATTTATTGAGCACTTACTGTGTGCAGAGCACTGTACTAAGCGCTTGCATCAATAGAAAGAAATAGAATTACAGATATATGCCTATCCCACATGGGGCCCACAGTCTTCATCCCCATTTTTCCAGATGAGGCAACTGAGGCACAGAGAAATGAAATTTATTTGTTTTCCTGTGTATAGATCTGTAATATATTGTTGCCTGTTAACTTGTTTTGATTTCTGTCTCCCCCTTCTAGACTGTGAGCCTGTTGTGGACAGGGATTGTCTCTCTTTATTGCTGAATTGTACTTTCCAAGCGCTCAGTACAGTGCTCTGCACACATTAAGCCCTCAATCAATACAACTGAATGAATTCAGTGAGCGAAGGCAGTTGACCAAGGTCACACAGCAGACAAGTGGCCGACCCAGGATTAGAACCCAGGTCCTTCTGACTTGTAAAGAAGCAGAAAGAGCCCGGGCTTGGGAGTCAGAGGACATGGGTTCTAATCCTGACTCCGCTACTTGTCTGCTGTGCGACCTTGGGCAAGTCACGTCACTTCTCTGTGCCTCAGTTCCCTCATCTGTAAAATGGGAATGAAGACTGTGAGCCCCACGTGGGACAACCTGTTGATCTTGTATCTACCCCAGTGCTTAGAACAGTGCTTGGCACATAGTAAGCGCACCTTCCCAGACTGAGCCCCCTTTTGCCTCTCCCCATCCCCATCCCCCGCCCTACGGGCTTTGGAGTCAGAGGTCATGGGTTCGAGTCCCGACTCCACCACATGTCTGCTGTGTGACCTTGGGCAAGTCACTTAACTTCTCTGACCCTCAGTTTCCTCATCTGTAAAATGGGGATTGACTGTGAGCCCCACGTGGGACAACCTGATCATCTTGTATCCCCTCCAGCACTTAGAACAGTGCTTTGCACATAGTGAGTGCTTAACAAATGCCATAATTATTATTATTATTATTCCCCTCCCCACAGCATCTGTATATATGTTTGTACAGATTTATTACTCTATTTATTTTACTTGTACATATTTACTATTCTATTTATTTTGTTAATGATGTGCATCTATTGGGTAGGGACCGTCTCTATATGTTGCCAACTTGTACTTCCCAAGCGCTTAGTACAGTGCTCTGAACACAGTAAGCGCTCAATAAATACGATTGAATGAATGAATGAAAATGAATGAATCTAGCTTTAATTCTATTTGTTCTGACGACGTGACACCTGTCCACATGTTTTGTTTTGCTGTCTGTCTCCCCCTTCTAGACTGTGAGCCCGCTGTTGGGTAGGGACCGTCTCTAGATGTTGCCAATTTGTATTTCCCAAGCGCTTAGTACAGTGCTCTGCACACAGTAAGCGCTCAATAAATACGATTGAATGAATGAATGAATGAGTGAATAGGGACCGTCTCTATATGTTGCCAACTTGTACTTCCCAAGTGCTTAGTACGGTGCTCTGCACACAGTAAGCGCTCAATAAATATGATTGAATGAATGAATGAACCAATATTATTATTATTATTATTATTGTTATTATCATTATTATTATTATTACTGATTGAATAACCCAAAATGGGATGGGAACCTAATGCCAGCTCCACTTTTTCCGTCCAGGTATAAAGCTGTAACAGATGCCTGCTCTCTACAGCCAGATATTGATTTGCTGCCATTCGGTGACCAGACGGAAATCGGAGAAAGGGTAAGTCCAGTGTTTGTTCTTCCCAAGCGCTTAGTCCAGTGCTCTGCACACGGTAAGCGCTCAGTAAATACGATTGAATGAAATATTCTCTGGATCTTCCACAGAACCGATTACCAGCATCTGAAGAATGTCCATTTTTTAATGGATTTTATCGTTCATTCATTCACAGCGTGGCTCAGTGGAAAGAGCTCGGGCTTTGGAGTCAGAGGTCATGGGTTCAAATCCCGGCTCCGCCAGTTGTCAGCTGTGTGACTTTGGGCAGGTCACTTCACTTCTCTGGGCCTCAGTTTCCTCATCTGTGAAATGGGGATTAAGATTGTGAGCCCCCCTTGGGACATCCTGATCACCTTGTAGCCCCCCAGTGCTTAGAACAGTGCTTTAAACATAGTAAGTGCTTAACAAATACCATTATTATTATTATTATTATTATTATTCAATCATATTTATTGAGCGCTTACTGTGTGCAAAGCACTGGACTAAGCCCTTGGAAAGTACAATTTAGCAACAGATAAAGACAATAATAATATTTATTTTAATTTGTTAGTATGTTTGGTTTTGTTCTCTGTCTCCCCTTTTAGACTGTGAGCCCACTGTTGGGTAGGGACTGTCTCTATATATTGCCAGTTTGTACTTCCCAAGCTCTTAGTACAGTGCTCTGCACATAGTAAGCGCTCAATAAATACGATTGATGATGATGATGATAACATGATCAGATTGTCCCACGTGGGGCTCACAGTCAATCCCCATTACAGATGAGGTAACTGAGGCTCAGAGAAGTTAAGCGACTTGCCCAAGGTCACACAGCAGACATGTGGCGGAGCCGGGATTCGAACCCATGACCTCTGACTCCAAAGCCCGGGCTCTTTCCACTGAGCCCTACCAACGACGGGCTCACGGTCTAGAAGGGGGAGACAGACAACAAAACAAAACAAATAGACAGGCCGCATGGCGTAGTGGGTAGAGCCGGGCTTGGGAATCAGAAGGTCATGGGTTCTAATCCCGGCTCCGCCACTTGGCTGCTGTGTTACCTTGGGCAAGTCACTTGACTTCTCTGTACTTCGGTTCCCTCAGCTGTAAAATGGGGAGGGAGACTGTGAGCCCCATGTGGGGCAGGGACTGTGTCCAAACTGATTTGCTTGGATCCACCCCAGCGCTTAGTACAGTGCCTGGCACATAGTAAGCACTTAACAAATAACATAATTATTATTGTTGTTTTTATTAGACCACACTGCTTCTCTGCTCCCTGAGTCAATTGCAATGGACAGCACCAGGAGAGAGGAAATGATGAGAAAACATGAGGGGAGAGAAGGGGGGAGAGGAGGAGGGAGAAGCAGCGTGGTTTAGGGGAAAGAACGCAGGCCTGGGAATCAGAAGACCTGGGTTCGAATCCCGGCTCCACTGCGTGTCTGCTGTGTGATCTTGGGCAAGTCATTCCAGCGCTTAGAACGGTGCTTTGCACATAGTAAGCGCTTAACAAATGCCATTATTATTATTTCACTTCCCTGGGCCTCAGTACCCTCCTCTGCAATAATGGGGATTAAGACTGTGAGACCCATGTGGGACAGGGACTGCTGATGAGCATGTATCTACTCCAGCGCTTAGTACAGTGTCCGCCATGTAGTAAGCGCTTAACAAATACTATTTTAAAAATGCACAATCAACTCTCCATGTACACATCAGGGCTGAGGCTGGGCTATTGCATTGCTGAGACTTGGGAGTGTTGGGATCAGACCCTGGCTGGAAAAGGACGGACAAAGGAGAAACGAAGGACAAATATTTAGGAAAATAAAAATCCTTCCCTCGACTCTAGTTTTCCATGTTTACCAACGTCATTTACAGACAAATTCCGGGCCAACTCCTCAGCCCAAAAGTTAAACACCCAAAGGAAACACACTGCTATTTACTAGAGAATAATCAAACTTATCTTCATTCATTCATTCATTCATTCATTCAATCATTCAATCCTATAGCCCTCTGTTGGGTAGGGACCGTCTCTATATGTTGCCGACTTGTACTTCCCAAGCGCTTAGTACAGTGCTCTGCACACAGTAAGTGCTCAATAAATACGATTGATCGATCAGTTACGACCCGCTTGATGGAGAGATATAGTTTGGGCCATTTTCCGTAATATGATGGTGTGTGTCTTCTTGTCAACATTTAATCCTTGATGGCTTTGAATTTCTAAAAATGGCAAAGAGCTGATTCCTGTCCAAAAAAAGAAAAAGGCCCTGGCTATTAATGGGAGCTTGTCTTGCTCACACCATTTTGTTTACCCCAAAGATGGATATTTACGAGCTGTTTTATTTCTTAGGGGATTAATTTAAGTGGAGGCCAAAGGCAAAGGATCTGCGTCGCCCGAGCGCTGTATCAGAATACCAACGTCGTCTTTTTGGTAAGGATACATCTTTCCCTTTAATTTCTGTCCTTAAATCCGGCCTGAAGAAAGGATGGGAATGGAATAACTCTGTCTGGGAGGTAAACTCTCTGAGGTTACACGTTCCTGGATATCTCCTCCAAGAAGCAGCGTGGTCAAGTGGATTTATTTATTTATTTATTTATTTATTTATTTATTTATATATATATTTATTCATTTATTTATTTGGGCGGATTTATTTATTTATTTATTTATTTATGCATTTATTTATTTATTTATTTATTTAGGTGGATTTATTTATTTATTTATTAATTTATTATTTATTTTTATTCATTTATTTAGGTGGATTTATTTATTTATTTATTTATTTATGTATTTATTTTACTTGTACATATCTATTTCATTTATTTTATTTTGTCAGTATGTTTGGTTTTGTTCTCCGTCTCCCCCTTTTAGACTGTGAGCCCACTGTTGGGTAGGGACCGTCTCTATACATTGCCAACTTGTACTTCCCAAGCGCTTAGTACAGTGCTCTGCACACAGTAAGCGCTCAATAAATACGATTGGGGATGATGATAGCGCTCAGGCTTGGGAGTCAGGGGAGCTGGGTTCTAATCCCGGTCTTAACCTGTGTGTGACCTTGGGTAGGATCCTTCACTGCTCTGAGCCTCGGTTGCCTCATCTGTAAAACGGGGATGAAGACTGTGAGCTCTGCGTGGCGCGCGGACTGCGTCCAACCTGCTTGACTTGTATTTACCCCAGCGCTTAGTACAGTGCCTGGCGCATAGTAAGCGCTTAGCAAGTACCATTAAAAATAGAGGCCTTCCCTGACAAAGTCTGTGTTTCCTCTTCTCCCTCTCCCTTCTGCGTCACCCTGGAACTTGGATTTCCATTTGGATTTTCATCCGTCCTTCACCACCTCAGGAGCGTGGCTCAGTGGAAAGAGCCCGGGCTTTGGAGTCAGAGGTCATGGGTTCAAATCCCAGCTCTGACAATTGTCAGCTGTGTGAGTTTGGGCAAGTCGCTTCACTTCTCTGTGCCTCAGTTACCTCATCTGTAAAATGGGGATTAAGATTGTGAGCCCCACGTGGTACAACCTGATCACCTTGTAACCCCCCAGAGCTTAGAACAGTGCTTTGCACATAGTAAGTGCTTAACAAATATCATTATTATTATTATTATTTCCATATCCTCCCTTTCCTCTCCATCCAAACTGCTGCTACACTGCTCCAAACACCTCTGTTTGCAGAAGCAGAGACGCAGCGTGGCTGTGTGACTTTGGGCAAGTCACTTCACTTCTCTGTGCCTCCGTTCCCTCATCTGTAAAGTGGGGATTAAGACTGTGAGCTCCCCGTGGGACAACCTGATCACCTTGTAACCTCCCCAGTGCTTAGAACAGTGCTTTGCACATAGTAAGAGCTTAATAAATGCCATTATTATTATTATTATTATTATTATTTGGAGTCAGAGGTCGTTGGTTCAAATCCCGGCTCCGCTATTTGTCAGCTGTGTGACTTGGGGCAAGTCACTTCACTTTTCTGGGCCTCAGTTGCCTCATCTGGAAAATGGGGATGAAGATTGTGAGCCCCTCATGGGACAACCTGATCACCTCGTATCCTCCGCAGTGCTTAGAGCAGTGCTTTGCACACAGTAAGCGCTTAATGAATGCCATCATTATTATTGTTATTTGGAGTCAGAGGTCGTGGGTTCAAATCCCGGCTCCACTACTTAGCTGTGTGACTTTGGGCAAGTCACTTCACTTTTCTGGGCATAATATAATAATAATATATAATAATAATAATAATAATAATAATAATGGTGTTTATTAAGAACTGACTATGTGCAAAGCAATGTTCTAAGCGCTGGGGAGGTTAATAATAATAATAATAATAACAACTTTGGTATTTGTTAAGCGCTCACTATGTGCATGGCATTTATTACGTGCTGACTATGTGCAAAGCACTGTTCTAAGTGCTGGGGAGGTTAATAATAATAATAATAACTTTGGTATTTGTTAAGCGCTTACTATGTGCAAAGCACTGCTCTAAGCACTGGGGAGGATACGAGGTGATCAGGTTGTCCCATGAGGGGCTCACAATCTTCATCCCCATTTTACAGATGAGACAACTGAGGCCTAGGGAATGATAATAATGACAATGGCATTTATCATCATCAATCGTATTTATTAAGCGCTTACTATGTGCAAAGCACTGTTCTAAGCGCTGGGGGGGATACAAGGTGATCAAGTTGCCCCACGTGGGGCTCACAGTCTTCATCCCCATTTTACAGATGAGGTAACTGAGGCTCAGAGAAGTTAAGTGACTTGCCTAAGGTCACACAGCAGACATGTGGCAGAAGCGGGATTAGAACCCACGACCTCTGACTCCAAATCAATCAATCAATCAATCAATCAATCGTATTTATTGAGCGCTTACTATGTGCAGAACACTGTACTAAGCGCTTGGGAAGTACAAATTGGCATCACAATTGGCACCACCAATTGTCAGCTGTGTGACTTTGGGCAAGTCACTTCACTTCTCTGTGCCTCAGTAACCTCATCTGTCAAATGGGGATTAAGACTGTGAGCCCCACATGGGACAACCTGATCACCTTGTATCTACCCCAGCGCTTAGAACAGTGCTTGGCACATAGTAAGCTCTTACTTAACAAATGCCATCAGAGAAGCAGTGTGGCTCAGTGGAAAGAGCCCGGGCTTTGGAGTCAGAGGTCATGGGTTCAAATCCCAGCTCCACCAACTGTCAGCTGTGTGACTTTGGGCAAGTCACTTCACTTCTCTGGGCCTCAGTTCCCTCATCTGTAAAATGGGGATTAAGACTGTGAGCCCCCCGTGGGACAACCTGTTCACCTTGTATCTACCCCAGTGCTTAGAACAGTGCTTGGCACATAGTAAGCGCTTAACAAATACCATACCAGAGAAGCAGCGTGGCTCAGTGGAAAAGAGCCCGGGCTTTGGAGTCAGAGGTCATGGGTTCCAATCCCCGCTCCGCCAACTGTCAGCTGTGTGACTTTGGGCAAGTCACTTCTCTTCTCTGGGCCTCAGTAACCTCATCTGTAAAATGAGGATTAAGACTGTGAGCCCCACATGGGACAACCTGATCACCTTGTATCTACCCAGCGCTTAGAACAGTGCTTGGCACATAGTAAGCTCTTACTTAACAAATGCCATCAGAGAAGCAGTGTGGCTCAGTGGAAAGAGCCCGGGCTTTGGAGTCAGAGGTCATGGGTTCAAATCCCCGCTCCACCAACTGGCAGCTGTGTGACTTTGGGCAAGTCACTTCACTTCTCTGGGCCTCAGTTCCCTCATCTGTAAAATGGGGATTAAGACTGTGAGCCCCACGTGGGACAACCTGATCACCTTGTAACCTCCCCAGCGCTTAGAACAGTGCTTGGCATCATCATCATCATCAATCGTATTTATTGAGCGCTTACTATGTGCAGAGCACTGTACTAAGCGCTTGGGAAGTACAAAGTATCTTCTAGCAATGACATTTTCTCTCGGTAACAAGGGGAATTGAATGGAAGCAGCATAGCCTAGTGGATAGAGCATGATCTTGGCACATAGTAAGCGCTTAACAAATGCCATTATTATTATTATTATTATTATTATTGTTATCCGTATTATTATTACTAACATCTATTCAATCCTTTCTTTCGGCCTTTCGTGGCTATCAGGACGACCCCTTCTCGGCCTTAGACATTCACCTCAGCGATCATTTGATGCAGGAAGGAATCTTGAAGTTTCTCCAGGACGACAAGAGAACCCTGGTGCTTGTGACCCACAAGCTTCAATATCTAACGCACGCGGATTGGGTGAGAGATAAAATAATAATAATAATAATAATAATAATAATAATAATCACCTGTATATATGTATATATGGTTGTACATATTTATTACTCTATTTATTTATTTATTTTACTTGTACATTTCTATCCTATTTATTTTATTTTGTTGGTATGTTTGGTTCTGTTCTCTGTCTCCCCCTTTTAGACTGTGAGCCCACTGTTGGGTAGGGACTGTCTCTATGTGTTGCCAATTTGTACTTCCCAAGCGCTAGTACAGTGCTCTGCACATAGTAAGCGCTCAATAAATACGATTGATTGATCGATTGATTGATTGATAGTAGCTGTTTAGCACTTACTATGTTCCAGTCACATAAGTGCTCCGTATCTATTCTATTTATTTTATTTTGTTAATATGTTTTGTTTTGTTCTCTGTCTCCCCCTTCTAGACTGTGAGCCCACTGTTGGGTAGGGACCGTCTCTAGATGTTACCAACTTGGACTTCCCAAGCGCTTAGTACAGTGCTCTGCACACCGTAAGCGCTCAATAAATATGATTGATTGATTGCTGGGGTGGTTACAGCTGGGATTAGAGAAGCAGCGTGGCTCAGTGGCAAGAGCCCGGGCTTGCGAGGCAGAGGTCATGGGTTCCAATCCCGCCTCCGCCACTTGTCAGCTGGGTGGCTTTGGGCAAGTCGCTTCACTTCTCTGGGCCTCCGTTACCTCATCTGGAAAATGGGGATGAAGACTGTGAGCCACTCTGTGGGACACCCTGATAAAGAGAAGCAGCGTGGCTCAGTGGAAAGAGCCCGGGCTTGGGAGTCAGAGGTCGTGGGTTCTAATCCCGCCTCCACCACTTGTCAACTGGGTGGCTTTGGGCAAGTCACTTCACTTCTCTGGGCCTCAGTTACCTCATCTGTAAAATGGGGATTGAGACTGTGAGCGCCATGTGAGACAACCTGATTACCTTGTATCCCCCCAGCGTTTAAAACAGTGCTTGGCACATAGTAAGCGCCTAACAAATGCCATCATCATTATTATTCTTATACAAGCAAATCGGGCTGGACACAATCCCTTGTCCTACTTGGGGCTCACGGTCTCAATCCCCATTTTACAGGTGAGGTAACTGAGGCACAGAGCAGCGAAGTGACTTGCCCAAGGTCACACAGCAGTCAAGTGAGAAGCAGCATGACTCAGTGGAAAGAGCACAGGCTTTGGAGTCGGAGGTCATGGGTTCAAATCCCGGCTCCGCCAGTTGTCGGCTGTGTGACTTTGGGCAAGTCGCTTCACTTCTCTGTGCCTCGGTTCCCTCAGCTGTCAAATGGGGATGAAGACTGTGAGCCCCCCGTGGGGCAACCTGATCACCTTGTAACCTCCCCAGCGCTTAGAACAGTGCTTTGCACGTAGTAAGCGCTTAATAAATGCCATTAAAAAAACAGTGGCAGAGCTGGGATTAGAACCCGTGATCAAGATGTCTCTACCGAATCAATCAATCGTATTTATTGAGCGCTTACTATGCGCAGAGCACTGTACTAAGCGCTTGGGAAGTACAAGTTGGCAACATATAGAGACAGTCCCTACCCAACAGTGGGCTCACAGTCTACCGAATCACCTGGATCCTCCCCAGCCTCCCCACAGCATGGCCTAGTGGGTCGAGCCCGGACTTGGCAGTCAGAAGGATCTGAGTTCTAATCCCGACTCCGCCACTTTCCGACTGCGTGACCCTAGGCCAGTCACTTCATTTCTCTTCACTTCACTTCATGGAGAAGAATTGTGGCTCAGTGGAAAGAGCCTGGGCTTGAGAGTCAGAGGTCGTGGGTTCTGATCCCGCCTCTGCCACTTGTCAGTTCATTCATTCATTCATTCAATCGTATGTATTGAGCGCTTACTGAGTGCAGAGCACTGTACTAAGCGCTTGGGAAGTCCAAGTTGGCAACATCTAGAAACGGTCCCTACCCGACAGTGGGCTCACAGTCTAGAAGGGGGAGACAGACAACAAAACAAAACATATTAACAAAATAAAATAAATAGAACAAACAGTTGTCAACTGTGTGACTTTGGGCAAGTCACTTCACTTCTCTGGGCCTCAGTGACCTCATCTGGAAAATGGGGATGAAGACTGGGAGCCCCGTATGGGACAACTTGATCACCTTGTATCCCCCCCCGGCGCTTAGAACAGTGCGTGGCCCATAGTAAGCGCTTAACAAACACCACAATTATTATCATCAATCGTATTTATTGAGCGCTTACTGTGTGCAGAGCACTGTACTAAGCGCTTGGGAATGACAAATTGGCAACATAGAGAGACGGTCCCTACCCAACAGTGGGCTCACAGTCTAAAAGCTCACAATTATTAGCACGGCTCGGTAAATAGATCCCGGGCCTGGGAATCAGGAGGACCTGGGTTCTAATCCTGCCTCCGCCCCTTGTCTGCTGTGTGACGTTGGGCAAACCACTTTGCTTCTCTGCGCCTCAGTGACCTCATCTTCAAAATGGGGATTAAAAGTGTGAGCCCCACGGGGGGCAACCTGATGACCTTACCTCTGCCCCAGCGCTTAGAACAGTGCTCGGCACATAGTAAGCACTTAACAAATACCATCATCATCGTTATTATTATTATTCTCTGGGCTTCAGTTCCCTCATCTGTCAAACGGGGATGAATCAATCAATCAATCGTGTTTATTGATGAAGACCGTGAGCCCCACGGGGGACAGGGACCGTGTCCAACCCGATTAGCTTGTATGTACCCCGGCGCTTAGAACAGTGCCTGGCACATAGTAAGCGCCTTTATTTTGATGGTGATTCTCTGACACCTTTTGGCGCTTCTCCCCGCTCTCTGCAGATCATCGCGATGAAGGACGGAAGCGTCCTGAGGGAAGGGACCCTGAAGGACATCCAGAACAAGGATGTGGAACTGTACGAACACTGGAAAACCCTCATGAATCGCCAAGACCAGGAATTAGAAAAGGTAAGAGGAGCAGCAGGGACTGGCCGTCCGAAGCCGCGGGTTCTAATCCTCCTCCTCCTCATCATCAATCGTATTAATTGAGCGCTTACTATGTGCAGAGCACTGTACTAAGCGCTTGGGAAGTCCAAGTTGGCAACATATAGAGACAGTCCCTACCCAACAGTGGGCTCACAGTCTAAAAGGGGGAGACAGAGAACAAAACCAAACATACTAACAAAATAAAATAAATAGGATAGATATGTACAAGTAAAATAAATAAATGGAGTAATAAATATGTACAAACATATATACATATATACAGGTGCTGTGGCCTCAGTTCCAAGTAAAATAAATAAATAAATAAATAAATAGAGTAATAAATATGTACAAACATATATACATATATACAGGTGCTGTGGCCTCAGTTCCCTCATCTGGAAAATGGGGATGGAGACGGCGAGCCCCACGTGGGACAGGGACTGGGTCTGACCCGGTTGGCTTGTAACCACCGCGACGCTTAGCGCAGTGCCCGGTTAGACTGTGAGCCCGCTGTTGGGTAGGGACTGAGGCCAGAGAAGAAGGAGAATAATTATATTAATTATGGTACTTATTAAGCACTTACTATGTGCTACGCACTGGTCTAAGCACTGGGGTTGATACAAGTTAGGTTGGACACGGCCCCTGTCCCACACGGGGCTCGCATCCTTAATCCCCAGTTTGCAGATGAGGTAACTGAGGCGCAGAGAATCAATCAATCAATCGTATTTATTGAGCGCTTACTATGTGCAGAGCACTGGACTAAGCGCTTGGGAAGTACAAGTTGGCAACATATAGAGACGGTCCCTACTCACCAGCGGGCTCACAGTCAAAAAGGGGGAGACAGAGAACAAAACCAAACATACCAACAAAATGAAATTAATAGAATAGATATGTACAAATAAAATAAATAAATAGAGTAATAAATATGTACAAACATATATACATATATACAGGTGCTGTGGCCTCAGTTTCCTCATCTGGAAAATGGGGATGGAGACGGCGAGCCCCACGTGGGACAGGGACTGAGTCCAACCCGGTTGGCTTGTAACCACCGCGACGCTTAGCGCAGTGCCCGGTTAGACTGTGAGCCCGCTGTTGGGTGGGGACTGAGGCCCAGAGAAGAAGGAGAATAATTATAATAATTATGGTACTTATTAAGCACTTACTATGTGCTACGCACTGGTCTAAGCACTGGGGTTGATACAAGTTAGGTTGGACACGGCCCCTGTCCCACACGGGGCTCGCATCCTTAATCCCCAGTTTGCAGATGAGGTAACTGAGGCGCAGAGAATCAATCAATCAATCGTATTTATTGAGCGCTTACTATGTGCAGAGCACTGGACTAAGCGCTTGGGAAGTACAAATTGGCAACATATAGAGACGGTCCCTACCCACCAGTGGGCTCACAGTCTAAAAGGGGGAGACAGAGAACAAAACCAAACATACTAACAAAATAAAATAAATAGAATAGATATTTACAAATAAAATAAATAAATAGAGTAATAAATATGTGCAATATACGGAGAAGTCAAGTGACTTGCCCAATGTTGGAGCTGGGATTAGAACCAAGCGCTTAGCACAGTGCTCCAGCGCTTAGTACAGTGCTCCGCACACAGTAAGCGCTCAATAAATACGATTGATGATGATGATGACCTTCTGACCCCTAGCCCGGCGCTCTAGTCACTAAGCCACGCTGCTTCTCCAAAGCGAAGGGACTTGCCCAAGGTCACCCAGCAGAGGAATGGCGGAGGGAGGATTAGAACCCAGGTCCTTCCGACTCTCAGGCCCCACCCTATCCGCTAGGCCGCACCCCCTTTTAGACTGTGAGCCCACTGTTGGGTAAGGACCGTCTCTATATGTTGCCAACTTGGACTTCCCAAGCGCTTAGTACAGTGCTCTGCACACAGTAAGCGCTCAATAAAGATGATTGATTGATTGACTGTCTCTATATGTTGCCAACTTGTACTTCCCAAGCGCTTAGTCTAGTGCTCTGCACACAGTAAGCACTCAGTAAATACGATTGATTGATTGATTGATTAACGAATATTGTTATTATTGTTTTTAAGGCTCCTGGTAGAGAAGCAGCGTGGCTCAGTGGAAAGAGCCCGGGCTTCGGAGTCAGAGGTCATGGGTTCAAATTCCGGCTCCGCCACTTGTCAGCTGGGTGACTTCGGGCAAGTCACTTATTGAAGCAGCGTGGCTCAGTGGAAAGAACCCGGGCTTGGGAGGCAGAGGTCATGGGTTCGAATCCCAGCTCCGCCAATTGCCAGCTGTGTGACTTTGGGCAAGTCGCAGTGTGGCTATGGGGAAGCAGCGTGGCTCAATGGAAAGAGAGAGGCCTTGGGAGTCAGAGGTCATGGGTTCGAATCCCACTCCGCCACTTGTCAGCTGTGTGACCTTGGGCAAGACACTTAACTTCTCTGTGCCTCAGTTACCTCATCGGTAAAATGGGGATTAAGACTGTGAGCCCCAAGTGGGACAACCTGATCACCTTGTAGCCACCCCAGCGCTTAGAACAGTGCTTTGCACATAGTAAGCGCTTAACAAATACCACCATTATTATTATTATTATTCTCTGTGCCTCAGTTACCTCATCTGGAAAATGGGGATTAAGACTGTGAGCCCCCCGTGGGACAACCTGATCACCTTGTAACCTCCCCAGCGCTTAGAACAGTGCTTTGCACATAGTAAGCGCTTAACAAATACCACCATTATTATTATTATTATTCTCTGGGCCTCAGTTACCTCAGCCGGAAAATGGGGATTAAGACTGTGAGCCCACCATGGGACAACCTGATCACCTTGTAATCTCCCCAGCGCTTCGAACAGTGATTTGCACATAGTAAGCACCTAATAAATGCTATCATTATTATTATTATTATTATTATTATTATTATTCTCTGTGCCTCACTTACCTCATCTGTAAAATGGGGATGAAGACTGTGAGCCCCACGTGGGACAACCTGATCACCTTGTAACCTTCCCAGCGCTTAGAACAGTGCTTTGCACATAGTAAGCGCTTAATAAATGCCATCATTATTATTATAATTCTCTCCTCTTTACATGGTAGCACCATGCGGGCCTTTAGACTGTGAGTTTGGTTTGTATAAGGAAGTTGCCTGCCAACTCTGTGGTATTATACTCTCCCAAGCATTTAATTCAGTGCTCTGCACCTAGTAAGTGCTCAATAAATATTCATTCAATCCTATTCATTCATTCATTCATTCATTCATTCATTCCATCGTATTTATTGAGCACTTACTGTGTGCAGAGCACTGTACTAAGCGCGCTTGGGAAGTACAAGTTAGCAACATATTCATTCATTCAATTCTAGTTATTGAGAGCGCTTACTGTGTGCAGAGCACTGTACTAAGCGCTTGGGAAGTACAAGTCGGCAACATATTGAGACGGTCCCTACCCAACAGTGGGCTCACAGTCTAGAAGGGGGAGACAGAGAACAAAACCAAACATATTAACCAAATAAAATAAATAGAATAGATAGGTACAAGTAAAATAAATAAATAGAGTAATAAATCTGTACAAACATATATCCATATATAAAGGTGCTGTGGGGAAGGGAAGGAGGTAAAACGAGGGGGACGGAGGGGGGAGAGAAAGGAGGGGGCTCAGTCTGGGAAGGCCTCCTGGAAGAGCTGAGCAGGTGAAAAATATCTGTAAATCATTTATTTCTATTTGTAAATGATTGATTTATATTAATGTCAGTCTCCTGTTCTAGACTGTAAGCTCGCTGTGGGAAGGAAACCTGTCCACCAACTGTTGTATTGACTCTCCCAAGTGCCTAGTAAGGTGCTTTGCACACAGTAACTGCTCGATAAATACCGTTTTTTTAGGGCATTTGTTAAGTTCTTAAATGTGGCAGGCACTGTACTAAGCACTGGGGTAGATACAAGATAATCAGGTTGGACACAGTCCATGTCCCACGTGGGCTCATAGATTAATCCTCATTTTACAGATGAGGGAACTGAGGCACAGAGAAGTTACGTGACTTTTTTTATGGTATTTTTTAAGTGCTTACAATGTGCCAGTCACTGTAGTAAGTGCTGGAGCCGACACAAGCTAATCGGGTTGTACACGGTCCCTGTCCCAAAAAGGGCTCACAATCTTAATCCCCATTTACCAGATGAGGGAACTGAGGCAGCGAGCAGTAAAATGACTTGTCCAAAGTTATACAGCAGACAAGCGGCAGAGCTGGGATTGGAATACTACTACTACTACTACTACTACTACTACTACTACTACTACTAATAATAATAATAATAATAATAATGGTATTTGTTAAGCACTTACTATGTGCCACACACTGTTCACAGCGCTGGGGTAGATACAAGGTAATTGTGTTGTCCCATGTGGGGCTCACAGTCTTAATCCCCATTTACCAGGTGAGGGAACTGAGGCACGGAGCAGTAAAATGACTTGTCTAAAGTCATACAGCTGACAAGTGGCAGAGCCGGGATTGGAATAATAATAATAATAATAATAATAATAATAATAATAATAATAATAATAATAATGGTATTTGTTAAGCACTTACTATGTGCCACACACTGTTCACAGCGCTGGGGTAGATACAAGGTAATCGTGTTGTCCCACATGGGGCTCACAGTCTTCATCCCGATTTTCCAGATGAGGTAACTGAGGCCCAGAAAGGTGAAGTGACTTGCCCAAAGTCACACAGCTGACAAGTGGTGGAGCCGGGATTAGAACCCATGACCTCTGACTCCCAAGCCCAGGCTCTTTCCACCAAGCCACACTGCTTCTCATAATAATAATGATGATGACGTGTGTTAAGCGCTTAGTATGTGCCAAGCCCTGTTCTAAGCGCTGGGGTAGAGATGAGATCATCAGGTTGTCCCACGTGGGGCTCACAGTCTTCATCCCCATTTTCCAGATGAGGTCACCGAGGCCCAGAGACGTGAAGTGACTTGCCCAAAGTCACACAGCTGACAAGTGGCGGAGCCGGGATTAAAACCCATGACCTCTGACTCCCAAGCCCGGGCTCTTGGGAGTCACGTGAGGCTCAGAGTCTTAATCCCCATTTTCCAGATGAGGGAACTGAGGCACGGGGAGCAGCGTGGCTCAGTGGAAAGAGCCCGGGCTTTGGAGTCAGAGGTCATGGGTTCGAATTCCGCTCCACCAATTCATTCATTCATTCAATTGTATTTATTGAGCGCTTACTGTGTGCAGAGCACTGTACTGAGCGCTTGGTGTGACTTTGGGCAAGTCACTTCACTTCTTTGGGCCTCAGTTCCCTCATCTGTAAAATGAGGATTAGATCTCTGAGCCCACGTGGGACATGGACTGTGTCCAACCTAATTAAGTGCTTAGTACACTGCTCTGCACACAGTAAACGCTCAATAAATACGATTGATTGATTATCCTGTATCTACCCCAGCGCTTAGTACAGTGCCTGCCACATTTAAGAACTTAACAAATGCCCTAAAAAACGGTATTTATCGAGCAGTTACTGTGTGCCAAGCACCTTACTAGGCACTTGGGAGATGAAGACTGTGAGCCCCCCGTGGGACAAGCGATCACCTTGTAACCTCCCCAGCGCTTAGAACAGCGCTTTGCACGTAGTAAGCGCTTAATAAATACCATTAAAAATAATAATAATAATAATAATAATGGCATTTACTAAGCACCTACTATGTGCAAAGTGCTGTTCTAAGCACTGGGGAGGATACAAGGTGATGGGGTTGTCCCACGGGGGGCTCACAGTCTTCATCCCCATTTTACAGATGAGGTAGCTGAGGCACAGAGAAGTGAAGTGACTTGCCCAACGTCGTACAGCAGACAAGCGGCGGAGCCGGGATTAGAATCCAGGTCCCTCTGGGTCCCAGGCCTGGGCTCTAGCCACTAGGCCACCCTGCTTCTTCAGGAACAAGGCGTCACAGCCGACGAGGGAAAAATGAAGGAAAGGAAAGGAAAGCCCACTGTTGGGTAGGGACTGTCTCTATATGTTGCCAATTTGTACTTCCCAAGCGCTTAGTACAGTGCTCTGCACATAGTAAGCGCTCAATAAATACGATTGATGATGATGATGATGATGATGATAGATTGCAAAGGGAGACCAGCCCAGGCACGTTGGCGGTGATTTAGGTGACAGATACGGACGAGGGTGACGTAAATGGTGGAATGATTTGATTTCATCTGAAAAAAAGATCTGGAGAGAAAAGGAAATTCGTTGGCTGGACGCATCAGTAAGGCCGTGAAGCCGGCCAGGAATAAAGATCATTTCCACGCTATTTAGCCCCGAAGTGGCTGCTAGAAATCGCGAAATTGTTCGACAGAATGATGATAATCGCGATGGCATTTCTAGACTGGGAGCCCACTGTTGGGTAGGGACTGTCTCTATATGTTGCAGCACCTGTATATATGTTTGTACATATTTATTACTCTATTTATTTATTTTACTTGTACATATCTATCCCCCCCATCTTAGCTCCTTCCCTTCCCCACAGCACCTGTATATATGTATATATGTTTGTACATATTTTTTACTCTATTTATTTTATTTGTACATATCTATTCTATTTATTTTATTTTGTTAGTATGTTTGGTTTTGTTCTCTGTCTCCCCCTTTTAGACTGTGAGCCCACTGGTGGGTAGGGACTGTCTCTATATGTTGCCAATTTGTACTTCCCAAGTGCTTAGTACAGTGCTCTGCACATAGTAAGCGCTCAATAAATGCGATTGATGATGATGATGATGATCTATTCTATTGATTTTATTTTGGTAGTATGGTTTCGTTCTCTGTCTCCCCCTTTTACACTGTGAGCCCGCTGTTGGGTAGGGACTGTCTCTATATGTTGCAGCACTTGTATATATGTATATATGTTTGTACATATTTATTACTCTATTTATTTTACTTGTACATATCTATTCTATTTCTTTTATTTTGGTAGTATGGTTTCGTTCTCTGTCTCCCCCTTTTACACTGTGAGCCCGCTGTTGGGTAGGGACTGTCTCTATATGTTGCAGCACCTGTATATATGTATATATGTTTGTACATATTTATTACTCTATTTATTTATTTATTTTACTTGTACATATCTATTCTATTTCTTTTATTTTGGTAGTATGGTTTCGTTCTCTGTCTCCCCCTTTTAGACTGTGAGCCCGCTGTTGGGTAGGGACTGTATATGTTGCAGCACCTGTATATATGTATATATGTTTGTACATATTTATTACTCTATTTATTTATTTATTTTACTTGTACATATCTATTCTATTTCTTTTACTTTGGTAGTATGGTTTCGTTCTCTGTCTCCCCCTTTTAGACTGTGAGCTCGCTGTTGGGTAGGGACTGTCTCTATATGTTGCAGCACCTGTATATATGTATATATGTTTGTCCATATTTATTATTCTATTTATTTATTTATTTATTTTACTTGTACATTTCTATTTATTTTATTTTGTTAGTATGGTTTCGTTCTCTGTCTCCCCCTTTTAGACTGTGAGCCTGCTGTTGGGTAGGGACTGTCTCTATATGTTTCCAACTTGTACTTCCCAAGCGCTTAGTACAGTGCTCTGAGCACAGTAAGTGCTCAGTAAATACAACTGATTGATTGATTGATTGATTTTACTTCCCAAGCGCTCAGTACGGTGCTCTGAACACAGTAAGCGCTCAATAAATACAACTGATTGATGGATTGATTCCAGCCTTATATCTAACCCAGAGCTTAGAACAGTGCTCGGCACATAGAAAGCGCTTCACGAATACCATCATTATTATTCATTCATTCAGTCGTATTTATTGAGCGCTTACTGTGTGCAGAGCACTGTACACAGTAAGCGCTCAATAAATCCGATTGATGATGATGATGATGATTTATTGAGCACTTACTGTGGGCAGAGCACCGGACTAAGTGCTTAGAAAGTACAATTCGGCGCTCGCTACGTGCCAGGCACTGTACTAAGCGCTGGGGTAGAAAGAAGATAGTCAGGTGGGACACGGTCTGTGTCCCACATGGGCTCACAGTTCTAATCCTCATTGTACAGATGAGGGAACTGAGGCACGGATTCATTCAGTCATATTTATTGAGTGCTTACTCTTGGGTAGGGACCGTCTCTATTTGTTGCCAACTTGTACTTCCCAAGTGCTTAGTACAGTGCTCTGCACACAGTAAGTCCTCAATAAATACGATTGAATGAATGAATGCAGAGCACTGTAGTAAGCGCTTGGGAAGTGCAAGTCGGCAACAATGGGCTCACAATCTAATCAATGAATTGTATTTATTGAGCGCTTACTGTGTGCAGAGCACTGTACTAAGCCCTTGGGAAGTACAAGTTGGCAACATATCGAGACGGTCCCTACCCAACAGTGGGCTCACAGTCTAGAAGATGAGTTATGTGACTTTTTATGATATTTTTAATAATAATAATAATAATAATAATGACATTTGTTAAGCACTTACCATGGGCAAAGCACTGTTTTAAGCACTGGGGGAGATACAAGGTGATCAGGTTGTCCCATGTGGGGCTCACAGGCTCACAGTCTAGAAGATGAGTTATGTGACTTTTTTAAGGTATTTTTTAATACTACTACTACTACTACTACTACTAATAATAATAATGGCATTTGTTAATAATAATAATAATAATAATGTTGGTATTTGTTAAGCACTTACTGTGTGCCAAGCACTGTTCTAAGCGCTGGGATAGATACAAGGTGAGCAGGTTGTCCCACCTGGGGCTCACAGTCTTCATCCCCATTTTACAGATGAGGTAACTGAGGCACAGAGAAGTTAAGTGACTTGCCCAAAGTTGCACAGCTGACAGTTGGCAGAGCGGAGATTTGAAACCATGACCTCTGACTCCAAAGCCGGGGCTTGGGCTTGGGCTGGATAATGATGACATTTATTAAGCGCTTACTATGTGCAAAGCACTGTTCTAAGCACTGGGGGAGATACAAGGTGATCAGGTGGTCCCATGTGGGGCTCACAGTCTTCATCCCCATTTTACAGATGAGGGAACTGAGGCCCATAGAGGTGCCCAAAGTCACACAGCTGACAAGTGGCGGTGCCGGGATTAGAACCCATGACCTCTGACTCCCAAGTCCGGGCTCTTTCGACTGAGGCACGCTGCTTCATAATACGTGCATAAATAATAAATATAATAAATGTGTGTGGTGAGGAGTGGGGTGGAGCAGAGGGAGGGAGTTGGGGTGACAGGGAGGAGGTGGGAGATGAGGAAAAGGGGGGCTGAGTGTGGGAAGGCCTCCTGGAGGAGGGGAGCTCTCAGTAGGGCCTTGAAGGGAGGAAGAGAGCGAGTTTGGCGGATGGGCAGAGGGAGCAGGGCATTCCAGGCCCGGGGGATGACGTGGGCCGGGGGTCGATGGCGGGACGGGCGAGAAGGAGGCCCGGTGAGGAGGTGAGCGATGGCAGAGGAGTGGAGGGTGAGGGATGGGATGGAGAAGGACAGAAGGGAGGGAAGGGAGGAGGGGGCCAGGGGATGGACGGCCTTGAAGCTGAGAGTGAGGAGTTTTTCTCCAGAATCTCCAGTGGCTACCAATCAATCTGCGCATCAGGCAGAAACTCCTCACCCTGGGCTTCAAGGCTGTCCATCCCCTGGCCCCCTCCTCCCTCCCCTCCCTTCTCTCCTTCTCCAGCCCAGCCCGCACCCTCCGCTCCTCCGCCGCTAATCTCCTCACCGTTAGGCCTCGTTCTCGTCCGTCCCGCCATCGACCCCCGGCCCACGTCCTCCCCCGGGCCTGGAATGCCCTGCTCCCTCTGCCCCTCCGCCAAGCTAGCTCTCTTCCTCCCTTCAAGGCCCTGCTGAGAGCCCACCTCCTCCAGGAGGCCTTCCCAGACTGAGCCCCTTCCTTCCTCTCCCCCTCGTCCCCCCTCCATCCCCCCATCTTACCTCCTTCCCTTCCCCACAGCACCTGTATATATGTATATATGGTTGTACATATTTATTACTCTATTTATTTATTTATTTTACTTGTACATTTCTATCCTATTTATTTTATTTTGTTGGTATGTTTGGTTCTGTTCTCTGTCTCCCCCTTTTAGACTGGGAGCCCACTGTTGGGTAGGGACTGTCTCTATGTGTTACCAATTTGTACTTCCCAAGCGCTTAGTACAGTGCTCTGCACATAGTAAGCGCTCAATAAATACGATTGATTGATTGATTGATTGATTGATTGAAGTTTGATAGGCAACCACTGGAGATTTTTGAGGAGGGGAGTGACATGCCCAGAGCATTTCTGTACAAAGATAATCTGGGCATCAGAGTGAAGCGGGGAGAGACAGGAGGATGGGAGGTCATTCGTTCATTCGTTGTCGTATTTATTGAGCGCTTACTGTGTGCAGAGCACTGGACTAAGCGCTTGGGAAGTCCAAGTTGGCAACCTATAGGGACGGTCCCTACCCAACAGCGGGCTCACGGTCTAGAAGAGAGAGGAGGCTGATGCAGTCATCCAGTTGGGAGAGGATGAGGGCTTCTAGACTGTGAACCCACTGTTGGATAGGGACGGTCTCTATATGTTGCCAACTTGGACTTCCCAAGCGCTTAGTCCAGTGCTCTGCACACAGTAAGTGCTCAATAAATACGATTGAATGATGATGATGATAGCATTTATTAAGCGCTTACTATGTGCAAAGCACTGTTCTAAGCGCTGGGGGGTTACAAGGTGATCAGGTTGTCCCACGGGGGGTTCCCAGTCTTCATCCCCATTTTACAGATGAGGGAACTGAGGCCCAGAGAAGTGAAGTGACTTGCCCAAAGTCACACAGCTGACAGTTGGCAGAGCCGGGATTTGAACCCATGACCTCTGACTCCAAAGCCCGGGCTCTTTCCACTGAGCCCACGCTGCTTCTCTAATGAATGAATGCTTCTTGAATGAATGAATGAGTGTACAAATGTGGTAGCGGTTTGTTAAGCGCTTACTATCCCTCAAGCACCGTTGCTTCAGCACTTAGAACAGTGCTTTGCACATAGTAAGCGCTTAACAAATACCATCATAATTCTATTATTATTATTCTAAGCGCTGAGATAGATACAAGGTTATCAGATTGGACACAGCCCTTGTCCTTCATGGGGCTCACACGCTTCATCCCTGTATTACGGATGAGGGAACCGAGGCCCAGAGAAGTGAAGCGACTTGCCCAAGGTCACACAGCAGCACACAAGTGGCAGAGCCCGGATGAGAGCTTGGGTCCATTGACTCCCAGGCTGTGCCGCTCCTCTATTTTCTGGGCCATTTTGAGTTTTGACTCCCACTGTTGGGTAGGGACCGTCTCTATATGTTGGCAACTTGTACTTCCCAAGCGCTTAGTACAGTGCTCTGCACACAGTAAGCGCTCAATAAATACGATTGATTGATTGATTTTGAGTTACAATGATGTTTTCACGATTGCTAACTCTTCGTCTAACCCAGGACATGGAAGAGGACCAAACGACTCTAGAACGGAAAACTCTCCGAAGGGCGATGTACTCGAGAGAAGCCAAGGCTCAGATGGAGGATGAAGATGAAGGTAATATTGATTATGAGGATAGTAATCATTATGGCGTCCATTAAGTGCTTGCATTCATTCATTCAATTGCATTTATTGATTGCAGAACACTGTACTAAGCGCTTGGGAAGTACAAGTTGGCAACATCTAGAGACAGTCCCTACCCAACAGCAGGCTCACAGTCTAGAAGGAGGAGATAGACAACAAACCAAAACATATCAACAAAATAAAATAAATAGAATAAATATGTACAAGTAAAATAAATAAATAGAGTAATAAATCTGTACAAACATATCTACTTGCAGTGTGCCAAGAACTGCACTAAGTGCTGGGGTAGAGACAAGATAATCAGGTCGGACACAGGCCCTGCCCCACATGGGGTCAGTCTCAGTCGCCATTTTACAGATGGGGTAACTGAGGCCCAGAGGAGTGGAGAGACTTGCCCAAGGTCACACAGGGGACAAGAGAAGCAGTGTGGCTCAGTGGAAAGAGCCCGGACTTGGAGTCAGAGGTCATGGGTTCAAATCCCGGCTCCGCCAACTGCCAGCTGTGTGACTTTGGGCAAGTCACTTCACTTCTCCGGGCCCCAGTTACCTCATCTGGAAAATGGGGATGAAGACTGAGAGCCCCCCGTGGAACAAGCTGATCACCTTGTAACCTCCCCAGCGCTTAGAACAGTGGTTTGCACATAGTAAGCGCTTAATGAATGCTATCATTATCATTAGTATTATGGTGGAGCCAGGATTAGAACCCAGGTCCTCTGAATCTCGGGGCCATGCTCTTTCCACCAGGCCATGCCGCTTCTCATATTTTCTCTTCCCATAGGGAGCTTACCAGTCTAGAGGGGGAGATACAGATTGATATGAATAAATAATACATAATATATAATTTAATTATATATGCATATATGCACAAACACACCCACACAAACACGTACTTATTCATTCATTCAATCGCATTTAATAAGTGCTTACTATGCATCCCCCTTCTAGACTATGAGCCCATTGCTGGGTAGGGACTGACTCTGTATGTTGCCAACTTGTAATAATAATAATGATAATAATAATAATGATGGCATTTGTTAAGTGCTTACTATGTGCAAAGCACTGTTTGAAGTGCTGGGGAGGTTACAAGGTGATCAGGTTGTCCCACGGTGGGGCTCACAGTCTTCATCCCCATTTTACAGATGAGGTAACTGAGGCCCAGAGAAGTTAAGTGACTTGCCAAGTCACACAGCTGACAAGTAGCGGGGTCGGGATTTGAACCCATGACCTTTGACTCCAAAGCCTGTGCTCTTTCCACTGAGCCACGCTGCTTCTCAAGTGCTTAGTACAGTGCTCTGCACACAGCAAGCACTCAATAATACAGACGAGGTAACTGAGGCCCAGAGAAGTTAAGTGACTTGCCAAGTCACACAGCTGACAAGTGTCAGGGCCGGGATTTGAACCCATGACCTTTGACTCCAAAGCCCATGCTCTTTCCACTGAGCCACGCTGCTTCTCAAGTGCTTAGTACAGTGCTCTGCACACAGCAAGCGCTCAATAAGTACGATTGAATGAATGAATAAATGCAATTGAATGAATGGATAGAGCACTGTACTGAGCACTAGGGAGAGTACAATGTAACAATAAACCAAATAATAATAGTAATTGTGGGAAGGCCTCCTGGAGGAGGTGAGTGCTCAGTAGGGCTTTGAAGGGAGGAAGAGAGCTAGCTTGGTGGATGGGAAGAGGGAGGGAATTCCGGGCCAGGGGGAGGACGGGGGCCGGGGGTCGATGGCGGGACGGGCGAGAACGAGGCCCGGTGAGGAGGTGAGCGGCCGCAGAGGAGTGGAGGGTGCGAGCTGGGAGGGAGAAGGACAGAAGGGAGGTAATCCTCCAATTCATTTCACAGAAGAGGAAACTGAGGCCCTTGAGAAATGACTGTGAGCCCACTGTTGGGTAGGGACCGTCTCTATATGTTGCCAACTTGTACTTCCCAAGCGCTTAGTACATTGCTCTGCACACAGTAAGCGCTCAATAAATACCATTGAATGAATGAATGAATACAGTGCTTTGCACATCGTAAGCGCTTAATAAATGCCATTATTATTATCATTATTATTATTATTATTATTAAATACAATTGAATGAATGCTGGGCGTTCAGTCCACCCTGAGCCGGGGTTCAAATCCCAGCTCCGCCCATTGTAAGCGCTCAATAAATAAATGGAACGAATGACTATCCCAACATCACACAGCATGCATGAGGCGGGATTAGAACCCGGGTCCTTCCGACGCCCAGGCCCGGGCTCTGCCCAGCGGGCCGCGCTGGCTTCACCATCTTGTCTGGTCGGATGCAGAGGAGGAGGAGGAGGAAGACGAGGACGACAACATGTCCACGGTGATGAGGTTGAGGACGAAAATGCCCTGGAAGGCCTGCTGGCGCTACCTCACGTCCGGGGGCTTCTTCCTGCTCTTCCTGATGATCTTCTCCAAGCTCCTGAAGCACTCCGTCATCGTGGCCATCGACTTCTGGCTCGCCACCTGGACCTCGGCCTCCAACTCCACGGACGGTCCCAGGAATTATCAGGTGCGCAGGACGTAGGGTGGTGATGATGATGGCATTTATTAATCAATCAATCAATCAATCGTTCATATTTGTTGAGCGCTTACTGTGTGCAGAGCTCTGTACAAAGCGCTTGGGAAGTACAAGATGGCAACATCTAGAGACGGTCCCGACCCAACAGCGGGCTCACAGTCTAGAAGGGGGAGACAGACAACAAAACCAAACGTACTAACAAAATAAAATAAATAGAATAGATAGGTACAAGTAAAATAAATAAATGGAGTAATAAATATGTACAGGCATATATCATCATCATCAATCGTATTTATTGAGCGCTTACTGTGTGCAGAGCACTGTACTAAGCGCTTGGGAAGCCCAAGTTGGCAACATCTAGAGACAGTCCCTACCCAACAGCGGGCTCACAGTCTAAAAGGGGGAGACAGAGAACAAAACCAAACGTACTAACAAAATAAAATAAATAGAATAGATAGGTACAAGTAAAATAAATAAATGAATTAATAGAGTAATAAATATGTACAGGCATATATCATCATCATCAATCGTATTTATTGAGCGCTTACTGTGTGCAGAGCACTGTACTAAGCCCTTGGGAAGTCCAAGTTGGCAACATATAGAGAAAGTCCCTACCCAACAGTGGGCTCACAGTCTAAAAGGGGGAGACAGAGAACAAAACCAACCATACTAACAAAATAAAATAAATAGAATAGATATGTACAAGTAAAATAAATAAATAGAGTGATAAATATGTACAAACATATATACATATATACAGGTGCTGTGGGGAAGAGAAGGAGGTAAGATGAGGGGGATGGAGAGGGGGACGAAGGGGAGAGGAAGGAAGGGGCTCAGTCTGGTGCTTACGATGTGCAAAGCACTGTCCTAAACACTGGGGAGGTTACAAGGTGATCAGGTTGTCCCACAGTCTTAGTCCCCACCTTACAGATGAGGTAACTGACTCCCAGAAAATAATAATAATGATGGCATTTATTAAGCGCTTACTATGTGCAAAGCACTGTCCTAAGCGCTGGGGAGGTTACATGGTGATCAGGTTGGCCCATGTGGGGCTCACAGTCTTCATCCCCATTTTACAGATGAGGTCACTGAGGCCCAGAGAAGTGAAGTGACTTGCTCAAAGTCACATAGCTGACAATTGGCGGAGCCGGGATTTGAACCCATGTACTCTGACTCCAAAGCCCGGGCTCTTTCCAGTGAGCCACGCTGCTAAGCGACTTGCCCAAAGTCACACAGCTGACAATGGGCAGAGCCGGGATTTGAACCCCGGCTCAGGGTGGACTGAACGCCCAGCATTCATTCAATTGTATTTAATAATAATAATAATAATAATAATAATGGCATTTATTAAGCGCTTACGATGTGCAAAGCACTGTATTCATTCATTCATTCAATGGTATTTATTGAGCACTTACTGTGTGCAGAGCAATGTACTAAGCGCTAGGGAAGTCCAAGTTGGCAACATATAGAGATGGTCCCTACCCAACATTGGGCTCACAGTCTAGAAGGGAGAGACAGAGAACGAAACAAAACATATATACAAACATATATAAATAAATAGAATAAATAAATAGAATAAATATGTACAAATAAAATAAATAAATAGAGTAATAAATACTTACAAACACATATACATATATACAGGTGCTGTGGGGAGGGGAAGGAGGTAAGGCGGGGGGGATGGAGGGGAGAGGAAGGTGGGGGCTCAGTCTGGAAATGCCTCCTAAATGCTGTACTAAGCACTGGGGAGGTTACAAGGTGATCAGGTTGTCCCATGGCGGGGGCTCGCAGTCTTAATCCCCATTTTACAGATGCGGTAACTGAGGCCCAGAGAAGTGAAGTGATTTGCCCAAAGTCACACAGCTGACAATTGGTATTTATTGAGCGCTTACCGTGTGCAGAGCACTGGACGAAGCGCTTGGACAGGGCAAATCGGCAACAGATAGAGATGGTCCCTACCCAACGACGGGCTCACAGTCTAGACTGTCAGCTCATCGTGGGTAGGGAATGTGTCTATTGATTGCTTTATTGGACTCTCCCAAGCGCTTAGTGCGATGCTTTGCAATGATAATGTTAAGAACTGTGGTATTTGTTAAGCGCTTAGTGGGTACCAGGCACTGTACTAAGCGCTGCGGTGGATACGAGCGAATCGGGTTGGACTTAGATCCTCTCCCACACGGGGCTCACAGTCTTAATCCCCATTTAATAGATGAGGGGACTGAGGCCCAGAGAATAATAATAAAAATAATAATGATGGTACTAGTTAAGGGCTTTACCATAATAATAATAATGATGGTATTTGTTAAGCGTTTACTATGTGCAAAGCACTGTTCTAAGCGCTGGGGGGACACAAGGTGATCAGGTTGTCCCACAGTCTTAGTCCCCATTTTACAGATGAGGTAACTGAGGCCCAGAAAATAATAATAATGATGGCATTTATTAAGCGCTTACTATGTGCAAAGCAATGTTCTAAGCACTGGGGAGGTTACAAGGTGATCAGGTTGGCCCATGTGGGGCTCACAGTCTTAATCCCCATTTTACAGATGAGGTCACTGAGGCACAGAGAAGTTAAGTGGCTTGCCCAAGGTCACACAGCCGACAAGTGGCGGAGCTAGAATTCGAGCCTGTGACCTCAGACTCCCAAGCCCGGGCTCTTTCCACTGAGCCACGCTGCTTCTCTGTGCCAGGCACTGTACTGAGCGCTGGGGTGGATATGAGCAAATCAGGTCAGACACAGTCCCTGTCCCATGTGGGACTCACAGTCTTAATCCCCATTTTACAGATGAGGGGACTGAGGCACAGAGAATAATGCTAAGCACTGGGGTGGTTGCAATCAAATCGGGTTGGACACAGTCCCTGTCCCACGTGGGGCTCACAGTCTTAATCCCCGTTTGACAGATGAGGGAATTGAGGCTCAGAGAAGTGAAGTGACTGGCCCAAGGTCACACAGCTGACTAGTGGTGGGGTCAGGATTAGAACCCATGACCTTTGACTCCCAATCCCGGGCTCTTTCCACTGAGCCACACTGCTTTGCACACCGTAAGCGCTCGTCAGCTATGTGACCTTGAGCAAGTCACTTAATTTCTCTGTGCCTCAGTCCCTCATCTGTAAAATGGGGATGAAGACTGTGAGCCCCATGTGGGACAACCTGGTCACCTTGCATTCATTCATTCAATTGTATTTATTGAGCACTTACTGTGTGCAGAGCACTGTACTAAGCACTTGGGAACTACAAGTTGGTGACATATAGAGACGGTCCCTACCCAACAACGGGCTCGCAGTCTAGAAGGGGGAGACAGACAAAACAAAACATGTGGATGGGTGTCAAGTCGTCCGAATAAATAGAATTAAAGCTTAATGCACATCATTAACAAAATAAATAGAATAGTAAACATGTACAAGTAAAATAAATGATGATGATGGCATTTGTTAAGCGCTTACTATGTGCAAAGCACTGTTCTAAGCGCTGGGGAGGATACAAGGTGTTTAAGTTGTCCCACGTGGGGCTCACAGTCTTAATCCCCATTTTACAGATGAGGTAACTGAGGCTCAGAGAAGTTAGGTGACTTGCCCAAGCTCACACAGCAGACATGTGGTGGAGCCGGGATTCGAACCCCTGACCTCTGACTCCAAAGCCCGGGCCCTTTCCACCGAGCCACGCTGCTTCTCTGCAGAGTAAACAGTAAACGGAGTAATAAATCTGTACAACCCCAGCGCTTAGAACAGTGCTTTGCACATAGTAAGCGCTTAATAAATGCCATCATTACTATCAATAATTATTAATAATCATTAATGATTCATTCTTAATAATTAGAATTATTAATTAGTAATGATAATTAATTATGATAGCTATAAGAATAATTATTAATGAAAGGAGGCCTTCCCAGACTGAGCCCCTTCCTTCCTCTCCCCCTCGTCCCCCTCTCCATCCCCCCCATCTTACCTCCTTCCCTTCCCCACAGCACCTGGATATATGGACATATGGTTGTACAGATTTGCTACTCTATTCATTTATTCATTTATTTTACTTGTGCACATCTATTCTATTCTATTTTGTTTTGTTGGTGTGTTTGGTCTTGTTCTCCGTCTCCCCCTTTTAGACTGTGAGCCCACTGTTGGGTAGGGACCGTCTCTATACGTTGCCAACTTGTCCTTCCCAAGCGCTCAGTCCAGTGCCCTGCACACAGTAGGCGCTCAAGAAATACGATTGATGATGATGATGATGATGATGATGATGGTGATTGCAAGTCAACTAAATAGAGTAATAAATCTGTACTAGCCCCAGCCCTTGGTTCAGTGCCCGGCACAGGGCCAGCGCTTGACAAATACCATCATGACTGTTGTTATTATGAGCCTGTGGGTGAGTCTGTGTGTTTCTGGGGTTTGTTTGGCGTACGTGGGCACGTGGGAGAACATTTCTGGGGCGCTTCAGCCGGAAGGAAGGTCCCCCATTTGTGTTTCTCAGACCTACTACGTGGCCGGGTTCAGCCTCCTGTGTGGCATGGGCATCTTCCTCTGCCTGGTGACGTCCCTCACCGTGGAGTGGATGGGGCTCACGGCCGCCAAGAACCTGCACCACGATCTCCTCAACAAGATCATCCTCGGCCCCATCAGGTACGAAGCCAATGCCCCCGCTAGCCGGGCCCTCCGAGTAACAATACTCTATTATTACTCTATTTATTTTCCTTATTACTCTATTGATTTTACTATTACTCCATTGATTTTCCTTATTACTCCATTGATTTTCCTTATTACTCTATTTATTTTCCTTAATTTTCCTTATTACTCTTTATTTTCCGTATTACTCTATTTATTTTCCTTATTACTCTATTTTCCTTAATTTTCCTTATTACTCTATGTATTTTCCTTATTACTCTATTTATTTTACTTATTGCTCTATTTATTTTACTATTACTCTATTTTACTTATTACTCTATTTATTTTACTATTACTCCATTTATTTTCCTTATTACTCTATTTTCCTTATTACTCTATTTATTTTCCTTAATTTTACTTATTACTCTATTTTATTTATTACTCTAATTATTGTCCTTATTACTCTATTTATTTTCCTTATTACTCTACTTATTTTCCTTAATTTTACTTATTACTCTATTTATTTTGCTTATTACTCTATTTTCCTTATTACTCTATTTTCCTTATTACTCTATTTATTTTACTATTACTCCATTTATTTTCCTTATTACTCTATTTTCCTTATTACTCTATTTATTTTCCTTAATTTTACTTATTACTCTATTTATTTTATTTATCACTCTAATTATTTTCCTTATTACTCTATTTATTTTCCTTATTACTCTATTTATTTTCCTTAATTTTACTTATTACTCTATTTATTTTACTTATTACTCTATTTTCCTTATTACTCTATTTTCCTTATTACTCTATTTATTTTCCTTAATTTTACTTATTGCTCTATTTATTTTATTTATTACTCTAATTATTTTACTTATTACTCTATTTATTTTCCTTATTACTCTATTTATTTTCCTTATTACTCTATTTATTTTCCTTAATTTTACTTATTACTCTATTTATTTTACTTATTACTCTATTTATTTTACTTATTACTCTATTTTCCTTATTACTCTATTTTCCTTATTACTCTATTTATTTTACTATTACTCCATTTATTTTCCTTATTACTCTATTTTCCTTATTACTCTATTTATTTTCCTTAATTTTCCTTATTACTCTATTTATTTTACTTATTACTCTATTTATTTTACTTATTACTCTATTTTCCTTATTACTCTATTTATTTTCCTCATTATTCTATTTATTTTCCTTAATTTTACTTATTACTCTATTTATTTTAATTATTACTCTATTTATTTTCCTTATTACTCTATTTATTTTCCTTATTACTCTATTTTCCTTATTACTCTATTTATTTTCCTTATTACTCTATTTTACTTATTACTCTATTGTCCTTATTACTCTATTTATTTTCCTTAATTTTACTTATTACTCTATTTATTTTACTTATTAGTCTATTATTTTCCTTATTACTCTTTATTTTCCTTATTACTCTAGTTATTTTCCTTAATTTTACTTATTACTCTATTTATTTTCCTTATTACTCTATTTATTTTCCTTATTACTCTATTTATTTTACTATTACTCTATTTTACTTATTACTCTATTTTACTATTACTCCATTTATTTTCCTTATTACTCTATTTTCCTTATTACTCTATTTATTTTCCTTAATTTTCCTTATTACTCTATTTATTTTACTTATTACTCTATTTTACTTATTACTCTATTTTCCTTATTACTCTATTTATTTTCCTTATTACTCTATTTATTTTCCTTATTACTCTATTTATTTTCCTTATTACTCTATTTATTTTCCTTATTATTCTATTTTCCTTATTACTCTATTTTCCTTATTACTCTATTTTACTTATTACTCTATTTTACTTATGACTATTTTACCTATTACTCTATTTATTTTACCTATTACTCTATTTATTTTACTTGTCAATATTTACTATTCTATTTCTTTTGTTAATGATGTGCCTCTAACTTCACTTCTATTTATTCTGATGACACCTGTCCACATGCCTCATTTTGTTGTCTGTCTCCCCCCTCTAGACTGTGAGCCTGCTGTTGGGTAGGGACCGTCTCTACATGTTGCCAACTTGTACTTCCCAAGCGCTTAGTCCAGTGCTCAGCACACAGTAAGCGCTCAGTAAATACGAATGAATGAATGAATTAATAATAACAGGAATAACGATGGTATTTGTTAAGCGCTTACTATGTGCCAAGCACTGTTCTAAGCGCTGGGGGGGATACAAGGTGATCAGGTTGTCCCACGTGGGGCTCACAGTTTTCATCCCCATTTGGCAGATGAGGGAACTGAGGCCCAGAGAAGGGAAGTGGCTTCCCCAAAGTCACCCAGCTGACAAGTGGCGGAGCCGGGATTCGAACCCACGACCTCTGACTCCCAAGCCCGGGCTCTTTCCACTGAGCCAGTAGTACCCTGAGCGAGCCGCGCCATCCGAGTGGTGCCCAGAGGTAGCGATGCCCTCTGAGGGAGTGAACCCCCCGAGAGCCGAGTGCTAATGGTGCCCTTTCATTCCTGCAATCAATCGTATTTATTGAGCGCCAACTGTGTGCAGAGCACTGGACTGAGTGCTTGGGAAGTAAAATATAGCGAATAAAGAGCGATGATCCCTGCCCATAGCAGTGCCCTGAGCTAGCCGTGCCCTCTGATTGGTGCCCTGATGATGATAATGATGATGATGGCATTTGGTAAGCGCTTACTAGAATAATAATAATGGCATTTATTAAGCGCTTACTATGTACAAAGCACTGTTCTAAGCTCTGGGGACTTTATGATAATAATAATAATAATAATAATAATAATAATAATGGCATTTGTTAAACGCTTACTATGTGCAAAGCACTGTTCTAAGCGCTGGGGGGATACAAGGTGATCAGGTTGTCCCACGGGGGGTTCACAGTCTTAATCCCCATTTTACAGATGAGGGAACTGAGGCACAGCGAAGTCAAGTGACTTGCCCAAAGTCACACAGCTGACCGTTGGTGGAGCTGGGATTTGAATCCACGACCTCTGACTCCAAAGCCCGGGCTCTTTCCACTGAGCCGTGCCAAGCACCGTTCTAAGCGCTGGAGGAGATACAAGGAAGTCAGGTTGTCCCACGGGGGGCTCACAGTCTTCATCCCCATTTTACAGATGAGGAAACTGAGGCCCAGAGTAGTCATGTGTCTCCCCCTTCTAGACTGTGAGCCCGCTGTTGGGTAGGGACCATCTCTACATGTTGCCAACTTGAACTTCCCAAGCGCTTGGTACAGTGCTCTGCACACAGTAAGCGCTCAATAAATACGATTGAATGAAATGAATGAAAGGGACTTGCCCAAAGTCACACAGCTGACAAGTGGCGGAGGCGGGATTAGAACCCACGACCTCGGACTCCCAAGCCTGGGCTCTTTCCACTGAGCCACGCTGCTTCGAAAGAGCAGCGTTTTCATACTGGTGTCCTGAGAGGCGGTGGGGGGGTGCCCTCCAAGGCCATCCCAGAACCAGGATTCGCTCCACATCCCATCGGAGAAGCATCGGGGCTCAGTAGCAAGAGCCCTGGAGTCAGATGTCCTGGGTTCTAATCCCGCCTCCACCACTTATCAGCTGTGGGACTTTGGGCAAGTCACTTCGTTTCTCTTCACTTCTAGACTGTGAGCCCACTGTTGGGTAGGGACTGTCTCTATATGTTGCCAACTTGTACTTCCCAAGCGCTTAGTACAATCAATCAATCAATCAATCAAGCGTATTTATTGAGCGCTTACTGTGTGCAGAGCACTGTACTGAGCGCTTGGGAAGTACAAGGTGGCAACATATAGAGACAGTCCCTACCCAACAGTGGGCTCACAGTCTAGTGTTCAGCACACAGTAAGCGCTCAATAAATATGACTGATTGATTGATTCTCTGGGCCTCAGTGATCTCATCTGTCAAATGGGGATGACAATAATAATAATGATGGCATTTGTTAAGCGCTTACTATGTGCAAAGCACTGTTCTAAGCTCTGGAGGGATATAAGGTGATCAGGTTGTCCCACGGGGGGCTCACAGTCTTCATCCCCATTGGACAGATGAGGGAACTGAGGCCCAGAGAAGTGAAGTGACTTGCCCAAAGTCACCCAGCTGACATGTGGCGGGGCCAGGATTAGAACCCATGACCTCTGACTCCCAAGCCTGGGCCCTTTCCACTGAGCCACGCTGCTTCTCATTGAGCCACACTGCTTCTCATGAAGACTGTGAGCTCCACGTGGGCAAACTGATGATTTTGTATCTCCCTCAGTGCTTAGAACAGTGCTCGGCACATAGTAAGCGCTTAACAAATACCATCATTATTATCGTTATTATTATCCCAGAGCCAGGATTGGCTTCACAGCAGCGTGGCTTCGTGAAAAAAGCACAGACTTGGGAGTCAGAGGTTGTGGGTTCTAATCCCGGCTCTGCCTCTTACCAGCTGTGTGACCTTGGGCAAGGCACTGAATCAATCAATCAATCAATCGTATTTATTGAGCGCTTACTGTGTGCAAAGCACTGTACTAAGCGCTTGGGAAGTACAAGTTGGCAACATATAGAGACGGTCCCTACCCAACAGCGGGCTCACAGTCTAAAAGGGGGAGACAGAGAACAAAACCAAACATACTAACAAAATAAAATAAACAGAATAGATATGTACAAGTAAAATAAATAAATAAATGAATAGAGTAATAAATATGTACAAACATGTATACATATACACTTAACTTCTCTGTGCCTCAGTACTCTCATCTGTAAAATGGGGATGAAGACTGTGGGCCCCACTTGGGACAACCTGATTACCTTGTGTCTCCCGCAGCGCTTAGAGCAGTGCTTGGCATATAGTAAGCACTGAACAAATACCAACATTATTCGTACTTCCCAAGCGCTTAGTACAGTGCTCTGCACATGGTAAGAGCTCAATAAATACGATTGATTCATCCCCCGGGCCTGGAATGGCCTCCCTCTGCCCACCCGCCAAGCTCGCTCTCTTCCTCCCTTCAAGGCCCTACTGAGAGCTCACCTCCTCCAGGAGGCCTTCCCAGACTGAACCCCTTCCTTCCTCTCCCCCTCGTCCCCCTCTCCATCCCCCCCATCTTACCTCCTTCCCTTCCCCACAGCACCTGTATAGATGTATATATGGTTGTACAGATTTATTACTCTATTTATTTATTTTACTTGTCCATATCTATTCTATTTATTTTATTTTGTTAGTATGTTTGGTTTTGTTCTCTGTCTCCCCCTTTTAGACTGTGAGCCCACTGTTGGGTAGGGACTGTCTCTATATGTTGCCAATTTGTACTTCCCAAGCGCTTAGTCCAGTGCTCTGCACACAGTAAGCGCTCAATAAATATGATTGATGATGATGATGATGATTGAATGAATGAATCCCAGCCCAGAGACTGTGAGCCCACTGTTGGGTAGGGACTGTCTCTATATGTTGCCGATTTATACTTCCCAAGCGCTTAGTACAGTGCTCTGCACACAGTAAGCGCTCAATAAATACGATTGATGATGATGATGATTGAATGAATGAATCCCATCCCAGAGACTGTGAGCCCACTGTTGGGTAGGGACTGTCTCTATATGTTGCCAATTTGTACTTCCCAAGCGCTTAGTACAGTGCTCTGCACACAGTAAGCGCTCAATAAATACGATTGATGATGATGATGATTGAATGAATGAATCCCATCCCAGAGACTGTGAGCCCACTGTTGGGTAGGGACTGTCTCTATATGTTGCCAATTTGTACTTCCCAAGCGCTTAGTACAGTGCTCTGCACACAGTAAGCGCTCAATAAATACGATTGATGATGGTGATTGAATGAATGAATCCCATCCCAGAGACTGTGAGCCCACTGTTGGGTAGGGACTGTCTCTATATGTTGCCAATTTGTACTTCCCAAGCGCTTAGTACAGTGCTCTGCACACAGTAAGCGCTCAATAAATACGATTGATGATGATGATGATTGAATGAATGAATCCCATCCCAGAGACTGTGAGCCCACTGTTGGGTAGGGACTGTCTCTATATGTTGCCAATTTGTACTTCCCAAGCGCTTAGTATAGTGCTCTGCACACAGTAAGCGCTCAATAAATACGATTGATGATGGTGATTGAATGAATGAATCCCATCCCAGAGACTGTGAGCCCACTGTTGGGTAGGGACTGTCTCTATATG